>NC_083578.1:20151459-20898959 GCF_027579695.1 Neoarius graeffei | reverse complement strand
ATAAAAAATGTCTCCTGATCTTTTAATATGTGGTAGATATTTACAACAAACTGCAAAAAAAAAATTCTAAATGGAACAGAAAAATCTGAATATTTCAAGCATGTAATTTTTTATATGCTATGAATTTAATTCTGGTCTAATTCTATTTATTGCAATCGGATTCCAAATGCTCTATAAACATTTCATTCTGTTATGAATCAGAAAAAAAAAATATTATAAAATCACAGCACTTTTATTTTTTTAAAGTACTTCATCTACTTCAACAATGTTACACAAAGATCGATCCATAAGAGTTGTAAATGTCACTTAATTCCACAGCGTGTCGATAATGGTGGACACCAGTGAAAGTGATCACTATTATCGACACCTCACGTGATTCTCAAACGTGCGTTTAGATACAAAATGGCGACTGTCAAATGAAAGAGTAAGAAACAAAGTAAGTTTCGACAAGGATATCGTGAAATATCGGTGAATTTGATCAGTAAAAACATGTCCATGATCTTTCCACCATGCTTACCTGCGATGATAACATCCAGGTTTTTCTCAAATTGCTGATCGTGCTGAAAAAAATTCCATCTCAGGTAAAGAGCTGTGTCATCAGACAATAAGATCAAAGAATGAGAGAGGTCTTCTGGTTGATTAATTAACCAATAATAACTGTTGTAACTGAAACTCACATTTGTAAAGTTGTTTTTTATTGGTAAATCTGAAAAGGTGTCGATAATTATGGACTGTCGATAATTGTAGCTGCCGCTCTAGTTTTCTCATCTCATCTCATTATCTCTAGCCGCTTTATCCTTCTACAGGGTCGCAGGCAAGCTGGAGGCTATCCCAGCTGACTACGGGCGAAAGGCGGGGTACACCCTGGACAAGTCGCCAGGTCATCACAGGGCTGACACATAGACACAGACAACCATTCACACTCACATTCACACCTACGGTCAATTTAGAGTCACCAGTTAACCTAACCTGCATGTCTTTGGACTGTGGGGAAAACCGGAGCACCCGGAGGAAACCCACGCGGACACAGGGAGAACATCCGCACAGAGAGGCCCTCGCCGGCCACGGGGCTTGAACCCGGACCTTCTTGCTGTGAGGCGACAGCACTAACCACTACACCACCGTGCCGCCCGCGCTAGTTTTCTGTTAGCTGTATTTCTTTAGAAATTTGTATGGAAGCTCTTATGAGATGATGTGTTAGGCATTTGAACTAATATCAGACGTTTGTTTTTCCTTTGGTTTTACATTTGCCAATCAACATGGCACAATTATCCTCCACACTCAGAAAAAAATGCCATGAATGAGCTCCATGCATAATGAAAAGATAGCAAAAACAATTACAAGGCAGCCATATCTGTATGGAGTCCAAAAGCAGGCCAGCTGGTGGACGTGATGTTGCAGTTCAGTGCTCTGTTATTAGATGACTTCAGATAACTGAGAACATCTGGACGCCACCGTAAACTGTGAAAGCCTACTGGCAATAACAACATGTTTAAGCAAAACATTTCTAGAAGGCAGCTCTTTATCACTCTGCCACTGAAAAAATTGTGATAGCACAATGGATGCTGACAGACACTTTATTCAGCCTAGATGTGTGTATCATTCATTTCAGATTCCTTCATCATAGCATTTGGTTGTTCTAGTGTATCTTTAGGTATGTGTCTGAGAGCTACAGGTATTTACTATGTGCTGTAGGAGCTCTGGATTTCCATAAATATTGGAAGGAGTTTCCTGTGGTGAAGAAACACTTTTACTTTTATCCAGGTGGTTTTCTCATATCCAAGTATGATGCCAAAAGCAACAAGATCAACTGTGAGCTACTGCTCACTTACGTATCCCCCCGCTCTCGCTTATATCAGAATGCAAGCAATCGAAGGAACAGGACACTTATTATCAATGTTGACTTCAACAAATAATTCACCCTGAAACAAGTAAGTAAAGAGCAGTGTTCTCCCCAGGGAGATACCAAATATCAAGCAGTTGTGAGGTGTAGTTGCTGAGAAAAATTTTATGAAAATTTTGTAAATCCACGCTATATGTTTCGTTAAATACATTCAGTCGGTAAACTGGAAGTCGATGTGCGGCAGACCTGAAAATGGTATACACTATATAGAACCCCAAGCTGAAGCTCAGTACCAAATATCAAGCAGTTGTGATTTGTAGTTGCTGAGAAAAATGTTATGAAAATTTTGTAAATCCACGCTATATGTTTTGTAAATGCATTCAGTCATTAAACAGGAAGTCGATGTGCGACAGACCTGAAAGCGGCATACACAGTATAGAACCCCAAGCTGAAGCTCAGTACCAAATATCAAGCAGTTGTGATTTGTAGTTGCTGAGAAAAATTTTATGAAAATTTTGTAAATCCATGCTATATGTTTCGTTAAATACATTCAGTCGGTAAACAGGAAGTCGATGTGCGACAGACCTGAAAACGGTATACACTATATAGAACCCCAAGCTGAAGCTCAGTAACAAATATCAAGCAGTTGTGATTTGTAGTTGCTGAGAAAAATGTTGTGAAAATTTTGTAAATCTACACTGTATGTTTCATAATATTCAGTCGGTAAACAGGAAGTCAACGTGTGACAGACCTGAAAATGGTATATCTTGTAAAGAACTCCAAGCTGAAGCTCGGTACCAAATATCAAGCAGTTTTGATTTGTAGTTGCTGAGAAAAGTGTTACAAAAATTTTGTAAATCCACACTATTCCTGTGTCCAAAATCACTCCCTACTCACTATATAGGGCATTATATAGCGCTGACGTCATTTTGTAGTGCTGTCCGCAACAATAGTGAGGATTATTTACACCCTATATAGTGCACTCAAATAATCCCACAATGCATCACGAAAAGCAGTGTACAACGATGGTCACTAACCAAAGCAATATATATATGCATCATCATGCATTGCGGTTGCGCTGAAAGAAATCAAATTAAAAGTCTCAAATTTGATTTAATCAAAGGCAGCGGCAAAGAAGAAAGTATTCAGCCTTTATTTCAAAAGAACTGAAAGATGCAGGTACTTTGTACTGATTAATGCAGGAAATGCGCTCAGTATAATATGTATTTATCACAAAAATACATGCATGTATTTATTATTTTGAAAACCCACCAGCCGACTGATCTGGCACGTTTTAATTGTGCGACAGTGATGACGTAAATACCAGCGCGACGGACTAGTGTCCGAAAGTGTTTTTTCATTTTACCAATGAGCTCACTATATAGTTCTCTATATAGTAATTCCCTATATAGGGAGTAGGGAGTAGTGAATAAGTGAGCAGACACAGGGTATATGTTTCATAAATACATTCAGTCGGTAAACAGGAAGTCAATGTGTGACAGACCTGAAAACGGTACACACGGTATAGAACCCCAAGCTGAAGTTTGGTACCAAGTGACTCTGATTTGTGGTTGATGAGAAAAAGTGTGTTTTGGACGGACAGAAATACAGATGGATGGACGGACGGACAGAGGTAAACCAGTATAACAAACCCCCTACCTCCTGAAAAGTCTACAGTTATCAGTAATTGTATTTTAAGTCGTAACTTTATACACCTAAGGATTGGTGCACTCACAGAATAATCATAACCGTAATAAAACATCATGCAAAATATTTGATCACCATCGTAACTCCATTTTCTGAAAACCCAAAACCAATACGATCGTGTGTTTTGATCTAAACGAAAAGCCTCAGGGTCGAGGTTACTACCTCACCAAAAGTAATAACTTAAAATCACTACGCCATATAAAAATTTAGTTATAAATCTGCGATTTTGTTTTTTAAAACGAAAGCTGAAAGTTAGGTAAAGAATATGTTTCTTACAGAATATGTTACGATGGTAGCTGGTCTTGTAAGAATTTCTGAGCTATAAAATGAGTTGTGGTCTATTTTTTACCGTAGCGTGTTATTTGTGTGCGGGGAAGGACACACATTCACAATTTGCATGTGTAGAATGGAATTTTCCACTCCAACAGTTAGAAGTTGATCGTGCTTCCATTTGCGGTCTTTCTGTTACGCGGGTGATCTGTTCGGGTGTTATCACTGAAAAGGTGAGTTTTGACAGTTTTATTTTGTTTTAGTCTTGCAGTATAAGGCAATAGAATGTTTCTTTTTCATCTTTCATATTTCGTAGTGTTTGCGTATTTTTGGACAATATTTTGCAACCATGGTCAATTTAGATCGAACTTTTGGATAGAATCTACGGCCAGTCATTTTGCCACAATGATGGATTTGAACATTTGGTCATAATGAGCCACATTATCAGCTTAGTTCTAGGCATTTCATATTGATTAACTTTATTTGACATTAATATTTGATGATCATTGGGCCTAGCTGTGAAGAATTGATATTATTTATGAGTAATTAGAGAATTAAAAAATTTTCACACTTTCGTAATACGGAAACGGCCACATGTAATCGTTTATTACGGTAGTGAGCTTTTAAACCATAAAATGGGAACAAGAATTATTTTATTACAATAAGGTGGCCGACCGTTTCATTTCCTTTCAGAAGCGATAATGATAACGGACAGAGCTGAGAAAATTTGATGTGATTTGTGAGAAATAACAGAATTAATGATTTTATCTCACATTCATAACGAAGTGGTCAGCTGTCTGAGATCGTGCTTCCTTATTACGAGAGTAACTTGTAACCATAAAGAGTGAATAATTTTTTGAATAATAATTTTTTTGAAATATGTCACTAACTCTTTCAGTTCCTCACAGAAATGATAATAATCACACAGTAAGCTGAGAAGAACTGATATTAATTGTGAGCAACTGTGGAATTAACGATTTTATCTTACGTTCGTAACACGGAAGTGGGCGGCTATCTGTGCCTCCTTGTATTTAAAGCCCCTCTTTCACAGATTATAGGCAAAATTGATTGAAATTTCATATCAAGGAAAAATCACATATTTATTCTAGATCGCAGTACTTCTTGTATGTAATTGATCAGGATGAGAAAATGGATCGTTTTGACAGTATGCATTATTGAAACGGTCATTTTTAATAGTATCACTGATACTGCTTATATTTCACTATCATTTTGCAAACAGTCCTATTTCGCCATATCAAATACCCAAAATGTATCATTTTATTCGTATTTAAGTGAATAATCAATTCAGTCATCATAACTTGGCATTTTTAACCCAAGCAATCAAAAAGAGGAAATTTATTCAATATTTTCACTCATCTGTGAAGGAGGGGCTTTAATTCTTCATGATGTAGTTTATATGCAAATCATCTCATCTCATTATCTCTAGCCGCTTTATCCTGTTCTACAGGGTCGCAGGCAAGCTGGAGCCTATCCCAGCTGACTACGGGCGAAAGGCGGGGTACACCCTGGACAAGTCGCCAGGTCATCACAGGGCTGACACATAGACACAGACAACCATTCACACTCACATTCACACCTACAGTCAATTTAGAGTCACCAGTTAACCTAACCTGCATGTCTTTGGACTGTGGGGGAAACCGGAGCACCCGGAGGAAACCCACGCGGACACGGGGAGAACATGCAAACTCTTCACAGAAAGGCCCTCGCCGGCCACGGGGCTCGAACCCGGACCTTCTTGCTGTGAGGCGACAGCGCTAACCACTACACCACCGTGCCGCCTATATGTAAATCAATTTTACAAAAAAAAAAACCAGTTGAATTGTAATCAAAATATAATTTAACTTTAAGTTGCGAGAATGATTACATTTTAATGCAGTGTGTAAATCAGCAACTTGTTCAGATGTGATATAAGTAATGATATCTTCACTGTAAAACGAAACTAGTAAAGAGAAACCGTGTTTCCATCTTACATTAGTGATGAAAAAGCAATTGAATAAATCAATGGGATATTGTGTGACAGTTTCAAACTTTTGTCTGTGTTTTACTATTATGCTAACTGATAATTTAGTAACAAAATAAAGGGTGTATCTACATGACATCCTGCATGCACAACAAAGTAAACTTTAATAAAATGGATGATAACTGATGAGCCTTCGAAACTCATCTCATGTCATTATCTCTAGCCGCTTTATCCTGTTCTACAGGGTCGCAGGCAAGCTGGAGCCTATCCCAGCTGACTACAGGCGAAAGGCGGGGTACACCCTGGACAAGTCGCCAGGTCATCACAGGGCTGACACATAGAGACAGACAACCATTCACACTCACATTCACACCTACGGTCAATCTAGAGTCACCAGTTAACCTAACCTGCATGTCTTTGGACTGTGGGGGAAACCGGAGCACCCGGAGGAAACCCACGGGGAGAACATGCAAACTCCGCACAGAAAGGCCCTCGCCGGCCACGGGGATCGAACCCGGACCTTCTTGCTGTGAGGCGACAGCGCTAACCACTACACCACTGTGCCGCCCGCCTTCGAAACTAAGGAGTAAAATTAAAAAATAATGATAAATATGTTTTTGTTTTTCTGTCCAATAACTGCATTTAAAGAAACAAATATATGTACAGAAAAAGATATTCCTTAGTTATTAAAGAGGGTTTTTAAATGCATACATGTTTCCATGTTACGCGAGTGAACTTCAGAACATCATTAAAATGTTCCACAGTGGAGGCCAGATAAAGCAAGATACTATCTTTATTCTTATTAAACATGACAAAAGAAACATTGAGTGTTAAGTAAATGCAAAAAATATAGTAAAATTAGAAAATTTATTTTTTGACCATAATGTCCCAAATGAGAGACCAGTTTCTGAGACGGACCCATATATATATACAAATACATATATAGAATGAGACCATGTTTCAGACAAAAAACATAATGAAGGCTACTGGATTTTGCTGCAAAATGAAGATGTGAGTGTGACAAAGTGTCCAGAAGAACTGTGGCTGGTTCTGCAAGATGCTCAGTAAAACCTACAGCTCTATTTCCTTATCCAACTTCTCTGCATGTGCCTAAGAGTTCGGCACAGTATACTACACAGATACACACTCACCAGCCACCTGCTCATTCATGCAATTATCCAATTAGCTAATGTGACAGCAGCAGCAGCGCAATGCATAATATCATGCAGACACAGTTCAAGAGACTTCACTTGATGTCCAAACAATAAAACGGGTAAAATGTGATCTCACTGAATTTGACCGTGACGTGTGTTGACCAGATGAGCTGATTTGAGTATTTCCTTGAATTTTCACCCACAACTGTTTCTAGAGTTTACACAGAATGAAAGAAAAGAGCATCCAGTTAAGCCAGATAAGCCTTGTTAGTGAAAGAGGTCAAAGAAGGACAGCCAAACTAGTCTGAGCTGACAGGAAAGCTACGGTAACTCAGATAAACAATATTTACCAGCATGATCAGAAAAGCATCCCAAAACACATAAAATATTGAGGTGCATGAGCTACAAGAGGAGAAGACCACATTGGGTTCCACTCTGACGGTATAGTGGGCACAGACTCACCAAAACTGGACAGCTGTATATCAAGCGCTAATGCCAAGAAAAGAAAGCCTTTGTTTTGTGTCCACGAGGAGCTGTCCACACACACTAGTGCTGAAATCTATGCATCCTAGCTAAAGCACTATTTTTTACTTCCCAAAACAATTTCGTTAGTTTTTTATTTATTTATTTATTGCTATAAATGATGGATTTAAAAAGTGAAATATCCCTTTTGCATCCACCTTTTGCAGTCTTTCCATACGTGATCACACTGAGAGAGTTTCTGCTTCCTGCACATCCATAATGACTAAACAATTTTCAGTATTAAACCAAAAACAATAAAGCCCTATGAGGGGGGAAAAAAACAAACGTTACTTTGCGTTTGAGCTTCCTGCTCAGTGCTTAGTTCAATATCTTAAGTAATCAGCTTTCCTTGGCTGTCCAAAATGATACCATCAATCTTCAAAAAGTGCATTATGAGTAACAAGTAAAAACAAAACACTGAGTAAATTCTGAGAAAATAATGCATTTTAAGAGTTAAGAGTCATGTATCAAACCCAGGCAACCCTACCAGCATCTGGTGTGCATTAACACACCAAGCTTTTCTCACCCTTCCAAAAAAAAAACTAATTAAGACTTTGTTACTCTGCAGATACACTCCGTTCATTCTGAAATTCTTATTAGTTGCCTCGCTCAGAGCAAGATGTCTTTTCTTCCTGCTGTAATATCTTCTAAGCTGATTATAAAAGTCTACAATGCCTGCAATGTCATATTTCATAGGACCAAATTCAATAGAAGACAAGTGTCGAGGCTCGAAGACAAAAGTGCTTCAAAAGAGCTGAATGAAGTCACAATCATGGACAAGCGATGTAAAGGAATGTACAGTAACCAGCACATGCTCACTGTACGAGCTGCTGCCAAAGCACAACTAACATGTGATTGTTCGCACATTTTCTTCCACAACTGTGCCAAGCATACGCTTTACCAGAGACGCCCGCAGTTACAAGTCCACCAGGGACTGGTGGTTATGGCAAATCAGAGGAACAAAGTGCCAATTAAAAGCAAAAGTGATACCAATAGAAGCATGATGTTGCATGCAGCCAAAGCAAGCAATTAGAGAAAGAAGCCTACTGTGTTTCTCTGGCAGCGATCCCAGCTCCATGCTCCTGTGTCTTCTGTAAGTTGGTTGTGGGGAGAGTGAGAGTCTGTGCACGCATCTGTGAGTGTGTGTGCGTGCGTGCGTGCATGTGTGTGTGTGAAAGACACCTCTCTACTCTTCTGCGGCTGAAACCGAGTGATGGTAGTGCGCCTGTGAAGAGGGAAGGTGGTGAATGATAGTGAGTGTGCACGTGTGGCAAACAAATATTTGTGCTGGGAAAAAAAACTGAAAAGAAAGGCAAAGTAAGAGTGGAAAAGAGAAGAAAAAGGAAAGAAAATGATGGAAGAGAGGAAGAGAGGTGGAGAACGGGTGCAAGCGAGTTTGCCTTTGCCTTTATTAGCTAATACAGTGTTTGTGAGAAACTGTATTAAGCAGATGGCATTTTGCCCTCCTCTTTTCCATCTCTCTCTCTCTCTCTCTCTCTCTCTCACCAGCTCCCTCTCTCCCCTCACCCACACGTGCAGGTGTTTCATTGCTGTGCAATCACTCTCTTCCTCCTAATCATGACTGCATCACTGCAATTACATGACCCACAGATTTTTGGTTTTCGATGCACCTATGTCGACGTCCAGCACTAAACTCTATGCTGCTGCTCCTAATAAAGTTCATACACGTTTCCAGGCCAAAGTGCTTGTCACACAACACTAGAACCCCAGCCTTATTTCCATAGCGACCACAGAAATAAATCAGGCTGGAGATCCTGTATCCTCATGCTGCAAAATGCACCAGGTGACCCTTGAGAACAGAGCACATATCGCTTTTACACTGTTCTCAAGTGCTCAGTGTTTGGACATCCACAGAAAAAGCTGTGAACAAGACAGGAGCAGAAATGGTAGGAGAGCACGTATAAGCTAGAAAGAAGAGATGAAGAAAAGAACAGCTCTCTTAGGACATTTTGAGAAAATATTTTTTCATTTTCGGTAATCAGATCTTTCCGGTGTATCCCTTTTGAGAATTTATATACCGACTTGGTTAATCTCAGGTTTTATGCATCGTTGAATATTTTGTTGCTGTGGGATTTTTATTAGAAATCTCATTGCCCTTGAGGGGGGAATAACATTTCTAGGTTGTATCCTTTATATTAAAATGAAAATTACTGTAATATTGGTTGAGGATGAAAACTAAAACAAGAAGACAGAGTCATCTATATCCCCCGCCCTATATACCAACTATATACCAAGTTTTAAGATATTATTTGTCACATTTTTCAAGTTGTGCTGCAGGAAACCAACCCTACCTCTTTATACTGACCTCAGCAGCCCATAGCATAAACCCACCAGACCTTTGGTCCAGGTGAGCTAAAAATTTTAATTTCTCAAATTTCTTAGTATCAAAAGGCACATATACATTACTTAAAGGGGAACTGAAGTCATTTTTAAACTTGCTTTATTTCTTAATTAATGTGTTATTCAATTACGTTTTCGGTTTTAGTAACCTTATATCGTGACTCTTATTGGCAACTAATTGCAATTAAATATTATACTTATCGGCCTATTCGGTTTTTAGCCATGTTGAATGTAGTTCATTTGGTCCACAGCAGGCGTCACTTATCAGCGCGATCTTCACGAGACTTGTGCGAAACTTCGAAACGTGAAGTGTCAGCCAGGTGTCAGTGTTGCCGTTTTGAAAACTGTTTTCCAAACGAAATATTGCACAAAAATGAGTTTAAATGACGATTACTGCCTACATTTTTCAAACTTTCCTGATTGCTATCAAAAAAAACAAAATTTCCGGCTTGATTACATCTCTTTCGAATGCTGGGCACGTGCGTCTTTTGACAACGTTGGCAGATGTTGGTCACTTTGATTTCCACTGTACGTTTTACTTCCGTCCTACGGTGTCTCGCGCAGGTCTCAGCGAATCTCATTTACGACCATTGCTTTGACATATGGACTAATGTATTACAGAGCACATTTCAAACACTCATAACTTCAAGTCAAGTCAAGTCATCTTTATTGTCAAATATGCTATACATGCTCGACATACAGCACAGATGAAATTTCAGTCCTCAGTTACCCCTTTTCCACCAAATCAGTTCCAGGGCTGGTTCGGGGCCAGTGCTGGTGCTGGTTCACAACTCATTCAACTTGCAAGCCAGCTGAGAACCAGTTTGCTTTTCCATAGCTCGTGGTGCTAAGGGAAGCCACGTCATGACGTCGCTGTATACGTCATTACATTGCTGTATACATCAGTTACGTTGCTACGTTTGCATAAACCTTGGTGCAAATATTGAAGCAAAAACAACACGGAAGAAGAAGCAGCAGCAACAACAACAATAATAATAATGGATGACTTCGCGTTTGTACAGCTGCTGCTTCTCGTCGCTTAAAAATGGCGATCTTTCGCGGTCTTGTTATTGTTGTCGGTCTTAACAACTCCGCCCCCCGCTGACGTAAGCGGTTCTTTCCTCTGGCCCAGCAGAGAGTTGGTGCTAGCCTGGAACCGGTTTTTCTGGCCCCAGAGCCAGTTCTTTGTCAGTGGAAACAGAAAATCCGGTTCCAAACTAAGCACTGGCCCCGAACCAGCCCTGGAACTGCTTTGGTGGAAAAGGGGCATCTGACCCACGGTGCAAACAGGCAATGCAATAAATAAAAATAAAAATAGAATAATTGAAAAAACAAACAATATAAACAGTATAAACACTCTAGATAGGAACTAGACATAGACTAAACACTCAGACAAACAATATAAACAGTATAAATAAACAGTATAAACACTAGATAAGAAGAACTAGACATAGACTAAACTCTCAGACAATATAAACAGTATAAACACTAGATAAGAAGAACTAGACATAGACTAAACTCTCAGACAATATAAACAGTGTAAACACTAGATATGAACTAGACATAGACTAAACACTCTCACACACACACACACACACACACACACACACACACACACACACACACACACACACACACACACACACACACATAAATTGGTTCAAATAACCAAACAATCAAGGGCACTTGAGGTATAGCAGGTAAACATGAAATAAGCAGTATAAACAAACTAGCAGCTGTTAAGATGAGGTAGTGTGGAATAGTGCAAATGAGCGAGGTAAAGTGAGATGTGCGGTCCCTGAGTTCAGTGTGTTAATGAACGATGAGATGTATGTGTGTGTGTGTGTGTGTGTGTGTGTGTGTGTGTGTGTGTGTGTGTGTTTGGGGGGGGGGGACTATGAGGATGACATGTCAGATGCTGAAGGGGGGGCAGGGGGGTGTGCGAGCAGAATCTGTGGCAGGGGGCAGAGGGGGGAGGAGGGGCAGAACAGTTGAGCCTCCTGACTGCCTGGTGAAAGAAACTGTTCTTGAGCCTGCTGGTTTTGGCCCGGAGACTCCGCAGTCTCCTCCCCGACGGCAGCAGGCTGAAGAGGCTGTGAGATGGGTGGGTGTGGTCACCTGCAATCCTGATGGCTTTGCAGGTGAGGCGGGAGTTACAAATATCCATTAGAGAAGGGAGAGAGACACCAATGATCCTCTCAGCTGCTCTCATGATGCACTGCAGAGACTTGCAGGAGGACATGGTGCAGGCGCCGTACCACACGGTGATACAGCTGGTCAGAATGTTCTCGATGGTGCCTCTGTAGAAAGTGTGCATGATGGGGGCCGGGGCTCTTGCTCTCCTCAGTTTGCGGAGGAAGTACAGACGCTGTTGGGCTTTTTTGGCCAGTGATGCGGTGTTGTTGCTCCAGGACAGGTCTTCAGAGATGTGCACACCCAGAAACTTGGTGCTGCTCACCCTCTTCACTGCAGCACCGTTGATAGATAGTGGAGCATGCTGGGTGTGCTCTCTCCTGAAGTCAACAACAATCTCCTTCGTCTTCTCCACGTTCAGATGGAGATTGTTGTCCTTGCACCACATGGCCAAGCAGCTCACCTCACTCCTGTAGATTGTCTCATCGCCATTGTTGATGAGACCCACCACAGTCGTGTCATCCGCAAACTTGATGAAGAGATTTGAGCTGGATGTTGGTGTGCAGTCGTGGGTCAGCAGAGTGAAGAGGAGGGGGCTCAACACACATCCTTGGGGAGCCCCCGTGTTCAGTGTGATGGTGCTGGAGGAGTTGCTGCCGACCTGTACAGTCTGTGGTCTCCCCGTCAGGAAGTCCAGCAGCCAGTTACACAGGGAGGTGTTGAGTCCCAGCTGGTCCAGTTTATGAATGAGCTGCTGAGGAATGATTGTGTTGAATGCTGAGCTAAAGTCTATGAACAGCATTCTGACATACGAGTCTTTTGTCTCCAGGTGGGTGAGGGCTGAGTGGAGGGCAGTGGAGATGGCATCATCGGTCGAACAGTTGGACTGATATGCAAACTAGAAAGGGTCCAGGGTGGGGGGGAGGGCAGACTTGATATGCCACATGACTAGCCGCTCGAAGCACTTCATGAGGATGGGAGTGAGTGCGACAGGGCGGTAGTCATTGAAGCAGGAGGGAGACGGCTTCTTCGGGATCGGGATGATGGTGGTGGTTTTGAGGCACGTGGGGACAACAGCCTGGCTCAACGAGATGTTGAAGATGTCTGTAAAGACATCTGTGAGCTCCTCGGCACAGTCTCTCAAGACACGACCAGGAATGTTATCAGGACCCGGGGCTTTCCATGCATTTGTCGTCCTGAGAGCTCTCCTCACGCTGTCTGGGGACAGCGTCAACACCTGGTCACCGGGAGGTGGTGGGGTCTTCTGTGCCGTGGTGCTATTGTCTGCCTGAAACCGAGCGAAGAAGTCGTTCAACTGATTCAGCAGAGACGTGGAGTTGTCACAGGTCTGCAGCGAGGGCTTGTAGTCTGTGATGTTCTGAATCCCCCGCCACAGGTTCCTGGTGTCTCTGCTGTCGTTGAAATGGTCAGCAATGTGCCTGGAATACTGTCTCGTGGCCACCCTGATGCCTCGTGACAGATTGGCCCTAGCTGTCCTCAGGCCCACTTCGTCCCCAGCTCTGAAGGCAGCATTCCAAGCCCACAAGAGCCTATGGACTTCCCCTGTCAGCCATGGCTTCTGATTGGCCTGAATGGAGATGGTTCTGGTGACTGTAATGTCATCCATGCACTTCCTCATGTAGGCAGTGACGGTCTCCATGTACTCCTGGAGATCTGTGATGTTGCTGTAGGTGGCCACCTGTCTGAACATGCCCCAGTCAGTGGTGGATAAACAGTCCTGGAGTGCCTCTGAGGACCCCTCTGGCCACACACGTATCTGTTTTGTAGCTGGTTTGGTGACTTTAACCAGCGGCCTGTATGCTGGCATTAGCATAACAGTGGAGTGATCAAAAATGCATTCCTATATTTAATAAAATGAGATAAATAGAATTTTGATCATAAAAAATTTGCCTTCAGTTCCCCTTTAACCACCACATATACCAACTTTCAAGATCATACCACTCATAGTTTTCAAGTTCTGCTCCAGAAACAAAACCTACTCCTAAGACTAACCCAAGAGACTAAGTCTGAAATTGTTTCCATGGAAACATGAAAAATTAAAATTTCTCAAATTCCTTAGTATGAAAAGGCACATCTACATCACCTTCTTAACATGTATACCAAGTTTCAAATCCGTATCATCAATAGTTTTGGATATATGCTCCGGAAACGAACATTGCTCTTAGAAACTAAGTCAAAAATCTATTTTTTATGTAAAAATTTGAAAAAGACTTTTTTATCAAAAATCCAAAATAGCAAAAGGCACCAGCTCACATGTTGCCTGATATGTATACAAGGTTTCATGAAGATATCTTCAGTAGTTTTAAAGATATATGGCCTGGAAACAAAAATGTGACCAGACGGACGGACAGACAGGACCCGTTTCTATATCCCCACCAAACTTCGTTTGGGCAGGGGATAATGACATTATGACACTTTTCAACAGTTTTTTTTTTTTTAAAGGACGTTCACGCGTGTGCTTTTTGACCGTTCTTGCACCACATGGACAAAGCATTATTGTGAAATGACACCAACTGAAAAAGCTGTTTCTCAGTGGGTCGGTGGCTCTGCTCTAATGGAATACAAGGTGCGATTTTCACAGCAGGGCTCCGACACCATGCTCTACTACATCCAGCAGACACTGCAGATACACACTAAAAAAAAAAAAAGTCTGAATTGATCTAAATGGTTCTTTAGTTTGCCCTCTATGGAGGAACATTCTTTGTACGACCGCACAAGTTGTTTGCATCTTGGCATACTATTCAGATAGGAAGATAAAAGATGTTTATTATCCAGCCCCTTTTCTTATACCTGTGAAATTAAAAATATCCGTACTGCATGTAAGGTATAAAACTCCTCAAGGTATGCTGCAGAAAGTAATGAATGAGGAAGGACTGTGATGTCCTGACTCCAGAAGATGATTCTTTTCCAATGATAGCATGTCCGGAGGAGTTTTATTCCTGCTACATTACAGCAACTTGCCAACATTATTTTTTTTTTTTACATTTATTAATGAACGCCACACTGTAAGTTTGCTCCATTTACCTCCACCAATTTTGCTGGAGATGGTTATTTTTGCCTGCATTTTTTTTTTGTTTAGCTGTTCCCAACTTAACTCATAAAGTAGAGATCAGATTTTGATAAAATTTTGAGGAAAGGTGGGCCATAGGCCAAGGAACACCTGTGTAGATTTTGATGCAAATCCAGAAATGTATACAGATCAAGGATTTTTTTTTGTGTCTTTTCCCAGTGTAACTAAAGAAAGTGAACAGATTTGGATGAAATTTGGTGTATAGCTTTAGTATTATCCTAGGTCAGGCTTGTAGTACTCGAGTCCAGGACTCATGGCCTAATTTTAAGGACTCGTGACGTGACTTGGACTTGAGCACTGATGACTCGGACTCGTGCATTAACTGCATTCAGACTCGTAAATTGGAGACGAGGACCTGGATTTTTTCTTTATGTTTTTGTAATATGCCATAATAATGGCGGCACGGTGGTGTAGTGGTTAGCGCTGTCGCCTCACAACAAGAAGGTCCGGGTTCGAGCCCCGTGGCTGGCGAGGGCCTTTCTGTGTGGAGTTTGCATGTTGTCCGCGTGGGTTTCCTCCGGGTGCTCCGGTTTCCCCCACAGTCCAAAGACATGCAGGTTAGGTTAACTGGTGACTCTGACCGTAGGTGTGAATGTGAGTGTGAATGGTTGTCTGTGTCTATGTGTCAGCCCTGTGATGACCTGGTGACTTGTCCAGGGTGTGCCCCGCCTTTCGCCCATAGTCAGCTGGGATAGGCTCCAGCTTGCCTGCGACCCTGTAGAAGGATAAGGTATTTATATCTACATTAATTTTTATACTAATTTTGCGCAAGAGGATGCACATTCACCTGTTCATACACCATGTTCAGGAACAAGCTAACATTAATGGCGCTAAAACGCCTGGAGAGAAGCCCCTAGGATTGTCCGCTTTGCTTATACAGGCTTCCCGTGCAGTGGGAAAAAAAATGCACTGCGATGTGTTCCATATGTAAAAGAACTATCGAGGAGATGATGGGGACAACCTCGAACTTCAATCGTCATTTGGCAAGACTCCACCCAGAGAAGGAAGTGACATGCTGTGTTCATTGCTCAGTTGATAGCGGGCTTGCTGAGCGATGAGCTAGCTAGTGTTAACCCTCTCTCATGTTATTTGCCCTGTTGATAGTGGGCGGGGCTTGCTGAGCGATGAACAAGCTTTTTATCTGTAGCCTATTAACTAAAATGGGGCAGTCGAGCAGTAACGTTAATCCAACACAGTAGCAGAGATGCGTTCACATAAAGGCAGCAACAGCCACCGTCAAATGGCGCGGTTGGAGTCTTGTTCTCGGACTCGACTCGAAATTTTCTTTAATGACTTGGACTTGAACACTGGGGACTCGAGACTGGACTCGGACTCGAGGTTTAGTGACTCGACTACAACACTGCTTCAAAGTTGTTAGAGGTAACAACACATTTCCACCCTATACTGTAAGTCCCGTTACTGTAGGTTACTTGAAAAATAATAACATTAGAACTAGTGCATGATGTAATATAAACCTTGGAACAGGAACTACTGTCAGAGCTGCTGTTCAAGAAAATCAGTCAACACCTTCTGACCAAACAGACTTGAGAATTCAACAGCATTGTGGTTACATGTTACAGTAAATAACCTTTAAACAACCATTTTAATGCAGACAGCTTCCTGAAATGTAAACCTTAAGGAACCATTTTCAGGTGGTTTAGCATTATAGAATTAAAAGAATGAGTAAAGGCAGTCATTTTATATTCTTTTTATATTCCAACAGTAAAACAAATCAATTGTTTGTTCCATAGATATTTTGATGTATCATATTTCAATGGATGTGACATGTGCATTATTTATTTATTTGTATTTTTTTTTTTGCAAATTAATGCCATTGTGAGGGGCGGCACGGTGGTGTAGTGGTTAGCGCTGTCGCCTCACAGCAAGAAGGTCCGGGTTCGAGCCCCGTGGCCGGCGAGGGCCTTTCTGTGTGGAGTTTGCATGTTCTCTCCGTGTCCGCGTGGGTTTCCTCCGGGTGCTCCGGTTTCCCCCACAGTCCAAAGACATGCAGGTTAGGTTAACTGGTGACTCTAAATTGACCGTAGGTGTGAATGTGAGTGTGAATGGTTGTCTGTGTCTATGTGTCAGCCCTGTGATGACCTGGCGACTTGTCCAGGGTGTACCCCGCCTTTCGCCCGTAGTCAGCTGGGATAGGCTCCAGCTTGCCTGCGACCCTGTCGAACAGGATAAAGCAGCTAGAGATAATGAGATGAGATAAGATGCCATTGTGATGTACCATGCCTGGTATATCTTCTCACTTCCTGTGTCTTCTCATCTTGCCATTAATTCTAATGCATGTGAGCGCAGCTATCTCAGCTCTCCTTACATCTCTTGTCTCCAAGCTTGATCTCGAGCTTCTTTTAGAATTCAGCACAAGGAGATCAGCATTGGGCAAATCTGCAGATATTTTCACTTAGTTACAAGTCACATGCATCTGCACCCAGATACGGATGTCAGGCATCTCTCAGGACTATCTAGGCTTGAGGCAGTACCGGCTGGTTTATTTTAATTGTCGTATTCAGGCATTTGCACAAATTAGCCTTGATTAGCCTTGATCTCTGTACATCAGTACACTGGGGGAAATCGTTTATTCATCCTTCATATAAATGTGGAGCTGGCTGAGGTCAGCTCAGTGTAATCTGTGCAGCACAGCTGTGTTGGTGTTTTATTCACAGTGTTGGAGCGGAGGAATGATTCAGTGGAGGAAGTGATTCAATGAAATAAGAAAAGGACGACTGGCTGAATGAATGACTGAATAATTTGCTGACTGGCCAAATGTCTCGTTCGTTCATTCCTTGAAGGTAATGCACATTATCTTGTGCGCTGATAATAAACACAGTGCCTGAATTTTAAGTTAACTAGCTCAAGATTTAAATACAAAACAAACGAATGAGAAGAGTAAAGCGAAAATTCAGTTTAAACACATGTAAAATGTCCTTCACAACAACCTGAGCATGTTTCAGTTCACTTAAAACATTAAACCATTCTACACCACTTTAAAAAAAAACAGCATTTTGCCCATTCCAGCCCACTATAACTACACTTTACCTTGACATTTATGCATTAAAAGACTTCAAAATTATAATTTTTTCATTAATAGCAGTGTTCCAATGGAGTATAACCCCATACTTAAGAGAAATGCATGAATTTTTGATGGATTTTGGCCATACAACATATGTGCACCACCACAGGGAACCCAAACATACGTGCAAGGGAATGTATCTCAAACACTTGACTACCAGACAACGAAATTTGTATCTTTATTTACATAAGATAGATGGGTTTTTATCCAGCACTTATTTTTAATTTGTTTTTTTTTAATAACATGGTATTATTTACTAACACATTTTACAGAAAATATTCACAACAGTTTCATATAAAAGTAATTAAAATAGTTCTATTAGTCCACTAGCTTTTTGGACAGTTGACCGTTTCTGTCATGTAAGGGGGTAGATGGATGTAATCACAGGAAGAATTTTATTGAAAGCATGATAACAAACAGATCCAAAACTGAGACAAAGGCAGAGTCAAAAAACAGGCAGTGAGGCACAGACAGGATATCAGAGGTCCTACAATACTCAAAGTCCGAAAACGCAAACAGGGACAAAACCAGAAAAGTGATACAAAATACAAGGCTTGGTAACCTCAGACGCAGGCTACAGAGCGTATACTTCACAAAGTCTGTGTGTTACTGAGAGTCATTATATATATGTGCTGTGATTGTGCTCTAATCAGGAACAGGTGTATGGTAATTAGTCCTAATGGTGCTGCATGCATGGCAGTGTGCATGAATGTGAGAGATGTAACCAGACAATTATTTGAGATCTCAAGTTTGATATTTGAGCATAACAATATAGTAACAGTGTAAAGTGAAAGCACTGGTTCACTGCTGTCCATCAGGCACCCAGCAGAGTCACACCATAATAAATGTCATGGTGTTGTTTCTGGTGCATGGCATGTGGTGTCAAAGAAAGGAATTAATATGTATTCATAACTGCGATGTGTATCTCATTATTGGTATCACTGTCACAAGACAATACAGCGATTTCTTGATGCAAAATACACGACACAACACGATTTGATGGTGCATATGCTATAATATTAATATTCTATTCAGGTTGATTTTGTGCCCTTGTAAATATTTTGCTCATACACTCATCAGGAGTTCTGCTTTTAGGCAGTGACTATATATTACTGTATGTCGCCTCACAGCAAGAAGGTCCAGGTTCGAGCCCCGTGGCCGGCGAGGGCCTTTCTGTGTGGAGTTTGCATGTTCTCCCCGTGTCCGCGTGGGTTTCCTCCGGGTGCTCCGGTTTCCCCCACAGTCCAAAGACATGCAGGTTAGGTTAACTGGTGACTCTAAATTGATCGTAGGTGTGAATGTGAGTGTGAATGGTTGTCTGTGTCTATGTGTCAGCCCTGTGATGACCTGGCGACTTGTCCAGGGTGTACCCCGCCTTTCGCCCGTAGTCAGCTGGGATAGGCTCCAGCTTGCCTGCGACCCTGTAGAACAGGATAAAGTGGCTAGAGATAATGAAATGAGATTATGTCAATCCATTTAACACATCATGCTTGAAACATGCTTTTCCATGAGCCATCCATTATATGTTATGAAAAATGTACATGTTAGCCCTCCAACATTCACAGTTACATGAACACATTCGCCCCAATGAAATGTTTGGAATATTCCACCAAACAGCTGCATCATCCAGATTTTTTGAAGATCATGAGAAGAAGCAAACTAAGTTCACTCAATCTGTTTCCTTTATTTCCAATCATATTGTAACCTTGACTGATGAAGTCAATTTGAATGTTACCCAAATTCTAAACTGAAATGATAATTGTGCATCATGAGAATCTCATGCTATTGACCACATGTTGAGTGTGGGTTACTTCACCACATTTTGTCTATTAAAGCTAGACAGCCTTTCGATTTCATAAAATCGGTGAAATTTAGTTCCCTCTGAAATTTGGTCATTGTGATATATGTTTATTTCTGTAATATCTCACAAAATATCAGGACATTCTGTAGCTGGGAAGTTATTTAATTTGAAGTGATGCCCTAGCAAATAATGTGCATGAAATCGCTCGCTTCGCGCAGTCAAGCAGACAGAGGCAGCCCATGTGCACATGTGCAGGTTTACCTAGTTTGACCATGCACTGACAGTTCCATCGTTCCGTCACTAAACGAACAGCTGATCACACCGAGGTGCTCACTGACCACCAATATTTATTAGTTTGGTTCTGCGTTTGCTTTCCTTCGCAACATAACATCTTTTCTTCTCACTTTCCGTTACTGTAGTCAGTCTTTCACATTTCATTCACGTCCTCCATTTTTCTCTCCTGTTTCAAACTTGTATCCCACAATGCCTTGCGTGAACAGGGGAAGCCCACCATGTGATGCATGATGTAGTATCTTGAATTGGGTCATGGTGAAGCAGAAAAAAATAGCGGAGAATTTAGGGCCATGTAGCCTTAAATTTATTAATTGTTCTATTTAAAAAAAACTAATACAATTGGAAGTCTGTGATTCGAATTCAGTAGCTTTCAGTCCACTAAACAAAAATAATTGGGTGTCGGGGAAAATTCTTTTTATGACCTAAATTTGAAAAATCTGAAAGGCAGTCTACCTTTAAAATCTATCAACCTTGTTCTTCAATTAAAAGCAAATGCTTGTTAAAAAAACAAATTATTGCCTGAGATGGGTTGATACATATTTAATGGTTAAATGCATAGTTTTTTTCCCTGAGATTCAGTGTTGAAAATTAATTTTTAAAATAATATTTCATTTTTAAGGGTCACAAGCGCTAAATGGCACTGCAATCATAGAATAACCTCCACAGTCCTGTATGCATATTAGCTACAGTCAGAAATGACTTTTGGTTGCTTTTAGAAGCATGTTTTAATCATCAGTTCTGCATAACTGAATCATTTCAAAGAATCTTCTGTTTCCATGGTACAACACTGCTGAATATGAATTATTAAAAAGCAACTACATTGTGTAAAAAAAAAAAGAGAGAGATAATGTCAGGCACAAAGGTAATGGCTCTGTGCTAAATCTATTTCATCACTGTCTGCACTTTGTGTTGCGGGTTTAATGACAGAGAGACCTTGCTGTTCTCTCATGACCAGCTTAGCAGCACTTCAAAAGGTACCTCATCCGCATCGCCTCTTTTCCTTGACTCTGACCCCAGTGATCTACAAAAGCCAGCCGCCCCTATTATGGCAGCACAATGCAGGTATGGTGGATTGGACCGAGGAAAAGAAAGTACGCTTCAAATCCAGTTCAGCCAACAACAATGTGTACTCTGATGGCATAGATAGAGCAATTCAGGCTGTGTTGTAGTTGTGGGCAACACCAGGCTCATATTTGCCCTGTCTCATTAAAGGTCTGTGACAATTGGCACTGATAATTCACTTGACAAAAGCAAAGCAAAGCGTGTGTGTGGTGACCCTGGACATAAAATATTCATACATGTAAGGTCTATATTGACCATTTGAAGTTCATTTACATACTACTATATACATATGATAAGTGCATTTAGTACTATGTGCAATATACTGACTGGCACTGTACATTCTATCACATCACATGGCTCAGATAGTGACCTTTAATTTTTTTTAAATGTAACTTTTCAAAGCAAAATTCAGTTATACTCAGATAAGTCGATTATATTTAACTTTAAAAAGTACCATTAAAGGTCCCATGGCATGGTGGTTTGTTGATGCTTTAAACGGGCTCGTGGAGGCTTCTGGATGTTATATCCGCAGCCTTTCTCGAAATGAACCCTCGGCACGTATAGCCTCCTGGGAGAAAGCCCCATTTCAGCGCTTTTCCCAGTGCGTCGTTTTGCTAATGAGAAGCAGGAGGTGGGGAAGGGTAGAGGGTGGGGGCGGGCCATGGGGGGAGGGGGAGGGGCTTGACCAAGCTGCGCACACACATACTCGCTGCTATCAGCGCCTGTAGCCACGCTGCTAAGACAAAACCCCGTTCTCCCTCGGACTCCTTTCGTAAACTCAACGTGACACAGAGAACAGAGAGTGAGAGTGTTCGGAGTGGTAGTTTACGAATGTATAATACCCTAGGCTTGAACACGCACTCCATAACCAAAGAGGATAGAAGCAGCAACTACAGCAACATAGGGCTTATCCAACAGAAGACATGCATTGCGGAGCAATAGTCAAACATAAGCTCATAAGTTACAGTCAATTTCCAGACTAAACTCAGTTTAACAGAGCATGCTGCATGTTCTTTAGTTTTGTAGCGAAGATTACCTGGCTAACTGCAGGAAGCGGTTAGCTGCACAGCTAATGTAGCCATTGCTAGGCTAACGCACCGATTTTAAAACACAGCAAAATGACCAGTTATACACTTACTTGTTCGGTGTTTGTGGCTGATGCGGCAGGGATGCTTGGTACGGACCCAGGCTTCAGTGACAGTTGATGTGCAAAACCTGCCCTGTACTGTCCCAAGTTGTGGAAACATTCCTCAGGAAAATGCTTCCGACAAACGTACACCGTCTTAGGTAGACTCGACGGCGTATTATTGAAGTAAATAAAATTAAGCCACTGTGTCTTCAGGGGCTCTCCCGTCGGCAGAAAAAACAGACTCTTTTTTTGTGTTGTCACATCCATGTACAGCGCAATTTCCATGTTTCGCTCGCTTAGGTGATGCCATGTTGTTGTGTCCTCTATGGTCTCCTCACTACAACTGGGCGGGGCAATCCATACAGTGGGTGGGAATCCAGAGGGGGGGGCGTGGGGATCATCTCCCTTGCTGACATAGTAAAGGGAAGAGCTTATCAACGCGCCATTTTGACACGCCATTCTCAAATGTTGGGCATAGTTTGGTTTACACATTATGACATTTCTAGCCACTGGGGTGACTTAAGAAGGTCAGAGGAACTCATTTTAACGTTAAAAAACCTCAGAAAGTGAAAATTTCATGCCATGGGACCTTTAAAAATAGTCACAAAAATACTGCGTCTTTATATAGTACGTCACTTTTAAGTGGCAACAAATGTAGGAAAAATTGAGGAAACAGTTGAAAAACAGGAGCAGACAGTCCAAAATGGGGAAAAGAAGTAAAAAGGTTTTTAAAAAAAATTAATCAATATAGTGTATAGGCAAGACGAGAGAATAAAGGCAGAGATGAAACTAGAAGGACAACTGGTAGAATGCATACCTCCGCCAAGCCACATATCACATATTATCAACATCAAAATCAAATCACTTGAACATAGGCTAATACTAAAGCTGTATACTAAATTTCATCAAAATCCGTTCACTACTTTTCGAGTTACACTGGAAATAAACAAACTGAGGCGAAACCATAACCTCCTCCAACAAAGTTGGTGGAGGTAACAAAATCAACAGTTAAATGACAGAAGGGCTTAGAAATGAAACAAGACTTAATGAAGAAACTGATTACAGGTTAGAGTGATTAGTAATGTGGAGGAGAGTGATTAAGTGGGTGTGGCTGGAGAAGGGGGAGGGAGTTTTAGGAAATTGGGGGGGAAGCCATGGCTTAAAAGTTAGAGAAGCAGCTTTGGGATTAAATGGTTGTTGGTTCGATTCCCTGGCCCTGCAGGAAAGGCTGACATGCCCTTGAGCAAGGCACCTAACGCTAAACTGCTCCCCAGGCTGCTCTGGGTGTGTTGTACGTCGATCTGGATAAGAGCATCTGCTAAATGCCTGTAAAGTGGATGTGCATATATACATATATCAGTGTTGTATCTGAGTCACTAAACCTTGAGTCCGAGTCCAGTCTCGAGTCCTCAGTGTTCAAATCCAAGTCAAGTTCAAGTCGTTAAAGAAAATTTTGAGTCGAGTCCAAATTGAGTCCAATACTTATCCGAGTTGAGTCCGACACAATCCCCACTATCAACAAGGCAAGTAATATGAGAGAGGGTTAACACTAGCTAGTTCATCAGTCAGTTAGCAAGCCCCGCTATCAACAGAGCAATGAACATAGCGTGTCACTTCCTTCTCTGGGTGGAGTCTTGCCAAATAACGACTGGTGTTCGAGGTTGTCCCCGTCGTCTCCTCGATAGTTCTTCTACATATGGAACACATTGCAGTGCATTTTTTCCCCACTGCACGAGAAGTCTGTATAAGCAAAGCGGACAATCCTAGGGGCTTCTCTCCAGGCATTTTAGCGCCATTAACGTTAGTTAGTTTGTTCCTGAACATGACGTATGAACAGGTGAACATGCATTCTCTTGCACAAAATTAGTATAAAATTAATGTAGATATAAATCTCTTATGCCAAATGATTATGGCATGTTACAAAAAATAAAGAAAAAATCCGAGTCCTCATCTCCAATTTACAAGTCCGAATGCAGTTAATGCACGAGTCCGAGTCATCAGTGCTCAAGTCCAAGTCAAGTCACAAGTCCTTAAAATTAGGCCATGAGTTGGACTGAAGGTATATAACAGTTATTCCACAAAATCGAATTGCACATAAGCTGATAACCAACAAGGCATGTAGCATCAATTCGGCTATAAGCCATGTACGACGAGATTGAGTAGAATAACTTCTTTATTCTAGCCACATTCACTGGATTTTGAGAAACAGAGCATTTTTATTTTTAATTTTTGCAAATTCAATAAATAAAAACTTTAGACAAAACGTTCGATAAAATCATTTCCGTTTAGAATGTAAACAAACTGGCGAAATGACAGTAGCAATTTGTGAAAAATGCGATAATAATAATTCTTGAAAAATAAAAAAAAGATATGTTCTTACCATCAAATACTTTTATTCCATGTCGTGCTGCTTTGTTTTATTTTTATTTTTTGAGTTTTGTTTTCGAGTAGCGTTTTTATTTCAGCCTCGGTTGGTTCAGCAGCACGCGCCGTCATTTTGTTTTTCTCTATTGACGGTATATGAGCTGATATACTAGTAGTAGAGTAGCCAATCAGAGCGTGTGATTGCTCATATCCAGTGAATGTGGAATAGAATATATATATATATATATATATATATATATATATATATATATATATATATATATATATATATATATATATAGCCAGCCCTGTAGCTTCATAATCACAGTGTTACGCTGTTGATAGGCCAGGCTTTATCAGTACATAAAGTGATTCAGCTAATGTTGGAAAAAGCCTTTTTCCATTAGCAAAAATGGGGAGAAGCGTTCATAATAATGGAGGGAACAAACTCAAATGGAGCTAAATCACTGTCTCTTGGGAGGAGTAACTTAAGCTGTCATTACTCCTATCCAGAAAAGCCCATTTAGGTAGGTGTGCTGACTCAGCATGCCTTCCAATCACATCTCCAAGATCTACAATAACCTGCTGTCATAAAAATGAGACCAGAACTTCACATTACATTCACATAATAGGCCATAAGTGCTCCAGTTAGCCTGGAAGCCGCTCCCAGACAATGAGGCACACATAGTATGTGGAATATATTTCAGGGGTTTTTACAATATGTAAATGTATGAATGGAAATAAAAATGTGCCAATTATAGCCTTAATCAGAAGAGTATCATCGAAAATAGAAAACTAATTTATAAGACGTTATCTAACTTATTCCTGGAGGTACACCATGCAGTTTTTCATTTCGCAACACCAATATCAGAGCCGATATGCAATGCAGATCCAATATGGGCTTGACTCACTTGAATAATTGCAAAAGCTATTTAAGAGGTGCTGCTGTTATTAGAGAGCTGTACGACGACCAAATCTCTCCAAATGTCCTGGCATAGGATTTTATTTCCATATAAAATGAGTCTTACTTGATGATAATCCTTTACCATGTCTGTCAAATTTGTTCAACATAAATTAATTTCAGACTTCACTCTTTGAACTAGTTCCACTTTCTGTGACAAATGAGCGATTCAGTGTCCGCCTTAAGCTTGTCTATTGTTTGAAATGAGTGTGTGAGTGGTTCAGAAAGAGAGAAAAATGCCTAAATTAAACACTGCTTCACTGCTTTGCAACGGAACAAACATGATGTCCATCCCTGGAGCTTATTCCTTCATGGGCTACCACTCCACCAGGGGGTGTGGAAGAGAGAACAAATATTGATGTAGCATACCCTATATGTGTGATTCATACTTCACATAGCTTACTATTTAAAATAAAATGTCCTTTCATTGTCCCTGTGTTGAAATAATTAAAATACAGTACCAGTCAAAAGTTTGGACACCCCTCCTCATTCATAGGTTTGTCTTAATTTTGACTATTTTCTACATTGTAGAACAATACTGGAGACATCAAAACAGATGGAATATACATGGAATTATGTAGTAAACACAAAAGTGTTAAAAAAAAACAAAACATGTTTTATATTTTAGATTCTTCAGCGTCGCCAGCGTTTACCTTGATGACGCTTTGCACACTATTGGCATTATCTTAACCAGCTTCATGAGGTAGTCACCTGGAATGCTTTTCAATTAACCGGTGTACCTCGTCAAAAGTTAATTAGTGGACTAGTTTCTTGCCTTCTTAATCCATTTGAGATCAAACAGAATAAAAATACAGTAAATAGCCTCTCAACCAGGAAATCGCGAGTTCTATCAAAGACCATCATAAAAATGGTACCAACTGCCATCTGGCAAGGCACTGCAATACAGATGTGAGTAGGGAATCAAATCCTCATGCGGTTACCAGAGGATTAGCCCCCTACTGTAACCTGAGCTATATAATAGGCGAGAGGCTGAGAGCTCCAGAAACGGAGATCGGCGCCGCACCCTTGCGCCTCAAGAGATGGTTAGTACTGGGACAGGAGACTGCCTGGGAAGACCAAAATTCGAAAACAAAATCAAGCAGTCAAAGAAGAAACGGACCAGCAACGCTCAAGCAAAAAGGAGAAGATTGGAGATAAACATTTTTACCTTTGCTTGCAATTGTTAAGTCAAGAATCCTGAGGGATCCTGTACAATCATTGTGGAAATGAGACAAAATGGATATTTCCTCGCTTAGAGTAGGCTATAAATAGTATAATGCCGCAGATGGCAGGCTAATGTGGCCTACCGGCGCACTGTCAAGTAATCATTACTTGTATCCACTAGGGAGGGTGGTTTAATTATTCTTCAAAAGGGCTCTTATTTAGTATTACGACGAAAGTAAGAATTTATCATAACTACCAGGATAAATGTGTTTGGGCGCAGGTCTTGTTGAGGTCCGCGATCAGAGTTGGCCGAGTCACTGTCTGATTCCAAGGCTGCACGGTCAAACCAGTGAGCCACATTCACCAATTGCTTTGCAACGGCCATAGGTTCATACATACCGTATATGGTTTCACCTCTCGATATTCAATTTGGAGAGTTCCTACTTCAAAATCGCTATCGCTTTCAGACATTTTACACAACCTCTCATGACCAAAGTCTGTACACGTGTGCTCGGTTCACAAGTAAACACAGAACTGCTCCCAGTCTGTTTGCCTTGAATGACGTCACAATGACTGTCCCCTGGCGGTAAAAGTGCGCATAAGTGAGATGTAAACAAACCTTCAGAAATTGGGCAAACCAGTATAATTTAACCGTTTTATTCAATTTTAGGGTGCAAATTAGTGATATTCTACATTCCACCTCTGACCCTTGCCTATGACCTTTAATGTGTTGGAATGGCCAAGTCAAAGTCCTGACCTTAATCCAATGGAAATGTTGTGGAAGGACCTGAAGCGAGCAGTTCATGTGAGGAAACCCACCAACATCCCAGAGTTGAAGCTGTTCTGTACGGAGGAATGGGCTAAAATTCCTCCAAGCCGGTGTGCAGGACTGATCAACAGTTACCAGAAATGTTTAGTTGCAGTTATTGCTGCACAAGGGGGTCACACCAGATACTGAAAGCAAAGGTTCACATACTTTTGTCACTCACAGATATGTAATATTGGATCATTTTCCTCAATAAATAAATGAGCAAGTATAATATTTTTGTCTCAGTTGTTTAACTGGGTTCTCTTTATCTACTTTTAGGACTTGTGTGAAAATCTGATGATGTTTTCGGTCATATTTATGCAGAAATATAGAAAATTCTAAAGGGTTCACAAACTTTCAAGCACCACTGTATATTTCAGTGACTACCCTTCGAGTCCCAGTATAAGTGAGTTTCAAGTTCTATAAATGGTGAACTCACTCTTACGCAACTTTTATTTTTCCTCCAGAATGGGCCACGTGTAGAGCTGGTCATAAAATTCTCTCATTTAACATTTAACAAATGAGTTCTTTTGTATATCCCAGTTTCCCACAGGGCACATTAACATTCAATCTCATATCAACAGATTACGTTTTGCAGAGCAGTTGGGGGGTAAATGCCTTGTTCTTGTACAGCAGCAGTACTTAAAATGAAACATTGATTATTACAGCGATCAGATCTGTGTAATAACTGCTGTCTATAGCTAATTAGGCCTCCTGCACTTGTAAGAGTGCATCATTCACAGTATGACTGAGTGCTATGTGATTAGTGTTTTTAGTACTCTGACTCAAATCCTGTAGTCTTTTTTTTTTAAACGTATTAAGCAATACAAATGCTTTGTGGCCTAATATGTCTACTATTTAAGTGAAGCAGTGAAATTCTATAAACCTCCTTATTAATTATAAATCTCTGGACATGGGTCAAATATCAAAGGTAAAAAAATAAAAATAAAAAATTCACATAGGAAAAAACGCATTTAATTTCAATTAGGAAACAATCTACGAGTGAACATTCAATGCTGATGTTACAATTATACTAAAATCCAGGATAAAAATATTATCTTTCAGAATAGCTTTTAATAATATACAATTAATGGACAGCTTTATGAAATCGCACAATTTATTTGTTCTTTGATTGCTTTAATGTGTTTATATGTTTATTTTATTTGATATTATTTCTTATGGGGCGGCACGGTGGTGTGGTGGTTAGCGCTGTCGCTTCACAGCAAGAAGGTTCTGGGTTCGAGCCCCGTGGCCGACAAGGGCCTTTCTGTGCGGAGTTTGCATGTTCTCCCGGTGTCCGCGTGGGTTTCCTCCGGGTGCTCCGGTTTCCCCCACAGTCCAAAGACATGCAGGTTAGGTTAACTGGTGACTCTAAATTGACCGTAGGTGTGAATGTGAGTGTGAATGGTTGTCTGTGTCTATGTGTCAGCCCTGTGATGACCTGGCGACTTGTCCAGGGTGTACCCCACCTTTCGCCTGTAGTCAGCTGGGATAGGCTCCAGCTTGCCTGCGACCCTGTAGCACAGGATAAAGCGGCTACAGATAATGAGATGAGATTATTTCTTATACCACAGTGCCATTGAATCCTTTATCTGTTTGATCTGAAGGTTTTTACTAATCCATTTTCTATAACAGCAACTCTGGCAGTAGTCTGGCTGCAAGACAAATCACAAGTTTATATTAATGCCTTCTTGTGTTCGGCTGAAAGCTAACGGGTGCTTCTTCTGAGACATGCGAAGGACATCACAGGGCAGCGTAACACACTCAGAGGAAAGTGCTATCCGCCCTCTTCCTCATACATGACCTTCATTGGTTAGAGTTGCTGTGATTGACAGGGAAGAAAGAGTATAAGTGAGAGCACAGCCAATTCTAGATCCCTTGGCTACGATTCACATTCCTGTGAATAAGATGCTACTGAGAAATTATAATGTATAATGTAATCTATAATCAACACCAACTGACCAATTAGAATTGAAATTTCAATAGTACTGTGGTATAAAGGCCAGTATAACAGTTAAAATTCCAACTTCATACTCACAACTAGAAGAGCACACGGTAGAGTGTATACCTCCGCCAGGCCACCTATCATCGACATCAAAATCGAAATCACTTGAACCTAGGATAATGCTAAAGCTGTATACCAAATTTCATCAAAATCGGTTCATTACTTTTTGAGTTACGTTGGGAACAGACAAACATACCAACAAACAAACAGAGGTGAAAACACAACCTCTTCCAACAAAGCTGGCGGAAATGATTAGCAGAACTCAACAGCCATGCACAACCCCAATTCCAAGAAAGTTGGGATGCTGTGTAAACTGGAAATAAAAACAGAATGCAATAATTTACTTTGCAAATCATGGAAACCCTATATTTCATTGAAAATAGTGCAAAGACAAGATATCAAATGTTGAAAATGAGAAATTTTATTGTTTTTTGAAAAATATCTGCTCATTTTGAATTTGATGTCAGCAACATGTTTCAAAAAAGGTGGGACAGGGCATGTTTACCACTGTGTTGCATCACCTCTACTTTTAACAACACTCTGTAAACGTTTGGGAACTGAGGAGACCAATTGCTATAATTTTGAAAGAGAAATGTTGTCCCATTCTTGCCTGATATACAATTTTAGTTGCTCAACAGTTCGGGGTCTCCTTTGTTATATTTTGTGCTTCATAATGCGCCAAATGTTTTAAATGGGAGACAGGTCTGGACTGCAGGCAGGCCAGTTTAGCACCCGGACTCTCTTAGGCCCTGTCCACACGGCAACGGATTCAGGTGACTCCGATACAATTGCTTATCGTTTAGGCCTGGCATCCACACGGCACCGGCGTTTTGGGTGCCCAAAACGCAATCTTTTTGAGAACGGGTTCCAGAGTGGAAAGATCTGGCAACGTTGCCGTTGTGAAGTCGTCTGGATGAGTAGAACGGATTTGTTTACGATGACGTCACAACCATATGACTGTGAGTGCTTTACGCCGGGTAGAAGTGTAACGAACTCGATGCGAGTTGTCAACAAATCCTATAACTTGGTTCATGAAACGCGCTTACAAAATATTTTCACTGTGAATATTTATTGTGTAATGGTGCAAAGTGAGAGAGAGAGAGAGAGAGAGAGAGAGAGAGAGAGAGACTCTGCCCTTAGGGCAGAGTCAATCCCGCCAGCAAAAATAGGGAAAAAAAGGAGCGATCTCACCTCTTCAGATGTTGGTTTAAGTCCGACAATACATTCCTTAAAAAGGGCGTAGAAGAGCAAATTAATCCATCAACGTGTAGCATTCAATTTATTCCGGACCATTAAAGACGCCGCCTTCCGCGTAGAATCATACGTCATCCTCGCCGCCATATTGGATAGGTCAAAGCGGAGAATAAAGATTCATGTGCTGCGTTTAACTGTACCAACAGGTTTACCGTCCAAACGAGATCACATGGGATTACCTTTCACAGGTGAGAAACAACAAATTAATCCATCAACGTGTAGCATTCAATTTATTCCGGACCATTAAAGACACCGCCTTCCGCGCAGAATCATACATCATCCTCGCCGCCATATTGGATAGGTCAAAGCGGAGAATAAAGATTAGCTGCGTTTAACTGTACCAACAGGTTTGCCGTCCAAACGAGATCACATGGGATTACCTTTCACAGGTGAGACTGGAAAAATACTTTTCATTGTATTTGGTCATTATAATGTAATTTTACAAACAGATTTTCCTGACTTTGTGGCTAATATGAAGTCTCGCGCATAATAGTTTATGCGCATGCGTCCTTACTTCTTCTATTGTTCTGGTGTCTCCGAAGGGACCGTCTTAGGCCAAGTTTACATTAGACCGTATCTGTCTCGTTTTCTTCGCGGATGCACTGTCCGTTTACATTAAACCACCTGGAAACGCCGGGAAACGGGAATCCGCCAGCGTCCACGTATTCAATCTAGATCGTATCTGGTCCGGTGCTGTGTAAACATTGAGATACGCGAATACGCTGTGCTGAGCTCTAGCTGGCGTCTCATTGGACAACATCACTGTGACATCCACCTTCCTGATTCACTGGCGTTGGTCATGTGACGCGACTGCTGAAAAACGGCGCGGACTTCCGCCTTGTATCACCTTTCATTAAAGAGTATAAAAGTATGAAAATACTGCAAATACTGATGCAAATACTGCCCATTGTGTAGTTATGATTGTCTTTAGGCTTGCCATCCTTCCACTTGCAAGTGGTAAGTGACGCGCATACCTGATATGCACTGAGAGCACACACACAGCGGCTCAGTCCCGAATCACTGCTCGTGCACTTCACTCGCGCGCTCTGTGAGCTGCGCAGGGCCGGAGTGCGCACCCTCCAGAGGGCACTCGCTGTTCAGGGCGGAGTGATTTGGAGCGCAGGATGCCTGCGGAGCCGAGCGTATCCGTGTATTGGCGTTGCTGTGTGCAGGCGAATCGTGTATTGGTGTTGCTGTGTGCATGTTAATCGTTTTAAAAACGTTAATCTGATGATCCACTGATACGGTCTAATGTAAACCCCACCTTACAGCGCCCCTAGAGGTGTGGCATGTGTATTGCATCGTTTTCAGCAAGCGTTGCGTTGCCATATGGACCTGATATTTTACTGATCGTTGCCCATTTGGATGAGATATATTTTTAAATAACATCTCGTTGCCGTTGTCGTGTGGATGTAGCATAACTACAGAGCCATGCAGTTGTAAAATGTGCAGAAAGCGGTTTGGCATTGTCTTGCTGAAAGAAGGAAGGCCTTCCCTGAAAACAGATTTAGTCTGGATGGCAGCATATTGCTCTGAAATGTGTATATATCATTCAGCATTAATGATGCCTTCCCAGATGTACAAGCTACCCATGTCATGTGCACTAATGCACCCTCATACCATCACAGATGCTGGATTTGAACTGTGCACTGATAACAAGCTGGATGGTCCGTCTCCTCTTCAGTCTGGAGGACATGGTGTCCATCAATGAGTATATATTTTTCAAAAAAACAATAAAATCTCAGTTTCAACATTTTGTATGTTGTCTTTGTACTATTTTCAATTAAACGCAGAGTTTCCATGATTTACAAATCATCATATATTTTACACAGCGTCCCAACTTTTTTCAAATTGGGGTTGTAAACACACGCATTGATTTATTCAGTAAATTCGCAGGTTACGAAGCTACTAGCCTTTAGAGCCCAGTGCTAAAAAAAAAAGGAAAGGAAAGCAAGTTTGCTTTCAGAAGTTTGTTTAATAAGCATATTGTACAACTTTGTTTTATTAGGCTTTTTGTAGCCTTAAATTTAGCCCTTTATAACAACATTGGTCACAAAACCCTGACTCTGCAAGCATAACCTACATCTAAAATAATGTGAGAAAGATGCATAAGAAGAATCGTTTGTGCTTTTTTTGTTGTTCAACTCCAGCAAATTTTTTACGATGTGTGTCTCAATAAAATCTGTCAGTAGCGTCCCATTAGAAAGCCCATCTACAAGTCGGCAAAAAACATAGTTCAGTGTTAAGTGTGGATTTGGATGCTCCCAAGAGACCAGAATATCTTTGTAAAAGCTAAAACAGCCAGTAACAATGTACAATGAGCCGACTTTTACAGCTTCAGCAAAATGGCTGTGAATTTACACTGATGGTTGTTCACATTACCTCGATGAGGCTGTTTGATAGGAGCCTAAATGCACCATTAAGGCCTGCTGAGACCATAAGCTGCACACTAACCGACAACATATTTACAGCAACATCTGCTTTCACTGATAAGACGTAACGATTTGGGTCTTTCCATTTCCCAGCGCTCGTCAGTTCGCAAGTTAGAAAAACAAAACAAAACACAAAGTCATGTGCATACAATAGAGTGAAATATACTTACGCCCATTACTACAGAATCTGTTCTAAATCTTTATATGCAGGGCTTTTTCAGCATATATATGTTAATCTGGTTAGAATGTGCTGCTTAATTACCTATAACAACATGGCTGCTGGGCAACACGGTGGTGCTCACCTCACAGCAAGAAGGTTCTGGGTTTGAGCCCAGTGGCCGATGGGGGCCTTTCTGTGTGGAGTTTGTGTGTTCTCCCCGTGTCTGCGTGGGTTTCCTCCGGGTGCTCCGGTTTCCCCCACAGTCCAAAGACATGCAGGTTAGGCTAGTTGGTAGCTCTAAATTAACCGTAGGTGTGAGTGTGAATGGTTGTTTGTCTCTGTGTGTCAGCCCTATGATGATCTGGCGACTTGTCCAGGGTGTACCCCGCCTCTCGCCCGTAGTCAGCTGGGATAGGCTCCAGCTTGCCTGCGACCCTGTAGAACAGGATAAAGCAGCTAGAGATAATGAGATGAGATGAGATGTTAGTTCAAGAAAGTGGGACTGAAAGTTTTATTATTTTGGACTGTACACATTCCAGAGGATAGTACGCAGACCTATGAATTACAATAACACTCAACCATACCCATCCATCCATCCATCCATCCATCCATTATGTGTAGCCGCTTATCCTGTTCTACAGAGTCGCAGGCAAACTGGAGCCTATCCCAGCTGACTACGGGCGAAAGGTGGGGTACACCCTGGACAAGTCACCAGGTCATCGCAGGGCTGACCCAAAGACAAACAACCACTCACACTCACACCTACGGTCAATTTAGAGCCACCAATTAGCCTAACCTGCATGTCTTTGGACTGTGAGGGAAGCCAGAGCACCCGGAGGAAACCCACGCAGACATGGGAAGAACATGCAAACTCCACACAGAAAGGCCCTTGCCGGCCATGGGGCTCGAACCCGGACCTTCTTGCTGTGAGGCAACAGTGCTAACCACTACACCTTCGTGCCACCCTTCAACCAATACCATTACGCTGAATTTCCAGTATTTCACCCCAAACCTGTGGAAAATTGATGCAGAGAATGTTAGCAATGATAAATGTAAATCCAGATTCTTCAAGCCTATTCATAATTATTAGGACTTTTATCCTAGTTTATTATTTGTACTACATTTCATGGATTTATATTTAATTCACTAAACACATGCATGTAACTTGATTGATTGATTAATGCCTTTTATCCTACTTCAGTCAAATATTTTTTATTGCTTAAAGGACTTTCAGATTGTGGACTCCAAATTAAAAGTTGCATAAATATTTAGTCTGAGATCATGCTTCTCATGATTGAAATAAATTAGAAATTATCTATAAACACGAGAAACAATATCATCGAAATTTTATCTTGCCGCTGTCAGTGAACATGGAAATGAAATGCAAAAACATGAAAGCCAGTTACAGTGCCCTCCATGATTATTGGCACCCTTTGTAATGATTAGTAAAAAGGGTGAGAAAAGAATCCACCTTTTGGTGAAGTCGCTTCATCTCACACTGAAAAAATAAGAAAAATCTAACCTTTAATTGAAATAACTTTATTCAGATAAAAAAAAAAAATCCCTCATCAAGAAATAATTATTTTCAACAAAAAAAATACATATGAGTGATTCCACGCTTATGGGTACTGAAATGGGGACATGAACTTATTCACCTAAAACCATTTCTTTTTTTACCATCAGGTCACAAAACATGTAATCTTTAATGAATGATATGTTAAAAGATAACTTTAATTTTCTGAGATGTAATAAAAACATATTTATATGCCAAAGTCAAGCCTATGAGTTCCAAAATGATGTCTGTTACATTACTTCTGTTACGATTGTCCATCTCGCGTCTGTTACAAATTAATTACAATCTAGCTATATACCATGTTAATCTTATTGAAAGAATGTGTATGTTTATTCTACTACACATGTTTATTAATTATATTTGCTAAAACATCACCTTCCTATGTTTCAAAAAGTAATTCTACATTGTTAAAATTGAGAATATATATGTCCACAACACTTCTGTTACGTTCTGACTTTGGCATATAAATATGTTTTTATTACATCTCAGAAAATTAAAGTTATCTTTTAACATATCATTCATTAAAGATTACATGTTTTGTGACCTGATGGTAAAAAAAAGAAATGGTTTTAGGTGAATTTTTAAAAATAAATTCATGTCCCCATTTCAGTACCCATAAGCGTGGAATCACTCATATGCCACTATTATTAGCACCCCTGGAAATTATAGTGAATACAATATAATTGAAGCATGTTTCCCATTTAAATTGTACATTTTTGAGTTGGAGTGTGTAGGAACTTTCAAGCTGTAATCCATGACTTCCTGATTAACTGGGGTACAAATATGAGGTGCCACAAAGGCCAAATTCCCTTAGTCATCCATCAAAATGGGAAAGATCAGAGAACACACAAACCAAATGAGGGACTGATGAAGGACTGTATCCCTTGATGAGTTTTTTTTTTCCTCTGAATAAATAAAGGTTAGATTTTTATCATGTTTTCAGGGGTGAGATCAAGCGACCACCAAAACATGGACTTTTTTTTCCTAATCCTTTTTATTTTTCTTTATAAGGGGTGCCAATAATTGTGGAGAACACTCTACTTCCAAAAGCATTGCACAGTCCTACACTCAATATTTTTGAGGAAAAAAAAAGCATGCTTCTATATCACAGACCCAAGTACAACAGCTTGAGAGACTTTTCAATTATACTATACTATAGTTGGCTTTGTCTCCTACTCCAGCTGTTGGACTGAAATCTGAGGATAAACAATGCAATTAAAGAACACACAGGCATTAAAAACCTGAAAAATTGTACAAATGTGATCAGACATGCAGTATCTATTTGTTCTTTGTTTCTTCATGCTAAAATAAATAGTGGTGCTTGAAAGTTTGTGGACCCTTAGAATTTTCTGTATTTCTGCATACATATGACCTAAAACATCATCAGATTTTCACACAAGTCCTAAAAGTAGATAAAGAGAACCCAGTTAAACAAATGAGACAAAAATATAATACTTGGTCATTTATTTATTGAGGAAAATGATCCAATATTACATATCTGTGAATGGCAAAAGTGTGTGAACCTTTGCTTTCAGTATCTGGTGTGACCCCCTTGTGCAGCAATAACTGCAACTAAACTTTTGTGGTAACTGTTGATCAGTCCTGCACACCAGCTTGGAGGAATTTTAGCCCGTTCCTCCGTACAGAACAGCTTCAACTCTGGGATGTTGGTCGGTTTCCTCACATGAACTGCTCGCTTCAGGTCCTTCCACAACATTTCGATTGGATTAAGGTCAGGACTTTAACTTGGCCATTCCAAAACATTATTCTTCTTTAACCATTCTTTGGTAGAACGACTTGTGTGCTTAGGGTTGTTGTCTTGCTGAATGACCCACCTTCTCTTGAGATTCAGTTCATGGACAGATGTCCTGACATTTTCCTTTAGAATTCGCTGGTATAATTCAGAATTCATTGTTCCATCAATGATGGCAAGCAGTCCTGGCCCAGATGCAGCAAAACAGGCCCAAACCATGATACTACCACCACCATGTTTCACAGGTGGGATGAGGTTCTTATGCTGGAATGCAGTGTTTTCCTTTCTCCAAATATAACGCTTCTCATTTAAACCAAAAAGTTCTATTTTGGTCTCATCTGTCCACAAAGCATATTTTTTCCCAATAGCCTTCTGGTTTGTCCACGTGATCTTTAGCAACCTGCAGACGAGCATCAATGTTCTTTTTGGAGAGCACTGGCTTTCTCCTTGCAACCCTGCCATGCACACCATTGTTGTTCAGTGTTCTCTTGATGGTGGACTCATGAACATTTAACATTATCCAATGTGAGAGAGGCCTTCAGTTGCTTAGAAGTTACCCTGGGGTCCTTTGTGACCTTGCCAACTATTACACACCTTGCTCTTGGAGTGATCTTTGTTGGTCGACCATTCCTGGAGAGGGTAACAATGGTCTTGAATTTCCTCCATTTGTACACAATCTGTCTGACTGTAGATTGGTGGAGTCCAAACTCTTTAGAGATGGTTTTGTAACTTTTTCCAGCCTGATGAACATCAACAACGCTTTTTCTGAGGTCCTCAGAAATCTTTGTTCGTGCCATGATACACTTCCACAAACATGTGTTGTGAAGATCAGACTTTGATAGATCCCTGTTCTTTAAATAAAACAGGGTGCCCACTCACACCTGATTGTCATCCCATTGATTGAAAACACCTGACTCTAATTTCACCTTCAGATTAACTGCTAATCCTAGAGGTTCACATACTTTTGCCACTCACAGATATGTAATATTTGATCATTATCCTCAATAAATAAATTACCAAGTATAATATTTTTGTCTCATTTGTTTAACTGGGTTCTCTTTATCTACTTTTAGGACTTGTGTGAAATTCTGATGTTGTTTTAGCTCATATTTATGCAGAAATATAGAAAATTCTAAAGGGTTCACAAACTTTCAAGCACCACTGTATTCTTCCTACACTGGCAAGGGCAAAATATAGTATATAACCTTGAGTGGAAATAGCTTTTCCCAAATGTGAGATATCCAATCCCTGTCTTTTGCCCCTGGATAAAGTTAGTTGTACCCCTTAAGTGGGACTATATAAGTTATTACATCAGAGAGGGAGTGGTCAAGGGCATGTCAGCCTTGTAAATAAGTTATTAACACAAGAATATCCAACACCACAGCAGCTTTATTTGGATAAAAATCCAGGCTTCAGGGACATAAAGCCAGATCACTTTGGACAAGGAGAAAAATTAGCCATATAATTTTCGAACAGAGATTTTTTAAATTCTCCTGGGCATGAACAACTGTCAAAGAATGTGTTTTTTTTTTTTTTTTAAATATATTGTCATATTTCTGGAAGCAGATGCGCCAGATTTTTTTTCCCCAGAGTAATAACAAAAAAAAAATTGTGAGAATATTTCAGCAGAAACGGATGTGCAGGGAGATGAAAGAATGAGGTCTAGTCTAATGGTTTCAAAATCCCTCTGAAGACATGCAAATTATTCTTCGTTTGCTCTTTTTGTCTCAACAAGAAAAAGGTAAAAAAAAAATTTTTAAAAACCCTGTATATATTTTAAGAGCTTCAAAGCTTCAAATCCTCCCATAAGGATCTCTGCCATATTTATTAATTATTATTATTATTATTATTATTATTATTATTATTATTATATTGCATAATGTGTAAGAACAAGGTGTCATTGAAAGTATATGTGGCACATTAGGACCATCTAACGGACTATATATGTGCAATAAATGTACAAGTATGACAACAAAAACTGGCTTTTATTACAATTTATTCTAAATTAGTGGCTATCTAACGGCCTAGTGAAAGCTACAGTACTAATTAAGGAGGAGTAATATTCTGTACAGTCTCTCTCACACACACAATGTCCCCACAAGGTCAAAATTGTCAGATTTTACTAACCTTGTGGGGACATTTGGTCCTCAATAGTATATAAAAACATGCGAGCGTACACACACAGACACACACTTCTTCCGTTCACGCTTTTTCTTGTGGGGACCAGCCAAATGTTCCCACAAGGTCAAAACTTGTCGAACCAGGTCCACACAAAGATTTGGTCCCCACCAAGTTATAAAACACACACCTACTCTCTCTCTCTCTCTCTCTCTCTCTCTCTCTCACACACACACACACACACACACACACACACACACACACACACACACACACACACACACGTCTCACTATCCTTGTGAGGACCTTCCATTCACATAATCATTATTGCAGTTAATTAACTTTGTCTGCACCTAAACCTAACCTTAGTAAAGAAAAGGAAACTTTTTGGCTCTTTTTTTTCTTCAATTTTTGTTTTAAACAAAAACACAATAGCAATTTCCTTGTGGGGACCATCCGAACGTCCCCACAAGGTCAAAATTGTTAGCTCTTACTATCCTTATGGGGACATTTGGTCGTCAGTAGTATATAAAAACATGCATGTGCACGTGCACACACGCACGCACACATGCGCGCACACACACACACACACACACACACCTCTTCCGTTGACACTTTTTCTTGTGGGGACCAGCCAAATGTTCCCACAAGGTCAAAACTTGTCAAATCAGGTCCACACAAAGATTTGGTCCCCACCAAGCTATAAAACACATGCACACACGCGCGCGCACACACACACACACACACACACACACACACACACACACGTTTGTCTCACTATCCTTGTGAGGACATTCCATTCACATAATTATTATTGCAGTTAATTTGCTGTGCCTGCACCTAACCCTAACCCCAGTAATGAAAAGGAAACTTTTTGGTTCTTTTTTTTTTTTTCAATTTTTGTTTAAAAAACAAAAACAAAACACAATCACATTTTCCTTGTGGGGACCATCCAAATGTCCCCACAAGTTCAAAATTGTTAGATTTTACTATCCTTGTGGGGACATTTGGTCCTCAGTAGTATATAAAAACATACATGTTAGTAGTATATAAAAACATGCATGTGCACGTGCACACACGCATGCACACATACGCGCGCACACACACACACACACACACACACACACACACCTCTTCCGCTGACACTTTTTCTTGTGGGGACCAGCCAAATGTTCCTACAAGGTCAAAACTTGTCAAAACAGGTCCACACAAAGATTTGGTCCCCACCAAGCCATAAAACACACACCTTCTAACACACACACACACACACACACACTCTCTCTCTCTCTCTCTCTCTCTCACACACACACACACACACACACACACACACACACACACACACACACAAGATTATAAATGGAATGAAAAAGAAAAAGCATCAGCAAGCTTCCAGTGGCAACATTTCCAAGTGTCTGCATTGAGAGTAACTCTAATCATGACTCATACCTGAAGCATTTCAGTTGTGAATATGATCATATCTTCATATCTTCTATAATGAATGATGTTAATCTTATCCTTGTTTATTAATCATAATGGGGAACAACTGCATAATGCAGGAAATGAAACAAACTCTGCCCTCTACTGGGAACTGATGAGCTTCAGTTCAAACCAGTGATTCTCAAACTTTTTGTAACTGGGGATTTCTTTATCTATAAAATAAATTCCACAGTACATATGTATTTCATTCAAAGTACACAATACTATTTTGACTATTTATTAAAACTGTCGAGCTTTCTATTCGTGTACCTTTTACCAACATTAGGTCCAATTTGACATTAAATAAAGGACGACTTGTTTTTGAGTTGAGGTTTGGATTAAACCCCATTCAATTCAAGAAACGGGTCAAAAAAATGCCATACAGCTAGAACTCATTAATAAATACAGTATAATAGCACTGGGCGGCACGGTGGTGTAGTGGTTAGCGCTGTCGCCTCACAGCAAGAAGGTCCTGGGTTCGAGCCCTGGGGCCGGCGAGGGCCTTTCTGTGTGGAGTTTGCATGTTCTCCCCGTGTCCGCGTGGGTTTCCTCCGGGTGCTCCGGTTTCCCCCACATTCCAAAGACATGCAGGTTAGGTTAACTGGTGACTCTAAATTGACCGTAGGTGTGAATGTGAGTGTGAATGGTTGTCTGTGTCTATGTGTCAGCCCTGTGATGACCTGGCGACTTGTCCAGGGTGTACCCCGCCTTTCGCCCGTAGTCAGCTGGGATAGGCTCCAGCTTGCTTGCGACCCTGTAGAAGGATAAAGCGGCTAGAGATAATGAGATGAGATAATAGCACTGATAATGGTGAGTTATCATTTCCACCACTGTAACTACATTAACAAATCATGGTTTGGTTTGACTCTGCTACACTTTAAGAAACAGGGTTGGTTGTTTTGGGGTTTTTTTTTTTCCAAACAAGCAGATAAAAGTGTTCTTGAAATGAAGTTTCTATAGATTTTTTTTGGATGGTATACACAGTCAAAGAATAGTATATTTATTCCCAGGTTGTATAATTCACAAAGCAGATGAGGTGTCGACTCTCAGTCTTTCTATTTTTGGCAAAGCTGTGCTAAAAGTGTGAAACAGATTCTCAAATCACATTAACTCCCCAGCCAACTGCTTCATTGACAGCAATTCAGCACGCGCGCGCACACACACACACCTTTAAATGGATTGTCTGGACTACTGTTGACCATTTTCTGAACCTTATATGGCTTCCCTTAACCCAATCATAGCCCTTTTCCCAACCTTGACAACACACACTAAAAATTTCAAGGAAGCAAATCCCAGGTGGTGACCAATTCAGCATGTACGGCATTACATTCGAGATGAAGGAGTTTCTGCGACTTCAATATCAAATGTAGATCCAGTAGGGATCCAGTTGGGATTCTGCCATGGGCTGTTTTCGAACAGCAATGTTTCAGGGTCTCTACAAGTGTGTAACAAACAGATGGGCTGTAATTAGTCCCTTGGCAGGTTCAGATAAATGAGCCCTGTGCTTTTGACAAACACAGAAACAGGTACTTACTACTGTACTCAACAGGATACCAAAACTGTGCAACACCTTTAATAATAAATCCAAAAATGCACAGAATGAATATAACATCATGCAGCAAGTATTCAAGTGATGACAAATGTACCCATAACCTGCTACTTACTCACCACGAACAATAAACTCATAACAGTGATGTATTATATATTCTGGACCTTCCCAGCATTAAAACCCCATGAGCTGGCCTAGTGGTTAGTGTGTCCACCTCTTGACTGGGACATCATGAGTTCTACTCGCAGTCGGGTCATACCAAAGTCGGGTCAGATCATAAAAATGGTACCTACTGCCATCTGGCAAGGCATGTCATAATACAGGTGCAAGTAGGGAGTCAAACTTTCAAGGTTACCAGAGGACTAGCCCCCCACTCCCCCCACTGTAACCTTAGCTATGTAATACATGACTTGCAACCACATGATCAAAATCTGCTACATCATGAGCGTCCGCCATGATGGTGGATATACAAAGCAACTAGGATGGCAGCCGCTGAAAGCATGTCTCTAAACATTGCTCAATTTTCTCAGTATTACCACAATTTGAATAATCGAGCTAAGATTCGATACAAAGAGAAGATAGATACAGTGGGGCAAAAAAGTATTTAGTCAGTCACCAATTGTGCAAGTTCTCCCACTTAAAAAGATGAGGCCTGTAATTTTCATCATAGGTATACCTCAACTATGAGAGACAAAATGAGAAAAAAAATCCAGAAAATCACATTGTCTGATTTTTAAAGAATTTATTTGCAAATTATGGTGGAAAATAAGTATTTGGTCAATAACAAAAGTCCATCTCAATACTTTGTTATATACCCTTTGTTGGCAATGACAGAGGTCAAACGTTTTCTGTAAGTCTTCACAAGGTTTTCACAAACTGTTGCTGGTATTTTGGCCCATTCCTCCATGCAGATCTCCTCTAGAGCAGTGATGTTTTGGGGCTGTCGCTGGCCAACACGGACTTTCAACTCCCTCCAAAGATTTTCTATGGGGTTGAGATCTGGAGACTGGCTAGGCCACTCCAGGACCTTGAAATGCTTCTTATGAAGCCACTCCTTCGTTGCCCGGGCGGTGTGTTTGGGATCATTGTCATGCTGAAAGACCCAGCCACGTTTCATCTTCAATGCCCTTGCTGATGGAAGGAGGTTTTCACTCAAAATCTCACGATACATGGCCCCATTCATTCTTTCCTTTACACGGATCAGTCGTCCTGGTCCCTTTGCAGAAAAACAGCCCCAAAGCATGATGTTTCCACCCCCATGTTTCACAGTAGGTATGGTGTTCTTTGGATGCAACTCAGCATTCTTTCTCCTCCAAACATGACAAGTTGAGTTTTTACCAAAAAGTTCTATTTTGGTTTCATCTGACCATATGACAGTCTCCCAATCCTCTTCTGGATCATCCAAATGCTCTCTAGCAAACTTCAGACGGGCCTGGACATGTACTGGCTTAAGCAGGGGGACACGTCTGGCACTGCAGGATTTGAGTCCCTGGTGGCGTAGTGTGTTACTGATGGTAGCCTTTGTTACTTTGGTCCCAGCTCTCTGCAGGTCATTCACTAGGTCCCCCCGTGTGGTTCTGGGATTTTTGCTCACTGTTCTTGTCATCATTTTGACCCCATGGGGTGAGATCTTGCGTGGAGCCCCAGATCGAGGGAGATTATCAGTGGTCTTGTATGTCTTCCATTTTCTAATAATTGCTCCCACAGTTGATTTCTTCACACCAAGCTGCTTACCTATTGCAGATTCAGTCTTCCCAGCCTGGTGCAGGTCTACAATTTTGTTTCTGGTGTCCTTTGACAGCTCTTTGGTCTTGGCCATAGTGGAGTTTGGAGTGTGACTGTTTGAGGTTGTGGACAGGTGTCTTTTATACTGATAACGAGTTCAAACAGGTGCCATTAATACAGGTAACGAGTGGAGGACAGAGGAGCCTCTTAAAGAAGTTGTTACAGGTCTGTGAGAGCCAGAAATCTTGCTTGTTTGTAGGTGACCAAATACTTATTTTACCGAGGAATTTACCAATTAATTCATTAAAAATCCTACAATGTGATTTCCTGGATTCTTTCCCCCCATTCTGTCTCTCATAGTTGAGGTATACCTATGATGAAATTACAGACCTCTCTCATCTTTTTAAGTGGGAGAACTTGCACAATTGGTGGCTGACTAAATACTTTTTTGCCCCACTGTATGTGTGGTTTTGACCCATATTATTTTAAAAAGTCAGCTTTTTCTGAAGATAAGACACTTCCACTGACCATCGAGTACCCAGATATCGCGATCTATCTGGTTTGGCAGACTTTGCAGGTCGACAAATTTCAAATGAAGGCTTATGAGTCCATGGAAACCTTTAACTTCTGTGTCTCTGGATGGGTAAATACCTTATTAATTAAACCAGTCAACGATGACAAAGCAGTTGCATTTGCAAGGTTAAGTTAGGGCTTTTTTTGCATTTAGTTTACTTCTATGTGCAAACAACAGACGAAGTGTGACATTTTGAGAAGTCTTTAGCTTTATGGCTCACAAATCACATTTCAATTTATTTCAGGTCAACCACTCTAAAATTATAACAATTTTATAATTATAAAATTATAACAACGACCGAGTGAATCCTGACAAGAGAACACTCATTTTATAGCAAAATTCTAGCAACACGAAATAGAATGCTTCCATGATGTTATCGAGAAAGCTTTTGAATCTCACCTGAGATAAAATGATTACTGCAAACATGAGCTGTTTTGGTTTTAGCCTCTGTTAGATCAGCTCTGCCGATGTCGTTCAGCCGTGCTCGTCTCCTCTCCGTACTAAGCCTCAGAGTTTCCTCACCCTCTTTCCAAATCACAGATGGAATTTTAAAAAATCGGAATGTGCCACGGTCATGAGTGCTGTTGTAACCACAACCATATACAGCACAAAGATATGGCATAGCTAAAAGAACGCTTAAAGCAGTGGAAAAGCATATGTTTTGTATGGAATTAGATTAGATTAGATTAGATTAGATTAGATTAGATTAGATTAGATTAGATTAGATTAGATTAGATTAGATTAGATAAAACTTTATTGATCCCTTTGGGTGGGTTCCCTCAGGGAAATTAAGATTCCAGCAGCATCATTACAGATGAACAGAGAAAATAAATAGAGAAAACTTCTAGATAAATTAAAATAAATTATTTACATATACAAATATAAAAAGAATAAGACATGGGGAAGAGGGGGGAAAAGGGGGGGCGGCGGCAGGAGAATGTCGCTTGACCCCGCATTTGTATATCCACCAACATGGCCGACATCCGGGTTTCGATTTTGCTTTGACGTCACTTGCAAGTCAAGGATAGGCGAGAGGCTGAGGGCTCCAGAAATGAAGCCCTCAGCCCAGTGCTGTCCAATGGAGACTGCCTGGGAAGACCAGGTACTGGCATGAGAGGGATTTGGACAAGCATTACAACAAAAAACATAATTATGATTATTATGATAATAATCATAATTATGATAATTGTAGGTACAGTCCCTTTAAAAACTACATTTCCCATCACCAGCTTCCGCATTGACCTGCGTCACGCCGGGGCGGGATCACCAACGTCACATCCACCATGAAAGAATAAGTAACCCGGAAACTTCCAATTCAGTCTCTTTTGTGCTGTGAAACTCGGCGTGACCGGCGTGTTTTGCAAAGATAAGGAGGCCCGCTCACCAGAGCATCCAAGATAAAGACGTCTTTTCTTTTCTTCTCTTTCTTGCAAGAATCAGAGTTTTGCGCTTTTCTTTGTTTACCTTTGGCCACAATAGACTCTAAGATCGCACGATTTTTAAACTCAGCTTGAGTTACAACCGGTTTTTATTTCTATTATCAAGTACGTACAAACTGCCGCCAAGCAGTTAATTTAAAAGTTAGGAGCGACCCAAATTCCTCCTAATTAAAAAGCTGTACACGTTATTCTGATCAGAGATTTTTCATCATGAACGACCATCAGACCAAGAAATTCTCTGCGCTTTCTACAGAAGCAACTCACGTGCTTCACAACGGAAACTCCAAGGTCTTGGAACATCTCTTCATAATTTTGCTAAAGGCAAGATACTGAGTAAGACTTGGCATTTGGGCAAAACCTAGTCTTAGGAATTAGCTTTTATGAAGAAGTGTGAATTTGAACTCAGGAACAGTTTAAATGTGTACACTGTAAACACGCAGCGTGTTGAATTAATTATTGTTTTGATCTCTCAGTTTTGTTTAATAGATAGGTTGCATGCTCTTTCTCTTTCTAACACTTTAATTTCATTATTTACACACATCTTGACCTCATCAAGATTTCAGTGGATTCAGTACTGTTATAAGCTAGTGAAATTAGCCTATGGCTAATTCTTTTGTCCCATTAGCATCCAGGGCTAATTGTATTGTCTCAAAGGAGAACACATGGCGGTCCTCCTCCACAGGCCTCACAAACACATCTTAGCTAGCATTCCTTTGTCTTAGCTAGCGACACAAGGCTAATCTGTGTCTCCACGTGGTCAAACACACCTCAGTTAGCATCCCACGCTAGCCTTTCTTTTGCTAGGCCATAGGCCTTACCACATGGTCAACAGGCCTTTCACACACAAACACATCCTAGCTAGCATTCCTTTGTCTTATGCTGCTTTTCCACTACCAACGCGGCTGAGTTGGGCTGAGCCGTGCCGTGCTGAGTTGGGCTGAGTCGAGCTGAGTGGGGCTGTTGGAGTTGCATTTCGACTACAACCATGCTGAACCGTGCTGGCTGGAAGTGGGTGGACACATTGGGTGGAGTTAGCGAAAGTGGGTGGACGTCACGTGATGTCGTTAGGCGGCACAAACAGTGACATCAGTGACCTTTTAAGCCGTAGTCTCACGACCCGGATAGTAAACAATAAACATGGAGGACATGGAGTCGTTAGTGTTGCTGGTCTTGGTGCTGTGGCTTGTTGTCACCGACAACGCCAACAGATACTGGCAAGAGCGTATAGATGAGGCGAGGCGCATAAGGCTTCAGAAATTCTCTTAATTCGTAATTATTCTTCTTCTGGGTTTACGGTGTTTACAGATCCCAGCGTGCTCACGGGGCGTGTGAGGACACTCCTCCTCACCAATCAGTGCACAGGGGAGTGTCTCCTCACGCCCCTAGCCCCACTCGGCTTGGTTTGGCTCGCTTCAGCCCCACTCCAAAACCGTGTGAGTTTTGGGAGCTGAGTAAGGCTGAAGCGAGCTGAGTCGTGCTGCTCTGAGGTAGTCGAAACGCGAGCCGTGTCGGGCTGAAGTGAGCTGAAGCGAGCTGAAGTGAGCTGAAAAAGGGTAGTGGAAAAGGGCCAATAGTTAGCTACCAAAGCTAATTTTCCTTGCTTTACTTAGAAACACGTGGTCACAAGGCCTACACCCCGTGGATAGGCCTCATAACACACACCTAGCTAGCATTCCTTTGTCTTAGTTAGCTACCAGAGCTAATTTTCCTTGCTTCACCCACACACACACACACACACACACACACCTCACTGTTTGTATATATTTCAACTGCCATTATTCATTTTTATCTTTGTTATAATAAATCCATTTATTATTGAAACTGTTTCATCTGTTGTTCCAATACTATTGAAGTCAACCAATCTCCAAGAATTCAAAGGTGCATATGATTTATGTAACATGGTAAGTGATCATAATAATTTGGAATATACCATAATTTAGCTGTTTGGTAATTTATTATTAAGCACCAAAATTAATGGTATGATTCAATGAGACTGATTCAATGAAAACGATACAATGAAAACAATTCAAATGAGACTGATTCAATGAAAATGATTCAAATGAGAATGATTCAATGGTATGAATCAAATGAGAATGATTCAATTTAATGATTTAATTATTAACCTTCAGATTTAATGAGATTGATCACTCAATTACCAAATGCACCTACATAATGCATAAGCTTGTCCAGGGTGTACCCCGCCTCTCGCCCATGGTCGGCTGGGATGGGCTCCAGCTTGCCTGCGACCCTGTAGGACAGGATAAGCGGCTACAGATAATGGATGGATGGATGATAATGCATAATGGTATGCATTTATAGTTGTACATTTAATAAATGATAAGACATCAAATACACTGAATTTGTGTAGCTGCTGTTGAACTTTAAGAAACTGAGAATGAACTGACAATATCTCACTGACTCAGTGTTTATAAAAGAATGTTCATTCGTGCAGATGATTCAAAATTATGAAATAGTTGATATGATGGGAGCATGTTGGATGCAGTTTTGGACACAGATGCAGCTTGTCTTTCGGCCACGCCCAATCAAGGGCTGTTGGGGCACGTTGTGGGTCGGATTAATGCAAGTTTGAAGTCATTCAATTATGTCTTTGAAATAAACAGGAAAGGCTGCCAGGACAGCAGATGGGTGATTAAAGTGGTATTAGAAGATCTCTTTGCATGGTGATAAACCCTGTGAGAATGTACTGATGTGCAACATGAAGCCAGCTCAAAAAGTCATGTTATGAATGTGGGGTTTTTCCACCACACAGAAGATAAAGGACCAGAAATTACTGATATGACATACTGCACGACAATTCCTATTACAATATGAAGAGATCAAAATAAAGCAGGAACAAAGTGTTGTCCTACTTTTCCAAGCCCAAATCCTTTTCGAGGTTATTATTATCAAAATAAGTCCAAATGTCATATTCTATACTGTCAGTAGCAGAGAGGAACCATCAGGGCCTTCTAGGCCTTCAGAGAAGCCCAAATATATCAGCATTTCAAATGTTATATTTCATTTCTTTCATTCTTTAATTGCTTTCATAATTTCATGAAAATTATTCTTTTCTAATTCTAACTTGGCCTAATTTTCTATGAAATTTGTTTCAGAAATGAAAGGGTTACTGTCTAGTAAACATTCAAATAGTTATCCAGTTAGATTTTTTTTTTTTTTTTGTCTCTAGTCTGAGAAGAGTTTAGAGCTGGCTCACTCATTGGTTAGGACTTCACTGCCGGGACAGAAGGCCATGGCAGTGTATGTTTATGTAGGAAGTCACAGATGAATTAACCAATCAGATTTTGATTTATAGTGAGAGGGACCAAAAATTTATCGTCTTCAGCCTTCTCGAAGGCCGACGCTAACTTAACTCTGAGTCTGCACCATTAGCACGGCAGTGAAGTCACCTTTCCAGCCTGTGTAGCATTCTTCAGTAGTGTTAGCGAATGCTAGTAAAGCAGTCAAGCCAGTGCTATTGAGAGCAAGTAGCACAGGCTAACAACTGAGAAACTAAAACCACACTCACAACCCGCTGTACATGCTACTACGGGCGGTCTATGGTAAAACATTTGGCAAAACCGTGCTTGAGACTTGCGCAACACTTGCGTGTGTTCAGCGCCGTAGAAGGTCGCAGACTGGCCGTGAAAACTTTTGGTCCTGCACATGCAAATTCTACGGGTCTTGCAAAAAATCAAGAATGCATACACTGCGTAATTACCCATACTCCTTTCGTACACCTGAACCAAGTCAGCAGCACGGCTAGTAGGGGCTTTTTGCAATGACAGTAAGACACACAAGTGACGCACAGTCATTGTACGAGTGACGCGCCTCAGAAGTACTACACAAGTATCCCACACTTGCTATTTCTGCGGCCCCGAAGACGAAGTACATCTCACTTTCTACCCCTATGTGTGGCGTGCACACAGCGCACGCGGCCCGCATGTGACACGAGGGGCAAGACTCTGGGTATATATATTGGGGAAGGAAACAAGGAACCGATTATGTAGTGTGCAGCACTGTAGAAGGGAAGAAGATGGCTGTCACCATACCGCCGCAATGACTGAGGGAGTTGGGCCTTTATAGGCAGATGACAGAAGCTGAGGAGCAGCACGAAGTGATATTGGCTTTGCTAATACAGGAACACCGATGTCAGAACATGAGGCGGCAGAGGCAGTGGCCTCTGTCCCATCTTTTCCCAATCACTTCCTCTCTCTTATCCTCTGCCGAATGCAACCTGTACTTGACAAGTACTTTGCCCGTACTCCTCCCCCAAACTTTCCCCCAGGTTCACCGTGACCCTGCGGCACGGCTGTGAGCTACCAAACCCTGCGACCCGTGCATGTCCAAAACACTTATGGTGGGTTGTGAGTGTGGCATTAGATTGCTGTCTCCAGACTCTTCTTCCATCCACACACGCTCACTACAGTATTTTTCACTCCTACTTAAGTTTTCATTTCCCTATGTAATTTACTTCATTACTTTTAAAATCAATATCCACAACTACAAACAACGGAGCTACCTGGTAGCCTGCTGCTGATCCCTTGCAAAATCCTTTGCTCTGTTGCTATTAGGTGTGTCTGGCTAAGTTTCGGCTGAGCTCAAGTCCCAGCTCTAATAGTAACAGTTCGTCACTGGTCAGTAAAATAAACAAGTTCCCTGTTTTAAAAATACATAGACATGCTAGATTGCCCTAGTCTGGGTTAGCTAGCTTAGCTGCTTTTCTACCCACAAGCAGGCTTGATTATCTGTCTAATGCAAATTTTATGACAGTTTTCCTTTTCTGCAAAATACTCTTCATAGTAAGGGTACATATCTGCCTTTGAGAAATCCTGGTTTATAGTAAGTTTAATTTTCTTTCTTTCTGAAATGAAGCCATGTAACACTGTAACTCATGCTTCACAGTGTGTATAAAATGATTCACTGAATGAAACCAGGACAAGAGCAATGTTGATCCAAAACCATTTGGAAGACTGAAGGTAAGACATAAAGAATAAGCCAATGGACTACACAGATTTAAAATTATTATTATTATTATTATTATTATTGGCGGCACGGTGGTGTCGTGGTTAGCGCTGTCGCCTCACAGCAAGAAGGTCCGGGTTCGAGCCCCGTGGCCGGCGAGGGCCTTTCTGTGCGGAGTTTGCATGTTCTCCCCGTGTCCGCGTGGGTTTCCTCCGGGTCCTCCGGTTTCCCCCACAGTCCAAAGACATGCAGGTTAGGTTAACTGGTGACTCTAAATTGACTGTAGGTGTGAATGTGAGTGTGAATGGTTGTCTGTGTCTATGTGTCAGCCCTGTGATGACCTGGCGACTTGTCCAGGGTGTACCCCACCTTTTGCCCGTAGTCAGCTGGGATGGGCTCCAGCTTGCCTGCGACCCTGTAGAAGGATAAAGCGGCTAGAGATAATGAGATAAGATTATTATTATTATTATTATTATTATTATTACAGGAAGGGACAGAGCAGGCTGTACTTCCTTAGGAGGCTGCGGTCCTTTAACATCTGCAGGAAACTCCTGTGGATGTTCTATCAGTCTGTGGTTGCCAGTGTCCTGTTTTACACCGTGGTGTGCTGGGGGGGGGGGGGGGCAGCACATCCAACAAGGACACATCCAGGCTGGACAAACTGATCAGGTGGGCCAGCTCTGTGGTCGGCATGAAGCTGGACTCTCTGGTGACGGTGGCAGAGAAGAGGACTATGGACAAACTATTGAACATCATGGACGATGCCACTCACCCTCTGCACACCGTCATCAGCAACCAGAGGAGCCTGTTCAGTGACAGAATGCTCCTTCCCAGGTGCAGGACGAACAGACTCAAAAACTCCTTTGTCCCTCACGCCATCAGACTGTACAACTCCTCTCTGGGGGGGGAGGAGGGGTAACAGGAGGACAGAGGACGGGAAGGAGCAGTAGCCTAGCCTAACAATAAGCAATACCGGACAATGTGCAATATAAAGTGCAATATCTCTTCTGCCGCCGCCCCCCCTTTCCCCCTTCTTACCCATATCTTATTCTTTTTATATTTGTATATGTAATTTTTTTTTTAATTTATCTAGACATTTTCTCTGTTTATTTTTTCTGTTTATCTGTAATGATGCTGCTGGAATCTTAATTTCCAGCCAAAGGGATCAATAAAGTTTTATCTAATCTAATCTAATCTATTATTATTATTATTATTATTATTATTATGTTATTTACTAGTAACACAGATTTCAAATGGAAAGAAGAAGAAGAAGAAGAAGAAGAAGAAGAAATAGTTTGTGTCTGGATTTCAAGCTCTTCTAATAATACACTAGCTCTTATATGCCATCCATTATCACACGCTATATTCAATGGAAAAAGATGTCCCAACTTTAAGCACAAAAGAAGTCAGACTATGTGGCAGGTAGAGCTGGCAGCCAGTCGAGACAGAGAGAGAGAGAGAGAGTAAACAAACAGTCACAGAATGAAAGAGTCCGAAGTTATTATTAGCGGAAAAGGATTCAGTACTCCTGCTGAATAGCTAAGGCATTTTTTTCTTCTCTAAAGCCCATCTCACATACGAAATCCATTCTTGTATGAGGTAAAAACAATTTGATAACAAATTTTCATTCCCACTCGGTCTTCTTCGTTCAGCTGCTCCTGTTAGGGGTTGCCACAGCAGATCTGTTCCGCATATTTAATTTAGCATAGGTTTTACACCAGATGCCCTAACACAACCCTCCCCAAGCTATCCAGGCTTGGGACTGGCACTAAGTATGCACTGCCTTGTTCAACCCCAGTGGCTGGGTATTTTACTTAGGCCCTGTCCACACGGCAACAGATTCAGGTGACTCCGATACAATTGCTTATCGTTTAGGCCTGGCGTCCACACGGCACCGGCGTTTTGGGTGCCCAAAACGCAATCTTTTTGAGAACGGGTTCCAGAGTGGAAAGATCTGGCAACGTTGCCGTTGTGAAGTCGTCTGGATGAGTAGAACGGATTTGTTTACGATGACGTCACAACCACATGACTGTGAATGCTTCACGCCGGGTAGAAGTGTAACGAACTCGATGCGAGTTGTCAACAAATCCTATAACTTGGTTCATGAAACGCACTTACAAAATATTTTCACTGTGAATATTTATTGTGTAATGGTGCAAAGTGAGAGAGAGAGAGAGAGAGAGAGACTCTGCCCTTAGGGCAGAGTCAATCCCGCCAGCAAAAATAGGGAAAAAAAGGAGCGATCTCACCTCTTCAGATGTTGGTTTAAGTCCTACAATACATTCCTCAAAAAGGGCATAGAAGAGCAAATTAATCCATCAACGTGTAGCATTCAATTTATTCCGGACCATTAAAGACGCCGCCTTCCGCGTAGAATCATACGTCATCCTCGCCGCCATATTGGATAGGTCAAAGCAGAGAATAAAGATTCATGTGCTGCGTTTAACTGTACCAACAGGTTTACCGTCCAAACAAGATCACATGGGATTACCTTTCACAGGTGAGAAACAACAAATTAATCCATCAACGTGTAGCATTCAATTTATTCCGGACCATTAAAGACGTCGCCTTCCGCGTAGAATCATACGTCATCCTCACCGCCATATTGGATAGGTCAAAGCGGAGAATAAAGATTAGCTGCGTTTAACTGTACCAACAGGGTTACCATCCAAATGAGATCACATGGGATTACCTTTCACAGGTGAGACTGGAAAAATACTTTTCATTGTATTTGGTCATTATAATGTAATTTTAAGAACAGATTTTCCTGACTTTGTGGCTAATATGAAGTCTCGCGCATAATAATTTATGTGCATGCGTCCTTACTTCTTCTATTGTTCTGGTGTCTCCGAAGGGACCGTCTTACAGCGCCCCTAGAGGTGTGGCATGTGTATTGCATCGTTTTCAGCAAGTGTTGCGTTGCCATATGGACCTGATATTTTACTGATCGTTGCCCATTTGGACACGATATATTTTTAAATAACATCTCGTTGCAGTTGTCGTGTGGATGTAACCTTAATCTGCATGTCTTTGAACTGTGGGGGAAACCAGAGCACCCAGAGGAAATCCGCACAGACACAGGGAGAACATGCAAACTCCATACAGAAAGGCCCCCGTTGGCCACCGGGTTTGACCCCAGAACCTTCTTGCTGTGAAGCGACAGTGCTAACCGCTGCACCACCGTGCTGCCCCACTCAGGCTTTCATCACAGAAAAGTAACAGATATCATGGATTCCCACCTGACTGTATTTAACGGAACGCTATGGAGTGCGAACCTCCCCAAGGTTCATGATATCTGTAAAGCATGTGAAAAGTCCATTGTTGTGAAAAGCCGAAGCTGAGACATTAGCTAGTTAGTAACATGGCACCAGTCGAGCTGCATCACAACTCTTGTGAGAGAGTTCTGTTCCCATTTCTGAACATTTGTTTTGTTCAAACAAAAGCTACTGTATTTAGAAAATTTTTGCTTATACCTTACGATGTTCTCATTGCTTGTTGTTTTGAGTTTGCCACGAGCTGCTTTGCAACGAGGCAGTATGAGTAGTTCCGTCGAATATCACAACATCATTTACATCAACGCCAGCAATGTCACGACTGCTTACAACATGTAAATCCGACTGTTCAGATTCCCAAAATCTTTCCATAAATGCTACAAGGTTGCCAGGAGACAGATTAACGTTTTGACTTTGCTGTTTTGTTCCCATTCCCACGACACCATTACAGCATAATTGCAAAAAATATACAGTTCTCAGTGTGAGTGTGAATGGGGTATAGCATGCTAGTAGTCAACAAGCTGATAAATGATAGTTATCCAATTTTTCCATTTTGCGGAGTTTGTATTTTTACCTAGTTGTGAAATCTGTAGAATCTAGACTCTGGAGAACCCATGATAGCCAGCTAGTGGTCAGCAGAAGGTGCTTGTTTCATTGTATATAATATATCAAACATGGTGGGTGCTGATCCTCAGTGGGGAAATCATTGCACTGTGTTTTGACTAGTGTGCTAATACTACCCAGCTCATAGCTAACATGTTTGACAGGTTGGAGAACAAAATAGCCAAATACAGAGGACACAGATCAGGTAACAGAAATACACAAATTGGGGCAAGCAGAAGTGGTCATTTTGTTCAGTGCGTATACAGAGTAGCTAGAGTTATGTGTTAATGGCCTATTTATCATCTATGAGCACTAGAAAATATTAAAGCCAGACACGTGATTTACACAGCAGCTTTCACTGAGGTGAAGATAGTTTTAGGTTGGATATTCAACAGACATTAAATCGGGATTCAGAGGCATCTTCCTCCTCAGGTTCACTGGTTGTCAGCATTGAGAGGACAGTTAGCTCACCTCTGAGTCCTTGCTCTTAAACACCCCCTGCCCTTTTCACTTAGGGGCAGTTAATAAATTACTGTATCAGTGACAAATAAAACAGGCATGAGGGAGCCCCGGGACATAAAGCAGCCAGCCACTACACCATCAACAAACTCGAGTGAGCAAGCGAGTGGGGGACTGACAGCATCCATACATCCCAGTTTACCAAAATAAAACCTGTTACCGTACCTTCTGGCTCTCCCCTTTCAGTTATGCTGTCATAGTTAGTTGCCGGAGTCCCTGCTTGTACTCAGTGCAATATGTATACTGTTCCTACTTATGCAGGTGACATTGGGCCTACCTAACAACCTGTGTTTTTTTTTTCTCCCCCCCAAATCTGTCCCTCTGAGTTACATGTCGGTCCTGGGATTGAGATGCTGACCTCTTCTGCTCCTCGGACCTGCCTGATCCATCCTGGTGCCCTGTGTCTGGTTGGAGTCTCATCGCATCGCTCCTGTGGAGGGTGGCCCCATGTGGACAGTTGGGGGTCGCGCCTGGAGGACGCTCTGGACTCTTGCAGTGGTGCTTTTGTGGCTGGGGACTGCAGTTGACTTGCTGACTTTAGGACTGCAGTTGACTTGCTGACTTTAGGACTGCAGTTGTCATGAACGGTTTTGCGCTCGGGTTTCCGTCGGTGAGGGGTTTATAGCATCAACGAAGCTGACTTTATGTTAGGACTGTTAATGTTATAGACATGTTGTCTGTTGTTGCCCAAATGAGGATGGGTTCCCTTTTGAGTCTGGTTTCTCTTGAGGTTTCTTCATGTCGTCTGAGGGAGTTTTTCCTTGCCACCGTCGCCACAGGTTTCTCATTGGGGATAGATTAGGGATAAAATTAGCTCATATTTTAAGTCGTTCAAATTCTGTAAAGCTGCTTTGTGACAATGTTTATTGTTAAAAGCGCTATACAAATAAACTTGACTTGACAAATAAAACAATAGCTTCCAAGTCATGTGACTCAACAACTCCAAACTAATGATTTAATGTAGAACTGATCTCAAAGAATGAGACACAACACATGTTTTGGGATTTTAGTGCACTTTGTATTTCATATGAATTTTTTTATGCAAATTCAGTATTGTTCATGGTTTTGTTCCCCCCCCCCCCCAATAGCTCAATGCAAACAATCAGTGAAACTGAGGAGGAAGACACCGCTGGATTTTGGTTGAATGTCTGTCAAATATTCAACCTTAAACTACCGTATCTTCACCTCAATGCAACTTTCTGTGTCATAGATGTTGTCGTAGATGCTGAGTCATAAATGCTAGGGCTACATCCTATGGATGCTAACATACTATATACACCGATCAGCCATAGCATGATGTGGTCCAAGGAAGGACAACTGGTGAACTGGTGACAGGGTTATGAGTGTCGAAGGCTCACTGATTTGCATGGGGCACGAAGGCTAGCCCAGATGGTCCAATCCCACAGAAGAGCTACTGTAGCAGAAACTGCTGAAAAAATGAACACTGACACCTTTCTGTTTTAGCCAGCATTAACTTTTTCAGCAGTTTGTGCTACAGTAGCTCTTCTGTGGGATTGGACCATATGGGCTAGCCTTCATACCCCATGCAAATCAATGAGCCTTCAACACCCATGACCCTGTCGCCGGTTCAGCGGTTGTCCTTCCTTGGACCACTTTTGGTAGGTACTAACCACTGCATCCTGGGAACACCCCACAAGATGTGCCATTTTGGAGATGCTCAGACCCAGTCATCTCGCCATCACAATTTGGCCCTTGTCAAAGTCACTCACATCCTTACGCTTGCCCATTTTTCCTGCTTCCAACACATCAACTTCAAGAACTGACTGTTCACTTGCTGTCTCATATATCCCTCCCCTTGACAGGTGCCATTGTAATGAAATAATCAATGTTATTCACTTCACCTGTCAGTGGTTTTAATGTTATGGCTGATCGGTGTAGTTTGTCATTTGTGTCACTGGTAATGACACTAATGGTGTACTGACAAACTATACGGTAAATACTATACAGTTTGTCAATGCATCATTGGTGTTTTTAGTATTTAGGCAAACTACTTAATGTGCATTATGATGCGGGGTTATCTTAATTTGGCATGCGCAGCCATGAGATAAATCTGTGCATTGGCGAAGAGCACAGTACAGCTCATGTTATTTTTTTTCTACAAATACCTTGCAGTAGTACTGTATTTTTCCACCAGAGAGCAAAATTCTTATATCCACAAGCTTGAAAATGCTGCATGAATATAAATTATGATTCATTCTGGTAAATGAATTCATTCTGGTGCTGCATTCTCTCTCTTTCATTTTTTTCTTTACAAAATACTATAATACCGCAAAGACCTGTTCAGTATTACTATTCAAACTACAGCATGTTGTCTGGGGCACTGCCTTGACCCCTTGAATGTGTATTGGCTCGCCATTTGAATTGTAATAACATATTGCTACCATCAAGGCACACAAATCCCCAAGGTTGCATCCTATTGTTTATGGAACATTCCATAAAAAGCTGTCATTTTAAGCGTGTACAGTCAAATTCATTATCAAACATCAGACAAAATGACCTTCAAGGATCTTACTGAAGTATGCAATGAGAGGACATAAGCACTCCACCTTTCAAGTAACTTGCCTCTGCAGTGCTGCCTAAACTACTGCTAGACAGTTCCATCCATCCATTATCCGTAACCGCTTATCCTGTGCAGGGTCGCGGGCAAGCTGGAGCCTATCCCAGCTGACTATGGGTGAGAAGCAGGGTACACCCTGGACATGTCGCCAGGTCATCGCAGGGCTGACACAGAGACAAACAACCAGAGATGGACAGTAACGAAGTACATTTACTTGAGTACTGTACTTAAGTACACTTTTTGAGTGTATAGGATAAGTACTTTACTTGAGTGTATATACCGTATATATTTTTTTGGAAACTTATGACTTTAACTTCACTACATTTGAAAGGCAAATATCGTACTTTTCACTCCACTACATTTCTATCAAGGTCTTTGTTACTCGTTACTATGAAACGGCTTGGAAAGTGTATGTTTTTTCTTTTCTTTTCTAAAACGTGCTTGTTTTTTTTCACAGGTGACACTGAGACAGTCTATCAGTAATCATGAGGGTCACGTCACATCCATAGACTATAAAATCAAGTTCAATGATTTCTCAACAGCATTATTTGAACACAATCAGTTGAGGGCAGAATGGAAGGAGGCAGTTCTTCTGGGGAATGCACGCACCCATGGCCATAACTAGAACTCATGTTTCAGTTTTCAGAAAGGATTAAATATATGTTTCATTTTAAATGTTTGCTTTGTTTGCCAAAAACGAACCACATCATGGCCTACAAAAACTCGCCATCCAACCTGCAGAAGGATATTGAGGGATGTAAATGTTTTATTCCAAGAGAAAGCTTGCAATGAAGTTGTCTGTGCTTTTAGAGCTAGCGATAACGTTGCAAACGTAGCTATGCAGTCTGGTTAGTCAAATGACTTTCTATGGATTTGCCCGCCAAGTTGCCGCAGCCTTGTCCACGGCTAACATTTACACATAGCTAGTTAACTTGGACACTGTTAGTTAGCATGTAAACACAGAGTTATGCTAACATGAATAACGTTAACTTATCTAAAGTCCTTTCAGAAATATGTTTTAGCATAATCTTGCCAAATAAACAGAATGTAGAAATCTCTCTTTTCTAGTAGCATTAGCTACCCAATATGATTTCAAGTTTGAAAAGAGTTTGCTAGCATGTCAGGTGGAGCTTCACTGACTAGCTAGCTTAACATTAAACCACCATGATGGCACAGCATGCGTTCATTTTTGTGAATTCACATTTCTGTCTTTCGTAACAGCATTAGGTTTTGTAAGCGTTGTGGCAATAATACAACAATGCATTGACAGAAAATGTACTTTTAATACGTAAGTATTTTTAAAAAGCAAGTACTTTAGTACTTTAACTTAAGTAAAAATTTGACTGGACAACTTGCACTTGTATTAGAGTAACATTTGACCAGTGGGATCTGTACTTTGACTTAAGTAATGAAGTTGGGTACTTTGCCCACCTCTGCAAACATCCATTCACACTCACACCTACGGTCAATTTAGAGCCACCAATTAACCTAACCTGCATGTCTTTGGACTGTGGGGGAAACTGGAGTACCCGGAGGAAACCCACGCAGACACGGGGACAACATGCAAACTCCTCACAGAAAGGCCCCTGTCAGCTACTGGGCTCAAACCCAGAACCTTCTTGCTGAGAGGCGACAGTGCTGACCACTACACCATTGTGCCACCTAGACAGGTCCAGATTTCTTTAAATATTCTGTAAAAATATTATTCCTGCAAAGACTGAGACACAATTTGACTAATTAACTAGGAAAATCTTTTCTTTTGTGGCGGTCATCAGTTACCACCTTTATCACAACCTATTGTACTATATATACAAAAAAAATAATCATTTTGGTGTTTGCTGAACACCATTCTGCATGAACTGAAGTTGTATGGCGTAAAGAATATGCGATCTGAATCCATCTAGTCTGACACACCACATTTCTGCATACACAGCAAGTATGAAAACCAGAATGTACTGTCTGACAGCCTTTGTAATAGAATATCAACAACTCACTAGCAATAATCACCCTTTATAATTACTGATACCATTATCATCTGTGATCTTAAATGTAAACTTAGCCAGAGAGATCTTCATTAGGGTTCCGAGTATCTGTGGGTAATCAACACTGAAAATGTATGAAGTCATGACAATTTGAGTGTGGGTGCCTGTCCAGGTTCTGCAAGCTTCGAATAGACAGAAGGCTTTTCTTATAAAAGACAACGAACACTGAGACATTATGATGCTCATTCAGGTTTCAACCACAACAGTGTAAACAGTTCCGCATGTATGAATGCTGGCATCAAATAATGCTAACCACAAGCTCCAAAGTAAAAGCAGAGTCTATAACTCATTGAACATCTAGAGCTCATTGTACCAAACAAGGACAGAAACTTCGCTGTGAAATGATTACCATTTTTAATTATTAAAAAAAAGAACCACGGAAATTGCCTCCTTGATAGATATCCTTTTGCTCTTAATCATAGTGACTTACCAACATCAATGAAGTTAGCAGCCAAGAAGAAGTTCCAGTGTTGGCTCCGGCAAGAATCGCTGTCATTTGTGAAGCCCCATGATTTCATTGACAGGTTTGGAGATTCCGTGCCCACGCTATGACCTCCAGACTGCAGGGATGTGTTCAGAGAAACTGTATCCATTTTGGAGAAAGAATCTCAACTTGGAGAAGGAAGCTTAAGAGCACAGGTGTATGAAAAAGTATGCATGAAAATAATTTACGATCCGGTATCACTGGTATCAGATGACGTCAAATCAGGATCTCCATAAAATGTTGCACTGTGAACAGAATGGACCTTCCTTAAATCTTCAGCCACACTTCGTCTGACTGAAGCTGGTAGTTCACCAGACTTTCAGCACATGTGTTCATGGAGCCTGTAGTGGTTAAATGTTTGGAGATAGCAGGATATCTGGTTGGGGTTGATGGGCTGATGATGGTGATAAAGTGAGGTTGTTTAGAAATCCTTTGCAGCTGTTTCCACTCTATTTCAGCTCCCAGGCAAATGACCAAGGCGAAGACAAGCTGGAGCAAGAAGGCACCTGAAGACAAATGACAACAGTTTAGTTTGACAAAAGTTTTGTATTTGAGTGAGTCACTGAAGAAATTGCAGTGGTTCTACTAGGGGGGTGAATCCTGTCTAATCTTTAGACTCAATATGCAATATACTTACAAACATCATGTCCAATACGTCCACAATTTGTAGCGTTACACCCTGAAATGGACTTTAGGGATTTTTAAACATTTGATTTAAACACTATATGTAAAATTTGAAGATAATTATTTTTATTGTGGCAGCATGGTGGTGTAGTGGTTAGCACTGTCGCGTCACAGCAAGAAGGTTCTGGGCTCGAGCCCAGTGGCCAACAGGGGCCTTTCTGTGTGGAGTTTGCATGTTCTTCCCGTGTCTGCATGGGTTTCCTCCAGGTGCTCTGGCTTCCCCCACAGTCGAAAGACATGCAGGTTAGGCTAATTGGTGGCTCTAAATTGACTGTAGGTGTGAGTGTGAATGGTTGTTTGTCTCTATGTGTCAGCCCTGCGATGATCTGTCCATGGTGTACCCCGCCTCTTGCCCATGGTCAGCTGGGATAGGCTGCAGCTTGCCTGTGACCCTGCACAGGATAAGTGGTTATGGGTAATGGATGGATATTTTTATTGTGACATAAAGGTTAATTAACCAAAAAAAAAAGCACACATTTGTTGGTTGCATAAAATTCATCCCGCTGGGTCAGTATTTGATAGAACCACTGCAATTTGGCTGCAATTACATATTCAGGTCTTCGGGATTTGACTCTATCAGCTTTGCACATTTAGGACACATACAAAGGAAAGATCCAGGGTATATTGGGAAAAGATTGGTGGAGATGGAGTTGCCAGGTAGAAGGAAATGAGGAAGACCAAAGATGAGATTTATGGATGAGGTGAAGGACATAAGGACAGTTGGTGCGACAGAAAAAAGATACAGAGGACAGGAGGAGATGGAGGGACATTATCCTTTGTGGTGACCCCAAACAGGAACAGCCGGAAGAAGAAGAAGTTTTGCACATCTGTATCATCACAGTTTTGTCCATTCTTTTTGGCAAAATTGCTCAAGCTGTGTAAGATGGAATAGAAACTGTTAATGAACAGCCTGTTAATGCATTTTTAAGTCATGCCACAGATTCTCGAATGGATTAAGGTCTAGTTTTTTCTGGGTCATTCTAACACATTCAGGTATTTGGTCAGATCATTGTCCCATTGGAGGATGAATCTCTGCACTAGTCTGTTGGAAACTGGAACTGGTTTCCTTAAAGGATTTTCTTGCATTTCACTCTATCCATCTTGCCCTCATCCAGTTTCCCAGTGCCTATGAAAACCATGCCCACAACATGATGCTGCCACCATCATGCTTCACTGTGGGAATGGTGTTCTCAGGGTGATAAGCAATGCTGTTCTTGATTGTTTCCCTGACTAATGTCCTCCTTAACTGGTTAATGACTTGGTGGATGGCCTCCTTTCAGCAAAGTTGCAGTTGTGTCATCTTCTTTCCATTTAAAAAACATTTATGGCAAAATTATGATGCCGCATGGATTGTGCAAACTTTGGGATGATTTTTATAACCAAATGGACTTCATGATGCTGTTTGGTTATGTTGTTGTTTTGCGCAGCAATGGGGGTGAATACATATAATCCCAATTAAGTACATTGCAGTTCCAGGTTGTAACACTTCAAAGTGTAAAAAAGTTCAAGGCACTGTATAAGTTAATCATGAAGCAAGGTTCTAACCAGACCAAAATATCAGCGTAATGGCACCATTCAGAACGCCCTTGGGTTCTCACGGGTTCGACATCCTCGGAGATGCATTCTATTTGCAGGCCTCCCTGAAAGTCAATTTTTTTTGTAATATTAATGACATTTTTTTTTTTGCCAAAAGTTTTTGTGATTGTTTTTGATTGAAGACTTACTATTATTAATATTCAACTACATTGGTGACATATTTATGGAATAAGAATAAAACAACCAGTTGATGTTCACCAAGTGTCAGCTTTATTTTCAGCTTCAGCCATTCAATTACAATACATGACTATCCAGATCTAACTCGGGGACCGGCATGTATTACGTGCATGCCGCGTAAGCACCTCTTAACACGGATGGCACTTTACCGTGAACACAGCATAAGAAAGGAGGTAAACCGGACTAGCATGATCAGTGACCATCTCCACACGGAACTACTATTAAAATAATAATTAATACTAATTCAATAATACTATAAAAGTATTATTTAATTAGTATTAATTATGCTAATCAGGTTTAAAAACGTTAAATCCGTACACTCAATAAAAAGTCATAAAAGATTCTTTCTAATACCCTCTTTGTGCTCTGTAGGGCTTTGTATTTCTCAAAAGTAGGACCTATTAGTGTTTATATGAAAGAATATAAATGATAATATTCACAGCTTTCAAGGCGAACCTCGAAAAAACTGTGTGAGCCATATCCAGTAAACAACTCCAAATAATTGAACTGAAATTGACACTCACGTTTCTGACTTCCAGGTTTTTTTTTTTTAATCTCATTCTGACCACTAAGGGCTCTATTTTTCATCAAAACAACTACAGTTATATTCTAAAATAGTAATTTATTTACAGGAATCAGTTTTATTTGAAAAAATAAGTAGGTAAAGCTATGAAAATTCACTTCAAAGTCTCCTGTGAATCATAACATGAAAACTAGCTGATGGAAAATTTTGCTGAATACTTCATCAGAAACAGTGAGAGCTTGAGAACATTACTGTAGTGATTATCTGATTGATATTCATGAGTAATCCAGTTGGAAACCAACCAGAAGAGAGAGAGCCTGACCACTTTCCCATGACTCAGAAATCACCGGCAGTTTCCTGACGTCATGCCAGCAGAGTTTTTACTCTGTTGTACCAACTTCAACCTGTCGTTACTCCCAAAGTACTGAACAGATCTTAACAAGATACATTTCTTTGGAAAGCAGAGATTATACGCTTTTTAATGTTAGTGTTCATGATAGAAAATATTCAAGAGTTAAGCAATGACGGATTTGGAAACTTAGATGAGCGTCTGCATGCACAATTTTCACACCATGGCCAGCGAGTGTCTGATATGCCTGTTTTTATTAGTGTACAGTAGGGGCAGCTTTTACAGGCGTGTCAGCAATATTGTAGTAGTGGGAAGGAAACATTGTGTATCAGCCCGATACGCAATGTTTAGAACCCTGATGAAGCAATCAAAATCTACAAACTTGCAAAATTGCTCATTTAAGATAACTTCCAAATCAAACCAGAGTCTGGTGCTTTCTTGACATCGCCATTTTTTTTTTTTAAATTGAATTTCAATCATCACTCAGCAATGCAAAACATTTTTGTCTTTTCTTTCTTTACCTTTACCTTAGAAGCTCCTACTTCTACTATCCTGAGACCTACATCTTCTGCTCACCTGCTGAAGTCTGTGAGCTCCTTGGGTGTTTCGAGACTTAATTTTGATTTAATTTTTTTTAAACAATCTATTCTGTATTATTCTCTTTTGTTCTGTTTTAAAGTTTTATTTTTAAGTCAGCCAGTTTTTGATCTGTGACACTTTGTGAAACACAACTCTGGTTATTTTCTGTCGCACTTTCTTTTTTATTCAGGGTGTATAACTGAATAACAGTGTGTAATAGCGAATAACTGTTTGTCTTCCTCAAATAGCACACTCGTCCCTGTCTTTGAGGAAATTCCAGAGAAGATTAGAGAGTGTGTGCAAAGCATTGTAAAATTTGATATGTGAGTGACAATTTAATGGAAACCTTCTCTTTTTCCCAGGTTGAGGATTTCAGTCTTAAGAGAAACGCTTAAAAACGGCCTCTCCGCCTGCAGTCGTCGTTCCCCCACCCCCCGCCTTCACTCTATTCCACTGGAGTATGCTACCATGGACAGTCTGCAAGTGTATCAATCTTAATCATGCACATGCAAAAGCATAAGTCTGGAGTACACTATGTCTCATTTCCTGTATTCGATCCCTTCACAGATCACCTCACTGATGATCTCTTTTCCAATCAGATAAAACCATGAATGATGTAAAGCAAGAGGTCATGGGTTTGTCAAAACATAAACTCAGCCACTTCCATGCTGGTGAACAATGGGATAGTGTTGTGATAGGACAAGTTTAGGCTTGAGGGCCACATGAGGAGACATGTTCGCAAACACAACACCTGGATACTCATCAGGGGGAAAACCAACAACCCTGACCAACCCCCTACACAGCAGCGTGAGGCCTAAAGCTAAAAGTCTGACAAATCTGATTTTAAGCACCATGATTTAACTTCAACTCCTGACCTGAAAACAGGATATGGATTATGTACATCTCATCTCATTATCTGTAGCTGCTTTATCCTGTTCTACAGGGTCGCAGGCAAGCTGGAGCCTATCCCAGCTGACTACGGGCGAAAGGTGGGGTACACCCTGGACAAGTCGCCAGGTCATCACAGGGCTGACACATAGACACAGACAACCATTCACACTCACATTCACACCTACGGTCAGTTTAGAGTCACCAGTTAACCTAACCTGCATGTCTTTGGACTGTGGGGGAAACCGGAGCACCCGGAGGAAACCCACGGGGAGAACATGCAAACTCCACACAGAAAGGCCCTCGCCGGCTACAGGGCTCGAACCCGGACCTTCTTACTGTGAGGCGACAGCGCTAACCACTACACCACCGTGCCGCCCAGGATTATGTACAAATATTACAAAATGTAAAAAAAAAAATCCTGTTTGGACGTCTAGGCCTTTCAGATCCCACTAATTACGTAAAATATGCACTAAACACAAGCTGTTTCAAGAACTCATTTACTGGTCCACTGAGCAGTAAAGAAAGTCAGGAAAAAGAAACTAGTCTTCAGTAAGACACTAGATTTTTTAACATTCTATGCAGAACGTGTGAAATTAAGATTTCTGCTAAGTTTTAAATCACAGAGCATTGTGTTCTGATGTAAGATGAGCTGGTACAGGAAACACGATGATCCCTGTTTAACCCTTGCTCTCACTTGTGTCTATACAAAATCTTCCACAAAGCCTTTTGTGTGCTTAACTTATCTGCTGTTGATAGATGCAGCAAGTATGCAAAAGTTTGTTTTTAATTCTTCATTTCTCACACAGCGATAGTAAAGGACTGCGGCTTTTATTTTAGAAAGGGACAGTTAAATGTGCAATTTCCATACCGTCTGTGATACTCTATGCAGCAATATTTGCATTGCTGGTCACACTTATGACGTCTGACACGAAAATTTGAATACAAACAAATTCCCACATTAACTACTTCCATGTTCAGATCATCTAACACCATATTATTCAGTAACTACAGTAAATTATTTAGGAACGATAGTAAAAACAGACAGGGAAGGTGTGTAGTTATGAAAGTGAGGAATATCCTGGGTCATTGGAAATCGAAACAAAAAATAATGTTAATGTGGTAATATCTTGTTCCTGCATATTCTTTTGGTAGTGTTTAGAAATGACAGGACTGAAGATATGTCTTGGCACTGAGTGCCAACCACAACACACTGTGAGAACACTTAAACAAGTGGAAAGTAGTATTTATGAGAAAAGTGCCGAGGGGAAGAAGCAAACAGCCCTTAATTTTATACCAGTGTTTTCTTTTGTGTGTGTGTGTGTGTATACAAATAAAATGTACAGCTGTTAAAAAACTGAAAATGTCTGCCTCACCTACAACCCCGATTCCAAAAAAGTTGGGACAAAGTACAAATTGTAAATAAAAACGGAATGCAATAATTTACAAAATCTCAAAAACTGATATTGTATTCACAATAGAACATAGACAACATATCAAATGTCGAAAGTGAGACATTTTGAAATTTCATGCCAAATATTGGCTCATTTGAAATTTCATGACAGCAACACATCTCAAAAAAGTTGGGACAGGGGCAATAAGAGGCTGGAAAAGTTAAAAGGTACAAAAAAGGAACAGGTGGAGGACCAAATTGAAACTCATTAGGTCAATTGGCAATAGGTCATTAACATGACTGGGTATAAAAAGAGCATCTTGGAGTGGCAGCGGCTTTCAGAAGTAAAGATGGGAAGAGGATCACCAATCCCCCTAATTCTGCGCCGACAAATAGTGGAGCAATATCAGAAAGGAGTTCGACAGTGTAAAATTGCAAAGAGTTTGAACATATCATCATCTACAGTGCATAATATCATCAAAAGATTCAGAGAATCTGAAAGAATCTCTGTGCGTAAGGGTCAAGGCCGGAAAACCATACTGGGTGCCCGTGATCTTCAGGCCCTTAGACGGCACTGCATCACATACAGGCATGCTTCTGTATTGGAAATCACAAAATGGGCTCAGGAATATTTCCAGAGAACATTATCTGTGAACACAATTCACTGTGCCATCCGCTGTTGCCAGCTAAAACTCTATAGTTCAAGGAAGAAGCCGTATCTAAACATGATCCAGAAGCGCAGACGTCTTCTCTGGGCCAAGGCTCATTTAAAATGGACTGTGGCAAAGTGGAAAACTGTTCTGTGGTCAGACGAATCAAAATTTGAAGTTCTTTATGGAAATCAGGGACGCCGTGTCATTCGGACTAAAGAGGAGAAGGACGACCCAAGTTGTTATCAGCGCTCAGTTCAGAAGCCTGCATCTCTGATGGTATGGGGTTGCATTAGTGCGTGTGGCATGGGCAGCTTACACATCTGGAAAGACACCATCAATGCTGAAAGGTACATCCAGGTTCTAGAGCAACATATGCTCCCATCCAGACGACGTCTCTTTCAGGGAAGACCTTGCATTTTCCAACATGACAATGCCAAACCACATACTGCATCAATTACAGCATCATGGCTGCGTAGAAGAAGGGTCCGGGTACTGAACTGGCCAGCCTGCAGTCCAGATCTTTCACCCATAGAAAACATTTGGCGCATCATAAAACGGAAGATACGACAAAAAAGACCTAAGACAGTTGAGCAACTAGAGTCCTACATTAGACAAGAATGGGTTAACATTCCTATCCCTAAACTTGAGCAACTTGTCTCCTCAGTCCCCAGACGTTTACAGACTGTTGTAAAGAGAAAAGGGGATGTCTCACAGTGGTAAAAATGGCTTTGTCCCAACTTTTTTGAGATGTGTTGTTGTCATGAAATTTAAAATCAACTAATTTTTCCTCTTTAAATGATACATTTTCTCAGTTTAAACATTTGATATGTCATCTATGTTCTATTCTGAATAAAATATGGAATTTTGAAACTTCCACATCATTGCATTCCATTTTTATTTACAATTTGTACTTTGTCCCAACTTTTTTGGAATCGGGGTTGTACATTCAAATTAGTAACAAAAATCTCATTCTGACTGAATTAGCAGCAATAACGTGGCATGCAAAATGAAAATGCACGAAACGGGACATATTCTCTTTTAAGCATTCTTAATTTACTCTTGTACAGCATTCACTACTCAGTAACATATTAGCACAATAAAGTATCATCCATCCATTATCCGTAACCGCTTATCCTGGACAGGGTCGCAGGCAAGCTGGAGCCTATCCCAGGTGACTATGGGCGAGAGGCAGGGTACACCCTGGACAAGTCACCAGGTCATCGCAAGGCTGACACAGAGAGACAAACAACCATTCACACTCACAGGCAATTTAGAGCCACCAATTAGCCTAACCCGTATGTCTTTGGGCTGTAGGGGAAACCGGAGCACCCGGAGGAAACCCATGCAGACACGGGGAGAACATGCAAACTCCACACAGAAAGGCCCTCGCCGGCCACTGGGCTCGAACCTAGGACCTTCTTGCTGTGAGGCAACAGTGCTAACCACTACACCACCGTGCTGCTAATAAAGCATCATTCATACTTCAAATGTATATTATGCTAATTTCTTCCAACATGATTGTTGAAGCTCAAAGCATGTGGTTCTTATCATCCCCTTAAAGTCATTTCCATTCAGCGACATACATAATCAAACTGAGATAAGAGATTACACAATACTTGAGAACACTTAAAGGTGCAGGTACTTTATTTTACATATCGTCAACATCAACAATTTCGCAAATATGTCATTCATACAGTGTTGCCAATATATTAGTACAGTGCCTTGCAAAAGTATTCATCCCCCTTGTTGTTTGTCCTGTTTTGTCGCATTACAAACTGGAATTAAAATGGATTTTTGGAGGGTTAGCACCATTTGATTTACACAACATGCAGCTTTAAAGGTGCACATTGTTTTTTTTTTATTGTGACACAAACAATAATTAAGATGAAAAAACAGAAATCTGGAGTGTGCATTGGTGTTTACCTCCGCCCCCCCCCCCAAAGTCAATACTTTGTAGAGCCACCTTTTGCTACAATTACAGCTGCAAGTCTCTTGAGGTATATGTCTCTATTAGCTTAACACATCTAGCCACTGGGATTTTTGCCCATTCCTCAAGGCAAAACTGCTCCAACTCCTTCAAGTTAGATGGGTTGTGTTGGTGTACAGCAATCTTCAAGTTATACTACAGATTCTCAATTGGATTGAGGTCTGGGCTTTGACTAGGCCATTCAAAGACATTTCAATGTTTCCCTTTAAACCACTCCAGTGTAGCTTTAGCAGCATGTTTAGGGTCATTGTCCTGCTGGAACGTAAACCTTCGTCCCAGTCTCAAACCTCTGGCTGACTCAAACAGGTTTTCCTCCAGAATTGCCCTGTATTTAGTGCCATCCATCTTTCCTTCAGTCCTGACCAGCTTTCCTGTCCTTGCAGATGAAAAACATCCCCACAGCATGACGCTGCCACCACCATGCTTCATTGTAGGGATGGTGTTCTCAGGGTGTTGGGTTTGCGCCACACATGGCATTCATGTTCAATTTTTGTCTCATTTGACCAGAGAATCTTCTTCCATGTGTTTCGGGAGTCTGCCACATGCTGTTGGGCAAACTCCAAATGTGATTTTTTTTTTTAAAGCAATTACTTTTTTCTGGCCACTCTTCCATAAAGCCCCACTCTGTGGAGTGTACGGCTTAAAGTGGTCCAATGGACAGATACTCCCATCTCTGCTGTGGATCTTTGCAGCTCCTTCAGTGTTATCTTTCGTGTCTTTGTTGCATCTCTGATTAATGCCCTCCTTGCCCGGTCTGTGAGTTTTGGTGGGCAGCCTTCTCTTGTCAGGTTTGTAGTGGTGCCATATTCTTTCCATTTTGCTATAATGGATTTAATGGTGCTCTGTAGAATATTCAAAGTTCGCGATATTTTTTTATAACCCAACCCTGATCTATACTTCTCCACAACTTTGTCTCTGACCTGTTTGGAGGCTCCTTGGGTTTCATGTTGCTTGCTTAGTAGTGTTGCAGAGTCAGGGTCCTTCCAGAACAGGTTGATTTATACAGACATCATGTGACAGATCACGTGACACTTTTATTGCACACAGGTGGATCTTAATCAACTAATTATGTGACTTATGAAGTGAATTGGTTGGACCAGCTCTTATTTAGGGGTTTCATACGAAAGCGGGTGAATACCTATGTACACTCCAGATTTCTGTTTTTTCATCTTAATTATTGTTTGTGTCACAATAAAAAACAAATGTGAACCTTTAAAGTGGTAGGCATGTTGTGTAAATCAAATGGTGCTAACCCCCCAAAAATCCATTTTAATTCCAGCTTGTAATGCGACAAAACAGGACAAACAACAAGGGGGATGAATACTTTCGCAAGGCACTGTAGGTCACCAGCTGGCAACCTGGCGTTGCTTTGTAGCTCCCAATCACTCGTTGGCACACAGAGCAGCTAACACAATAAGCCTTTTCATTAGCTTTCAACCAACCGGTTCATGTTACACCTCACAATACCACCTTCAAGACAAAAAAAAAAGTTTTCAGGCGTAGGCTAATTCAAAGTTAGATTTTTTTTTTTTTAGGTGCTCGCAAGTTGCATTTCAAAGAGGGTCCCTAGAAACCCTACTCTGCCTCAACCAGTCAGGATTTAAGTAAAATCCAGATGAACAATGGGAAATGCTGTAAACTTTTCAAATGGCATAATTGGAGGGGTGTTTCATGCCTAAGTACATGATATAACATCTAATTTATGAGTGCCAGATTTGCAGTTTGGCCCGAGGCGTTATTCCTCTCAGAACCGGGTGCCTGATTCACAGTTTGTTCTGAAGTGCTGTTCCTGTCATTAACAGTCACTGCCATTCCTGACAGAATGGAAGACATTGAAAGACATCCAAAAAAGAAAACACTTCTGATCCATTGAGAGTTGGCTCACCTGAAAGCTCTCCTTGTTATTCCCTTTCTGTCCCTGCTCTTACAGGTAAGGGGTATAGAATTTCAGAGCAGTAAAGCCTTTACAGTGAAAACCCAATCTAGGAAACCAACCATCAGAGATGGTGAGATCCAGCCCCACAGCTACACCTGGGCATTCGCGTTATCACTTCACAATATCTCAATATTTTAAAAAAAAAACTCATATGGTATCACTTTACCTTTGTAAGACATAAAAAGAAGCAATCTTCCTGGGGCAGGCACTGGTAAATCCCAGAGCAAAGGTGTAATCGTGATAGTGAAACACACACACACACACCTCTCAGGTTGCTCCAGTCCTTTTGGAATGAATAAACTTTTAGATTTCCATACGTCTCAAATGCACCGTTCCACATTCCAGGTAAAGGAAGCTGATGTCATTGGAAAGTTCTTTGTCCATAGTGGGTGTTCCTGTATGGGGTAACGACTGTGTCAACACCGGACAAGTAAAGGCAAAAGAGTCTTCGCTAGAGGGGCGGGCGACGGGGTGGAGTACAGAGAACAGGAGCACATGGGAAATGTGCTGAAATGTTGTGTACGTGATCGCTGGAGAATACTTAGGACGAAGAGGATAGACGATCAATTATAACGGCTTCACTTTTCACCCAACTCTCTGCTAAGCAGTCTTCTGGCTCCAGTAGGATATTTCATACCTAGCTGTCATCCAGCATGTAGACACTTTCCTGCTCCATTCCCTCAGATTTTTTAGAGAACATAGATTTAGAGTGCACACTAAATCATGATAAATTGTGATCAACTCAAGCAGTTTGTACCACCATAAATGTAATAATGCTGAAAATCTGTTTCTTGGTTATAAGGGGGAGTAGATCAGGGATTCATCAAACTTATTTTTCAAAGCTAGTAGGATCTGTCAACAGGGCAAAGTCCTGCTTGTATCAACGTATGATTTTACTGGTCATACAACTGCACCTGACATGCAACTGTGAAGGACAAGTATGCACTGTCCTCCTAATTAAAACCAGTTTTGGCTGTGAATCATATACAGAATGATTCACTCTTTTACGTGCTCGTTCACCTACAAAAGACAGCTTTGTCTGGAACACTTTCAAAACCAATTTTTAAAAAGAGTAACATGTCTCTGTTTTAATACACTTACACACATTTAAAATGGCCAAACCAGTTTCACTCCCTTCACAAACATGGCAGCTAAATATAACTCCACTGAGGTTTGAAATGTAATAAAAACCTGTAGATAAAGGAGAGTTTATCCCAGTGTCTGCTACTGGGACTATAAGCATCCTGTGCAAAATAAAACATGACCAAATCAAACCAAACCTGAAAGAAAGAAAAAATGAACAAAATCAAAAGCAGCCATATCTCACCAAGCCTGTAGTTTGTATCAGTTGAAATTCAACTTCTGTTGTTTTCCTCCGTTAACCTGGACACCATTTAACTTCAGATTGCAAGAACTCACATGTGTCTCCCAGCTTGAAAAAAAGACTCTGCCCCTCCTCAAGTTTACACAGTGGCTATACTTCCTCGACTGCTACAGTGAACCAATAGGCTCCTGTAAGACTTTAATCAAACAAGACTTGCTTCAGGGTAGTCGAAGTCTGGGGCCAACCCATGCATACGGATTTTTAACCAACATCAATGCGAAGAGGGGATTTTTAATTTCCTTACGGCTGAATTTTATTTTAATAGTGCTGTTGGATCCAGGTGGATCAGAGGAGCAAAAAAACTGGTTCTGCCACTTATGCAGGGGACTGTGAGATGGAAAATGACAGACAATGAAATGAGTAGTGAGTGAAATGAAAAAGAAAATTGTGATTTTTACACAGAAGCTGTGCAACTGAAACCAGATAGCTCCAGAGTCTATTTAAATAGACCCTCCAGACAGGTTTTTACTCAGTAAAGGTTCTCTAACTTGTAGGTTGTTTAGTCGAGTCCGACTCTTCGTGATCTCATGGACTTTAGTCCCTTCTCTCAAGTGCTGCCTCTCTGAGCCCCTTCAGTAATGCTGTCTAGCCATCTCAACCTCTGTCTTCTTCTTCTCCACTTGCCTTCCATTTCCCCCATCATGAGCTCCTTCTCCATGATTCATGTCTTCTCATGACATGCCCCAAATATTTCAACTTCTGTCTCAAGATCTATTCTTCCAAGGAGCACTCTGGTCCTCAATTATGGATTTGTTTGCTCTTCTTTCCATCCAAGGGACTCTCAAGAGTTTCCTCCAACACCAAAGTTCAAATGCGTCGACTGTTTTGCACTCAACCTAACTCATAGTCCAGCTCTCACATCCATACGTCACTATTGGAAACACCATGGCTTTGACAATGCGCACCTTTGTGGACTGTGTGATGTCTGACCTTCAGTATGTTGTTTAGGCATGTCATTATGTGCCTTCCAAGAAGCAAGTGTCTCTTGATTTCTGGGCTACAATCACCATCAACAATAGCAGGGGTACAATGCATTAAAAGAGCAAGAAGTGGGAATTCAATGGCGTTCACAAGTAACCATGTACAACTCACCCAAACACAAGCCCATTGGTAATAAATGCACTCAAATCTCATACAGAACTCCAAAATCATGGCTACTCTACAATCATACAATACATTTGATTAAACGCTCTGATACCACTGTATTGTACTGTTGAATTCTCCAGTCTGATTGGTCAGAAGATTTTCAGAATTTTCCATAACAGCAGATCTGGCAGTTATATTGGCTACATTGTTACAAATGGGTACAGTAGGAGTCCATTTCTGTCCCCCAAGGTACAGTCTACACTCATATACCCCCAGGGGCTCATTAGATTAGATTAGATTAGATTAGATTAGATTAGATTAGATTAGATTAGTGGTTTTCAAAGTGGGGGCCGCGGCCCCCTGGGGGGCCGCCAGGGGGCACTAGGGGTGCCTCAGAAAGTTGGAGGGACGATAACAAAAAAATTGTGGAAAAAATATCTCATCTCATCTCATCATCTCTAGCCGCTTTATCCTTCTACAGGGTCGCAGGCAAGCTGGAGCCTATCCCAGCTGACTACGGGCGAAAGGCGGGGTACACCCTGGACAAGTCACCAGGTCATCACAAGGCTGACACATAGACACAGACAACCATTCACACTCACATTCACACCTACGGTCAATTTAGAGTCACCAGTTAACCTAACCTGCATGTCTTTGGACTGTGGGGGAAACCGGAGCACCCGGAGGAAACCCACGCGGACATGGGGAGAACATGCAAACTCCGCACAGAAAGGCCCTCGCCGGCCATGGGGCTCGAACCCGGACCTTCTTGCTGTGAGGCGACAGCGCTAACCACTACACCACCGTGCCACCACGGAAAATATATACTTTTTAAAAATAATTATTATTAAATATATTGTAATTAGTTTTTTAATCATTATTATAAAATATAATTATTAATAATAATACATCATATTGAAACGTTGTTTGCCATGCTCATCTCTCCGATTGCCTGTGACGTTGCGGTTTGCGCCATTTATCAAGCTGCTTTGCTCCTCAAGCTAGCGTATTGCTAGCGCAAAATGGACAGGTTTTTGAAGAAGAGACCAAAGGAACAAACCAACAGCCCTGCTGTGGAGGACACTGCTGCGAAAAAAACTAAGAAGTCCTGGCCAACTAAAATCCGAAAATATGAGGCAGCATACATTAAGTATGGCTTTACAGCCATACAGAAAAATGGCCATGATTGCCCGAAATGCGTCCTCTGTCTGGAGACCCTGTCAAATGAGTGCTTAAAACCTTCGAAACTTCAGCGTCACTTGGTACTAAAACATCCGACAGATGTCGAAAAAACAGTAGATTTCTTCAGATGCAAAGAAGAGCATTTGGTCAGGCAATCTGCTGCATTCACCCAGCAAGCTACTGTCCCCGAGCGGGCCCTGAAGGCATCATTTTTAGCCTCGTACCACATTGCTCGTGCTAAAAAACCTCACTCAATTGGAGAAGATTTGATTTTACCAGCCACCAAAGACATTGTCTGAGAATTGCTTGGTGAGGATGCTGCCAAAAAAAATCGATGCTGTCCCACTCTTTGATAACACCGTGAGCCGATGGATTGGAGACATGGCTCAAGACGTATCTGCTCAGCTGTTGGAGCAGGTGAGAGCCAGCGAATACTTCGCACTTCAGCTGGATGAGAGCACAGATTTATCCAATGAGGCCTAACTGCTTGTGTACATCAGATTTATTTCACAGGAAAGATTTGTGGAGGAAATATTATTTTGTAAAGCACTTGAAAGAGGAACTACTGGGAAAGACATTTTTCAAGTTTTGGACGATTACATCGAGTCTAACGGATTGGACTGGACCCGTTGTGTGGGGGTGTGTTCGGACGGAGCCGCGGCAATGACCGGGAAGATCAGTGGAGTGACCGCACTCATTAAGCAGAAGGCCCCACATGTAGTGGCCCCACACTGCATGCTCCATCGCGAGGCACTGGTCGCAAAAAGGATGGATAACGAGTTGAATCAGGCACTACAGGAGGTTATACAGTTTATTGTTCAGTGCGAAAATATTTGTGTTGAAAACATGTTAGTTAATAATATTCTTATGCTAAACAAATGCAACAATTATTGACTATTGAATAAAAGTAAGAGAAAACATTCTAAAAGTTGATGTTTCTTTACATATTTTGTAGCATTGTCTGTGGATTTGCAAAGGGGGTCCCCGGCCAGAAGCTAATGCTGTTTGGGGGGCCTTGGCATGGAAAAGTTTGGGAACCCCTGGATTAGATTCACTTTATTCATCCCACATCGGGGAAATTCACGTGTTACAGTAGCAAGAAAATGTCAAACAGATAACAAATAAAACTGAAATAAAAATTAGACATATGAAGGATTAAATACAGAGGGCTATTTGCATTATCTACCGTGAAAAATTATAGAAAAATTGCCTTATTGAGAGGCTCGGAAAATTTTCACATTACAGGTAGACTCTGTATATATATACACACACATATATACATAAATATTATTTATATATAAATATAAGTATGCATAAAAATAGTTTAGGGCCTATATTATTGCACATAATAATTGCATCGATGAGAGATGGCAGAGGTAGTAGTGGTGAAGTAGTGCAAATTAAACGACAAACAGGTTATTGGTGCTACATTACAAGTTGTGGGTGTTATACAGTCTGACAGCAGTAGGTATGAATGACCTGCGGTACCTCTCCTTCTTACACCGTGGGTGTAGCAGTCTACTACTAAAAGAGCTGCTTAAAGCCCCCACAGCCTCATGTAGGGGGTGAGAGGGGTTATCCATGATTGAGGTCAGCTTGGCTAACATCCTCCTCTCACCCACCTCCTCAATGGAGTCCAGAGGACAGTCCAAGACTGAGCCAGTCCTTCTGACCAGTTTATTAAGTTTCTTCCTGTCCCTCTCTGAACTTCCACAGCCCCAGCAGACCACAGTGTAGAAAATCGCTGATGCTACTACAGAGTCATAAAAAGTCCTAAGCAGTGTCCTGCACACACCAAAAGACCTCAGTCTTCTCAAGAGGTGGAGATGACATTGGCCCTTCTTGTACAGGACATCTGTGTTGTTAGTCCAGTCCAGTTTGTTGTTGAGGTGAACACCCAGGTATTTGTACTCCTCCACGATCTCAATGTCCAAACCCTGGATGCTCACTGGTGCAATTTGAGGAACCGTCCTTCAGAAATCGATCACCACCTCCTTTGTCTTGCTGGCGTTGATGCGCAGGTGGTTCAGTTCGCACCAGGCAACAAAGTTGGTGATGACCTCTCTGTACTCCAGATCGTCCCCCTCTGACACATGTCCAACGATGGCTGTATCATCTGAGAACTTCTGGAGGTGGCAGCTGTCCGTGTTGTAGCTGAAGTCAGATGTGTAAAGAGGAAAGGAGAGAGCACTGTACCCTGTGGAGCCCCTGTGCTGCAGACTACCACATCAGACACACAGTCGCGGAGCCTCACATACTGCGGTCTGTTAATGAGGTAGTCGATGATCCATGCAGCCAAGTGGCAGTCGACACCAGCTCCCTCCAGCTTCTCCCTAAGCAGTGATGGCTGGATTGTGTTGAAAGCACTGGAGAAGTCAAAGAACATGATTCTCACAGTGCTCCCAGTGCCCTCCAGGTGCAAAAGTGACCGGTGTAGCAGGTACATAAATGACAGCGTCATCCACACCAATGCCTGGTTGATATGCAAACTGCAGGGGGTCTATCTGTTCACCAGGTGTCGGAGGTGGGAGAGAACAATCCTCTCCATGATCTTCATTAGGTGAGACGTTAAAGCTACCGGCTGAAAGTGGTTGAGCTCCCTGGGGTGCGCAGTCTTGGGAACTGGAACCACACATGATGTTTTCCACAGAAGTGGAACTTTCTCCAGACTGAGGCTCAGGTTGAAAATGTACAGAAGAATCCCACAGAGCTGATCTGCACAGTCCTTAAGCAGTCTGGAGTTGATACCATCAGGGCCAGCAGCTTTCCTTGTCTTGATCCTCCTCAGCTCCTTATTGGACCTTAGGGTAACTATGTGTACCTTTTCAGGGCCAAAAAGGTACATACGGTAAATGTTCCTGAGCAGTATATAAAGGGTACAAATCAGTACCTTAGAGGGTACAGCCCCAGTGACAAGCTACTGTACCCCTAAAGGTACAAAAACGTGCTTCATTTTCTCATCTCATCTCATTATCTCTAGCTGCTTTATCCTGTTCTACAGGGTTGCAGGCAAGCTGGAGCCTATCCCAGCTGACTATGGGCGAAAGGCAGGGTACACCCTGGACAAGTCACCAGGTCATCACAGGGCCGACACATAGACACAGACAACCATTCACACCTACGGTCAATTTAGAGTCACCAGTTAACCTAACCTGCATGTCTTTGGACTGTGGGGGAAACCGGAGCACCCAGAGGAAACCCACGCGGACACGGGGAGAACATGCAAACTCCGCACAGAAAGGCCCTCGCCGGCCACGGGGCTCGAACCCGGACCTTCTTGCTGTGAGGCGACAGCGCTAACCACTACACCACCGTGCCGCCCTGCTTCATTTTCTGAGAGTGTATAATTCAAATGTTTCATATTAATGCACTTATTAATGTATAATTCACAGAGGCTTGTATTGTGGACACTCCAAATATTCCACGTGTACTAATAAATAAATGAAAGGCATGTTGTTATTTAACAAACAAAAAATGTATTATCATTGCTATAGCAAAATTTTTTGTAAGGAGCCTTTTATTTAACGTTTGTGGATGGAGGCTCAAGTGTCAGCACTTTGTAACACATAGTATGGATTTTTATTTTTTTCCCCACAGTAAAATCCTCAGGACGGATGAGTTTATGCTTTCTGATTTCTTGGTACCATGAGCAACTGCATTTATTTATTTATTTATTTATTTATTTTTGCCTGATTAACTTCAAGAGAAAGAAGAGAGAAGAGAGAAGGTGGCACAGTGGTTAGCACTGTCGTCTCACAGCAAGAAGGTTCAAACCTCACAGCCGACAGGGGCCTTTCTGTGTGGAGTTTGCTTGTTCTCCCCGTGTCTGTGTGGGATTCCTCCGGGTGCTCTGGTTTCCCTCACAGTTCAAAGACATGCAGATTACGTAAAATAACCAGCCACTGGAGTTGTACAAGACAGAGTATGCTTAGTGCTGGTCCCAAGTCTGGATAGACTGGGGAGGGTTGCGTCAGGAAGCGCATCCAGTGTAAAACCAACCCCAAATTAAATATGCAGAACAGCTCCGCTGTGGCGACTTCTAACGGGAGCAGCTGAAAGAAGAACTTCAAGAGAGAAAATAAGAAAGGTTGGTAAGGGAACAACTGTTTATAACATGATGATAACAAGAGATATTTTGTCTCGTGGATTTTCCATAACAGTCAGTGCAAAATATATACTATTAGAAATGGGGGAAACTGGGACATGGCATGGTGTTCACTAGAGTGGCATGGCGGTGTAGTAGTTAGCACTCTTGCTTCACCACAAGAGGGTTCTGGGTTCAAACCTGGTGGCCAATTGGGGTCTTTCGTTGTGGAGTTACCCCTGTGATAGATTAGTGACCTGCCCAGGATGTACCCTGCCTCTCACCTGAAGTCAGCTGGGATTATCTCCAGCTCACTTGTGACTGATGGATAAGTGGTATGGTATTAGTGTTCATTAATATATTTTTAATTGCAATTTGCTGTGGTATAAATGTCATAAAACTCTTTGAACATGCTGTCATCTTGGATTATTTTCTGATAACAGTACACCCCGTTTTATTTCTTACTTAAAACATTTAACACAAAAACAACAACAATTCAGGGGCGGCACGGTGGTGTAGTGGTTAGCACTGTCACCTCACAGCAAGAAGGTCCTGGGTTCAAGCCCAGTGGCCGGCGAGGGCCTTTCTAAGTGGAGTTTGCATGTTCTCCCCGTGTCTGCGTGGGTTTCTTCCGGGTGCTCCGGTTTCCCCCACAGTCCAAAGACATGCAGGTTAGGCTAATTGGTGGCTCTAAATTGACCGTAGGTGTGAATGTGAGTGTGAATGGTTGTTTGTCTCTACTGTATGTGTCAGCCCTGCAATGACCTGGCGACTTGTCCAGAGTGTACCCTGCCTCACCTATAGTCAGCTGGGATAGGCTCCAGCTTGCCTGTGTAGAACAGGATAAGCGGCTACAGATGATGGATGGATGGATGGAAAAAAAACAATTCAGTAATTAAAATAATGTATGTAAAACTGGGGCGGCACGGTGGTGTAGTGGTTAGCGCTGTCGCATCACAGCAAGAAGGTCCGGGTTTGAGCCCCGTGGCCGGTGAAGGCCTTTCTGTGTGGAGTTTGCATGTTCTCCCCGTGTCTGTGTGGGTTTCCTCCGGGTGCTCCGGTTTCCCCCACAGTCCAAAGACATGCAGGTTAGGTTAACTGGTGACTCTAAATTGAGCGTAGGTGTGAATGTGAGTGTGAATGGTTGTCTGTGTCTATGTGTCAGCCCTGTGATGACCTGGCGACTTGTCTAGGGTGTACCCCGCCTTTCGCCCGTAGTCAGCTGGGATAGGCTCCAGCTCGCCTGCGACCCTGTAGAACAGGATAAAGCGGCTAGAGATAATGAGATGAGATGAGTATGTAAAACTTCCAACCAGTGGTGTAGTGGAGATTTTTAAAGTGGGGGTACGCGATTCGTGACGTCATCGATTTGATATCATGTCAGAAGCGGTAGCCTTTGTTTGGTCGCCTATGTTTGGTATGAATGATTTGTATAAATGTTACATTCTTTTAACAACACAAGAGGGCACAAGAAGACACTTTTTTTCAGACATTTTTATGTGTGCAATTTTCATTCGTGTTTGTCAGTACAGCCCAACTGTTATGGCGAAAAGCCGCGGTTTATTTTGTCTCCAATAAATATGCCGAAATGGCTAAAGAGGAACAAATTCGCCTTCTCCTTCCGAATGCATCGTCGTAGACAGCACCACTCTGCTGCTGGAACTCAACATAAACCTTGCATAGGTTTAACATGGACTATCAGGCGTGAAGCCAAAATATTGGAAATTATGATACACAAACAGCCTGCAGTGAAAGGAACTGCAGTGTGAGTGTGACTGGTTATGATTGGTGATGGTGGCTCACTCAAGGTCGCTGGATTTGGTGTCGCCGGTGTCGGAATGCTTTTTCTGAAATAAAAATCGATGTTTTTCTGCCGAGTCTTTCCTGTCGAGTCATTTTCCCCTTGATCTGCCATTCTGTCGAAGCTCTCTAGTTGGTCGAAGCAACATTAAAATGGCGGAGTCAACCGTTTACATAATTCTAATATCTCGGCTGCGTTTAGAATGCATTCTAATTTGCGTCGCTACGTTTTACGTAACGTTCGATTGGGGGGGGCATTGATGATGAGCACAAAGGCACGTGTCACTTACTGTAGAGCGTATAAACTCAGGCCATTGAATGACAGTTTTTTTTTTTTTTGAATCTCACCTCGGGCGGCACGGTGGTGTAGTGGTTAGCGCTGTCGCATCACAGCAAGAAGGTCCTGGGTTCGAGCCCCGGGGCCGGCGAGGGCATTTCTGTGTGGAGTTTGCATGTTCTCCCCGTGTCCGTGTGGGTTTCCTCCGGGTGCTCCGGTTTCCCCCACAGTCCAAAGACATGCAGGTTAGGTTAACTGGTGACTCTAAATTGACCATAGGTGTGAATGTGAGTGTGAATGGTTGTCTGTGTCTATGTGTCAGCCCTGTGATGACCTGGCGACTTGTCCAGGGTGTACCCCGCCTTTCGCCCGTAGTCAGCTGGGATAGGCTCCAGCTTGCCTGTGACCCTGTAGAACAGGATAAAGTGACTAGAGATAATGAGATGAGATGAGATGAGATCTCACCTCGGGAGAAGTGGGTGGACGGCGTACCCCCGTGTACCACGCCCACTACACCCCTGCTTCCAACCCTTTCAATCAACCTATTGTAGTTTGCGGATTAAACTATATATCTGGCAACCCTGCTGACAGTTCCTCTGTTCATACGGCGGGTCCAAACAGCCAATAGAAACGCGCGCCTCAATTCACGTGACTAACACGGAAGTGAAAGGTTTGCAGCTCGGCTCATGTAAACAGTCTACAACCACGGGTGTTAAATATTAGTTCTAAGCTTAGAATGGAGATTTATGGGGTTTGCTAAATGATGATATTGAATTGAGTATGATTTCTCACCCTGTGTAGGCTCCCTAGCAAGCCTGCCTACAGTTTTTAATGACAGGCTAAAGTAGTATGCTAAAGGAGCGCCATTAAAGTTATTCAGACTCTATAATGCCGTTCATTGTTCCAGCTAACCAGCCGCAGCAGATCCGCTCCTCTCAGAAGGACGAATATTATCAAACCAGTCTGAGAAATAACGCTAACGAGGCTTTCCAAACACTTGCTGGTAAGTTCTGCATAGTTAATGGTTAGTGTGGATGAGTTGTTCTGCTCCAGGCTCCCAACCCTGGACCTTGAGAACCTGCACAGTGGAGTGTTTTCCCTGTTTGAACAACTAATTACCTGCTGTGGGTGTGTTAGAGCAAAGAAAACACTACAGTTCTCCAAGAATAGGTTTGGGAACCTGTGGTCTAATTCTTTGTGCATTTTTTTCCAATGTAGGATCAAGACGATGGCTGCAGTGGAGGAAAGAAGTGGAAGTCCTGTCAGATCTTACCTATTATGCACTAACCACTCTCTCAGGTACAATTACTAGTACTACTAGAGCGGCGGTTACAATTATCGACACCTTAAAGTGCCATTCCACCATTTTGGCATAAAATACAATATATTTTATGACAACATGACTAGACAGAGAAATCTTTTAGCTTCAAAATGATATATCAAACATAATTTTTTGACAACGACAAGTATATTAATTTTGCAACCAAAGTCACCTACCCTTTTAATTTCCGTGCGTGATGTCATCGGCAGGTTCCCCTTCTTGTGTACCACGTCACGTGTGACGTGGCACAGATTATCAGCAATGGCGGATAGAACACGATTTCCACTTGTCGATTGCTGTGCCGATATTCACCATCGACCGTCTCCTTTGGGCATCACTTGCTATTTTCCTTCGCTTCTTTTCCGAAGCTGACAATCGCGTTCAATCCGCCATTGCTGATAATCTGTGCCACGTCACACGTGACGTGGTACACAAGAAGGGGAACCTGCCGATGACATCACGCGCGGAAATTAAAAGGGTAGGTGACTTTGGTCGCAAAATTAATATACTTGTCGTTGTCAAAAAATTATGTTTGATATATCATTTTGAAGCTAAAAGATTTCTCTGTCTAGTCATGTTGTCATAAAATATATTGTATTTTATGCCAAAAAAATACATCCAATGGTGGAATGGCACTTTAATGATCTTTTGGCCATTGCAAAAGTAGAAAAGACTTTCAATACGTAAATTGTGCATGAATAATTACTCAAACTTCCAGTGGGGAAAAAATGAGTTGATTCCCGATTACTTAATGTATCAGATCATGTGACACTGTTACACAATTATCGACACCTTTGTCCGCAGTTAGTGACATCCAGATCTTCTTCTTTTGGCTGCTCCCGATTAGGGGTCGCCACAGCGGATCTTTCGTCTCCATCGCTCCCTGTCTTCCGCATCCTTCTCTATGACACCTGCTACTTTCATATCCTCTCTCACCACAACTATGTATCTCCTCTTTGGCCTTCCTTGTTTTCATTTGCCTGGCAGCTCCATCCTCAACATTCTTCTTCCAACATGCTCTGCATCTCTTCTCAGGATGTGCCCATACCATCTCAGTCTCATCTCTCTTAGCTTAATTCCCAAGCTCTCCACATGTGCTGTCCCTCTGATGTGCTCGTTCCTTATCCTGTCCAACCTCCCATCACAAACCTTAACATCCTCAACTCCGCCACCTCCAACTTTGCCTCCTGTCTCTTCGTTAAGGGTACAGTCTCCAATCCATACATCACAGCTGGTCTCACTACGGTCTTATACATCTTACCTTTCACTTTTGCTGGGACTTTCCTATCACAAATGACTCCCGAAATCCTTCTCCAACTGCTCCACCCTGCCTGCACTCTCTTTCTCACCTCACTATCGCAGCCCCCATTTTCCTGCACAGTAGACCCCAGGTACTTGAATTCACCAACTTTCTTTACGTCTACTCCTTGCATCTTCACTACACTCTCATCCCCGTTCTCATTGATGCACATGTATTCTGTTTTGCTACTGCTCACCTTTATTCCTCTTCGTTCCAATGCATACCTCCATCTCTCCTAACCCAACTCAACCTCCTTTCTACTTTCATCACTTATCACAATATCATCCGCAAACATCATGTTCCATGGTGACTCTTGCCTCACTTCATCCGTCAAGCTATTCATCACTATGGCAAACAAGAAAGGGCTCAAAGCAGATCCTTGATGGAGTCCCACCTTCACCTTGAACCATTCAGTCGTTCCAACTGCACACCTCACGGCTGTTTCGCTGTTCTCATACATGTCTTGCACCACTCTAATATACTTCTCATTCACTCCACTCTTTCTCATACAATACCATAACTCATCTCTCGGCACTCTATCGTATGCCTTCTCCAGGTCTACAAACACACAATGTAGCTTTCTCTGGCCTTCTCTGTACTTCTCCATTAACATTCTTAAAGCAAAAATTGCATCCGACGTGCTCTTCCTTGGCATAAACCCGTACTGCTGTTCACAGATTGCTACCTCTCTTCTCGATCTCGCTTCCAATACCCTTTCCCATAGCTTCATGGTGTGGCTCATCAATTTTATTCCTCTGTAATTACTGCAGCTCTGTACATCTCCCTTATTCTTGTATATTGGGACTAGCGCACTCTTTCTCCATTCACTTGGCATTTTCTCATTCTCTAGGATCTTATTAAACAAAATCTCGTTAGGAACTCCACAGCCATCTCACCCAAACATCTTCAAGCCTCAATCGGGATACCATCTGGTCCGACTGCTTTCCCAGTCTTCATTCTTTTCATGGCTGCCCTCACCTCATCCTTACTAACCAACTCTGCTTCCTGATTTGCTGTCTCCAATGAGTCTGACCTTTTCTCTCTTGGATTCTCCTCATTTAATAAATTCTCAAAATACTCTTTCCACCTTCTTAATACTCTCTCTTTATTTGTCAGCACATTTCCATCTTTCATCACTCTTACCTGCTGTACATCCATCGCGTCCCTGTTTCTCTGCCTAGCTAGTCTGTACAGGTCTTTCTCTCCTTCTTTGGTCTCCAGTCTTTCGTACAACTCCTGGTATGCATCTGCTTTCGCCTTCGCTACCGCTCTTTTTGCCTTCTGTCTCGTCTCTCTGTATAACCGCCTGCTTTCCTCGTCTCTCTGATCGTCCCAATTCTTCTTTGCTAGCCTCTTCTCTTTTTTTTTTTAAAGATATTTTTTTGGGCTTTTTGCACCTTTATTGGATAGGACAGTGTAGAGACAGGAAATGAGCGGGAGAGAGAGACGGGAAGGGATCGGGAAATGACCTCGGGCCGGAATCGAACCCGGGTCGCCCGCATTCATGGTATGGCGCCTTAACCACCTGAGCCACGACGCCCCCAAGCCTCTTCTCTTTTATAATTTCCTGCACTTCATTGTTCCACCACCATGTCTCCTTGTCTTCCTTCCTCCTTCCCGATGACCACCCGAGCACCTTCCTTGCTGCCTCTCTTACTAGTACAGCAGTAGTATTCCAATCTTCTGGCAGACTTCCATGACCACTCAATGCTCGTCTCATTTCTTCCCTAAACAAGCCAGATGATTATTGATTTAAAAAAAAAAAAAAAAAATCTGTATGTGGTCTTAACAAAAGAGTCTTTATTTAAAATTTGCTTTACATAGACTTATTTAATACAAAATATATTTTTATATAACTGTCAATGTCTGTGTTTACATAAATGAGGATGTAATTCTGATATTTGTAAACAAATGACCTGATAATGTTTAACGTGTTAGAAAATCTTTTTATTCCACTTTCTAAGTATTTTCGTAGATCACATTTTGTTAATCGTTCGTTGTTGTTTGTATTAATTTCTAGTTTTGTAGTTTACCAGTAAATGTCAACAAGCAATTGACCTTGTAACCACATGAAAATCCAGGTCAAAGGTTGCAGGTAATTCCTCGATCCAAAATATAAAATGTCTCCTGATATTGTAATATGTGGTAGATATTTACAACAAACTGCAAAAAAAAAAAAAATTCTGAATGGAATAGAAAAATCTGAATATTTCAAACGTGTAATTTTTTTTTTTATATGCTATGAATTTAATTCTGGTCTAATTCTATTTATTGCAGTCGGATTCCAAACACTCTATAAACATTTCATTCTATTATGAATCAGAGATAAAATTATTATAAAATCACAGCCTTTTTTTTTTTTTTAAGTACTTCATCTACTACTTCAACAATGTTACACAAAGATCGATCCATAACAGTTGTAAATGTCACTTAATTCCACAGGGTGTCGATAATGGTGGACACCGGTGAAAGTGATCACTATTATCGACACCTTACGTGATTCTCAAACGCGCGTTTAGATACAAAATGGCGACTGTCAAATGAAAGAGTAAGGCCAAGTTTACATTAGACCGTATCTGTCTCGTTTTCTTCGCGGATGCACTGTCCGTTTACATTAAAACGCCGGGAAACGGGAATCCACCAGGGTCCACGTATTCAATCCAGATCGTGTCTGGTCCGGTGCTGTGTAAACATTGAGAATACGCGGATACGCTGTGCTGAGCTCTAGCTGGCGTCGTCATTGGACAACGTCACTGTGACCTCCACCTTCCTGATTCGCTGGCGTTGGTCATGTGACGCGACTGCTGAAAAACGGCGCGGACTTCCGCCTTGTATCACCTTTCATTAAAGAGTATAAAAGTATGAAAATACTGCAAATACTGATGCAAATACTGCCCATTGTGTAGTTATGATTGTCTTTAGGCTTGCCATCCTTCCACTTGCAAGTGGTAAGTGACGCGCATGCCCGACATGCACTGAGATCACACACACAGCGGCTCAGTCCCAAATCACTGCTCGTGTGCTATACTCGCGCGCTCTGTGAGCTGCACAGGGCCGGAGTGCGCACCCTCCAGAGGGCACTCGCTGTTCAGGGCGGAGTGATTTGGAGCGCAGGATGCCTGCGGAGCCGAGCGTATCCGTGTATTGGCGTTGCTATGTGCACACTAATCGTTTTAAAAACGTTAATCTGATGATCCGCTGATACAGTCTAATGTAAACCCCACCTATGAAACAAAGTAGGTTTCAACAAGATGATCATGAAATATCGGTGAATTTGAGAAGTAAAAACACGTCCATGATCTTTCCACCATGCTCACCTGCGATGATGTCCGGGTTTTTTTCAAATTGCTGATAGTGCTAAAAAAAAAAAATCTATCTCAGGTGATGAGCTGTGTCATCAGACGTTAAGATCAAAGGGCGAGGGGTGGGGTCTTCCAGTTGGTTGATTAACCAATAATAACTGTTGTCACTGAAACTCACCTTTGTAAAATTGTTTTTTATTGGTAAATCTGAAAAGGCGTCGATAATTGTAGCCGCTGCTCTACTACTACTACTAGATCACCGTTTCATAAGCTTACTGTGAATCTCTGAGTAACTCGTAGTATGTCATCCCAGGATATCAGACATTAGGCGAAGAGTATGTCAACATTATCCAGGTTGACGCCACCAAACGCAGGATTCCTTCCCGGACACGCAGACTGGCTCTCGTTCTGTTTCACACCTTTGTACCTTACGTCCTGGACAAACTTCTGGTCTGTATAGAACATGAGCTGGAGGTGGAGGACTGGGATTCCCAGAATGCCCAGCGAGAAGCTGCATTAACCTGGAGCCCGATGTGGTATATAAAGGCATGGATCCAGAGGGCGGTGAGAATGCTGAATAGTCAGCAGAGGAAATCTTTAAAGCCAGTCGTCTTCGCAGTGCAGCAGGGAATCACCGTCTTGCATAGGCTGCATGTGGCTCTGTTTTACATCAGTGGTGCCTTTTATCATCTGGCCAAAAGGACATCAGGCATCAGTTATGTGAGTTAGACCTCTAATGTAATTTATATTCATGAAGTACTGAGAAGTTCACAACAGTTCATGTTTCTCTCTCTTTATTCCTCCAGGTAATTTACAGACCATGTACTATTCACAAAATGCACAGTATACAGTAGCTAGGGACATTCAGTATTTCAGTACAATTTGGTGTATGTATGTATGTATGTATGTATGTATGTAATTAATTAATTAATTAATTTACCAGCCAGGAGGTCCGTATCATGGCGAGGCCCTCTGGGCCAAGGTCACGGTATTTTCACCATACGGACCGACCTTAAGCTGGTAAATAATATATTTATTTATTTTTTTTAACCAAATTCTAACAGAAAACGAGAGCGCCCGAAAGGGAAAACCGAGCCGAGCCGCCATTTTGAATCCTCATTCACGGCTGTAATGCAAATTGCTTCCTCCTCGGTATACAAGTGCACTTCCATGGCAGGGAAAAAAAAAACTACATTTTGCCGCCTATGTAGTCCCCTATTTATACAAAATTGAGTCATGCAGGATTCAGCCATGTTTTTGCTCAGCGTTAGCAACAGTTAGAGGTTTTTAGCTTTCTCCTGAAATGTTTTCTTTTATTTCTTCTTCCTCAGGGTAGTAAAACTTGCTTTCACTGTGAACACTGTCGTTATCATGATGTAAAATTAATGCTATGATGCTGAAAAATGCTGGCAAAAATTTATAAGATTTTTGATAAAAATCTTAAGTCTTATAAAAAAAGATAAATGTTGACAAAAAATGCTACTATGTTCGTTGTTGTTGTTGTGAACAAGCGAGTCGCCAGAGGTCTGTAACCGGGGTCCGTACCATAGGACACGGACCCGCTCGCCAGCCAGTCAGAGCGCAGGATTTGATGGATATCACAAATGGCTGTATGCTGTATGTATCTGATATCACAGATGGCTGTATGCCATTAAGGAAACCTTAATGTGAAAGTTTTATTGTACGTCATGGTAACACATAACGGGGACAACAGTTTGATTTTGACTTTCAAATTGCAAAGCAGAGCAACCCTGAGATGAGATTTTGTAGTTAATGTAACAGATTCTACCTCTTTTCAGCTCAGAGTCCAGGGATTGGCCGTGGATGATAAAGGCATCCGAACGAGCTACCGGCTTTTAGGGTGTGTGTCGTTGCTGCAGCTGGCCATCACACTTGCTCTGCAGTTCAACAATCTGAGACTGAGGCAGCGCGCCAGACACGAGTGGACACAGCACAGGAATCTGCCCTCAAGGTGGGACCACTGCGACCACATAGAATCTTGACACCTTATGAAACGACATTTAACTACAAAAAAAAAGGCAGGATTTGAGGAATGATTTATTTCAGCAGTCCATCATGTTCTGCACCCAGCAAGCAAGTTAAAAAAAAAAAAAGTCAAGGTCCTTCCTGTGCCAGGATCTGGTCTTCTCAGGCAGTCTCTTGTCCCAGTACTAACCAGGCCCTTAAGGCGCCAGCGCCACGCTCTTGCAAAAAAAAAAAAAACAACACACCAATACCATAAATTGAACAATGCAGAGTACTTTCCGTACCTAAATATCTCCTATTCCCATCTGAAAATGAGCAATAACTATAGAAATCGGAAGATACTGTAATATATAGGTCTAGACTATCCTGGGACTCAACCCAGAAGTGAAAATAAAGGGTTTCGCTGCGTGCACTGACTGCCATTCGCAACCATACATCAAACCACGTTCCAGGAGCTGGTCACTAGATGGCGCTGTTGCATGATTTGACCTCGATTCTCTCCCTGGCATCCTGGAATTGGAAAATGAAGATGCGTGCTACAAAGTGTTTTCATTTCAAATCTAATTTTGCCCCTTGCATATTTGACAAGGTAAAAAAACAGCACACTTAATAATGTTGGATTGTGCCTAAATCAGCCCTCGATGCCACCAGAATGCACCATTTGAAGTCTCTAATTTCAACATTTTCCAGTGTAGCATGTCCCCGGGCCCCCTAGCAGCCTTCGGGGCTGCTCCGCATCAGGAGCACCACTTTCTTTTTTTTTCCCTCTTGGGGAAAGCCCTGGGCGCATTGAGTCAGCAAACAAGAACTGCTTTTATTTCATTTACTAAAAAGTATTACTTTTTTTTTTTAAAGCAAATTAAGATTTTGTTTGTGGGGCGGCACGGTGGTGTAGTGGTTAGCGCTGTCGCCTCACAGCAAGAAGGTCCGGGTTCGAGCCCCGGGGCCGGCGAGGGCCTTTCTGTGTGGAGTTTGCATGTTCTCCCCGTGTCCGCGTGGGTTTCCTCCGGGTGCTCCGGTTTCCCCCACAGTCCAAAGACATGCAGGTTAGGTTAACTGGTGACTCTAAATTGACCGTAGGTGTGAATGTGAGTGTGAATGGTTGTCTGTGTCTGTGTGTCAGCCCTGTGATGACCTGGCGACTTGTCCAGGGTGTACCCCGCCTTGCACCCATAGTCAGCTGGGATAGGCTCCAGCTTGCCTGCGACCCTGTAGAACAGGATAAAGCAGCTTCAGATAATGAGAGGAGATGAAGATTTTGTTTGTTTTTGTTTTTCTTTTTAATCTGTGCTTCACATGTACAGTGGGGTCCAAAAGTCTGAGACCACAAATGAGAGCGCTTGTATTTTGCATTCTTTTCTCATTTAATACAACAGTTTTCATGACATTATATTATTGATGACAACTTGAGTGAAAAGTAGAATCTCTGAAATATTTCCACGAATTTCAGAATTTTTTAATATTCTGAGATGCGAAAGTCAATCTTGGATCTGGGGGATTTGGAGACCAAGTCAACACCGTAAACTCTTTGTCACGTTCCTCAAACCATTCCTGAACTTTTTTATTTATTTATTTAAATTTTTTTTTTTTTGCACTGTGCATTATCCTGCTGAAAGAGGCCACTGCCATTAGGGACTACTGTTGCCGTGAAGGGGTGTACTTGGTCCTTGCATAAATGTTTTAAGCATTTAATACATCATACGTTTATCATCGCACATGTTTATACTTCTCATAAAAATCTAAATGAGATCATGATAACAGTTGTACATGTTTTTTTGTTTTTTTTAAAGGAGAACTGAAGGCAAATGTTTTTATCAAAATTCTATTTTTCTCATTTAATTAAATGTCGGAATGCATTTCTGATCCCTATTTTGTCCCTGCTATAGCAAGTTATGAGTGTTTGAAATATGCTCTGTAATATATCAGTCCATGTGTCAAAGCAATGGCCGTAAACGAGATTCGCTGAGACCTGTGCGAGATGTCGTAGGACGGAAGTAAAACGTACAGCGGAAATCAAAGTGACCAACGTCTGCCGACGTTGTCAAAAGACGCGCACGCCCTCTTTCGAACGCTGATGTAATCAAGCTGGAAGTTTTGTTTGTTTCGATAGCAATCAGGAAAGTTTGAAAAAAGTAGGCAGTAATCGTCATTTAAACTCGTTTTTGTGCAATATTTCGTTTGGAAAACAGTTTTCAAAATGGCGGCGCTGACACCTGGCTGACACTTCACGTTTTGAAGTCTTGCACAAGTTTCGTGAAGATCACGCGGATAAGCGACGCCTGCCATGGACCAAACGACCTAAATTCAACATGGTTAAAAACCGAATAGACCGATAAGTATAATATTTAATTGCAATTAGTTGCCAATACGAGTCACGATATAAGGTTACTAAAACCGAAAATGTAACGGAATAACACGTTAAGAAATAAAGCAAGTTTAGAAATGACTTCGGTTCTCCTTTAAATCTGTATACAGTACGTGGAGCATCCACAGTGCAACTCCCAGTATCGGTTATAGAAACCGTGGAAACTACAGAAACAAGAATATACGGACGTGATTGCTTAATTGGATAAGCTTGGTGCAAGATCATTTTATGCAATTAATTGATCTATGCAATTAAGAGATCAGGCTACTTCGAGGATAGTTTAAGCCCAGTTGTGTGATTTGCATTGTCGTGTAATGTGTTTTGCCTGATACATTTCTGCATGGTATACAATAAATGTTTGTGTAACATTAGAAATTTACTTAAAGTAATCAACTATTAACAAACATGATTATTGTTACAATGTTTATTTAACATTATAAATTTACTTAAAATAATCATTAATTGTCTTCTGTTTAACATTGTTTATCATGTCCTTATTGATTAGGCCAAATAAAAAAAAAAAATAGTGTGTTTCCGGTAACCCGACCGACCGAGAATTTCGGTGGCGAAATTGCCGACCGTAAAGTTTTTATTACAAATTTCCCTCGATATTTTAGTGTAAGCGGCATTAGTTTGTCATAATTTTTTGTTTCAACGCATTCAAGTTGTGAAAGAAATGATAAAAAGTAAAATGTTTCACCACTTCTATCAGCCCTCCTGCATAAACATGGAAGCGCACTTGTATACTGAAGGAGGAAGGGAAAACTGAGCTGAGACGCCATTTTGAATCCTCATTCAAGGCTGTAATGCAAATTGCTTCCTCTTCAGTATACAAGTGCACTTCCATGGCAGGGAAAAACACTACATTTTGCCGCCTATGTAGTCCCCTATTTATACAAATAGGAGTCATTCAGGATTCAGCCGTGTTTTTGCTCGACCCAAGTTCTACAGTAGGCTAGGCTGTCTGCTTTTAATGGAAGTAGCCTAGGACGTTATTTTCACGTTATTTCTTGATAAGGTGTTTTCATGTTATTACATGAAAATATCATGAAATAACGTGATAATTTCGTATCATGAAATTACGTGATGTTATGTTATTACATGATAAATATATTGTAAAAATGTGATAACTTTGTTAACAATATCTTTTCACGTAATTACTCGATTCTAAGCCAATTTTTTTTTTGAGTGTGGCAGCAATACGCTTCCGTAGATCATAACTCGAACTCTTGCGATATTTTTTTTAATTCGTTTAAAGATTTAAAACACTTATTTTATTATGATGTGTGGTATAAAGGATTCTGTGCCAAAATACTATTTTGTAAGATGTTTACTTGTGTTAATTATTTCGAACAAAATTTAAAAAAAAATAAATAAAAAAACTTTTTCCTACCTACCGACCTTATTTTAGTATTTCATGTTACCTGAAACACACTTTTTTTTTTTTTTTTTTGGCCTTATCTTTTCAGTTTCTTGAAAAGCCTAAGTTGAGAGTCCATGGTGATATAACCTCCTTCTAATGATATCCAGGGCTTGAACAACTTTCCAATAACAAACAGTTTCCTTTTATCTGACCCAGTGTAATTGCAGCAAACCAGTGCAGTAATTCGCTCTTTACTGATTTTATTTCCAGCAGGTTTTTCATGTTCATAAACCATTCCACTACTGGGGAGTGCTCGAAAAAAGACCCCAGTTTTGTCACAGTTATAAATGTCCTCAGCACTATAACGTTGAAAGATTTCAGGCCACATGTTCTTCACCCAGTGGTCAGCTGCCCCTTGGTCATGGCTTTGTTTCTCACCATGTGCCTTTTTGAACTGAATTTTATGCCGTCTACACCATCTCTGGACCCATGACCTAACAATTTCTCCTTCCAGCTGGAGTTCTTTTGCAAGACTCTGCGCTTTACTAAGCAGAAGAGGTCCAGACACAGGCACATTCATGGCTCTGGCTTGAGTGTACCATCGCATAAGAGCCGCATCCAAATTATCACGTGTCGAAACTCTATTCCGTTTTCGTGATGTATTGTCGTTCGATTTGAATTTCGCAATAATGTCATTTCGCTTTGCTTTTATCCGTGAGACTTGTGACTGAGATATCCCGAATTTTTCAGCCACTTTGCTTTGTGAAATACCCTTGTCCAACTCACTGATAACTTCATATTGTTTGGAAATATCCAAGTCAGTCCTACTACGTTGTTTCGACATCGTTACTACTTAAAACTAAAGTGATTTTCCCATCTTGCTTCGCGCACCTGCTTCCGGGTAAACAATGCGCTGATTCGTCGGAAATTAGGTCGTCCACTCAGTATTCATGAAAGTAGGTGATGACGCTACACTGACGTCATAACCGGAGATTCCATGGAATCTCGTGTGCTCTGCGCATGTGCAGATGATTGATGGGAAAATACTCTGTATTGTTATGCGATAAACCGATCAGTTGGAAGGTTTTTGCCATGAATTTTTATGCATATAAGCAATATATGCGATTAACCGATATGCAGTTAACCGATCAAATTTGTATATGAATAATGGGGAATGGTTTGTGGTTTTCTACTTCTTATGCAAATAAGCGATTTATGCGATTAACCGATATGCAATTAAGTGATATGATCTGTATTAAAAAGGCTGCATTGATATAAACCTTGGAATTGGAACGACTGTCAGAGCTGCTGTAATAGAAAATTAACCAACACTTTCTGACCAATCAGATTCAAGTATTCAACAGCACGGTGGTATAAAAGAAATGACTCGCATAATTATTTGGCATAGTTTCTCCATCGGTAAATATTGTAACGAATTGGTTTGTAAAACAATATACACTACCGTTCAAAAGTTTGGGGTCACTTTGAAATTTCCTTATTTTTGAAAGAAAAGCACTGTTCTTTTCAATGAAGATTACTTTAAAGGAACAGTCCACCGTACTTCCATAATGAAATATGTTCTTCTCTGAATTGAGACGAGCTGATCCGTACCTCTCCGAGCTTTGTGCGACCTCCCAGTCAGTCAGACGCGCTGTTACTCCTGTTAGCAATGTAGCTAGGCTCAGTATGGCCAATGGTATTTTTTGGGGCTGTAGTTAGATGCGACCAAACTCTTCCGCATTTTTCCTGTTTACATAGGTTTATATGACCAGTGACATGAAACAAAGTTCAGTTACACAAATTGAAACGTGGCGATTTTCTATGCTATGGAAAGTCCGCACTATGATGACAGGCGTACTAACACCTTCTGCACGCTTCGACAGCGCATTGATACCTTCACTCCTGGTTTTTTTTTTTTTTTCTCTCCCCCGCCCCCCCAAATTCCGTCAATACAACCAACTATTACTGACCACAGCACTGATGTTTCCAGTCAGGGGGACGGGGGAGAGGGGGAAAACAGGAGTGAAGGTATCAATGCGCTGTCGAAGCGCGCAGAAGGTGTTAGTACGCCTGTCATTATAGTGCGGACTTTCCATAGCATAGAAAATCGCCACGTTTCAATTTGTGTAACTGAACTTTGTTTCATGTCACTGGTCATATAAACCTATGTAAACAGGAAAAACGCGGAAGAGTTTGGTCGCATCTAACTACAGCCCCAAAAAATACCATTGGCCATACTGAGCCTAGCTACATTGCTAACAGGAGTGACAGCGCATCTGACTGCGTCTGACTGACTGGGAGGTCGCACAAAGCTCGGAGAGGTACGGATCAGCTCGTCTCAATTCAGATAAGAGCATATTTCATTATGGAAGCACGGTGGACTGTTCCTTTAAACTAATCAGAAATACCGTAAATCCTCTAATATAGGCCAGGGCCTTTATTTCACTCAAGTGCATCTTGGTCCAGGCCATTATTGGAAGGAGGCCAGAATTAGAGGCAGGCCTCTATTTCTATTTGAGCAAAACAGACTACCAGTGGAATGAATAAAAACGAGATTTTGTGTCTATTTGAACCTATAAAATAGGTTGATGCTTGGTTGCCTGGTTACCACCAGACCTACCGGTAATCACAATCAGGGGCGCCTGCAGGGTTGAACTGTAAGGTACGCACTAGCGGTGTAATCCCCCCCCCAAAAAAAAAAAAAACGCTTGCGTGCTGCAGTTTCTATGAAGAGTCGATCTATAGGCTTATACACAAAACAACGATAGAACTTTAACTTGAAATTGAACAATAGCCTTCCATGAACACAGGCTGATATTTGAACAACATATGTGAACTACACACGACAATAAACAAACTCTTTATAGCCTCGATTAGAATCTAGTGAACTTGCTCAGCACTACCGCACGCACGACTCTGACACACACTGTAGCGCAACGTGGGGTACATAGACTCGCTGAAAAACTCCTCGGGTATTTTTCTGAGTTTACTGAAAATCAGAGTAGAAGGAGCCACCCACCCTCTGTCTGGTTTGAAGCGGTTCTGTAGGACATTGAGCTTTACAGAGTCCGGTGCACATTTTAAGGCATCTGGTTGAAGTTTACCTATGTCTGATAAATCTGATGTCAGTGATAGCGGGCTGACTCGTGGCTCATTAGTAAAGCTATCTGATGGCTCATTTGTCAGCAAGGTGGAGCAACCATCTACTTCTGATCGTAAGGGACATGGGGAGATGTAGGTGTTCTTATATGAAATTCACTGGATGTATGGCTAGTTTCAAACTCAGAGGTAGATGAAGGCAATTCCCTCAAAGGAACTGAGCTCGCATCCAGCTGCAGCGTACTGCTGCTAGGTTGCGGATGAGTGGAAGCTGCCGGTGCCGTGTTACTAGCTGATACTGGAGAGGACTGGCAAGCAGATGACACCCCTGGATCACTGCTTTTGGACTTTTGCGTAAAAGTCTGAAACAAGCTCGTTTGTTTCAGGGTTCGTTTACTCATTTTTGACTCGCTTCTCAATAAATTCTCGCACAAGCTCTGACTACTGACGATTGTCTGTCTCCGTTTCTCAAAACTGGAGAGAATCTCAGTGGTGCAAGAAAAGTATATCTGCATTGACCAATGAGCTTTCTTGGTCACGCACACCCCGCCCACTCCTGAAGCACACAAATGTGCCGGCACACACACGTCTCTCTCTCTCTCTCTCTCTCTCAAATTATGTTGCATTGCCAAAGCATTCAGGTAACAATTATAATTAAAAAAAAATATCTCTCTCCCCAAGGTATGCCTAGTGCGTACGGCCATACGCCTGGCGGCGCCACTGATCACAATTGTCTTTCAGATCGGAACGATTGTGTAAGGCCACTATGATCTCAGAAACATCGTTGGTTATAGCCCCGGCCTGTATTAGAGTCCGGCCATTATTTACCTCCTCCGACAGCGAGACCGGCCAATATTAGAGTCCCGGCCAGTAATGGAATACAGGCCAGTATTAGAGGATTTACTGTACATTGCTAATGTGGTAAATGACTATTCTAGCTGCAAATGTCTGGTTTTTGGTGCAATATCTCCATAGGTGTATAGAGGCCCATTTCCAGCAACTCTCACTCCAGTGTTCTAATGGTACAATGTGTTTGCTCATTGCCTCAGAAGGCTAATGGATGATTAGAAAACCCTTGTACAATCATGTTAGCACAGCTGAAAACAGTTGAGCTCTTTAGAGAAGCTATAAAACTGACCTTCCTTTGAGCAGATTGAGTTTCTGGAGCATCACATTTGTGGGGTCGATTAAATGCTCAAAATGGCCAGAAAAATGTCTTGACTATATTTTCTATTCATTTTACAACTTATGGTGGGAAATAAAAGTGTGACTTTTCATGGAAAACACAAAATTGTCTGGGTGACCCCAAACTTTTGAACGGTAGTGTAAATGACCCTTGTTACCAGTCCCACTGTCTCAGCACCTTCGCTGCATGTTCTTACCTGTATGAATGGTCATCATGATTTTTTTATCTCACGGGTGGCTTTTTTGTTTTTTCTCCTTTCGTTGCTTAGTCCTCAGGAGTCTTTGTCCTCTCGATCTTCCCGCTGTATTCTGTGCTTAGAGGAGAGGAGACACTCTACAACAACCCCCTGTGGGCATCTTTTCTGCTGGGAGTGTATCACAGAGTGGTGTAACACCAAGGTAACATGTTAATCTCTATGAACTACAGCCGTCAAATAGGTTTCAAATGCATTTGAATTTGAGATCAAAAGATGAAGACGAGACAAGAGAAAGTAAAGGAACAGATAGTTTTGAAGTAAATAACACTTGTGCCTCGTTTTAACGCCGTTTTGTTTGGTATCCGTAACGCCGTATAACATACTCCATACGCCCTCAAGTATTCACCGCAAGGAAATGCATTTCTTTACGGATGATACTGCGTCGTGTGTAGCCGTGGGTAAGAAGCTCATTTTGCCTGTTGTGAAATGTTGCGTGATTTACTGATGCAAATTCTTTCTTCAAAATTAGTTAAATTAATTCTCCGACTCATTTAACTTCAGTCTAGGTGGTGTAGTTTATAGGCAAGCACTGATATATAATGTTTTTCCACGAAATTGAGTCGGATATGAGCTGATAGCTGACGAGGCGCGTAGTGCCGAATCGGCTATAACCCATGTACGACAAGATTGAGTGGAATAACTTTTTTTTTTTTTTTCTGTCCACATTCACTGGATTTTGAGAAACGGAGCATTTTTTATTTATTTATTTATTTTTTCAAATTTGGTAAATAAAAACTTTTTAGACAAAACGTCCGACAAAATCATTTACGCTTAGAATGTAAGCAAACCAGCAAAATGACAGGAGCAATTTGCGAAAAATGCTATAATAATAATTCTTGGGGGGAAAAAAAAAGATACGTTCTTGCCATCAAATACTTTTTATTCCCTATTTTGTTGCTTGTTTTTTGTTTTCGAGTAGAGTTTTTATTTCATCCTTGGTTGGTTCAGTAATACAGTCGGCCGTTTTTTTTTTTGTTTTTTTTTTTTTTTGGCAGTTGGCAAACCAGGTGCATTACTGCCACCAACTGGGCTGGAGTGTGGAACAGGAGACATGGCATGGTGGGGCGGGGCTGGGCGGGGCGGGGACAACTACTATATTCTTTTAGTTAGCCATGTATGTTTCTTTTAAATACTTAATAACAAAGTGATATATCTGACTTGATGCGCTCCACCATTTTGTTTTTCGCTTCTCATGGTATATGAACTGATATCCTAGCAGTAGAGTAGCCAATCGCGCAGTTGCTCATATCCAGTGAATATGGATCGAATATATAAAATGTATCTCACACACACAGTGGCATCTGTCATGGGGTGGGATATATTAGGGGGCAAAAGAACAGTCCGTTCTTGAAGTTAATGTGTTGGAAGCAGGAAAAATGGGCAAGCGTAAGAATCTGAGTGACTTGTGATGGCGAGATGACTGGGTCTGAGCATCTCCAAAATGGTACATCTTGTGGGGCGTTCCTGGTATGCAGTGGTTAGTACCTACCAAAAGTGGTCCAAGGAAGGGCAGCTTGGGTGTCGAAGGCTTGCATGGGGCAAGAAGGCTAGCCCATGTGGTACGATAGACCTCCTTGGACTTGAGATCACGTGAGCTTGAAACCATATTTTCACTGCCGGTTAGTTCAAATTCCCTTCACCTTCTGAGGCGGTTTGTGTCTCTTCATCTTTCAGCAAGGACTTACATCTATGGATTTCCTCTCGCTTTGCGGGAAGCGACCTTTTTCTTGTAATCTTTTGTTCACGACTTGGCAGAGCGTCAGGTTTTAATCTCCTTACTTTGCTTTCAGTATTAATAAAATCCTCTTCACTAAAATGTGCCGAACACACTTTCATCGAATTAGAAAGAAAAGATTTCAAGCTTTTATCTCCTTGTATTTCTTGTAATCCAAATCTAAAAGAAATGCAAATTTAACTGACTCAGCAAGACGAAGGTTTCAATGCTGCAGCGCGCACAACTACTAAACAATTAATTTTTGTAAATGTAATAATTTCTGACCTCCTGAAGTCTTTTATCGCTCATAAGAAAGACTACTATCATTTCAATCAGTTGAACTGTTATTGCAGCCATAAGCTGCGCAATAACATACCATTTTGAGCTCCATCTCAGATTTTGTACAAGTAGTACATGAATACAGATAATCCATACAAACACACGAGGCGTGTAGGTGTTTATTTACCCATTTCAAACCACGTGACCACAGCACTTTAATGGAGCCGAGGAGATCTATACACAAGAACTACTACTGGAACACAAACTGCTGAAAAAGTTAATGCTGACACCTTTCTGTTTTAGCCAAGATTAACTTTTTCAGCAGTTTGGGCTCCAGTAGCTGATCTGTACAGAATTATTCAGATTCACAAGGTGGTAAACGAGCTGAATAAGTTTTTTTTATTTTTTTTTTTAACTATACTATTACATGTTTAGTCAAGCAAGTGAATTGAAGGAAATTGCTTGTTAGCTGTTCGTTTTACGAATGCTAACATTTTGTGCATGGGTTCTCTCCGAAATCCTCCGCAAAAGTTAAAATATTTCAACATACTGAAGGTGAAATGGGACAGAAAAAGAAACATGGAAAGGAGGAGTTCTGTAAACGCATCAGAGATCACAGAGATTCCCATAGGAATGACTTGACTTCCAGTTGCCTCATATACAGTGGTGCTTGAAAGTTTGTGAACCCTTTAGAATTTTCTAGATTTCTGCATAAATATGACCTAAAACAACATCAGATTTTCACACAAGTCCTAAAAGTAGATAAAGAGAACCCAGTTAAACAAATGAGACAAAAATATTATACTTGGTCATTTATTTATTGAGGAAAATGATCCAATATTACATCTTTGTGAGAGGCAAAAGTATGTGAACCTTTGCTTTCAGTATCTGGTGTGACCCCCTTGTGCAGCAAAAACTGTAACTAAACGTTTGCGGTAACTGTTGATCAGTCCTGCACACCGGCTTGGAGGAATTTTAGCCCGTTCCTCCGTACAGAACAGCTTCAACTCTGGGATGTTGGTGGGTTTCCTCACATGAACTGCTCACTTCAGGTCCTTCCACAACATTTCGATTGGACTGAGGTCAGGACTTTGACTTGGCCATTCCAAAACATTGACTTTATTCTTCTTTAACCATTCTTTGGTAGAACAACTTGTGTGCTTAGGGTCATTGTCTTGCTGCATGACCCACCTTCTCTTGAGATTCAGTTCATGGACAGATGTCTTGACATTTTCCTTTAGAATTGGCTGGTATAATTCAGAAATCATTGTTTCATCAATGATGGCAAGCTGTCCTGGCCCAGATGCAATAAAACAGGCCCAAACCATGATACTACCACCACCATGTTTCACAGATGGGATAAGGTTATTATGCTGGAATGCAGTGTTTTTCCTTTCTCCAAACATAACGCTTCTCATTTAAACCAAAAAGTTCTATTTTGGTCTCATCCGTCCACAAAACATATTTTTCCAATAGCCTTCTGGCTTGTCCACGTGATCTTTAGCAAACTGCAGATGAACAGCAATGTTCTTTTTGGAGAGCAGTGGCTTTTTCCTTGCAACCCTGCCATGCACACCATTGTTGTTCAGTGTTCTCCTGATGGTGGACTCGTGAACATTTACATTAGCCAATGTGAGAGAGGCCTTCAGTTGCTTAGAAGTTACCCTGGGGTCCTTTGTGCCCTCGCCGACTATTACACGCCTTGCTCTTGGAGTGATCTTTGTTGGTCGACCACCCCTGGGGAGGGTAACAATGGTCTTGAATTTCTTCCATTTGTACACAATCTGTCTGACTGTAGATTGTTGGAGTCCAAACTCTTTAGAGATGGTTTTGTAACCTTTTCCAGCCTGATGAGCATCAACAACGCTTTTTCTGAGGTCCTCAGAAATCTCCTTTGTTCGTGCCATGATACACTTCCACAAACATGTGTTGTGAAGATCAGACTTTGATAGATCCCTGTTCTTTAAATAAAACAGGGTGCCCACTCACACCTGATTGTCATCCCATTGATTGAAAACACCTGACTCTAATTTCACCTTCAAATTAACTACTAATCCTAGAGGTTCACATACTTTTGCCACTCACAGATATGTAATATTGGATCATTTTCCTCAATAAATAAATGACCAAGTATAATATTTTTGTCTCATTTGTTTAACTGGGTTCTCTTTATCTACTTTTAGGACTTGTGTGAAAATCTGATGATGTTTTAGGTCATATTTATGCAGAAATCTAGAAAATTCTAAAGGGTTCACAAACTTTCAAGCACCACTGTACGTAAGCAGAGCTGTGTCAAAACAAGGCACGAATGGACGTGATTTGATTTGCAGGACTTGGAGCATGAAAAAATGAGTCGTTTTTGTTTGTTGTGATTGCAGACGGAGTGTCCGCTGTGTCGAGAGAAATTTCAGCCTCATCGCCTGGTTTATCTGAGAAGTTACAGATAGATGATGTAACATTTCACAACAACTTGAACAAGGCCTTCATTCCAGTACTGCTTTTAAACCACCTTCCTACGTAACCACCTCAGAAGTGTGTGTAAACTGTATTCTGGGGGGGAAAAAAAGGTGCCGACAACATTACGAGTGGATATTTAACCAGACTGCACTTGCACTGGCCGTGTAGCTGAAGTGGATTCCTTTGGAAAATGCATCTTCTATTTCCTCTGAATTGTGTGCCCAGTCTTATGGGTTTGATTACTGACTAATGTGCTAATTAGCTAGCTATGTTTATGGTTATGTGAAAAGTAAATGGCTACAGATGTTTAAATGCAGCTGTAAGAAATCATAAAATAATTTATTGCTCATATTTACATTTAAAAACCGTTTCATCTGCCTGATTTTGTGGTTTTGAGATTTGCAAATACCTATAGTATTTAATTATAGTATTTAACTGGGTTCATGATGTAAAACGATAATCATTTCTCACTTGAAATAAAATATCTTTTTAAGATTTTAAGACAAGTCCCTATTTTAATAGCACATGTCTCACTGGTGTCCAGCTGGACTCATTTGTCTAGTGCTGCTTTTCAAATGGATAAACAATGGATATTTCATTCATTAAATGTTTCCTCTTTCCTATGATGATGGGTAGGAAATGAGAGCCTCACCTTAGCAACCTCATATTCAATTATTGGCACACCTTGTAAAGGTTCGTACTTGCACTGGGGGGGAAAATGCACACAACACTGTGCAAAAGTCTTGTGCACCTTTTTTTTTTTTTTTAATACAAACTTTATGACTTCTACATTATCGAGTCAGGACAGAAATATTTTTAGAGTTCCAAACGTTCATTCATTTTCCAGCACAAAATTAAATGTTACAGAAAAAAAGTTCGAACAGCATATTACATAAGAGACCACTTTTCAGATTAAAAAAGAAAACATAATGAAGGCTACTGGGTTTTGGTGCAAAAGTAAAGCTAGACTGCCTTTCAGATTTTTCAAGTGTAGGTCATAAAATAATTTTCCCTGACGCCCAGTTATTTTTGTTTAGTGGACCGAAAGCTACTGAATTCAAATCACAGACTTCCAAATTGTATTAGTTTTTTTTTAAATAGAACAATTAATGAATTTAAGGCCACGTGGCCCTAAATTCTCCGCTATTTTTTTTCTTGCTTCACCATGACCCAATTCAAGATACTATATCGTGCATCACGTGGTGGGCTTTCCCCATTCGCACAAGGCATTGTGGGATACAAATTTGAAACAGGAGAGAAAAATGGAAGACACGAATGAAATGTGAAAGACCCGACTACAGTAACGGAAAGTGAGAAGAAAAGACGTTATGTTGCGAAGGAAGGGAAACGCAGGACCAAACTAATAAATATCTGCGGTCATTGAGCACCTCAGTGTGATCAGCTGTTCATTTCAATGATGTAACTGTTAGTGCACGGTCAAGGTAAACCTGTAGATGGCAGTAATGCAACACTGGGGATGCCAGCTGCCATAAAACCCAAAAGAAGAAGGTAAACCTGCGCATGCACACACGGACTTCCTCTGTCTGCTTGACTGCATGAAGCGAGCGATTTCATGCACATTATTTGCTCAGGAATCCCCTCAAATAACTTCCCAGCCACAGAATGGCCTGATATTTTGAGATATTACAGAAATAAACATGCATCACAATGACCAAATTAAAGAGGGAACTAAATTTCACTGATTTTTATGAAATCGAAAGGCCGTCTAGCTTTAAGAAGCGAGTGTGACGGTCAAAGTGTGCAGAAGAACTGTGGCTGGTTCTGGAAGACGCTCAGTAAAACCTACAGCTCATTTCCTTATAAAACTGCACTCATTGGACCTGAGACTACTATTTTTTTTTTTTAAAAGCAAAGAGTCGTCTCACACCAAATATTGACTTTGTTTCACTTATTATGGCTTACAGTTTATAGTACGTTTTTATGTTGAAATATTTCATTTCATTATTTTTAAGCGATTTTTGGTCAACAGCATTTCTTTACATGTGCCTAAGACTTTTGCACAGTACTCTGTGTGTGTGTGTGTGGATAAAAGTATATTTTCAGAAGTACCTGAGTTTTAGGGATACTTATGAATGTAGGGTGCCCAAGAATGGATCATCTTGGCATATATCTGACTACATGTGGTGTGGAATACTAGTAAATCCAGACTATAGAAAACCATTTGAAAATTCAGACCACTTATTTTATGGCTTGCCAATTACCGTCAATCAGTAATTTGCTATACTAATCTGGATCGACCTCTTAAGTCTGTGTGTTTTCCAGACGGATGAAGTCTGTAACCAGCAGTGGCGTGCACAGACATTTTGGGGGGCAAGTGCTCTGGGGGGGGGAAAGGGCACTTTTTTGCGCATGTGGAACACCTTATTATAAAAGTCTGAGATTTAACCCTCCTCTTGTGTTCGGGTCGCCACTGACCCGTTTTAGTTTTTAAAGGTGTAAAACAACCACTTAATTTATTACATCAAGGCTTTTTGACGTTGCCAGGAATCTCTAGTTGAACAAAAGAGAAAAAGAAATTTTTGTTTTCCTAAATCTGAAAATGGTCTAGCAAAAAATATAATACTTATGTGCAGTTGTTTCTGTATGCGACGGGCTACTTCACGACAAAATAATTACAGCTTGGGCTTAGAGGGCAAACAATACATTTTCACTCGATTCATGTGTTACCTGGCTGGTGGGGCAGGGGAAGAGCTGACTGACTGCCCGATGTGTTGTCTGCGCTACGACAAGGCCGTGGCTTCCAGGACGCTATGCTGCTGCAACCTCACATTGAATGCACTGCACGCTTGTTCACGTGACAGAGCAAGAGAGACAGAGGTCCGGTGTGTGTGCGGAGGGGGCACACATCGGGACATTATTTTCACACACGCTTTTAATGCCATGGCTTTTCTAAAAGATCATGTCGACATTGGCCTCAGTAAACTGTAAAAAAAAAAAAAATTCAAAACGGCACTTTTTTGGACAGAGGGCAGAGGGGCAGGTGCTTGAGCACCACCTCGTGTCTATCTGTGCACGCCACTGGTAACCAGTTTATTTTATTGAACATAATCCTGCTAATGTCTCCCCAAGATGATTTTGCACATTTTAATGAGTTAATAATTAATCTAATGTAAATAAATAGTCGAAGGCACACAGCCTTCGAGCCTGTAAGTGTCTTGTGCAGATCTAATTTTAATATCATCACCTCTTCTAAATCACTGATCTTTGCAAACGAGATATTTGTGCAATAAAGTGTTTGCCTTGAAAGGGCACTTTTAAGCAGTGAAAGAATCATTCATCTTCCCAAATTATATTAGAGTAGATGACCTGCGGTCTGTATAGAGAGATGAAATCGTTCTAGAAAAACAAGAATTTCTGTCTACTCTAATCCACAGTTTAAGGCTTATTTTTAGCTGGACCAAGGAAATATTTCAATACAGGAACTGACTTGAGGGAATCGTTTTCATTTCAGTGAGCAGGATTTTCAATCAGTCCCAAACGATGCATTCGGTTTTAAATGTCTTGAGAAATGCAGACACCTTATAGTCACCGTATGGCCTTGGTGTTGCTCGTTATTATCCACAATCTATCACTGAAGACAAACCAGTCTGCTTTGATCCACACAGTATCACATAAGGAGCACACGACGGTTGGTGGCGATTAAAATAGGTGTATCTGTTTCAGGTTATGCAGAGTGTTTGCATTCGGTTTTACAGCACACTGCAAAAAATTGAAAACTGAATTTGAGGAGAAAATTATGTAATACTAGTGAAATTATCTCGCTGCATGGACAGATATTTTTACTTGATAAGACATCTTAGAATAAGTTGGTTGCAATCTAGAACTAGGTTTAATAATCTCAGAATTGGTGTCTGAGATTATTAATAGGAAATGCGAGATCGTTTCAACTATTTTTGAGATATTTTCACTTGCTAAAATATCATTTTTTGCGTTGCAGCCATGTGTATCCAGGCCACAGTTAGAGGAAGGCTATAAGTTATCATTGGATGAGCTAGACAGCAAAACCAGAATGCCAAACTTTGTGCCTTTTTCTGTTCCAGAAAATTATTGGAATTAAAGGGTATTTGAGTTAAATGACTCTGGTTGGGGCGGCATGGTGGTGTAGTGGTTAGCGCTGTCGCATCACAGCAAGAAGGTCCGGGTTCGAGCCCCGTGGCCAACGAGGGCCTTTCTGTGCGGAGTTTACATGTTCTCCCCGTGTCTGCGTGGGTTTCCTCCAGGTGCTCCGGTTTCCCCCACAGTCCAAAGACATGCAGGTTAGGTTAACTGGTGACTCTAAATTGACCGTAGGTGTGAATGTGAGTGTGAATGGTTGTCTGTGTCTATGTGTCAGCCCTGTGATGACCTGGCGACTTGTCCAGGGTGTACCCTGCCTTTCGCCCGTAGTCAGCTGGGATAGGCTCCAGCTTGCCTGCGACCCTGTAGAAGGATAAAGCGGCTACAGATAATGAGATGAGATGACTCTGGTTGCAGTCAAATGGTGGAAAAGGAACTGCTTTCAGTACAAGCCAAGGTAAATAGATGCTCCTAAGAGAAAAGCTGAAGTAAAAATCATACAGGACAGTCTCAAGTTGCTAGAATCCATCAGGTAGGTTGCAGAGGTGGACAGTAGCAAAGTACATTTACAGTGCCTTGCAAAAGTATTCATCCCCCTTGGTGTTTGTCCTGTTTTGTTGCATTACAAGCTGGTATTAAAATGGATTATTGGGCGGTTAGCACCATTTGATTTACACAACATGCCTACCACTTTAAAGGTGCACACTGGGTTTTTTTTTTTTATTAAGATGAAAAAACAGAAATCTGCATCTCTGATTAATGCCCTCCTTGCCCGGGCTGTGAGTTTTGGTGGGCGGCCTTCTCTTGTCAGGTTTGTAGTGGTGCCATATTCTTTCCATTTTTGCTATAATGGATTTAATGGTGCTCTGTAGAATATTCAAAGTTTGGGATATTTTTTTTATAACCCAACCCTGATCTATACTTCTCCACAACTTTGTCTCTGACCTGTTTGGAGGCTCCTTGGTTTTCATGTTGCTTGCTTCGTAGTGTTGCAGAGTCAGGGTCCTTCCAGAACAGGTTGATTTATACAGACATCATGTGACACTTTGATTGCACACAGGTGGCACTTAATCAACTAATTATGCAACTTATGAAGTTAATTGGTTGGACCAGCTCTTATTTAGGGGTTTCATACGAAAGGGGGTGAATACTTATGCACACTCCCGATTTCTGTTTTTTCATCTTAATTATTGTTTGTGTCACAGTAAAAAAAAAAAACAATTTGCACCTTTAAAGTGGTAGGCATGTTGTGTAAATCAAATGGTGCTAACTCTCCAAAAATCCATTTTAATTCCAGCTTGTAATGCGACAAAACAGGACAAACACCAAGGGGGATGAATTCTTTTGCAAGGCACTGTACTTGAGTATTGTACTTAAGTACACTTTTTGAGTATCTATACTTTACTTGGGTATTTTTAATTTTTTTTGGAAACTTGTGATTTTAACTTCACTACATTTGAAAGGCAAATATCGTACTTTTCCCTCCACTACATTTCTGTCAAGGTCCTCGTTACTCGTTACTATGAAGCAGCTTTTGAAAGTGGATGTTTTTTCTTTTCTAAAACATGATTATTTTTTTCTGCAGGTGACACTGAGACAGCCGATCGGTAATCACTAGGGTCACGTCCATAGACTGTATAAATCAAGTTCAATGATTTCTCCACAGCATTATTTAACACGATCAGTTGATGGCAGAATGGAAGGAGGTGGTTCTTCTGGGGAATACACGCACCCATGGCCATACCTGGAACCCATGTTTCAGTTTTCTGAAAAGATTAAAGATTCATTTCGTTTTAAATGTTTGCTTTGTTTGCCGAAAACGAACCACATCACATCCTACAAATACTCGCCATCCAACCTATGGAAGCATATTGAGGTATATAAACGTTTTATCCCAAGAGAAAGCTTGGAAAGACATTGTCTGTGCTTTTAGAGCTAGCGATAACATTACAATAGCTATGCAGTCTGGTTAGTCAAATGACTTTCTATGGATTTGCCCACCAAGTTGCCACAGCCTTGTCCATGGCTAACGTTTACACATAGCTAGTTAACTGTTAGTTAGCATGTAAAAACAGAGTTATGCTAACATGAATAGCAATAAGTCCTTTCAGAAATATGTTTTAGCATAATCTTGCCAAATAAACAGAATGTAGAAATCTTTCTTTTCTAGTAGCGTTAGCTACCCAGTATGATTTTGAGTTTGAAAAGAGTTTGCTAGCATGTTAGGTGGAGCTTCACTGACTAGCTAGTTTAATGTTAAACCACCATGATGGCACAGCATGCGTTCATTTTGTGAATTCACATCTCTGTCTTTGGTAACGGCATTAGGTTTTGTAAGCGTTGTGGCAATAATACAACAATGCGTTGACAGAAAATGTACTTTTAATACTTAAGTATTTTTAAAAGCAAGTACTTTAGTACTTTAACTTAAGTAAAAATTTGACTGGACAACTTTCACTTGTATCGGAGTAACATTTGACCAGTGGGATCTGTACTTTGACTTAAGGAATGAAGTTGGGTACTTTGTCCACCTCTGTAGGTTGATGTCTTTGACTTTATGTTTGGCTGCTGTGTCTCTGGAGGATTACAGTTACTTACTAGTTGTAATTTCATTGATTCTTTTGAATATTCTTAACAAACTTTAGTTTGTGCGAGCAGTTCTCTTGGACTCCACCACTGATGGAGAAGATCTCGACATGTCCATATGATACAACAGTGTTTTTTGGGAGAGTGACAAATGACTATTATGTCGCTTTTGTCTCTTAAAGCATCCAGGGTGGTGGTGTGCCAGCAGTGGGGGTGGAGGACACACGCACTCTGTCATAGCTTGCGGTTGCTTAGCTTTGTAGGACAGGTCCAGGCCAGTTTGTCTAGCCAAAGGCTGAAAACCACTGATCCCTGGCTCTGACTGATCTGAAACATCATTAGCATGAGGAAATAAAGAAACTCCACAACCGTATAATTTTTGGTTGTGAGTTTCAGATCTGACCATTTTTTTTCCACCTACATGTAAAGATTTGTCATATAAGCTATTATATTAGACGACTGTAATATACAGTACGTAGACTATACATATCACAGATGTATTTAAATATTCAAACATCAGCTGGAGTTCAATTGTCGATGGCCGCAGTGATATTTTTTCCATACTGCTTTTTATTACCTTCCTAAAAGTCTATCTTTCAAGTTGCCAAATAGAAATAATTAATTTAATTGGGTATCAGACTTTAGAACTTTGATTTTGAGAGTGGAGAAGTTTCTCTTATTGGCTATATTATGCCTCTCTAGTCTAGGGGCATGGCTTCTAACCCAATAATATTTAGGGGCGTGATATTTAAATGACGATGGTTTTTAGGCACTACATTTATCAACGCCTGTTCATTCTTGGTGAGATATGAATATTTCATGAATCACACATTAAACCCTGATTTACAATGATTTCTACACTCAAATCTGTGCTGTTTTCTATGCTAGATTGATAAGAGGGCCACAGTCTTATGTGATAAAGTATCTGAAAATATACTGTAGGTTTGGTAGGAAGTAGAATGGGCCAGATGGGCTGTGAAAAGCAGTTTATCACCACCAATACTGCCTAGAAATGAGAGCAGATTTATGATATAATCTCCAGCAGTATAAGACCAGGGGCATTGCAGGACCAGTAAGGGTAGTAGTTTGCCACCTAGGAAACCTTGACCTAAGCAGACAGAGTATGACTGAACAGATCTCTCTGTCCTGTAGCATGGTCTTCCACCAATATTTTGTGATGAGAAGTTGATTGGTCTTGGTAACCCCTGGAAAATGTGTTTTGGGCTACATCTCAACTGGGGTGCTCTGACATTTGGATAAGGGTGTTGTAAAATTTAGGGTCAAATCTTGCTTTAAGTTGTTGAATGCACAATCTGCTTGCTTGTTCCAGAATGGTTTCTTTGATTCTCCCTTAATGAGTGACATCAGAGGGTTTACACAGACACTGAAATTGCTAATGAATCAATGGTATTAATGTGCAAACCCTAGGAATCTTTTTAGGTCCTTGATAGTTTGGAAAATGGGCCACTCTGCTGCTGCTTGGACCTTCACTTGGTCCATGACAATCCTACTCTACTCAACTCCTGGTCCAAGCATTGATCATCTCCCGCTTAGACTACTGCAACTCTGCCATCAAACCCCTGTAGCTCATCCAGAATGCTGCAGCTCACCTGGTTTACAACCTTCCTCATTCTTCCTATGTCACCCCTCTGCTTGCCGACCTGCACTGGCTACCTATTGCAGCTCATATAAAACTTAAGACGTTGGTGCTAGCTTACCAGGCTGTCAAGGGGTTAAGGCCAGCATACCTCCAGAGTCTAATCCACTCCTACATGCCAGCCAGATCCCTACGCTCTGCTAGTAGTGGTCACCTGACCCCTCCTCTTCTCCGCTCCTGCTCAGCCCGCTCAAGACTGCTGTCTGTCCTGGTTCCCTGTTGGTGGAATGACCTTCCCATTGAGGTCAGAACTGCCGACTTCCTGACCACCTTCAAGCACAGACTGAAGACTCACCTCTTAAGGCTGCATCTCTCCCCTGCTTCCCTGCCCACTGTGTAACTGTGTTTTGGTCTAGACCAGGGGTGTCCAAACTGATCCATAAAGGGCCGTGTGGCTGCAGGTTTTCATTCCAGCCATGCAGCAGCACACCTGATTTGGCTTATTCAATCAACTGACACACCCACCCTTTAATCAAGGGTGGGTGTGGCTGCAAGTATTTGACTGTGTGAAGACAGTTCAGTTGATTGAATGAGCCAAGTCAGGTGTGCTGCTGCATGGCTGGAATGAAAACCTGCAGCCACACGGCCCTTTATGGATCAGTTTGGACACCCCTGGTCTAGACCAACCCAGACTGTGTGCTGTCTAGCCTGGGGTTAGCCGTTTGAATTCTCTATTTAGTTATACCTTGTATGGTGGTTTGTTTTTTTGGCTGTTTGCTGAGGATTGATACTTCAACAGAATATTACATGAGGCATTGTCACTTGATCAGTTGGCACTCTAACTTTCTTGTATGGAAGTTCAGCACTTCATGTACCTGATTTTTGCACTCGTTGTACATCGCTCTGGATAAGAGCATCTGCTAAATGCCATGTAATGTAATGTAAGGTAATACTCTCTTGACTTACAGTATAGTCCAGGAAGATGACTTGAAACTTGTGGAGCTCACATTTTTTTGTCCTTTCTCAAAGAGGTTGTTCGTGATGAATACATCCAGTACCCTTTTTATGTGGTTGATGAGTTGGGTAAGGGTGTTGAAGTAAAGCAAAGTGTTATATGTAGTCAGTCACAGATTTTCTGAGCATGTCTTTGAGTACATCATTAATGGAGGCTTGGATGACAGCCTTTTGGCATTACCATATATTCATAGTGACTTGAGATTGAACTGAAAGCAGTCTTATATTTGTCAACCTCTCCAGTTTTAATTAAGTTATAAGCCCTTTGAATACCAAACTTGATGAAGATAGTAGATGTTTTAGGTAGTTCCAGAGGTGAGAGCACCAGAGGCTGTGGCTATCTGTACTGTTACTTGGTTCAGATGATGGCAATCAATGCATTGATGAGCACTGAATAATTTAGAACTCACTATTGCCATCAGCAAGCCAATGTGGCAATCACCTCTCTTCTTAGCCCCTAACAGAATGCACCAATAAGTGTAGGCTAACATGAAATTCTGGGCAGACTGTAAACCTTATTTTAAAGAAAATGATATGTTCACCTTCAAAACAGTTCAACAAACCAATCATATGACTGCACAGTGTCACACTCCTTCATCCAAATGGCGGTTGGCTTCCCTGGTGGTTTTCTGGTGAGCAGTCAGAGGAGTAGATATTCTTTGTCAGACTTGATCTTTTGGAAAGAGAAGTAAAGTGAACACACTTATGTGGCTGAATCGTATTTGCTTAGCATAGTTGAGTTTGGTTATACTGTATGAAGTGGGCAGAGTCATGATGGTATCAGGATCCATCACTTGTTGTAGCTGGCTGGCAAGGCTACCTAGTGTTGTGTGGATATCCAAGGATGCAAAAATGTCTGTGCTCTCTGGGAGGGAGTGATGGTATACACCCACTCTCTCCCTTGTCAATCACAGTGACACTAGCTAATTGTGAGCATCTGTGAGCTTGTGCACAGAAGACATGGGGGAGAATCAATGTAGCAAATGAAAGTGTTAGGCAATTGCTGGGTTTCACGTGATGTCACATCTGCCTCATTAGTTATTCAAAACTTTAATTGGTGGTCTGCCAAAGCTCAGTTGGCAAAGCGTTTGTATGAAGAAGGTGCACTGCTCGCATGAAAAATGCCTTACGCTTGCGTTGTTTTATGTTGTTCGAATCGATCAAATCATGAAACTAATAAAAGTTTCTTCAGGGTTCCCCGTGAACTAATAAAAAAGGGTGAACGAACACAGGATTTCACAAAAAGACAACGTCGAGAAAGGTGGCTTTTGAACCTCTCACTGAAATCTAAAGGAGCCGAGTCGAAGCATGCTTGAGTTTGCAGTGATCACTTGGTGAAAGGCTTGTATAGCCCTCTCAGCTATGTCCTTAGTGTTTCTCAAGTACTTTTCTTGCTGTGTGTCATTATTTTACGGTACTTTTTTTAGTCATGAAGCGCTAAAGTCCCCAGATGTTTCTTTGTTTACTCCTCACTCCTCACAAAGTCCATATGCATGAAAGTCACAACAAAATTCTTACCCAGCCATACCGTTACAATGTGCCATGATCACTTCTCCATCTTGTTTAACTAAGATCCAGGTCTTTAAAGGGGTTTCTGATGATCTTTGTGAATGATTTACCTGAGAGATAAGAGCCAACACAAGTGAGAATCAAGAGAACTGTTGTTTGTTTACACTTCAACTTGCAGTGCTTCATTGTAAAGATGCGAACGAAAAGCTTAAAAAAACAGCATACTTACACAGGCAAAAACAATACAGGATTCATTTGGCAGCGACTTGATACTGAGGTCCTTTACCGAGCCACATACAAAAAAGTTGTAAGCCTCCATACTCTTCCACGCGTTCATCTGTTTTGCGGTGTAGAAGGACGTCTGCAACACCAGATAGTTCGAGATGTTGGGGAACTCAACTGAAAGGTAGTTTTCGAGATCGTATGACAAATCCTTCTTTCCCAGACTGTAGGGGTCGATTCCATTGCACATAGCAATCTTCTGAATATATCTAAAGCAAGCAGTGGCTTCTAGATTACGAGCATACTCTGATAAATTATCGCTAGTTGTTTGCACTACGGCAGCCGTTTAGACCACCAGCTATTTCACTTCTGGTAAAACCGCAAAGAAAAGTCACATGACTGAAACCCAGCAGTACTCAGAACAGTGTTCCTATGCAGTATGGAATTTGATGTTAGTAATTTTCAGGTCTGGATAAGTATGGAAAAATATTTCCATTTCCAGACTATTGCCCTTACTTTCTTTTCTAAAATATAAAATTAAGCCAAAATGTTCAAATCATTCAAATCATCATGTGTGTTGGAGCTTACCCCAGTGAACGAGAGGGTCGCCTCTCTGCGCCTTAGGATCGGAGAGAGGGCACTTGCTGTTGTTTGTGCCTACGGGCCAAATAGCAGTACAGAGTATCCGGCCTTCTTGGAGTCCCTGGGACAGGTACTGAGAGGTGCTCAGACTGGGGACTCCATTGTTCTACTGGGGGACTTCAACGCTCACGTGGGCGACGACAGTGACACCTGGAGGGGCGTGATTGGGAGAAACGGCCTCCCTGATCTGAACCCGAGTGGTGTTTTGTTATTGGACTTCTGTGCTAGTCACAGTTTGTCCATAACAAACACCATGTTCGAGCATAGGGGTGTCCATAAGTGCACGTGGCACCAGGACACCTTAGGTCGGAGGTCGATGATCGACTTTGTTGTCGTTTCATCGGATCTCCGGCCCTATGTCTTGGACACTCGGGTGAAGAGAGGGGCTGAGCTGTCAACTGATCACCACCTGGTGGTGAGTTGGATCTGCTGGTGGAGGAGGAAGCCTGACAAACCTGGCAGGCCCAAACGTATGGTGAGGGTCTGTTGGGAACGTCTGGCCGAGCACTCTGTCGGGGAGGTCTTTAACTCCCACCTCCGGGAGAGCTTCTCCCAGCTTCCGAGGGAGGCGGGGGACATTGAGTCTGAGTGGACCATGTTCTCTGCCTCTATTGTCGACGTGGCTGTTCGGAGCTGTGGCCACAAGGTCTCTGGTGCCTGTCGTGGCGGCAATCTCCGAACCCGGTGGTGGACACCGGAAGTAAGGGATGCCGTCAAGCTGAAGAAGGAGTCCTATCGGGCCATGTTGGCCTCCGGGACTCCTGAGGCAGCTGATGGGTATCGGCAGGCCAGGTGTGCTGCAGCTCGGGCAGTTGCGGAGGCAAAAACTCGGAACTGGGAGGAGTTCGGTGAGGCCATGGAGGAGGACTATTGGTCGGCCTCGAAGAAATTCTGGCAAACTGTCCGGCGCCTCAGGAGGGGGAAGCAGTACTCTGCCAACACTGTTTACAGTGCGGGTGGGGAGCTGATGACCTCGACTGGGGACATTGTCGGGCGGTGGAAGGAATACTTCAAGGAGCTCTTCAATCCCACTGTCACGTCTTCCATTGAGGAAGCGGAGGCTGATGACTCAGAGGTGGACTCATCCATTACCCAAGCCGAAGTCACGGAGGTGGTTAGCAAGCTCCTCAGTGGCAAGGCACAGGGGGTGGATGAGATCCTCCTCGAGTATCTTAAGTCTCTGGATGTTGTGGGGCTGTCTTGGCTGACACACCTCTGCAACATCGTGTGGCGGTCAGGGACAGTGCCTCTGGAGTGGCAGACTGGGGTGGTGGTCCCTCTTTTTAAGAAACGGGACCGGAGAGTGTGCTCCAATTATAGGGGAATCACACATCTCAGCCTCCCAGGGAAGGTTTACTCTAGGGTACTGGAGAGGAGAATTTGGCCAATAGTCGAACCTCGGATCCAGGAGGAACAATGCGGTTTTCGTCCTGGTCGCGGAACACTGGACCAGCTCTATACCCTTTATAGGGGGCTCGAGGGTTCATGGGAGTTTGCCCAACCAGTCCACATGTGCTTTGTGGATTTGGAGAAGGCATTCGACCATGTCCCTTGTGGTATTCTGTGGGGGGTGCTTCGGGAGTATGGGGTTCGGGGCTCTTTGTTAAGGGCTGTCCGGTCCCTGTACGAATGGAGTAGGAGTCTGGTTCGCATTGCCGGCAGTAAGTCAGACCTGTTCCCAGTGCATGTTGGACTCCGGCAGGGCTGCCCTTTGTCACCGGTTCTGTTCATAATCTTTATGGACAGACTTTCTAGGCGCAGCCAGGGGCTGGAAGGAATCCTGTTTGGGAACCACAGAATTTCATCTCTGCTTTTCGCAGATGATGTTCTGTTGGCTTCTTCAAACCAGGACCTTCAGCATGCACTGGGGCAGTTTGCAATCGAGTGTGAAGCAGCTGGGATGAGAATCAGCACCTCCAAGTCAGAGGCCATGGTTCTCGACCGGAAAAGGGTGGCTTGTTCTCTCCAGGTTGGTGGAGAAGTCCTACCTCAAGTGGAGGAGTTTAAGTATCTCGGGATCTTGTTCATGAGTGAGGGAAGGATAGAGCGTGAGATCGACAGGCGGATCGGTGCGGCCTCCGCAGTGATGCGGTCACTTTACCGGTCTGTCGTGGTGAAGATGGAGCTGAGCCAAAAGGTGAAGCTCTCGATTTACCAGTCGATCTACGTTCCGACTCTCACCTACGGTCATGAGCTTTGGGTAATGACCGAAAGAACAAGATCACGGATACAAGCGGCCGAAATGAGTTTCCTTCACAGGGTGGCTGGGCGCTCCCTTAGAGATAGGGTGAGAAGCACAGTCACTCGGGAGGAGCTCGGAGTAGAGCCGCTGCTCCTCCACATCGAGAGGAATCAGCTGAGGTGGCTTGGGCATCTCTTTCGGATGCCTCCTGGACGCCTCCCTGGGGAGGTGTTCCAGGCATGTCCCCCCGGGAGGAGGCCCCGGGGAAGACCCAGGACATGCTGGAGGGACTATGTCTCTCGGCTGGCCTGGGAACGCCTCGGTGTTCTTCCCAAGGAGCTGGCTGAGGTGTCTGTGGAAAGGGAAGTTTGGGCTTCCATGCTCAGACTGCTGCCTCCGTGACCCGGCCCCGGATAAGTGGAAGAAGATGAGACGAGATGTTCAAATCAGTGCGAGATTGATGTTGAATTTAAGTGAGGCAAGACGTGCGAGCGATATGGCTGAGGTGATTTCTGTGGCATCTGCCATCAGCGAACTATCTGACGTTAGCACCTTGGGCTCCGTCGTACCTCTGCAGAACTAAAAATAATCAGTGCAAACGTACATTGCAACACTACAAATGTAAGAATGGGTAACTGCAAGTTTTTTGAGAGCTGGCAAGTTTTGTTGGTGTTGTGGGGCTGCCCCAGGCGTGAATGATGGCAAATATTGTGCATGTTTGTGTATTTGTGTATCTGCATGACAACATATTTGTCTTTTGTCTGTCTGTGTGTTTGTGTATTTGCATGACAACATATTTATCTTTTGTGTGTTTGTGTGTGTTTTCTAGGTGTGTGTGTTAGAACAGATGTGTGTGAGAACATAGTTGCCCTTATTTATTTGTGTGTGGCGCATTCACACAAGACTTCTTAGCCTGATATCTGTCTTACCACCATCTTTTATCTTCATATTTGAACGTGTTGATGTCTCTGTCACCTCAAACAGTCTTTGCAGCAGGACGCAACTGGTTAAGTTTTCAAAATGCATTCTTTTAATGTATGATTGTGAATTATTATTTGACTATTTATAGTTATTTGTTGAACAGTGTGCTAAACTGTGCTTATGGTAAACAGTTGTACTCCATCTAATATTCGGTGAAGCAAAGTCAGTGGACTTCTGTCCCCTTTTCTTTTGATGAAAAGAAAGTCCTTCCCATGCCATGTGGTGGCGCCGATCTCCGTTTCTGTAGCCCTCGGCCTATTCCATAGCTAGGGTTACAGTGAGGGGCTAGTCCTCTGGTAACTGCGAGAGTTTGACTCCCCACTCGCATCTGTACTGCAGCATGCCTTGCCAGACGGCATCAGGTACCATTTTTATGATGGTCTTTGGTATGACCTGACCGTAAGTAGAACTCGCGATCTCCCGATTGAGAGGCAGACACGCTAACCACTAGGCCACTCGCCGGTATATTTTCTTTTGATGAGTCATACATCAACATCCCTCCTGTTACTGTTACGGGTAGAAGGAATCGGTTTAGTTTTTCAAATGTACATGGCAAAAATAGAATAGCACAGCACTGTTTTAGCATTGCAGACTGAATAAAGTGCTGTGCATTGAACTTATCTGGGTTTGGGTTTAACTGATTTGTATGAGCTACAGTAATTTGCCCCAGGGGTGCCACTAGAAATTTTGGACCTGGTGAAAGAATATAATATCAGCACTTGCTTGTTTGCTTCTGGCAATTATTTGGCAACATACAGGGTTAGTCAAAATTATGTTAACAGTAATGGATTATTTTTCTCCTGAATGTGTGGTGCACCATGATCGCTGCTGGCGTAATTGGGCCCTACTTTTTTGGCACCCCAATAGTGACGTCAGACGTCTACTTACAGATGGTGCAGCAGTGCGCCATTGATGAACTTCCACGACAGATCCGATTGGTTTCTACCATTTAAGTGTTAACATAATTTTGACTAACCCTGTACTAGCTTACATACTTACAATGTAACATGTATATTAACAGATTTTAAAATCATTTATTTAAATAATAAACATCTAGTTATTTTGTTCTCTGGCGTCAAATATGGTCTGAAAAATGTGCCGTGAAGACTGGAAATGTGAATATGGAAAAAGTGTAGGAACCCTGTCAGAAATACTCCCTATTTTATGCTCCTTAAACATAATCCCTAACAGAATTCAATTACACAAACCAACTGTCGTTCTTTGACTTCATTTCTGTTCAATCCCCAGAAACTCTGTGCCTAAAATAAATACGGTTGATCATCTCTTAGTCATCCATTACCTTAGGGAAAACCAAAGAACGCTAAACAGACAAACTGCACAAATCAGACAATGGATGTTAAAATAGATATAAGTAGTTAAAATGCCATTTGGCACAATTAATGCCATGGCGAAGTTTCACGCGTGTGATAGCCATAGCCACACAGGGTAATATCATCCCACATTTTACCTTTTGCACCTTATTAGTTTGCTGTACAGTCCATCATTTACAGACATCTATACAAGCATACTCAAATAACTGACAACACAGTTTGTTTGATTTACAGTTTATTTGCTTTAACCTTACTTTGTTTTCTATGTACTGTGCACATTTTAATACTATAGGGTTGCAAAAGCTATGTTTCTTTGTTTGAGCTTTTTTTGCGTTACCTTGAGCATTGGGGGTGGCCCCTTCCTGGTTGGGCATAAGGCATGGCTGAGGGCTGAAGAGACCTAAAACTTGGAGCCTGCTCGTTAGGCTGTACCATTCCTCACCACACCTCACCATGTGCCCAAGGGGGATTTTGGCTTTAGTTAGTTTGGCTTTGTATCTGTTTACTGTATAGTCAGTGTTTATTTTTATTTACCCCTTCTGTGTTATTTGGTTTGGCCAAGCCACTATACAGTGTTGTTTGGAAATTTGTGAACCCTTTAGAATTTTCTAGATTTCTGCATAAATATGACCTAAAACATCATCAGGTTTTCACACAAGTCCTAAAAGTAGATAAAGAGAACCCAGTTAAACAAATGAGACAAAAATATTATACTTGGTCATTTATTTATTGAGGAAAATGATCCAATATTTCATATCTGTGAGTGGCAAAAGTATGTGAACCTCTAGGATTAGCAGTTAATTTGAAGGTGAAATTAGAGTCAGGTGTTTTCAATCAATGGGATGACAATCAGGTGTGAGTGGGCACCCTGTTTTATTTAAAGAACAGGGATCTATCAAAGTCTGATCTTCACAACACATGTTTGTGGAAGTGTATCATGGCACAAACAAAAAAGATTTCTGAGGACCTCAGAAAAAGTGTTGTTGATGCTCATCAGGCTGGAAAAGGTTACAAATCCATCTCTAAAGAGTTTGGACTCCACCAATCCACAGTCAGACAGATTGTGTACAAATGGAGGAAATTCAAGACCATTGTTACCCTCCCCAGGAGTGGTCGACCAACAAAGATCACTCCAAGAGCAAGGTGTGTAATAGTCGGCAAGGTCACAAAGGACCCCAGGGTAACTTCTAAGCAACTGAAGGCCCCTCTCACATTGGCTAATGTTAATGTTCATGAGTCCACCATCAGGAGAACACTGAACAACAATGGTTTGCATGGCAGTGTTGGAAGGAGAAAGCCACTGCTCTCCAAAAACAACATTGCTGCTCATCTGCAGTTTGCTAAAGAATACGTGGACAAGCCAGAAGGCTATTGGAAAAATGTTTTGTGGACAGATGAGACCAAAATAGAACTTTTTGTTTTAAATGAGAAGCGTTATGTTTGGAGAAAGGAAAACACTGTGTTCCAGCATAATAACCTTATCCCATCTGTGAAACATGGTGGTGGTAATATCATGGTTTGGGCCTGTTTTGCTGCATCTGGGCCAGGATGACTTGCCATCATTGATGGAGCAATTAATTCTGAATTATACCAGTGAATTCTAAAGGAAAATGTCAGGACATCTGTCCATGAACTAAATCTCAAGAGAAGGTGGGTCATGCAGCAAGACAACGACCTTAAGCACACAAGTCGTTCTACCAAAGAATGGTTAAAGAAGAATAAATTAATGTTTTGGAATGGCCAAGTCAAAGTCCTGACCTTAATCCAATCGAAATGTGGAAGGACCTGAAGCAAGCAGTTCATGTGAGGAAGCCCACCAACATCCCAGAGTTGAAGCTGTTCTGTACGGAGGAATGGGCTAAAATTCCTCCAAGCCGGTGTGCAGGACTGATCAACAGTTACCGGAAACATTTAGTTGCAGTTATTGCTGCACAAGGGCCTCACACCAGATACTGAAAGCAAAGGTTCATATACTTTTGCCACTCAGATAATGTAATATTGGATCATTTTCCTCAATAAACAAATGATCGAGTATAATATTTTTGTCTCATTTGTTTAACTGGATTCTCTTTATCTACTCTTAGGACTTGTGTGAAAATCTGATGATGTTTTAGGTCATATTTATGCAGAAATATAGAAAACTCTCAAGGGTTCACAAACTTTCAAGCACCACTGTATACGTTCTCTTTTGTCTCATTGTGGGAAGTCAGTTTTTGTTCAGTTAATGTCATGTCACATGCCTGTGTCTCAAGCCAAGTTATATTTTGTTGACCTCTTTTATAGGCCTAGTCATTATTAATTTTGGTTTTTGTAAACTTTTTTAACACTTTTGGGTCAATAAAACCCTGCCTTTTGAACCAAAAACTCCTGTGTCCTCTTGCCTTGCTGTTTAGTCCCTTACGGCATGTCTGAAACAGTTGAAAAGTTGCCAGGAATTTTAATCGTGGTCAATCTGCACATACTGATATTGGGTGGCATGGTGGTGGAATGGTTAGCACTGTCGCCTCACAGCAAGAAGGTTCTGAGTTTGAGCCCAGTGGCTGACGGGGGCCTTTCTGTGTGGAGTTTGCATGTCTCCGTGTGTCTGCTTGGGTTTCCTCCCACAGTCCAGAGACATGCAGTTAGGTTAACATGGGGCAGCTTTGGGCTGAAGCGCCCTTGAGCAAGGCACCTAATCCCCAACGGCTCCCCGGGTGCTGTAGCATACCTGCCCACTGCTCTGGGTATGTGTATGTGTTCACTGCTTTAGATGGGTGAAATGCAGAGGATGAATTTCACTGTGCTTGAGTGTGCATGTGACAAATAAAGGCTTCTTGTTCTCTGTTCAGCATATTTCCACTGAGGTTTGAAACAGCAAAAGGTTACAAAAGGCTGATTTCAATGAAGACAGCTGCATGTGTGAAGGTATAAAATGCTCCTTGTCTCCTTCGGAATGCTATGAGCAAGTTAAGGAATATTAATAAACACCAGCAGACTGCTTTAATTCTATTAATGGCTATGTTGGGGAAAATGGGCTGTGAATTGAAGTGGATTTTTTTTTTTAAATGCTTTGGATAAAAGCATCTGCCAAATGAATAAATACACATGTAATGTGCACACAGGTTTCAGGCTCTGTATAGGTTCCATTAGCTGTTGTGTTGCATTACGGCATGCTGTGCTGGACTCGGTTTTCCCACTGCAGCTCAGCTTCATCAAAGCAGAATGATTCTCAGCACTGTTTGGTCTCCAGCGAGCTGTTCTACATCGTCGTGCTCAGGCAGATGCTGCAGCGAGGAGATGGAGTGCATTAATACCTGCGTAGTCTTCGCACCAGCTGAGGATAAAAGGGCTCAGAGTGGCATCTTAGGGGATACAGCATTACCATAACGTGATCTTTCGGCCTGCAAGGCCATTGCACGCTACTATTAAATGACAGGAAGGCACAGCTAGCATACTCGAGGGGTTTCTGTGCAGAATTCATCATGACACACAGTACTGTGCAGAAGTCTTAGGCGCATGTAAAGAAATGCTGGAGACCAAAAATGACTGAAAAATAATGAAATGAAATGTTTCAGCATTAAAAAATTACCATAAACAGTACAGTAAGCCATAATAAATGAAACAAAGTCAATATTTGGTGTGAGACGACCCTTTGCTTTCAAAAAAATAAATAAAAAATGGTAGTCTCAGGTACAATGAGTGCAGTTTTATAAGTAAATGAGCTGTAGGTTTTACTGAGCATCTTCCAGAACCAGCCACAGTTCTTCTGGACACTTTGACTGTCACACTCGCTTCGTCATTTTGCACCAAAACCCAGCAGCCTTCATTATGTTTTCTTTTTTAATCTGAAAAGTGGTCATTTATGCAATATGCTGCTCAGATACAACATTTTTTTTTCTGCAACATTTAATTTTGTGCTGGAAAACGAATGTTTGGAACTCTAAAATGTTTTTGCCGTGACTCGATAATGTAGAAGTCATAAGATACGGTAGAAATCTATAACAAAGTTTGTATGAAAAAAAAATCGGGAGCATGAGACTTTCACACAGTACTGAATGTACATATGGACCCTTTTCACGTGACGTCACGACAAACGCGGCCGCCATTTTGGACGTGTACTACCAGTAGTTTACCACAGCCAGCATTGAGGAACGGCAGCAAAGAAAGTGTTTATTTTCAGCAAGACTTCCATCATGCCACTATATTGTTGTGCACCTGGATGTAGTAACCATCAACAAACAGGGCAAGGGTTATCATTTTATCGGATCCCGGTAGATGCTGACCGACGGAGAAGACAGATAGCGGCATACCAACGCTTGTGTAGTGACCACTTTGTTGGAGGTAAGACGAATAAAATTAGCCAGAAAAGGCATTACATTGCTGTTAACATTCCATTCTAGTTTACTGTAATTATGATCTGGCAGCTATTTACACCGGATCCAGTGTAAATAGCCGCTGGAGCCAACATCCGAGGTTCCGGAGCGCGGTCGCTCGCGGCCCGGCCGGAGCCAGCGGCCGCGGAGCCGGCGCGTGCTCGTTCGCAGCCCGGCCGGACCTTGGCTCCGGCAGCTATTTACACTGGATCCGGTGTAAATAGCTGCCAGATCATAATTACAGTAAACTAGTAAATACAGTTTTCTGCATCTCGCTCCTTTTTCTTTTATGTTTGTCGCCTTCCTCTCATTCAAACCGATTTGAGCCGAAGTCCACTACATGTCCAAAATGGCGGTCGCGTTTACGAAGGTCACGTGACTGAAAAGGGTCCATAAACATAGAATGCATATCCATCTTGCTCAGCCTTAGAAACGTCTGCACGCTTATACATCTATTACTGTACACGTACACAGCTCTTTGCTCGTGTGCCCTTAGCATTAGATAAGGTGTCGTAGTATAAGAGTATAATGAGTTCTGAATCAATAAATGTAAATTATGACTGACTCAGTCGTACTTACTCGAGAACACCATTTTGGGGTTTTTTTTTGGGGGGAGGAGGCATATTCTGTGTGAAAGAATGGAAAACAATTAGTACTTCATTCCTTTTGATCAGGAAAACACATCTTTACAACAGTAAATCAGTAAAATTATATTTTGTTGAATCCAAACCATGAAGTTTTGTGTCATTTTTGACCTGATTTGAAGAAGACGGGATATGACATCTGTCAGCGCTATAACATACAGTGCTCAGCGTAAATGAGTGCACCCCCTTTGAAAAGTAACATTTTAAACAATATCTCAATGAACACAAACAATTTCCAAAATGTTGACAAGGCAAAGTTTAATATAACATCTGTTTAACTTATAATGTGAAAGTAAGGTTAATAATATAACTTAGATTACACATTTTTTCAGTTTTACTCAGATTAGGGTGGTGCAAAAATGAGTACACCCCACAACAAAAACTACTACATCTAGTACTTTGTATGGCCTCCATGATTTTTAATGACAGCACCAAGTCTTCTAGGCATGGAATGAACAAGTTGGTGACATTTTGCAACATCAATCTTTTTCCATTCTTCAGCAATGACATCTTTCAGTGACTGGATGCTGGATGGAGAGTGATGCTCAACTTGTCTCTTCAGAATTCCCCATAGGTGTTTGATTGGGTTCAGATCAGGAGACATACTTGGCCACTGAATCACTTTCACCCTGTTCTTCTTCAGAAATCCAACAGTGGCCTTAGATGTGTGTTTAGTCATGTTGGAAAAGTGCACGATGACCAAGGGTATGGAGTGATGGTAGCATCTTCTCTTTCAGTATAGAGCAATACATCTGTGAATCCATAATGCCATCAATGAAATGCAGCTCCCCGACACCAGCAGCACTCATGCAGCCCCACATAAGGACACTGCCACCACCATGTTTCACTGTAGGCACCATGCATTTTTCTTTGTATTCCTCACCTTTGCGACGCCATACAGTTTTGAAGCCATCCATTCCAAAAACATTTATCTTGGTCTCATCACTCCAGAGTATAGAGTCCCAGTAGCCTTCATCTTTGTCAGCATGGGCCCTGGCAAACTCTAGGCGGGCTTTTTTGTGCCTGGGCTTTAGGAGAGGCTTCTTTCGTGGACGGCATCCATGCATGCCATGCTATTTCCCATGTGTCACGGGAAATAATCACCCCAGTTTGGCTTTCTACTTCTTTAGATAACTGCAGTGAACTTGCATGCTGATTTTCTTCAACCCTTCTCATCAGAAGACGCTCCTGTCGAGGTGTTAACTTCCATGGACGACCTGGATGCCTCTGTGAGATGGTTGCAGTTCCATCTTTCTTAAATTTTTGTACCACTTTTGCTACAGTATTCTGACTGATAAGTAAAGCTTTGCTGATCTTCTTGTAGCCTTCACCTTTGTGGTGTAAAGAAATTATTTTCTTTGGGGAATTCTGAAGAGACAAGCATCACTCTCCATCCAGCATCCAGTCACTAAAAGAGGTCATTGTTGAAGAATGGAAAAAGATTGATGTTGCAAAATGTTGCCAACTTGTTCATTCCATGCCTAGAAGACTTGGTGCTGTCATTAAAAATCATGGAGGCCATGATTTTACGCTGAGGACTGTATATGTCAAGAAAAACTGTCAAATATTGCCACACCAATTGTTTTGTTAGTATTTAGTGTAAATACGCAGGTGATTAGAAAAAAGCATGCGCTGATTGGTTGAGAAATTTGGACTATTTCTTGATAATCACCTCGAGCGACTCAGCAAAATGGCTGCCAAACGCTTCGTCACCGTAAGTGAGGAAGAATTACAAATGATGAAAGAAAATGCTGTTCTTAAAGGCACTAAAGATGCTATGAAGTTTGGTCAAAAACTATTCAAAAGGTAAGGTGGAACTGTGATTTATTTTATCGATTTCAAAACAAAGTATTTTATGTGACTTGGCATAGATGAGTGACTCAAGACTGTGCCATGCCTTTATTACCTTTACATCCCACTTTTGAAATTTGAAATAAATTGTTTTTAATATGATTTTTTAAATGATAACCTGTGTATTTACCCTACAATTATTCACCTCAGGCTCAGTGAATATTGGTGATTATTATATACTAGCAGGTTACCCGGCATTGCCAAGGTTTTGCAAAATTCTGGGTTGCCCCCAGACTTCCATGTCAAATTTGGCGAAGATCCATCAAGAAATGGTGATGTTAACCCAAGCCAAACAAAAATCCAAACATCCACCACCCAGGGGCCCAAATATGGAATTTCTGAGTTCTGCCAAATTGTGGCTATCTCCTGTACCTATGTGCCAAGTTTAGTGAAGATCTGCTGAGAGTTTATGTTGATAAATGTAACATGAAAGGCATTGAGGGAGGGGGTGGATGGATGTTGTACCCCCCCCCCCCCCCCCCCCCCCCCAGGGACCTCCCTGGGGCCCATACATGAATTTTGTTTATATCCATCAAGAAATGGAGACATTAGCTCAAGACAAACAAACTTTGCCGCTTATTATATAGAGAATACAGACACTTTTTTGATGGAAAAAAACATGTATTCTATTCCCTTCTAGCAGGTTTCTTTCATTTGGTTTGATAGCATACAACATTGTTAGCATATCGCTTATCCTGCATGTATGGTGCCACTCTACCCAATGGAGAATGAGCACTGAATATGGTTTATGATATTCCATGTTGTCAAGACAACATAACGTCGCACATTGGAGCTGATGCGAATATTCAATGAGAAACTTTTCTGCTGTGCATGCGCAGAAGCATTTCTTTGTTCGCCAGGAAAGAGAGAGATGCATTGAACACCCGAAAGGCAACCAAAACTTCATGAGATATTCTTCACGCATATTTACAAGCAGTGGCGAACCGTTACTATTAGAGCTGGGACTTGAGCTCAGCCAAAACTTAGCCAGACACACCAAAAAAGCAACGGGGCAAAGGATTTTGCAAGGGATTAGCAGCAGGCTACCAGGTAGCTCCGTTGTGTGTAGTTGTTAATGTTGATTTTAAAAGTAACTAAGTAAATTAGATAGAGAAATGAATACTTAAGTCTTAGTGAAAAATACTGTGGTGAGCGTGTGTGCGTAGAAGAAGAGCCTGGAGACATAAATCTTAGTTTTTCGGTTGTTAGCCTGTGCTACTTGCTCTCGATAGCACTGACTTGACTGCTTTATTAGCATTCGCTAACACTACTGATGAACGCTACACCGGCTGGAAGGTAACTTCACTGCTGCACTGACAGTGCCGACTCGCGGGTAAGCTCACCTTGGCCTTTGAGAATGCTGATATGAAGAGTGTGTATTAGAGGTCTGCGCGGGACAGAATTTTCAGTCCCGCTCCCGCATTGTGCAGTCCCGCTCCCGCAAAGAATTATGATTTTCAGTCCCGCCCGCGCCCGCAAATCCCGCATGATGCAGACGTTCTCGTTATTTCTCACAAAAGTTCTTGTCATTGGCTTGGGGAATTAAACATGCTGAGCTTAGCTGAGCTCTCCACTGACCGATCCTTCACCTAGCGCACGTAGCGAGGGTGCGCGTTGCCAGGTGGCATGCACAGCTGAGGCTTTACAGAGATACCCAACACACCTACCAAAATCTACAGTGGATATTAAGAATATTGTACATTGCACATAGCTTATATGTCACTCCTCACATTTACATTCTAGGAAATACAAGTAGGCCTATAAGAAATTAATATAATTTAAAGACACAGCGTGATGGTGCCCCGCCCCCTACTTTCTTTTTAAAGCAGCACTTACTTCTGAAGCACTGTGAGCTTCACTAGAGGAGCTCTGCTCTTCTGCTATGATCGGAGATCTCAAACACGGAAGAGCAGAAAGGAATCGGAAACGTACGCGAGATTAGACCACATCCGCAAATTTAGGCATCTTAAAATGTTTTTATTAATGCCAAATAAAATATCCAGCACAAATTATATATGATAGACATAAATTAATAATTTATAAATTTTATTTTAAACATGTTTTTAGTTAGCGAGACTGCAGCTTATCACCTCTCCCACCCGCTCCCACATTGTGCACTCCCCCTCCCTCCCACGCCCACAATGAGCTTTCAAAATTTGTCCCGCGCCGCACTGCTTTGCGTCGGGTCCCGCGGGACTCCCACGGGAGTGCAGGGGTCTAGTGTGTATGTATAATAATAATAATAATAATAATAATATTGGCTGGCTTTTTTTTCATGATATATCAGATATATTCCATTCAGCTAGCATGATATTGAATTCATCTTCACATCGTTCAGTATCATGCTAGTAGAATGGAATATATCTGATATACCACTCAAAGTTAGCCAATATTATTTAAATAATAACCTTGACTTCGTCATGGTTATTATTCATCCATATTCACTTCACCTTCAATGAATAATTGTTAAATAATAAATAGCTTTATTTTCTTCGTTATATTCTAGGAGTATACAAACTTTTTTACTCAACATATGACTGTGTAAGAGCCACCTAAAGTCCAGACAGGCGAGATACAGGTTGGACATTACTGTAAGGACTGCCTTTGTTATCTGAAGTCACTTCATCTAGCACTGCTATCACTGAATGAAATGAATAAAGTGAAACTATACAGCCCATCCCAAAACAATTACACTCTCCATTAAATGGCAAATTAAAAAGGTATATTTTCAAATGCTAATACTATTAAAAGAATGTACCAAGCTTGACGGCTTAATGCAAAGTGATATTACGTTATGAAGCAAAAGGAGATCTCTCCATTTTAGCAATTTAAACTGAAAAATTTTCTAAAACAAGGTTTTTGTCAGGAAGAAGGGTGATGGTGGATGGGCTATAGAGGAAACAGCAAGGGGAGGGCATTTATTTTTCATAAGGGAGAAGCAACCCTTTGAACTGATGTCTTTTTGTTGTTGTTGTTGTATATTATAACTTATCATGCAGGCTTTGACCAGTTTTCTTGCTTGAGCTAATGAAGGAAAATCTGTAAAAATCTACTAAATGTCTTATTGATATAAATTACATTTCATCATTATTTTGTTCCAAAGGAAATATTTGCACCATAAAATATTTTTCTATGAATAAATAATGGTAAGTTATTTATATAAGAAATAAAAGCCATTGCCCTTCAGCAAACATACAGGTTCACAAGGTTATGCTGTGTTTTGTGATCATATTTACCGGTATAGATCCTCCTCAGGCAACTCACTCGCTTTCCCCTACATCTGTTCATCCATCATTAAGCTCCATGTTTGTCTGCTTTCTTAAATCCGTGGTTTTTAGTTATTACTTCTTTTTCACTAGCTTTCATGGGAACACACACACACATTTCTCATCTGTGATCGGAGAAGAACAAGGTATTTTTTTAAGCTAATTGCATATATATACTTTTTAACCTTGTAACTTCTTCCTTTTGTCTTGAACTGGTTCGAGCTCTTGGGGTTGTTTGTTGACTGCGTGTCCTTAGTTTCCACATAATTAGAGCAAATTTGAATAATAGTCTGTGTTGAAATGACATCTGACCTAGTTAGTCTGCACCAATGTGTAGGAGAGTGCAGATGTTCGACTGAAGTACAGAAAGACTTAGTGTAACTCTGGGGATTTGGGATTTTAAATAAATCAAAAAGCAAAAAGAGCTGTTGTGCCATTGACTATACAAATAGATTCAACAAGAAAAAAATTCAGAGCTATCTTTTTACAGACTGTCAAAAACTAAAGAAAAGAGAAGCAAATGGAGGTAGTTCTATATTGAAGCCTGACTACAGCCTTCACAAATGTTCATAAATGATTATTAAGAAAAAGCCTATTTGTTATTACCTTGTTTCATGCCCTAATGGTTAGAGGCACTGCTTAGGGACCAAAAGGTCACCAGTTCAATTCCTTGGACCAGCAGGAATGGCTGAAGTGCCTTTGAGCAAGGCACCTAACCCCCAAGTGCTCTTGGGTTGTATGTGGTACACAGAGCTTTGGAAATACAGAGGTCCAAAAAATATTTTTTTAATTTCTCTGATCTAGCTTATGTGCTTCATAAGACATTTGGAGGGCAAAAACTGAATAACAGTAGCTTTAAAACAATGTCAGTGGGCAGTAGTATAAATTATCTGTCAAGTAGGCGGCATGGTGGTTAGCACTATCTCCTCACAACAAACAGGTTCTGGTTCCCCCCCATGGGGAAGCCAGGCCTAATGGTTAGAGAAGCAGCTTTGGGACCAAAAGGTTGCTGGTTCAATTCCCTAGACCAGCAGGAATGGCTGAAGTGCCCTTGAGCAAGGCACCTAACCCCCAAGTGCTCGCTAGGCTGCTCTGAGTATGTTGTATGTTGCTCTGGATAAGAGCATTCGTTAATGTAATTTTTAATAAAAGGAATATTTTTGTTAATATGCTATTATTAAAGATTAAAGATTAGACTTCTTAATTTAGGACTTTCAGAGCAAGCAGTAGCATGGTTCTCAGATTACCTAAATGATAGATCTCAATGTATTAAATATGATGATCTTTGTTCAAAATTTGTATCTATTTATAAAGGTGTTCCACAGGGTTCTGTCTTAGGTCCGCTTTTATTTACTTTATATATAAATGACCTAGGACAAAATGTGCCAAATGCAAATTTTCATTTTTATGCTGACGACACGGTAATTTATTCTTGTGCCTCTACTGTTATTTTGGCCATTGAACACCTGCAAAATGCATTTAATGCTTTTCAGAATACTTTAATCCAGTTGAAGCTTGTTCTTAATGCTGAAAAGACAAAATGTATGATCTTCAGCAATTCAAAGACCAGACCACAAACCTCTGCTGTGGTTACTCTGGACGGAAGATGCATAGAAATGGTCAGCTCTTATAAATATTTGGGGGTTTTAATTGATGAGTCTTTCACTTTTAAGGCACATGTCCTCCAGCTAGTGAAAAAGCTGAAACTTAAACTGGGTTTTTATTTTCGTAATAAGTTATGTTTTTCTTTTGAGGTTAAGAAGAGACTTGTTGCTGCTACTTTTTTATCTGTTTTAGATTATGGAGATCTGTTGTACAGAAATACATCTGCTCAGTATCTCCATAAGATTGATTCAGTGTATCATGCTGCCTTGAGATTTATAACGAATGCAAAAGGCTTGACTCATCATTGTGACCTCTACTCTCGGGTGGGATGGCCTTCTTTGGCCACTCGCAGGCTCCATCACTGGTACGCCTTTATATACAAGGCCATTTTGGGTTTGCTTCCACCTTATTTGTGTGTTTTCATGGTGCCAAAGATTATGGGACAATATTCCTTGCGTTCCCTTGATCATTATCTGCTTTTAGTCCCAAATGTCCGTACTGAGTTTGGGAAAAAGGCCTTTGCTTATTCAGCTCCTATGGCATGGAACAACCTGCAAAATGTGTTTAAATTAGATTGTCTAGTTACTTTAAACGAATTTAAAGCTAAACTGAAGGATCTAGAGATGACTTCTTTAAGATGTCGGTGTTTTTAATGTATAATTTTGATTTAATGTTGTAATATTGTCTCTATGTATTTATTGATGTTCTTTTATATTGTATGTCTGTAACAGTTTTCAATGTTGCCTATCTTGGCCAGGTCTCCCTTGAAAAAGAGATTTTTAATCTCAATGGGACTTCCTGGTTAAATAAAGGTTAAATAAAAATAAAATAAAAATTATATTTTACTCCATCCTTTACAAGTGTTTGTAAATAACTATTGTTGATCAAAAGTATTTTTTATTTAACAAAAGGAATTTATAAGTTGATGAACAGGAAAATATATGTTGCATTTTTTTTATAATAAAACTTTCTTCATTTAATTTTTTTAACAAAAATATCATGGGGAAAATCGAATCATGAACCCAATATCACAAATCAAACCAAATCTTAAATTGGCTGAATCATTACATGGCTACAAACTAAACAAGTGAGCACAATTGGGTAACAAACTGATGACAGGACTAGAACAGAAAACTAACACATGAGCATTTGTTGCCATGGGAATAGCAATGCAATTAGGAAAACTGTAACAATCATTTTATGTATTTGTTTGGATTTTCCTCCATTTGCTCACCCAATTCGGTCCCTTGTCAATTCCTACCTACACGCTAGCTCTTTATCGTACAACAGCTATCAACCAGGGAAGATGAAGCCAGATGATCTCATCTTTTCTAACTGCTGCTAATGCTGTGTTATAGGGCAGTGTAAGACACTTGCTATTTACCCTCTTCCACATACCTACACATGAGCTTACAAATGCCGACAAGTAGCTAGTTTTACTGTGACTGACACAGGAGAGAGAGAGAGAGAGAGAGAGTATGCATGCATCCATCCCACCCAGAGACCACAGGCAATTTTTGCTCCATTGGCTCCCAGCCATGAACCAGCTGTACCATTAACAGAATTTGATCTGTAACAATCATTTTACCATACCAATTTTTAGAAGGTCTATTACTTATTACTAGTATATGAAAAATAAATTAGGTGGATTTCACTTGTGGTGCTATGCAATGGATTGGCGTCCCACCCCACCTTACACCCGGTAATAGCATGGGTGGTGCTGGGGGGGGGGGCCTTGAGGGTGGTGTAGTTACCCCAAGGATAGCCACCCAAGAAATTTCAGTGTTTTTTTTTTTAAATGTGTGAATACTATCATTTATAAGTTGAACAATAAATAAATTCATTAATAAAGCAAACTGATTCTTTTTAGACTAAAAAAACGTAAGCCAACACAGGTGATCTTGTGAACCTTATATCTATATCTCATGAGCTGAATATCTTGACTAGTGTCTAATTTAGAATGTCATTATAATTCTCGCAAAGTGGGTATTTTGTGTGTGTGTGTTGGGAGTGTTTCAGTAAGGGCACTCAAAGAGCTCAGACCGCCACCAAGGCCAAATGTCGCAATGTTAGTAAAAGTGAATCTAAATTTGTCAAGCCACTCTGTGAGTCGTATCTGCTCCAAAACTGAATGGCTTGTACCTTGGTCCATACTACACCTTTCCACCAAGTTCCATGAAAATTGGGCCTGTAGTTTTTGCATAGTCCTGCTTAAAGACAAACCAAAAGCATAACCTCCTTGGTGGAGGTAATTGAACTGTGTTGCACAGCCCTAAATTTCAGAACACCCTCACTGAAAAGTCAAGCAACCATAGGTGCTAAAGAAGGCAACTGGACTTGCTTGAAATCCTTGAAGATGTTTCACCTCTCATCCAGAAGGCTTCTTCAGTTCTGTCTGACTAGTGGGGAGTTCCAGGTATTTATCCTCTAGTGGACCAAAAGCAACCCTTAGGAGAGTCATTGAGATCACATGGATCGTTGACTCTCTCAGTCATCCTGTAGGTGTTAGGGTCACTGGAGGCCGGGTGTGAACAGTGTTAGCAGCCTAGAGGGTCGTTAGGGTGATCTGTGGGTCTTTGGCTCTCTCTGCCACCATGTGAGTCATTGAAGTCAGCTGAGTCTTGGTGTGGATGTGTACTCAGTTTTCTGGGAAGTGTGCCAAGGACTGCATTGTAGATGGCTGATAAATGGTGTCTCAGACCACCTCCTCTGTTCAGTGATGGTCATTCCAGGTTGACAAAGATGGCTTCTTTTATTCCTCTTTCAAACCAAGCCTTTTGGTTGAGATGTGAAATGTCTTCATGGATTTCAGTCGCCTTCTTTAACACCTACAGTTTACGATGACTTGGATGACTGAGAACTTTCACAGACATAAGTCAAGCAACCCCATAGCACCAGCAAAAGAGCCAGGCTCCCGATCCACCACAACCCTGACCACAATAAAGCAGACGATGAATGAATGATTGATTATACCTTTGGAAATCATTCAGTTTGACCCAAAGCCTCTGATATGACTGAAGATACAGTGTTAATTCAGACTGATCAAGGCAGTTCAGCACTTATTCAACTGTAAGTGACAGTCCATGATGTTCTCTTCAGTATACAGTGTATTTTTTTTTCTTTTATTCTTTCGTTTACCGAGAGAGAACCATTTGTATTCTGTCCAGTAAGAGTGGCACATCCAAAACAGTTTCCCTTTTCGCTCACCTCAGTTGACTGGCAGTGTTCTGTAACAGCACCTGACAGTGTAGCTCTTCTGACAGCCACCATGCTCGAGGGCATGAGCACACCAGAGCTGACAAATAGCCACTAACCTGAGAGGAGAGGAAATTATGGATGACTTTTTGCCCATGTAATCTCATTCATGACATGGACGTAGGCTCTGGATACAACACTAAGGATTAGGAAAGTTACAGGAAGGCAGAGCTCATCTAAAAATCAAACGTGCTTTTTTTTATTATTGCTAATTACATTATTAGTGCACTTAGAAACTAGATTGTTATTGCTTCTAGTCTCTTAGTAATAGGTGTACTATTTTACATTTATTGCTCATTTTGTCAGCCATATACAGTAGGCCTTGTTTTTACCAATAATGCACTTAGAAATAATGGAATTTCTAGTGGATAAGAAATCAGATTGGGGTCTCTCTCTCTTTTTTATTATTATTTTTTTATTTTTTGGTAATGCATGTTGTTTCATTTGCCAATAACCAATAGTTCAAACATACACTAACAATGTCTCTGGGGGCCCGGAATGGAAAATCGATTCAAACAAATCTTTAAAACATGTACAGTACAAGTCAAAAGTTTGGATACACTTACACAATACAATGAATGATTAAGTTTGTCCAAACTTTTGACCAGTGCTGTATATGAAGTGGTTATGGAGTTGTAGCGGTCAGAGCAGGTGGGTGGAGCACAGAAGTACGGCAGGACAGAACTGAGTTCCAAAAACTATTTATTGTTTCACTTTTCAGTTAAACACACTCTCAGTCACCCAGACACACACACACACACACACACACGTCGTCTGGTGCGGGAGAGAGCTCACTTCCTCTGCTCTCTCTCTCCTTATATAGGGTGTGGTTGCTGGGAAGACACACAAACACAGGTTAATTGCTCTCAGGTGAAGTGATTCTGCCACTTACCTTCCCTGACTCCGCCCTCCTGTCACAGACCGGCGCTTGACCACGCCCCCGCTGCCACATACCCCCACCGCCCGACTCAGGCCGGGCGCCTGTCCGGCCTGCAGCCGACTCCCCCCCCCCCCCCCCTTGACGGGAGAGGAAGTCCGCCACGACCATCTGCGCCCCCGGCCTGTGGACCACCTTGAAGTTGAAGGGTTGGAGTGCCAGATACCAACGGGTGATCCGCGTGTTGGCATCCTTCATGCAGTGGAGCCACTGGAGGGGCGCGTGGTCCGAACAGAGGGTGAAAGGGCGCCCCAGCAGGTAGTAACGGAGGGCGAGGACCGCCCACTTGATCGCCAGGCACTCCTTCTCAATCGTGCTGTAGCGCCCCTCACGCACTGACAGCTTCCGACTAATGTACAGGACCGGGCGGTCCTCCCCCTCCACCTGCTGGGACAAAACGGCCCCCAGCCCTCTGTCCGACGCATCCGTCTGTAACGTAAAAGGGAGAGAGAAGTCAGGGGAGTGTAAAAGTGGCCCCCCACACAGTGCAGCCTTTACCTCAGAGAAAGCCCGCTGACACTGCTCCGTCCACTGGACCGGGTCTGGCGCCCCCTTTTTAGTGAGGTCAGTCAGCGGGCTGGTGACGTCCGAATAATTAGGTATAAACCTACGATAGTAGCCAGCCAGCCCCAGGAACTGTCTCACCCCCTTTTTGGTCTTGGGCCTCGGGCAAGCCGCAATCGCTGCTGTCTTATTAATTTGGGGATGCACCTGCCCGTTGCCCAAGTGGAAGCCCAGATACCGTACTTCCACCCGCCCAATCGCACACTTCTTTGGGTTGGCAGTGAGTCCCGCCCGCCTCAGCGACCTAAGGACGGCCCTCAGGTGTTGCAGGTGCCGCTGCCAGTCATTACTATAAATGATAATATCATCTAAATATGCGGCCGCATAGGTGGCATGGGGCCGGAGGACCCTGTCCATCAGCCGCTGAAACGTAGCGGGCGCCCCAAACAGCCCAAACGGAAGTGTGACGAATTGGTGTAAGCCGAACGGTGTGGAAAAGGCCGTTTTCTCCCGGGATAATGGAGTCAAGGGGATCTGCCAATATCCCTTCGTCAAATCCAGTGTCGAGTAAAAGCGAGCCGTGCCTAGTCGATCGAGCAGCTCATCAATACGAGGCATTGGGTACGCGTCGAATTTAGACACCGCGTTGACTTTTCTATAGTCCACACAGAACCGGACCGAGCCGTCAGCCTTGGGAACCAAGACCACCGGGCTGCTCCAGTCACTGTGGGACTCCTCGACGATGCCCATTTCGAGCATGGCCTGAAGTTCTTCCCGAACCACCTTTTTTTTGTGTTCGGGTAGCCTGTAAGGGCGGCTACGCACTACCACCCCCGGGGGCGTCTCTATGTGGTGTTCTATGAGGTTAGTGCGACCGGGCAGGGGCAAGAACACATCCGAAAACTCGGCCTGCAACTGGGCGACCTCCGTGAGTTGGGTCGGGGAGAGGTGGTCTCCACAGGGGACCGGAGAGGTACGTGATGCCAATGTCCCTTTTTGAACCTCCGGCCCCAGCTCCGCCTTCTCCGGAACTACCGACACCAACGCCACGGGGACCTCCTCATTCCAGAGTTTCAGCAGATTGAGGTGGTAGATCTGTAGCACCCCACCCCTGTCTGTTCGCCTCACCTCATAGTCGACGTCCCCGACTCGCCGTGTGACCTCAAAGGGCCCTTGCCACTTGGCGATCAATTTGGAGCTCGACGTGGGCAACAGTACGAGTACTTTATCTCCCGGTGTGAACTCTCTAAGGCGCATACCCTTGTTGTACAGGCGGGTTTGCCGTTCCTGGGCCTGCCGCAAATTCTCCTGAGTTAGGTGGGTGAGCGTGTGGAGTTTTGCGCGCAGGTCCATAACGTACTGAATTTCGTTTTTACTTTGCGAAGGTCCCTCCTCCCAATTTTCCCGCAGCACGTCCAGGATGCCGCGCGGCTTACGCCCATATAATAATTCGAACGGGGAGAACCCCGTGGAGGCTTGGGGGACCTCTCGCACTGAGAACAGCAAGGGTTCGAGCCACTTATCCCAATTACGTGCGTCCTCACTTACGAATTTCTTAATAATATTTTTGAGGGTGCGGTTGAACCGTTCCACTAAACCGTCCGTTTGTGGGTGATATACGCTGGTGCGGATCGGCTTAATCCCCAATAACCCATACAGTTCGCGCAGTGTTCGTGACAAACGTAGTGCCTTGGTCAGTCAGAATCTCTTTCGGGATTCCAACTCGGGAGAGGACACGGAAGAGTGCCTCTGCAATACTGCATGCTGAGATATTGCGCAGAGGCACTGCTTCCGGGTATCGCATTGCATAGTCCACCAGAACTAATATAAAGCGGTACCCTCGTGCTGACCGATCTAATGGCCCGACGAGATCCATCCCAATTCTCTCAAACGGGGTCTTGATTAACGGTAGAGGGCGCAAAGGCGCTTTTGGAATGGCCGCTGGATTTACTAACTGGCATTCGCGGCATGCCGTACACCACCTACGAACATCGCCGCGAATCCCCGGCCAATAGAATGGGGCCATTATTCGGGCTAGTGTTTTATCCTGCCCTAAGTGTCCAGCCATGGGATTAAAGTGAGCCGCCTGGAATACCAATTCCCGGCGGCTCTTTGGAATCAAAAGCTGCGTGACTCGCTCTTTAGTTTGAGTGTCCTGCGTCACTCGGTATAATCTATCCTTCATAATCGCGAAGTAGGGGAAGGACGGGGTGGCATTCGGCGGGAGCGTTTGACCATCAATTACTCTCACTTGGTCAAACGCATGCCGCAGAGTCTCGTCTCGCGACTGCTCTAATGGGAAATCCGCGAGGGATTCCCCAATAGAGCGAGGAGGGGCCGGCGGCTCCTCACTCTGACGTGGAGATGACGTAGACGGCTCTGTGACAGCTGCTCCCGCCAAAGCGACACCGGGACCTCCCCCTGTCAAATGGCAGGACCCACTCTCTACTAGGCATGTCATTAAACCCCGAAATCCCGGCCAATCAGTCCCCAAAATTAACGAGTGGGTAAGGCGAGGATTAACCGCCGCCTTCACTATAAATTTTTCGCCTCTGAAAATAATGTGGACCGGCACCAAAGGGTAGCAGTGAACATCCCCGTGCACACACAACACCCTCACCCCTTGTGCTCCCCCCAATGCCTCGTTTTGAACCAGGCTTTGGCGAATTGAGGTCTGATTACAACCAGAATCCACCAACACCTGATATGTAGCCCCTTGGATACTCACCGGTATGCGATACGCTCCGGCCCGATCGAGGGCGGCCTCTGGCACGTCAGGGATCCGAACCACCGCGCCCACTTCCATTGCTGTGCACTGCTGTTGAAGGTGGCCCGGCTCCCCGCAGCGCCAGCCAACCGGCCCGGGCTTTCCCTCTGCACTGGTGATCTGGGGTTCACTCACCTGAGGTGGGGGAGAGACAGACACAGAAGGGAGAAACGGGAGGGCACCGCGGGTGCGGCGGGCCGGCTGGGGTGGGGCCGGCCCCCGCCTCCGCGGTGGGGGAATGGGGCGAGGACGGGACACAGGAGGGGGGAGAGAGAGAGAAGAGGAGAGAAGAGATGTCTTCTGCCGTCCTGCCGCTGGGACAGCCGCCAGATGGTCCTCCGCCAGCTCGACTGCCTGATCCAGCGACGCCGGGCGGTGGCACCGGACCCACTCCGCAGTTCCTGCTGGCAAGCGAGCGACGAACTGTTCCAGTGCCACCTGGTCGAGTATTCCTTCGGCGTCGCGGTTGTTGGCCCTCAGCCACCGCCAGCAGGCGTCCCGGAGCTGCTGGCCAAACGCGAACGGCTGGCCGACTTCCTCCAAGCGCAGCGTGCGGAAGCGCTGGCGCTGCTGTTCTGGAGTGCGCCCCACGCGCTGAAGGACGGCCCGGCGGAGGTCCGCGTAGGCCAGCCGGCGGTCGGCGGGGAGCTGTAGCGCGGCCAGCTGTGCTTCTCCCGTGAGCAGGGGGAGGAGGCGCGCTGCGCGCTGCTCCATCGGCCACCCCGAGGCTTCGGCGACTTGCTCAAAGAGCGTGATGAACGCCTCGCGGTCATCCTGCGGGCCCATCTTGGTGACAGTGAGGGGAGACGGGCCCGCAGTAGGAGCGCTGGTGGACCCCGCCGACGCGAGGAGGTGCCGGAACGCCTGTCGATCTTCTTGTTGGGCCAACACCAGGGCCTCGAACCGCTCTTCTTGCTCCTTTCAGAGGGTGAGTAGCGCCTGGTGCTGGCTTTGCTGGGCCGTGGCAAGGGCGTGGACTAGTTCAGCAAACGGGGAGGACTCCATGGGGCTGTGAGGCTGCTGTGCTCCAGTTCCCGGGTTTCGGCACCACTGTAGCGGTCAGAGCAGGTGGGTGGAGCACAGAAGTACGGCAGGACAGAACTGAGTTCCAAAAACTATTTATTGTTTCACTTTTCAGTTAAACACACTCCCAGACAGACAGACACACACACACAAGTCGTCTGGTGCGGGAGAGAGCTCACTTCCTCTGCTCTCTCTCTCTCCTTATATAGGGCGTGGTTGCTGGGAAGACACACAAACACAGGTTAATTGCTCTCAGGTGAAGTCATTCTGCCACTTACCTTCCCTGACTCCGCCCTCCTGTCACAGACCGGCGCTTGACCACGCCCCCGCTGCCACAGGAGTGTATCTCTGTGTATTAAGGAAGAGCTAGTCTTTATTATGGGGCAAATAAATCAGGACTGAATTTGTATTGAACTTCTTTTGCCCATCATTTTGCTCTGTATTTAGGAAGAAAGTTCAAACTGTGTACTGAAATACCCCCCAAAGACCCCCTACAAACTCCAGAAGACAGAGAGAGAAAAAATATATATCACGGAAATACGTGAGTATACAGCTTCAATACAAATTCTGATGTTGTATTTTCACTCTGTCTAATGCATGAAATGAAAAGTGAGCCTGATCCTGGAAAAAAAAGGTAGTCCCTGATAAGGGTGGGGTGGTTTAGGCAAATGGTACTAGTCTTGGATTTAAAAATCAATCAGTTAATTAATCAATCAGTCAATCAACTGTCTAGACCAAATGGATCACAGCCAAAGTAGTCACCTGAAAATGACACTTTTCTTCTTTTTCATACAAAGCAGAAGAACAAAAGCAAATTCACTCAAGGGAACAAAGGAAATTTATATTTCCACGCATAATACACTAATTTTGTAACAGTTGTTTATAGTGCATTTATACATTCAGCCAGGGCCGTCGACAGGGGGGGACAACCGGGTATTTTGTCCCGGGCCCAGGCATGAGGGGGGGCCCAGAACTGGTCCCTCATGAAGATGCCATTAATCATTCTGTTTCATTTCAAAATGTGTTGATTTGGGGGAGGAAAATGTGCTATATTTGCATTCAATGAATGATTTCTGGTTCTTTTGCCTTCATTGTCTTCGAAAATAGATTCAAGAACCCACCTACCACCCCTAATGCAGAAATGGTTTGGTCTTTGATTAAGGCGCCAAATAACACGGCACTATTCCATCATAACGCTTCGACAATAAGCGTGCGAGCCCGTTTGCCAACATGCACAAGTCAGGAGCAAAGAAAAGAAAAGAGAAAAAGAGATGAAGAAGCCAAGAGCCTCAGGGGCTCACTGCAGACCCGGCGCCAGACACGGACTGACGGACGGGCCTTGAATTGCTTTGGGGGGGGCACACATTTTATACGCCAAGCCAGGGCAACACAACTGTTTCTAGCAACCCAGGAGAGCAGCACAGACGTGACGAGTTAAATATTCTAAGAAACCTATAAAGCAACCAAAACAACTTTCCAAAATGTATCAAGCATTGCTCAGCATATTAAAAGTTTTTGTTTTTGTTTTTGCTCCGCTGGCCTCACAATACACAAAGCTGATTTCGGGTATCTACCGGAAGATGTCGTGATATGATCCCGTCCAGCAATAAAATGTGATTGGCTGAGACAGCTGCTCATTTACCCAGATACCATCTGAAGGAAAAATGCGATTGGTCGGTTGGTTCATTCCATGTCATTAACCCATTGGTTCCCAAGAAATATTAGTCCACGTTTATAGCAATGATCCAGAAATTATTACTAGTGTTTCTGTACTCACGGATAATAATGAATGAACCGATCAGCCGATTTCGAATAGTTTCAATACATTTTAAATTGAGCACATTTTTCTTTATTATTGTTATACTGAAAAACTTTGACTTGTAGTTTACGTTTTTTTTTTTTTTGAGGGGGAAAAAAAACAGAAGAAGCAGCAGCTGTGACGGGCTCCTATCAGGCCAAGTGCGGTCACTCGCCGGCCACTTTCAGGCATCTTTTTCGGATTAGTGAGACCAGACCCTCTGAACATGAATGGGGAGATATCAATACTGGACTCTGTGAAAACTAACGGTCGCGAAGAGCATATGATTGAAATCGCCATGAAAAGTTGATTATACTTGAGTGTTAGGTTGGTTCTCATGACTCAGAAAAAGCTTTAAAATCCACTTTTCTCGTGGATTATTTTGACACTGCACAGGCGCAGTACTTCTATAATGGCAGGAGAGGGACAGCGGAGCACGAAGCTGCAAGATGATTGGAAAGCTGTTGGTTCAGATCGACATATGATTGGTTGTTGGCAGCGGAACAGGCGGGATATTTGCAGACCCGTACTGCCGTCAGAGACGGTTGATTAGAATGTTTGCTGCCGTTACGAACTGTCCCCATTCATTTCTATGGACGATTTCTTCAGTGACCTGTCTCCTATGAAAAAAAAGTCTCTGCTCTGGGTTCCAGCAGGGCGGGCCCACATGAGTCTCAGGGCGGGCACGGCCCCCTAAGGCCCGCCCATGGCGCCGGGCCTGGCTCACTGCATAGATATTTTAGAAAAGATTCAGATGATGCAGCAGGTGGTGAAGGCAGTGGGGCAGCTTAGCCAGGTAAGACACAGATAACTTTTTTCCAGCCCCGTAATGTAACCCCAGCACGCGCGACGCGCCATTCATATTGACGACTTTGCCACAGCAAAAGTCCGGCGCATTGCATTTCGCACCTGAATAGTTGCAGACTAAGGAAATGTTCAAACTGTAAATATGTTGAAATGTTGAAATAAAATGGTTGACTGTTATAATGGGCTTGGAATACCTGTTATTTAAGGGTTGGAGTGAATGGAGACTGTGAAAAGAGGGGTTGGGTGTGGGTGGTTGCTGTGTGGCGATGTGCGTGCGCACGTATGTGTGTGTGGGGGGGGCACTCAGATTATTTGGGGGGGGGGCCACTCAGATTTTTTGTCCCGGGCCCAGCCAAAGCTGTCAATGGCCCTACATTCAGCTATTCACCAAATCCAACCATTAAACACCTGAATATCAGTTCAGCCACTACATCGTTTATCATTTATTCTGTTAGCATGGAGCTGTCTGATCCACTGACATACAATACCCAAAGGTTTTAAAGGAGAACTTCCTTTAGCCTTCCTGTCTTGAATAACACTTTTTGTTGCCTGAATCAAATCAAATCAAGTTTATTTGTGTAGCGCTTTTAACAATAAACATTGTTGCAAAGCAGCTTTACAGAATTTGAACGACTTAAAACATGAGCTAATTTTATCCCTAATCTATCCCCAATGAGCAAGCCTGTGGCGACGGTGGCAAGGAAAAACTCTCTCAGATGACATGAGGAAGAAACCTCGAGAGGAACCAGACTCAAAAGGGAACCCATCCTCATTTGGGCAACAACAGACAGCCTAACTATAATATTAACAGTTTTAACAGGTATAACCCTCAACTGTCCTCATGGGCCGTCCTTCACAGGAGCGGTGCGATAAAACTCCGACCAGACACAGGGCACCAGGATGGATCAAGCAGGTCCAAGGGGCAGAAGAGGCCAGCATCTCAATCCCAGGATCAACATGTAACTCAGAGGGACAGATTGGGGGGGGGGGGAGAGAGAGAAAGAAAACACAGGTTGTTAGGTATGCCCTAAAAATGACAAGTATTAAATCTGTGTGGTAGGCTCGCAGAGACGAGAGTCTTTACATCAGGCATAACACACAACAATGGCATGTTAATATGGTAAAAAATATCATGACCTGCTCTGGCTGGATGCTTGATTGGGTGATGGGAGCACACTCCTCAGCAATGATGAGATGCAGATGGGACCCTTAGGGCTGGCCAAGACAATTCAGTTACATTTCACCGGGTCTGGGACATGCGACAGAATGTCTGACGGCCGATTCCCTGCAGGCTACGATAGCCAGTCGAGGTCTCCACCCTCTCCAACAAAAGATTTCCTGTTGACTCCATGTAACTCAGAGGGACAGATTTGGGGTGGGGGGGAGGGAAAGAAAACACAGGTTGTTAGGTATGCCCAATGTCACCTGAATAAGTAGGAGCAGTATACATATTGCACCGAGTACAAGCAGGGACTCCGGCAACTAACTATGACAGCATAACTAAAAGGAGAGAGCCAGAAGGTAACACAGGCATGGGGGAGCCCCGGGACATAAAGCAGCCAGCCACTACACCGTCAACAAACTCGAGTGAGCAAGCGAGTGGGGACTGACAGCATCCATACATCCCAGTTTACATCCCAGTTTAAGAATAACAAACGAACGTCCAGGCTGATTAAATTAATGGCCTTATACAAGAAATCAAAGCTAACATGAACCTGAGTAAGCTATCGATAGCTGGCTAGACTCCAAACTAACATTCATTATGATAGCTGTGTTGTTATCCACTGCCCACATATCGGGAACTTTACAGCATGATAGTGGGCTCACAGAAAGTGTGACTGATATTCGTAACTCTTGACTTACCTCCTGAAATGTTTTTTCTTGCGATCTTAAATCCGAACTTGCTTAGGTCTTGCTGTACACTCTGCTTGGCCATGATGCTGCAATCCGCTGCTGTCACTGACGCCGAATGAAATCAAAAATAACGGAACCCCAACTGAATGTCACCTCCTCAAACGCTTCGCTTGCGCGTGCCCTCTCTCGCAGTAGCTTATTGTATGCTCAGTTTCAGCAAAGCTACGTGGAATGGCATTTCTAATTCCAATGTTAAATAGAAGTAATGTCCACATTTATTGATAAAATTGCTCAAGGGAAGGGAGGGGGGATGCCCGTTTTAAAGGGGGGATGATTTTGACCATTTTTTATTCCAGGGGGGATGGCACCCCCCCATCCCCCCTCAACTCGAGTACAGATTACTATTATATTGAGATAATAATAATTAAGAGATCATCAGCTTAACATCAACAGCTTAATATATTAAATGAATAGGATGTATGAATAAATTACTTGGTATATACATGCACATGCAATTTTTCTGTTTCATAGACGCAGAGATGATGATGGACTGTCGCTGTGGATCATGGGAAGTCTAATATAGCGTGGGGAATAGAGAAAATCAATAATCGTAAATTAGAGTTATTATTTCGTTTTGGTTTCCCTGTTTATTATTTGTTCTGTTTTGAGTTGGAAAAAGGAAAACAAACACCAATCCCTCATTTTTTGGTCATACAGAAAAACAGGAAAACGAAATATTGAGTGGTTTTTTTGTTTTTCATTTTCCAGATTGAATGGAATACTTGAATGATCGGATGATACACGGACCGAGAACTGAAGGCAAATTTTTAATTATCAAAATTCTATTTATCTCATTTTATTAAATATCGGAATGCATTTTTGATAGCTATTTTGTCACTGCTATAGCAAGTTATGAGTCTTTGAAATATGCTCTGTAATATATCAGTCCATATGTCAAAGCAATGGCCGTAAACGAGATTCGCTGAGACCTGTGCAAGACATCGTAGGACGGAAGTAAAACATACAGCGGAAATCAAAGTGACCAACATCTGCCAAGGTTGTCAAAAGACGTGCTCGCCCTCTTTCGAATGCTGATGTAATCAAGCCGGGAGTTTTGTTTGTTTTGATAGCAATCAGGAGAGTTTGAAAAAAGTAGGTGGTAATTGTCATTTAAACTCGTTTTTGTGCAATATTTTGTTTGGAAAACAGTTTTCAAAATGGCGGCACTGACACCTGGCTGGCACTTCATGTTTCAAAGTTTCACTCAAGTCTCGTGAAGATTGCATGGATAAGTGACGCCTGCCGTGGACCGAACGAACTAAATGCAACATGGCTAAAAACCGAATAGACCGATAAGTATAATATTTAATTGCGATTAGTTGCCAATATGAGTCACGATATAAGGTTACTAAAACCGAAAACATAATTGAATAACATGTTAATTAAGAAATAAAGCAAGTTTAAAAATGACTTCAGTTCTCGCTTTTTACCTCCCAGTGTGACAAGCGGGAGCACAACCAGCGCCGTCATGGCTGCAGGACCGGACTGCTTGTTTGCGCTGGGTTACCTGTACCTCTGCCCCTCCCCCTTACCCCCTCCCATGATCGCTCCCACCCTCACTCCCTCCCCCCTCGAGTCCCGAGTTTTCATGTTATAAAGTGTACTGTGTTATTTTGTGCTTATGTGCTGAGGTGTTTTTTTTAATGTTCCCACACTGTACTCCCCACAGGAGCATAGTGTGGGGGTTGCTTTTTTCTCCTCCCCTCCCCTCATGTTACTCTGTGTTTTTCATCCCTGTCTTCCTGTCCTGTCTACTCCCCCTGTGTCAATTGCATGTATGTGTATATGTACGGACGGGTTGATGGCCAATTTCGCTGGTACTTGTGACTAGTGACAATAAAGGGTTCATTCATTCATTCATTTAAGTTTAATGAATTTAATTATAACAGTTATGGAATAGCCTTCGGGACTCAAGGCCTCTGCATGCTCTTGCGACAAGGCTTTCGCAGATAGCTTTTCGCAGACAGTTGTAATTTATCGTTGAGCGGGGAGTAATAGGCGTGCGCGATATTATTCACCACCATAATGCAAGGGGGTGCGAAGTCGCGAAATCGCTAGGAGTAGTTGGTGGGTGTGGATAGTGGAGTGTTTATCCTCCGGTTACTTATAATGACTAGAACTGGAGTCGTATAGATGTACGTACTTCCTCACTTCCTCGATCAACCGCTCTTCGTGCTGCTCCATCTTCGCTCGTGTTTTTAAAAATGGCGGTCGTGAAAACAAAACAAACCGGGAAAGTAGGGAAGCGGAAGTGCATGTACAGCGGATGTAGAGTGGACCAATCAGAGCCCTCTTGTCTGCAATGCTGTCTGCGAGGCTGTCTGCAGTGGTCACAATTTTTGGGAGGTGCGCGCAGAGCGTCTGCGAAGGGGGGGCGGCTTTGCAGACGCCATCTGCGACGCCATCTGCGAGGACTGGGTTGTCAGCATAAATTGGCCTTCAGACACAGTCTCAGTGTTTAAGTCGAGGCTGAAAACATATCTTTTAATCAAGCTTTTTTTCAATAGTTTTTATTAGGTAAAGGAGTAGATCTAGAGGGTCCTCAGGCATAGAGTGTTTTGGTAAACTGGGATGTATAGATGCTGTCGCGCCCCCACTCTCACTCGCTCACTCGGGTTTGTTGATGGTGTAGTGACTGTCTGCTTTATGTCCTGGGGCTCCCTCATGCCTGTGTTACCTTCTGGCTCTCCCCTTTTAGTTATGCTGTCATAGTCTTGCCGGAGTCCCTGCTTGCACTCAGCGCAAAATGTATACTGTTCTTACTCTTTAGGTGACATTGGGCATACCTAACGACCTGTGTTTTCTCCACCCCCATCTTTTCCCTCTGTCTGTCCCTCTCTGAGTTACATGTCGATCCTGAGACACCAGAGATGCTGAACTCTTCTGCTCCTCAGACCTGCCTGATCCATCCTGATGCCCTATGTCTGGCTGGAGTCTCATCACATCGTGCCTGTGGAGGACGGTCCCATATGGACAGTTGAAAGTTGCACTTGGAAGACGCTCCGGACTCTTACAGTAATGCATTTATGCCTGAGGACTACAGTTGATTTGCTAACTTTAGGACTGCTCTTGTCATGAACAGTTTTGTACTCAAGTTTCCATCAATGAACAGTTTATAACTTCAACAAAACAGACTTCATGTTAAAACTATAAGGAATTTCCTGGTTTCACAGTTATACTTTATGACTATATAGGACACAGTTATAGAAGCGAGTTATTTATAATCACGCTATCTGTTATCACCCAGATGAGGATGGGTTCCCTTTTGAGTCTGGTTCCTCTCAAGGATTCTTCCTCGTGTCATCTGAGGGAGTTTTTCCTTGCCACCCTCGCCACAGGTTTGCTCATCGGGGAAAAATTAGGGATAAAATTTAGCTCATGTTTAAAGCCTTAAATTTTCTGTAAAGCTGCTTTGCGACAATGTCTGTTGTTAAAAGTGCGATACAAATAAACTTGACTTCATTCATTTAATTTAGTTTCAATTTCATTTCATTTTTTTCTCTCTCACTGGCTGCTAGAATTTTCTTGTTAGCAATATTGCTACCTCTGTATTAGCAAGAGCATTACATCGAAAATCAGTTATCTTTCTTATAAAGATCTTGGTGGTATATTTCGGTGAACTAAAGACAAAATAACTGTGGGCCACTCACTTTCTAGACTTGTATAATTTTTACCTACTCATGAGCCTGTATTTAAGACCTTTGATGATAAATTTTACCTCGTTGATAGCGAGATAAATTGATACACTTTCCTTATTGTGCTTTTGTCACAGGTTTTACCGTAGAACAATGTCAATGGAGATTTTAACCGTATGAAAGTTATTATTATTATTTTTTTTTTGTCCCCCAGCTTTGTAGCCACGGTTGCCGGTTTGTTGTCTATTAATATAATTCCTTTCTACTTTAAATATTTGATGTACAATTACTGCATGATTCATAACTGGAAGTCATGTTGTCTAGCTCATTAAAGAAAGAAGAGCTGATCAGAGAACATCATCTCATTAATATATACATGCACTTTATACTCTCTTGCTCTATCTCTCTCACTCCCACACACACTCCTTCTCTCTATCATACTCTTTCTGTTTGTCTTCATCTCCTCTTTTGCATATTATTTACTGTGGTATTTGTTTGTACTCCTCTTTTTCATCTCTCTCTATCTCTCTCAGTACTTTTTCTCACACTCTTTCTCCTTCAGATTTTTCTGTAGCCTACTGTTTGAGATAGACAAACAGTACAGAATACACACTCACTCCAAACAGGATCCTAAGCTTCACGTAAAGACTGTTATAGCTCTTCACCTCTGGCATTCTCTCTTTCTTTGTTCTCAGTAGGACAAGTATATTAGAACATGCACGCGCGCTCGCACGCACACACACAGTTTTCAACTCTGTATTAAAGGGTTTACTCTGTTTTAACATAATACATTATGTATATATCACATGTAGAACTGTTTTGTGTATTTATATATGTTACTTTTTTTTTTAGTTGAACAGGCATTATGTGTCCTTATTGTTGAACTGGAAATTGATCTAAGTTATTCTGTTGTTGAATCCTGAACCTGTATCAGAAGTACTTAAAGTGGTGCTTGAAAGTTTGTGAACCCTTTAGAATTTTCTAGATTTCTGCATAAATATGACCTAAAACATCGTCAGATTTTCACACAAGTCCTAAAAGTAGATAAAGGGAACCCAGTTAAACAAATGAGACAAAAATATTGTACTTGGTCATTTATTTATTGAGGAAAATGATCCAATATTACATATCTAAGTGGCAAAAGTATGTGAACCTCTAGGATTAGCAGTTAATTTGAAGGTGAAATTAGAGTCAGGTGTTTTCAATCAATGGGATGACAATCAGGTGTGAGTGGGCACCCTGTTTTATTTAAAGAGCAGGGATCTATCAAAGTCTGATCTTCACAACACGTTTGTGGAAGTGTATCATGGCACAAACAAAGGAGATTTCTGAGGACCTCAGAAAAAGCGTTGTTGATGCTCATCAGGCTGGAAAAAGTTACAAAACCATCTCTAAAGAGTTGGACTCCACCAATCCACAGTCAGACAGATTGTGTACAAATGGAGGAAATTCAAGACCATTGTTACCCTCCCCAGGAGTGGTCGGCCAACAAAGATCACTCCAAGAGCAAGGTGTGTAATAGTCGGCGAGGTCACAAAGGACCCCAGGGTAACTTCTAAGCAACTGAAGGCCTCTCTCACATTGACTAATGTTAATGTTCATGAGTCCACCATCAGGAGAACACTGAATGACAATGGTGTGCATGGCAGGGTTGCAAGGAGAAAGCCACTGCTCTCCAAAAAGAACATTGCTGCTCGTCTGCAGTTTGCTAAAGATCACCTGGACAAGCCAGACGGCTATTGGAAAAATGTTTTGTGGACAGATGAGACCAAAATGGAACTTTTTGGTTGAAATGAGAAGCATTATGTTTGGAGAAAGGAAAACACTGCATTCCAGCATAAGAACCTTATCCCATCTGTGAAACATGGTGGTGGTAGTATCATGGTTTGGGCCTGTTTTGCTGCATCTGGGCTAGGATGGCTTGCCATCATTGATGGAACAATGAATTCTGAATCATACCAGTGAATTCTAAAGGAAAATGTCAGGGCATCTGTCCATGAACTGAATCTCAAGAGAATGTGGGTCATGCAGCAAGACAACGACCCTCAGCACACAATTCGTTCTAGCAAAGAATGGTTAAAGAAGAATAAAGTTAATGTTTTGGAATGGCCAAGTCAAAGTCCTGACTTTAATCCAATCGAAATGTTGTGGAAGGACCTGAAGTGAGCAGTTCATGTGAGGAAACCCACCAACATCTCAGAGTTGAAGCTGTTCTGTACAGAGGAATGGGCTAAAATTCCTCCAAGCCGGTGTGCAGGACTGATCAACAGTTACCGGAAATGTTTAGTTGCAGTTATTGCTGCACAAGGGGGTCACACCAGATACTAAAAGCAAAGGTTCACATACTTTTGCCACTCATAGATATGTAATATTGGATCATTTTCCTCAAAAAATAAATAACCAAGTACAATATTTTTGTCTCATTTGTTTAACTGGGTTCTCTTTATCTACTTTTAGGACTTGTGTGAAAATCTGATGTTGTTTTAGGTCATATTTATGCAGAAATCTAGAAAATTCTAAAGGGTTCACAAACTTTCAAGCACCACTGTATCAAACCTTCTCCTGAGGTCATAAAAATACTGTATAGTATTTTTATGATAAATACTGTATTTGGAGCAGGTTATTGGGGTGCATTAGTAATCACTACAACAGAGCAATGCACTAACCATGTAGAAGCAGAGCTGAATGATCCAGTATCAGTTTAACACACACACACACACACACACACACACACACACACACACACACAGAAAGAGAGAGAGTAATACTGCCCCCTACAGACCTCAGCATCACATGACAAGCACAGGGAAAACACAATTTTGAAAAATCCACTGCTCCATTGCTGCATGTCATTACTACAAAGGGTGAATTCAGTTATATTGGGACAGCAGGAAAATTGGGACAGTGTGTGTAGTACTGTGCAAAAGTCTGAGGCACATGTAAAGAAATGCTGGCGACCAAAAAATGGCTTAAAAATAATTAAATGAAATGTTTCAACATTAAAAAAAATACTATACACAGCACTAAGCCATAATAAGTGAAACAAAGTCAATATTTGGTGTGAGACGATCCTTTGCTTTAAAAAAAAAGTAGTCTCAAGTATAATGAGTGCAGTTTTATAATGAAAGAGCTGTAGGTTTTACTGAGCGTCTTACAGAACCAGCCACAGTTCTTCTGTACACTTTGACTGTCACTTCTTCATTTTGCACCAAAATCCAGCAGCCTTCATTATGTTTTTTCTTTTTTAATCTGAAAAGTGCTCTCTTATGTAACATGCTGCTCAGATGCAAACTTTTTTTTTCCCCCTTCAGTCAGGAACACTTTGTCAAAGAATTTTTATTTACATTGCAACAAATTAATTCGGTGGTGTGGCTCTGTTCTGGGACCTCCCTGCCCTTCCATGTGCCTACATGGAAGCTTGACTACGTGACTCGCCTGAACTACGCTACGCACGATTTCTATAACATTTAATTTTGTGCTGGAAAACAAACGTTTGGAAGTCTAAAATATTTTTGTACTGACTCAATAATGTACAAATAGGGTGCCTAAGACTTTTGCACAGTAATTTTTATATATATATATATATATATATATATATATATATATATATATATATATGGTGGCACGGTGGTGCAGTGGTTAGCGCTGTCGCCTCACAGCAAGAAGGTCTGGGTTCGAGCCCCGTGGCCGGCGAGGGCCTTTCTGTGCGGAGTTTGCATGTTCTCCCCGTGTCCACGTGGGTTTCCTCCGGGTGCTCCGGTTTCCCCCACAGTCCAAAGACATGCAGGTTAGGTTAGGTTAACTGGTGACTCTAAATTGACCGTAGGTGTGAATGTGAGTGTGAATGTTTGTCTGTGTCTATGTGTCAGCCCTGTGATGACCTGGCGACTTGTCCAGGGTGTACCCCGCCTTTCGCCCGTAGTCAGCTGGGATAGGCTCCAGCTTGCCTGCGACCCTGTAGAACAGGATAAAGCGGCTAGAGGAGATGAGATGGTATAATATATCCAGGCAGCATGCTGCCATCGAGACAAGGTCTTTCTAAGTGAAGGACTTGCTTATTTCAACAAGACAATGCCAAACCACATTCTGCATGTATTACAACTGCATGGCTCCATAGTAAAAGAGTCCAGGTGCTAAACTGGCCTGCCTGCAGTCCAGACCTGTCTCCCATTTAAAACATTTGGCGCATTATGAAGCACAATATATGACAAAGGAGACCCCGAACTGTTGAGCAACTGAAATTGTATATCAGGCAAGAATGGGACAACATTTCTCTTTCAAACCTACAGCAATTGGTCTCCTCAGTTCCCAAACGTTTACAGAGTGGTGTTAAAAATAAAGGTGATGCAACACAGTGGTAAACATACCCCTGTCCTAACCTTTCTTGAAACATGTTTCTGACATCAAATTCAAAATAAGCATATATTTTTCAAAAAAAAAAATTGTTTTTTATTTCAACATTTGATATGTTGTCTTTATACTATTTCCAGTAAAACATAGGGTTTTCATGGTTTGCAAGTCATTACATTCTGTTTTTATTTATATTTTATACAGTGTCTTTTTAGAAACAGGACTGTAAGTCGATTTAACTATACTTAAAATATTTCCACTTGCTGTTATTTTGTGTACTGCACTGTTTTCCAAATACTCAGGGAATTGTTTAACACATTCCCTCGCAGAACTTCTTTCTGTCCGGTTCAGTCCTAAAGCACACAAGGTCTGAGATCAGTGGTCAGTCTCACTCTCCTCATCTAATATTCTTTTTGTAGCCTCAGTTCCTTCATCCTTGTCTGCGCCCCTGCAGACTACAGCACTGAGAGCTAGTTAGATTGATCAATCATGCCCAAATGTTTGATGAGATTTCAGAATCTAAGAGCACTCTTCAGTGCAGAATCTCTCCACATCCTCCAGGGTCCTTTCTTGTGCACTCTCCTCTTCAGTTCACTCCAAAGGTTTTTAATCTGGTTTAGGTCAGAGGACTGAGATGGCCATGTCAAAAGATTGATTTTATGGTCATTGAACCATTTTTATGTGGAATGGACAGAATGTTTGTTTTAGATCATTGTCCTGGTGGAAGATGACCATGGTCCAGTTGTAGCTTCTCAGTAGAGGCAGTTGATTTTTATTTAAAGTCTCATGATACTTCATGGATCCCACACTGAAAAAAAGCTAATTGAACTTGCTTAATTCAAATGCATACATTGGTTCCATGGGACTGAATTGAGTTATATTGACACAATTTATACTATGTGAATTGATCATGCTCACTCTGCATAATTCAATCTAGTAATTAGAAATTTGTTTAAATTTTACGATAAGCAATGAAGTAATAAGTTTGGTATAAGCAACAAAATCACGTTTTGATGAGAAACTCATCTCATCTAATTATCTCTAGCCGCTTTATCCTTCTACAGGGTCGCAGGCAAGCTGGAGCCTATCCCAGCTGACTACGGGCGAAAGGCAGGGTACACCCTGGACAAGTCGCCAGGTCATCACAGGGCTGACACATAGACACAGACAACCATTCACACTCCCATTCACACCTACGGTCAATTTAGAGTCACCAGTTAACCTAACCTGCATGTCTTTGGACTGTGGGGGAAACCGGAGCACCCGGAGGAAACCCACGCGGACATGGGGAGAACATGCAAACTCCACACAGAAAGGCCCTCGTCGGCCACAGGACTCGAACCCGGACCTTCTTGCTGTGAGGCGACAGCGCTAACCACTACACCACCGTGCCGCCCATGAGAAACTCTATATAATATATTCCATTTTTTCAGAACAATATTGTAAAAATACAAGTAAGCAATAGTAATAGATAATTATCTGTTGTTACCATATATTTGTGCCAAAATTGTGGTCTGACATATTTTTCTTTACTGCCTCATGGTTTGCATAAAAGAAGACAACTGTAGCCTACAGAAGCCGTCAGCCTTGACCCACCAGCAAATGTAGGTTTTACGTAATCTACTTTAGATGGCGGTGCAGTGGTTAGCACTGTCGCCTCACAGCAAGAAGGTTCTAGGTTTGAGCCCAGTGGCTGAAGGGGGCCTTTCTGTGTGGAGTTTGCATGTTCTCCCCGTGTCTGCGTGGGTTTCTTTCGAGCGCTCCGGTTTCCCCCACAGTCTAAAGACATGCAGCTAGGCTAACTGGCTACTCTAAATTGTCCATTGATCAAGCTTGGAGAGGGATGGGCTCTGCCAAGTTTAAATGCCCTAAACACACCAATGATGTACGTTAAAAATGTCAGCAGTGGTGCCCCTATGGCCCCTGCTGGCTATGGGAAGAAGAATCTACTTTAAAATGTATAGTTAATTGTCTAAAATTATTTTATTTTACATTCATGTGGGAAAAAATGTAAAAATGTAACAGGGATTGGATACCTCTTTTCTAACACCAGCTAAGTCTACCTATCCAGCACAAGCTAGCTAGCTAGCTAAGAATAGCCATCAAATTGGCACATGGTTTTCAACAAATTCAAAGACAATACAGTAGGTCATTGATGACAGGGGCAGTGCCATAAATTTTCTTTTGCTGGTGCTATGGGGTTGCTTGACTTTTCAGTGAGGGTGTTTTGAAATGTAGGGTTTCCCGTTAATGTGCCAATCGCCGCAGTTTAGTTTCCTCCTTCAAAGAGGTTATGCTTTCAGCTTGTTTGTTTGTTTCCCTTTCAGCATAATTATGCAAAAACTACTGGCCCAATTTTCATGAAACTTGGTGGGAAAGTGTAGCAGGGGCCAAGGAAGAACTCATTCAGTTTTGGAGCAGGTCCGACTCACAGGGCAGCTCGATGAATTTAGTTTCTCTTTCGCTAACATTGTTGTATTTGGCCTTGATACAGTACTTGCTCTGCGAGAGTTATAATGCCATTCTGTGTTAAACAAGGTGAGATATTCAGCTCATGGGAGGTATAGATGGAAGGTTCACAAGCCAGCCTATTATACACACCTCTAAATATAAAATTTCACACATTTATGCCATGGCCAGGGCTTGCACACAAGCAGCAAGCACCAGGCACACAGTTCTGTGCACATTTCAGCCTCAGATTCCGAGATCACAAGGGCATGCTGCCAGTTACCAACACCTTGACTAATGAATCAACAGTATTCTGTTCCGTTGCTCTAATGTTATATGAATGAGCATTGCTAGAGTTAGAGATAACTATAAGGAGTCAGAATTTGTGCCTTAAATGCCAAATGCATTAAATTTATAATTGCCAACAGAGAAAAACAGAGCACCCATTGGCTGAATCAGATCAGCTGTGTTGGATTTGTGTTTTGTTTGGTTTTTTTAAGTCTAAAAACATTTGGTTTATTTGATATTCATTCATTCATTCATTTTTTTCATTTTTTCAAATTATAAATTCAAAATGAATCACAGAAATGTATTGGGGTTGCTAAGGGGTTGCTATGGCTATCCTAGGGGTAACTACAGCACCCCCAAGCCCCTCCTTGGCACCGCCCATGATTGATGAGCCTCTTCCATGAAGTGCTTGGTTCTGTCCTCAATCTGTCTCGAGGTAAAGCCATTTCTCTTTAATTCTGCCTCTGTGGCTTGCTTCCATGTTGCCGTGTGTTGACTGACTCTTCTTCTGCCCTGGGGCTTCCAAGTTAGCACTGTCTTTGTGATGTTAGTTAGTTTATTCCATAGGGTATGTCCACTTTCTTCTCCAACTTCAGTTCAGTTCAACTTCAATCTTGCTCGGTAGTTCTTGGTTCAAAATTTTTTTTTATTCTTCCTATTTTCAAGATTCTTTTTAGAAAGAAGATTCAGGTCAAGGTCAAAATCCCTCTCATGCCAGAATCTGGTTTTCCCAGGCAGTCTCCTGTCCCAGTACTAACCAACTCTTTAAGGCATATGGGTGCGGCGCCGATCTCCGTTTCGATAGCCCTCGGCCTCTCGCCTATACAGCTAGGGTTACAGTGGGGGGCTAGTCCTCTGGTAACCGTGAGAGTTTGACTTTCCCACTCGCATCTGTATTGCAGTGTGCCTTGCCAGACAGTAGTAGGTACCATTTTTATGATGGTCTTTGGTATGACCCGACCGTGAGTAGAACTCATGATCTTCCTGTCAAGAGGCAGACACACTAACCACTAGGCAAACTCGTGGTAGAAAGAAGATCTCATCTCATCTCATCTCATTATCTCTAGCCGCTTTATCCTTCTACAGGGTCGCAGGCAAGCTGGAGCCTATCCCAGCTGACTACGGGCGAAAGGCGGGGTACACCCTGGACAAGTCGCCAGGTCATCACAGGGCTGACACATAGACACAGACAACCATTCACACTCACATTCACACCTATGGTCAATTTAGGGTCAATTTCCATGTTTTCAATTAATAAAGGAGTACTGATTTCACATTTGAGTTGAAGATCTTAATTACCTCCGCCAATGCTTTTGGAGGACATTGTTTCCACCTCCATTTGTTTGTTTGTTTGGTTGTCTGTTTGTTCCCAATATAACTCAAAAAGTAGTGAACAGATTTTGATGAAATTTTGAGGAAAGGTGGGTCATGGGCCAAAGAACAATTGACTAGATTTTGATGCAAGTCCAAATATGTGACTTGGCAGAGGTATACCTTGACAGAGGTATGCACTCTACTGAGTGCACTTCTAGTTTTTGGCTGTTTGTCTATTCCAATGGGATAACTTTGAGGTAGTTTTGACTGGAGCGGCACAGTGGTGTAGTGCTTAGCACTGTCGCCTCACCGCAAGAAGGTTCTGGGTTCAAGCCCGGTGGCTGACAGGGGCCTTTCTGTGTGGAGCTTGTATGTTCCCCCCGTGTCTGCATGGGTTTCCTCCGGGTGCTCCGGTTTCTAAATACTGTAGTTTACATGGAGTTTGTGTTGAATTGTAGATTTGGTGACATTACCATCTTCTGCAAATCATCCATGACCCTTGCCTCTCTACCCTTAATCCTCATGGCATGTGGACACAACATACATCTTCTTCCAGGCGGGTTCATTACAACTTTTTTTTATGTTTTAATTATTGACCTATTCTAACACAAATGAATTAAGCTCCATCAAAGAGAAAAGAGAAGGGTAAAATGGACAAACCATGGGGTCACGAAAAAAGAAAGGGTCATACTGCACAGACAGAAGAGAAGTCTTGGGGGAGCTGCTTGTTCAATGAAATATGGTCACTGTCAGGTATGTAGCTCTTTATTTATAGTCATTCTCTTATTCCTGAGGGTCTCATTTCATTTTTCTATTCCCTAATCTTTCCCATATTAATGAATGTCTGATGGAATTTGTCCTCTTTGTCACCTCATTGGACTAGTTACATGCCTAGGAAACAGGCAATCATGGATGTTAACAATTCCAGATGAAGAAAATGAGAACATGCTTCAGGTACATTCATCCATTCTGTATCCTGCTTATCTATCAGGGGCGTGGCAGAAGCTGGAGACAATCCCAGTTGACTTCAGGTGAGAGGTGGGGCTTCAGGTACATTTTGTTCATAATTATTTCTAGAGCTGTCAAAAATTGGCACATTGTTGTTACTGCTATTTTCTTAGTATAAATTTACAGCAAATAAGTCAGGATTTCTAACATTTATCTAATTTTTTCAGTATGAGACTAAGCTAATTAACCACAATACACTGTATTGTATATCTTTACTAAGGGTGGAGGTGAATGTACAGTGGTGCTTGAAAGTTTGTGAACCATTTAGAATTTTCAATATTTCTGCATAAATATGACCTAAAACGTCATCAGATTTTCACACAAGTCCTAAAAGTAGATAAAGAGAACCCAGTTAAACAAATGAGACAAAAATATTATACTTGGTCATTTATTTATTGAGGAAAATGATCCAATATTACATATCTGTGAGTGGCAAAAGTATGTGAACCTTTGCTTTCAGTAGCTGGCGTGACCCCCTTGTGCAGCAATAACTGCAACTAAATGTTTCCGGTAACTGTTGATCAGTCCTGCACACCGGCTTGGAGGAATTTTAGCCCATTCCTCCGTACAGAACAGCTTCAACTCTGGGATGTTGGTGGGTTTCCTCATATGAACTGCTCACTTCAGGTCCTTCCACAACATTTCCATTGGATTAAGGTCAGGACTTTGACTTGGCCATTCCAAAACATTAACTTTATTCTTCTTTAACCATTCTTTGGTAGAACGACTTGTGTGCTTAGGGTTGTTGTCTTGCTGCATGACCCACCTTCTCTTGAGATTCAGTTCATGGACAGATGTCCTGACATTTTCCTTTAGAATTTGCTGGTATAATTCAGGATTCATTGTTCCATCATTGATGGCAAGCCGTCCTGGCCCAGATGCAGCAAAACAGGCCCAAACCATGATACTACCACCACCATGTTTCACAGATGGGATATGGTTCTTATGCTGGAATGCAGTGTTTTCCTTTCTCCAAACATACTTCTTATTTAAACCAAAAAGTTCTATTTGGTCTCATCCATCCACAAAACATTTTTCCAATAGCCTTCTGGCTTGTCCATGTGATCTTTAGCAAACTGCAGATGAGCAGCAATGTTCTTTTGGAGAGCAGTGGCTTTCTCCTTGCAACCCTGCCATGCACACCATTGTTGTTCAGTGTTCTCCTGATGGTGGACTCATGAACATTAACATTAGCCAATGTGAGAGAGGCCTTCAGTTGCGTAGAAGTTACCCCAGGGTCCTTTGTGACCTCGCCAACTATTACACGCCTTGCTCTTGGAGTGATCTTTGTTGGTTGACCACTCCTGAGGAGGGTAACAATGGTCTTGAATTTCCTCCATTTGTACACAATCTGTCTGACTGTGGATTGGTGGAGTCTAAACTCTTTAGAGATGGTTTTGTAACCTTTTCCAGCCTGGTGAGCATCAACAACGTTTTTTCTGAGGTCCTCAGAAATCTCCTTTGTTCATGCCATGATACACTTCCACAAACGTGTTGTGAAGATCAGACTTTGATAGATCCCTATTCTTTAAATAAAACAGGGTGCCCACTCACACCTGATTGTCATCCCACTGATTGAAAACACCTGACTCTAATTTCACCTTCAAATTAACTGCTCATCCTAGATGTTCACATACTTTTGCCACTCACAGATATGTAATATTGGATCGTTTCCCTGAATAAATAAATGACCAAGTATAATATTTTTGTCTCATTTGTTTAACTGGGTTCTCTTTATCTACTTTTAGGACTTGTGTGAAAATCTGATGATGTTTTAGGTCATATTTATGCAGAAATCTAGAAAATTCTAAAGGGTTCACAAACTTTCAAGCACCACTGTAGGTGATCTCCGTTATTGAATAGAAATTCAATATTGTACTACTGTTTCTCCGACGGATCTGCATTTGAACAGAAGAGGGCACACGTGTTCTCCCACTCTGCCAGCTGCTAAAGAAGGTTGATGCCCAACCCCCATCCCCACATGCACACACAAGGCACTCTCAGAAACCAGTTCTTGCTTACAGGTTACTTGTAAACATTCCAAACAAGTGAAAACATGCTTTCCGAAACCGTGTTCTTCAACCCCAATTCCAAAACAGCATAACTAAAAACAGAATGCAATAATTTGCAAATCATGGAAATCCTATATTTCATTAAAAATAGTACAAAGACAACATATCCACTGTTGAAAATGAGAAATTTTATTGTTGTTTGAAAAATGTTTACTCATTTTGAATGTGATGTCAGCAACGTGTTTCAAAAAGTTAGGACAGGGGCATGTTTACCACTGTGTTGCATCACCTCTACTTTTAACAACACTCTGTAAACATTTGGGAACTGAGGAGATCAATTGCTGTCATTTTGAAAGCAAAGTGTTGTCCCATTCTTGCCTGATATACAATTGTTCAGGGTGTCCTTTGTTGTATTTTGCGCTTCATAATGCGCCAAATGTTTTAAATGGGAGACAGGTCTGGACTGCAGGCAGGCCAGTTTAGCACCTGGACACTCTTATGATGGAGCTAGGCAGTTGTAATACATGCAGAATGCAGTTTGGCATTGTCTTGCTGAAATAAACAAGGCCTTTCCTGAAAAAGATTTTGTCTGGAGGGCAGCATGTTGCTCCAAATCCTGTATATACTATCATTCGGCATTAATGATGCCTTCCCAGATGTACAAGCTACCCATGTCATGTGCACTAATGCACCCTCATACTATCACAGATGCTGACTTTTGAACTGTGTGCTGATGACAAACTGGATTGTCCCTCTCTTTATCTCAGAGGATGCGGGGTCAATGATTTCCAAAAACAATTTCAAATGTCAGTTTGTCAGACCTCAGGACAATTTTCCACTTCACCTCAGTCCATCGTAAAAGAGCTCGGGCCCAGAGAAGGTGGTGGTGTTTCTGGATATTGTTTATATCTGGTTTTAACCTGCATTTATGGATGCAGTGATGAACTGTATTCACAGATGATGGGTTTTCTGAAGTGTTCCTGAGCCCATACAGTGATTTCCACTACAGACACGTCTACTTTTAATGCAGTGTCACCTGAGAGCCTGAAGATCACAGGCATCCGATGTCAGTTTTCAGCCTTGTTTCTTGCATACAGAGATTTCTCCAGATTCTCTGAATCTTTTAATGATATTATGTACTGTAGATGATGTGATCCCCAAATTTTTTTTTGCAATTTTCTAATTTTTTGCAATCTGAGCCCACTGCATAATTTTGAAAACATTCTAAAAAGTGGGCAAGGGGCTGAGAGGGCAGGATATAGGGACATAGATGTGTGAGGTAGTAGTTGCTGAGTTTTGATCAGCATATATTTGAAAATGAGCACGGTTTCACAGCCTCCCACTCAAGGATTGAGGCTTGGGGTGGTGGGCTGCCCACCTCTGATTACAGGGCATTAACATTCTTTTTTAATGTTAATATTATTATATAATTAATATAAATTTCATGACATGCAGAAGTACTGAACAGTCAACTCTATGTCAGCATCGACCTTGCAAAGCTCAAGATGATTTTGACCAGGAGATCAGTAATTCACTCTGTGTGTTTGTGTATTTCTTGGTCTTTGCCCAAATACGTAAGAGTCTGTTATCTATGATCAGAGCATGTGCAGTGCCATACAGAAAGCCAGGCACTGTATTAAGGTATGTGAATCCTTTCATCATGGCACACTTTCAGCCTGTTCAGTGTGCTGAGTGCAGGATGTTTAGTCATTCTTCCTCCATCGCTAGCGATAGCTTTATTTGTGATAAGTGCAGATTAGTTAGCTCTCTGACGGAGAAGATTGTAGTGTTAGAAGCGTGTATCCAGGCTTTAGAGAAGGTCAGTGAGAATGAGAACAATGTAGTTTCTGTAGGGGAGAGTCTGGATGCCCTAGGTGGAGTTAGTAATCCCCCAACTCCGGCATTAGAGTACTTACAGCCGGGCGAATGGGTGACAACTCGGCGGCATAAGCATCGAGCCAAAGCTACCGCTGAGTGAGGCTTCCCCACGGGAGCACCACTCCTCTCCGCGTCACGTGTCGAACAGGTTTGCTCTCCTTAGTGATGCACCCACTGAGAAACCTGAAAGAGCTCTGGTTATAGGGGACTCTATCATACGGCACGTGAAATTAGCTCAGCCTTTAGGGGCACCAGCAGCTTTAGTCAGGTGTATAACCGGAGCCAGGGTGCCAGACGTAGCAGGTAATCTTAGGGTCCTAGGCAAGCACAGGTTCTCAAAGATAGTTATCCATGCAGGAGCTAATTATATACACCTTCGTCAGTCTGAGATTACTAAGAGTAACTTTGTAGAGGTGTTTAAATTAGCGAAGGTGATGTCCGATGCTGTAGTATGCTCTGGCCCCATCCCAATGTGGTGTGGCGATGTAGCTTACAGCAGGTTATGGTTGCTGAACTGCTGGTTGTCCAGGTGGTGCTCTGAAAACAGTGTGGGCTTTATAGATAATTGGGCTAATTTTGAGGGCACTGCTGGCCTGTTAGGGCGGGACGGTATCCATCCCACTCAGGAAGGTGCTGCTCTCATTTCCTGCAGCATACCGTAGGTCATAGTCTCAGAACAGGCCTAGTTAATTTCTGACAATCCAGAGCCAAGGCCAGGGAGCAGACGAACAGGCTAAACCAACTGTCTGCTAGCTGCACAGAGTCGTCACTCAGGGTCCACTACATCGAGACTGTGTCTGTTCCCCGAGCTCAACAAAAAAGTAGAAATATTCAGAGAGTTTGTTCCAGTAACCTAATCAATATAAAATTAGATCATACTGACTGTACAGCCGCTGCCAGCACCTTTGATCTAAAGGTGGGGCTATTAAATATTAGATCTCTTACATCTAAAGCACTAATGGTTAATGAACTTATTACTGATCAGGAGTTTAATATACTGTGTTTAACTGAAACATGGATTAAGCCAAATGAATATATAGCATTAAATGAAGCTAGCCATGTATCACCACGCTACTGTATTAAATGTACATTCATGTCAACTACTGCACAGAGCTTTATAAATGATCTCCCAGAGTTATCAACTTTGATTGAGTCACTGTCAGCCCCTGCAGAACTTGATCAGGCAACTGAATGCTTCGAGTCAACATTCCGCCATACTTTAGATAATGTAGCTCCTCTTAAAAGGAAAACGGTCAAAGACAAAAAATTAGCACCCTGGTATAATGATGACACTCACACTTTAAAACAGACCACTCGAAAATTGGAACGTAAATGGCGTCAAACAAAATTGTTAGTGTTCAAATAGTGTGGAAGGAGAGCTTCCTGAAGTATAGAAAAGCTCTTAGTGCTGCTAGATCAACATATCTCTCCACCCTAATAGAAAATAACAAAAATAATCCTAGATTCTTATTTAATACTGTAGTAAAATTAACCAGGAATAATATTGTCCACTATAGACACATGCACACCTGCAGTATATAGTAGCAACAACTTCATGAATTTTTTTAATGACAAACTTGAGAATATCTGACAAAAAAATTCAAACTACTAATTTAAGATCAGACAATGTAAGTGACCCTGTAGTTAACAATATAACTGTATCAGATAAGCAATTAGAATGTTTTACTCTCCTTAGAAACCACGAGTTGGCCTAGTGGTTAGTGTGTCCGCCTCTCGATCGTGAGTTCTACTCACGGTCGGGTCATACCAAAGACCATCATAAAAATGGTACCTACTGCCATCTGGCAAGGCACGCTGCAATACAGATGTGAGTGGGGAGTCAAACTCTTGTGGTTACCAGAGGACTAGCCCCCCACTGTAACCCTAGCTAGATAATAGGCCGAGGGCTATGTAAATGGAGATCGGCACCGCCCTATGCACCACATGGCATGGGAAGGACTCCCCTTAGAAAAATTGAATTACTTTAATTAATCTCGGCATCAAAAGCCTCAACTTGTGTACTAGATCCCTTACCTACACATCTGTTCAAACAGATAATACCTGAAGTAATTGAACCGCTTCTAAAAATAATAAATTCTTCTCTTAGGATTGGCTATCTACCCGAATCCTTTAAACTAGCAGTTATGTGGAGGACGGCCCCATGTGGACAGTTGAAAGTCACACCTGGAGGACACTCTGGACGCTTACAGTAATGCTTTTATGGCTGAGGACTACAGTTGACTTGCTAACTTTAGGACTGCAGTTGTCATGAACAGTTTTGCACTTAAGTTTCCATCAATGAAGAGTTTATAACATCAGTGAAGCAGACTTCATGTTAAAACTGTTAATGTTATAGTCATGTTGTTGCCCAAATGAGGATGGGTTCCCTTTTGAGTCTGGTTCCTCTCAAGGTTTCTTCCTCATGTCATCTGAGGGAGCTTTTCCTTGCCACCGTCACCACAGGCTTGCTCATTGGGGATAGATTGGGGATGAAATTAGCTCATGTTTCAAGTCGTTCAAATTCTGTAAAGCTGCTTTGCGACAGTGTTTACTGTTAAAAGCGCTATACAAATAAACTTGACTTGACTTGACTTGACACTGTGCCAGCCTGCGTATTAGATACACAAACTAGCAGAGTTTAACCTCAGTTGGACAACAACAAAGGCACAAACTTATTCTGAATGCCAAAAATTGCTGCAATGTTAGAAAGAATACACATACAGTCTGCCCTCGCCAAAAAAAACAAACAAACAAAAAAAAAACCCAACCAGAATTGTAAATAATGCAATGCAATACACAGGAATTAGTAACAGTTACATAAGGGGTTGGACAACTTTGAATAAATATAAAGCACAACTTCTTGAATATTGAAGATAATGTTTAGTTTCCTGAACACAGATGCAAAGAAAAAAAATGCATTTTCATATGGATGTATATTAAGGCTTTAGTCAAAGAAAAGTCTTAATCTGTGCCCAGGAAACCAACATCATTCTTTTAAAAAAATGTTCTGCAGATAGTTCATGGCTTTAGCTCCCTAAATATGTTTTTGTTTTTTTGTTTTTTCTGGGAAAACTCTTAGTTGCAGGGTCCAGGAAGCTTCAAGGGTTTCTCTAGAAAACTAAACCCAAGAACCCTTCAGAGTGTTATTTAGTAACTAAATAGAAATATTTTGCATTGATTAAAGGTGCCATATTTATACCCCTTTTCCACAAGTTGACACAGTTCCTTGAAGTCTTACAGGAGAACTGAAGTAATTTTTAAACTTGCTTTATTTCTTAATTAACATGTTATTCAATTACGTTTTCAGTTTTATTAACCTTATATCGTGACTCATATTGGCATATTATATTACACTTATCGGCCTTTTCGGTTTTTAGCCATGTTGAACGTAGTTTGTAAGGTCCACGGCAGGCGTCGCTTATCCGCGTGATCTTCACAAGACTTGTGCGAGACTTCAAACGTGAAGTGTCAGCGCCGCTATTTTGAAAACTGTTTACACAGCGGCCAGATCGCCATATCATTCCAATTTAGATTCATTTCAAGATTTGCTAGCTTCATTAGTGACGGAGATTATTCCATACAACTTTGAACCAGTGTGGAGTAGAGAAGAATTGGAAAGACGACAGGATAAGGACTAGTCCGTCGCACTGGTATTTACGTCATTACTGTCGCACAATTAAAACGTGCCAGATCAGGAGGCTGGTGGGTTTTCAAAATAATAAATCCATGCATGTATTTTTGTGATAAATATGTATTATACTGAGCGCATTTTCCACATAATCCTCACTAAGGTTTCGGACAGCGCTATAAAATGGCATCCCCACTATATAGTGCTCTATGTAGTGAGTAGGCAGCGATTTCGGACACAGGGAAAACTTCCGGCTTGATTACGTCAGCATTCGAAGGAGGGCGCACGTCATCTTTTGACGTTGGCAGATGGTGATCACTTTGATTTCTTCCGTCCTACGAAGTCTTGCGCAGGTCTCAACAAGTCTCATTTACGGTCATTGCTTTGACATATGGACTGATATCATCTCATCTCATCTCATTATCTCTAGCCGCTTTATCCTGTTCTACAGGGTTGCAGGCAAGCTGGAGCCTATCCCAGCTGACTACAGGCGAAAGGCGGGGTACACCCTGGACAAGTCGCCAGGTCATCACAGGGCTGACACATAGACACAGACAATCATTCACATTCACACCTACGGTCAATTTAGAGTCACCAGTTAACCTAACTTGCATGCCTTTGGACTGTGGGGGAAACCGGAGCACCCAGAGGAAACCCACACAGACACAGGGAGAACATGCAAACTCCGCACAGAAAGGCCCTCGCTGGCCACGGGGCTGGAACCCGGACCTTCTTGCTGTGAGGTGACAGCGCTAACCACTACACCACCGTGCTGCCCGGACTGATATAGTACATAGCATATTTCAAGCACTCATAACTTGCTATAGCAGTGACAAAATAGCTGTCAGAAATGCATTCCTGCATTTTATAAAATGAGATAAATAGAATTTTGATAATAAAAAAACTGCCTTCAGTTCCCCTTTAATGAAATGTCTGTGACATGCTTTGGTCTACCACAAGGATAAAGCACCACAGCTCCCTTCTCACCCTGTCTAAACAGCCCTGTTCAAAACAGCTCATTTGAGTGCCTGTTCCTTTCAATGATAATGAACCATTGCTCAGCCCTCACCCCTTCCACCAATCAATCAGGTAGCACTCTTACTGATGTATCGATTGTGAACGATTTGTTCATTTTGAGCTAATCTTTTGCGTAAACCATTCATTTTTCCCTGGCTGACTCAGGCTCAGCTTTGTTTACGAATTAGTTTTTTGTGTATTAGTCTCTCATTAACTTGTCACATGACCGCTGCGTATTCTCAATCGGAGGAGCAAGCCATTCGCGAATCATAATGACAGGTCTTTCGGATATGAGTCTCTCGTTCATTATTCACGTGCTTACAGCAGTCACATGACCGGTGCTATTGTTGGAGACGAGACGAGAGCTTGCTAACATTAGCTGGTCAACCAGAACATTTCTGTAGCTAGCTAGCTGTGTTGTAATGTAGCAGTTGAATGGATGTTTAATTTGCCTTTCCACTGGAACAAGGTCATATATAGGTCATCAATGACCAGGTAGGTTAAGTGAATAGCTATCAGACAGTGAATAGAATGATATTTTTAATGATAGGCACAGCACTCTTGTACGAGCAAATGAACTTGAAGTAATCAGTCATTCCAACTGAATAACTCAATAGGCTATGGTCCAAAGGGTTGCTTAAGAGCTTAATAAAAGGGAACTTGTGTAATACTTTACCAAGTGAAGCAAAGCATGTTACTCTTAGTTTTTGAGAACTGTCTGGGGTGGCCACAGCGCTATACTCGTTCCAGTGAACAAGATTTGACTGAATGGGATTCAAAGATCCAAGTCAATAAAAAGATCCAAACTTCCCATCATGAATATTATGAATGTCATGAATATTAATTCACAAAGGCAGTTCTTAAGCCATGAGTGGAAATAGTCAGATGAGGAGGCGGCATAATTCTAATGAGCTCCCCTTGTGACATAGAAAGAGGAGCCAAATTTGAACAGCTTGCTGAAGCATATCCATCCATCCATCCATCCATCCATTCATTATCTGTAGCCGCTTATCCTGTCCTATAGGGTAGCAGGCAAGCTGGAGCCTATCCCAGCTGACTACGGGCGAAAGGCGGGGTACACCCTGGGCAAGTCACCAGGTTGTTGAAGCGTATTATGTTTTCTGAAATAGGCAGCCCAAAAGAAACTGACTGGGTGTCTTATTTCAGAATTTGTGGGTTGCTAGGCACTCCAGATACTCAAATGTATGTGCACAAGCACTGAAAAAGTGAGTTTTTCATAATATGTCCTTGTTACACTCTGACGGCTCAGGGAATGAGGAACTATGAGACAGGCTTGACAACTCAAGGCATGCTTTATTTTTAACCCTTGTATGATGTTTGGGTCTGTGGGATAGAGCCCTGCACTCCTGCGGGACCCGCCGCAAAGCAGTGTGGCGCGGGACAAATTTTGAAAGCTTATTGCGGGCGGGAGCGGGAGTGCACAATGCGGGCGCGGGCGGGAGCGGTGATAAGCTGCAGTCCCGCTAACTAAAAACGTGTTTAAAATAAAATTTATAAATTATTAATTTATGTCTATCATATATAATTTGTGCTGGATATTTTATTTGGCATTAATAAAAACATTTTAAGATGCCTAAATTTGCAGAGAGAGTCAGATTGCCATTGATCACCCTAACGGGCAATCCTTTGATCACTCTAATGACTCGCCGTTCACACCCAGCCTCCAGTGACCCACACTAACATGATGCCTCAATGACACCTTAGATGAGCTGGTCATCAGGATTCTGATTCTGATCCAGGAGAGGATAAATATCTCTCGTACGTTTCCGATTCCTTTCCTCTTCCGTGTTTGAGATCTCCGATCATGGCAGAAGAGCAGAGCTCCTTTACTGAAGCTCACAGTGCTTCAAAAGTAAGTGCTGCTTTAAAAAGAGGTACATTTACCATTAAAAAGTCAAGAGTCCTGAAATCGGACATTTGGAAATCATTCTCACTCGTGTACGATGCGGAGGGAAATCAGCTGCCCTTTGCTTGCTGTGATAAGTGCCAAAAGGTTCTGACATACTAGGATATTCTAGTTAGAAATGCTTTACAAATGTAAACTGGGTTAGCCTAATGTTTTGTATGGCTGAACAATAAATATACCAAATTTCCACTTGGAATTACGTGCTCGCCTGTCTTTTTTTATTGTTTATTATTATTATTATTATTATTATTATAGACACTGACGAAGGCAACAGCCGAAACGTTTGTCTCCTTCTGCTGCTAAAAACAACTGAAAAGAAATGTAACTAAAAGAATAAGTTCAAGAGTGCGATCCATCTCTCCTTTCACACTAATTATTCATAGGAGACGCACCACGGGAGAGCGCATACTTAAATGATTAGCCTACTTAAATAATTATTATTATTATTAGGTCTACATGTTGCCATTTCAACATTCCGAATTCAGAAACAAGATAAATAATAACAAACGTGAACGTGAGCTGTAGATATTTATGCTCAAATCCACTCAAAGTAGGGGGCGGGGCACCATCACGCTGTGTCAAGACAAGAACTTTCCTGAGAAATAACGCGAACGTCTGCATCATGCGGGATTTGCGGGCGAGAGCGGGACAAAATATGGCAGGCGCGGGCGGGAGCAGGACTGAAAATCATAATTCTTTGCGGGAGCGGGCGGGAGCGGGACTGCACAATGCGGGCGTAGGCGGGAGCGGGACTGAAAAATCCGACCCGCGCAGACCTCTATTGTGGGACCTGTTTTCATTTTTTTTATCAAAGGAACAATGATACGATTAATTATTTTTTCAAGCTCAGACTCATTGGCCTTGGTTTCTGTGAAGAACATATATCAGAACACATTTTCGACGACCACACACTGTACCCCCCCAACACATTTATATTACATACAGGATGTTCGGGTCCACTGGACCCGGGGCTAATAAAAGTGTGTACCTTCACTCTGTCGTCCTCCTGTCTGGGCCTGCTGTTAGTGTGTGTGTGTGTGTGTGTGTGAGTTTTGTGTTTCTGTCCCTGCCATTCAAGCATCGACACCTGTCTGCTCTCACATTCCTGCACATTTTACCCTCTGTCTTGTGGGAACCAAGACAGAGGTTCCCGTAAATTGGGGGCGGGACACAATAAATACAGCTTTTCCAATGTGGTTCCTTATCACAACTGATCAAGATGGCCAAAAGATTCTCTGTATGGACTTGCAAATGATTTTGGAAGAGAGAGAAGCTTTTGATGATGATGTAGAGGAAGATGTTTCAGAACGTGAGGATCACATTTCTGAAAATTCAGAGTCTGACAGTGACTTTGAAGAAGAGGATGAAGATGGAGCATCAGCCGGTCCCAAACCGAAGGCGAGCATGGGGATGATGTGTTGTACAGACTGACATGGTTACTGTATGTGTTCAGCTTGTGTTGTGTAAACTGAACTGAATGGGTTAAATTTCTAATGAAATTCAAAGAAATAAAAATCAGTTGTTATGAAAAACCTTACTTTATTTGTAAATTTGAAGATAAACATCTTTTTTCCACTCATGTTTTGACTGCAATTGATTTTCTTTTTGTAAAATTACATTTTATTAAAAAACAAACAAAGAACGAGTAGCACTTTTTTTCAAATAAATGTAATCTAACAAAGGTAAAGGGCAAATATTAACCATATAAGCTGTTTATGTTGCTTGTAATTGGGGTGAAGTAAACATCTGTTAAGTATTTAATGTAAAATTGTTTGATTGTGTTGAATTTAAAACACCAAAATGCAGCGGGTCTACCAGACCCACAAACCCTGGTTGAGTGACAAAAATATGAACACCACACAAGGGTTAATTTGGAGTTCATTTTTCAGTGTCATTATATTCTCTCTTTTTTACACACACACACACGACACTGGGTAGCCCATCTCTCTCTCTCTCTCTCTCTCTGGTTATCGGTTTCTCCCTGAAAGAACACAAAAGACACGCATAAGTAACCTGCCAGTAATCAAACACGGGTGAAACTCATCACATGTTACCTGCAGGTTCCACCTGACTTCTCACAGCTGACACTCGATCACACCCTCGCTGTCACAGTGCCCTTTAATGAAAGGAATCCTGTCTTCTTTTTTGCAAAAGTAAATATCATGGCACCATCAGTATCTAAAATCAATAGCAAAGTCCTACTGCTAACTTTATGTGAGGTTTTGATCTGTCTGTCCTGAAGGAGGTTGAATTGACAAAGTATGATCTAGGAATGTAGACCTCTGCCGTCTAAGAGATTCTGCTTCACAGATATCTGGGAGATTGGTTTCTCCCTGATTGATCTGCAAGGTGGAATCTCCTGGATATCTGTGAGGCAGAATCTCTTAGGCGGCAGAGGTCTACATTCCTAGGTCATACTTTGTCAATTCAATCCGAAATGAACCATTTTGTTGGCTCACAGCAAGAAGGTTCTGGGTTCGAGTCCAGTGGCCAACGGGGGCCCTTCTGTGTGGAGTTTGCATGTTCTCCCCATATCTGTGTAGGTTTCCTCTGGGTGCTCTGGTTTCCCCCGCTGTCCAAAGACATGCAGGTTAGGCTAACTGGTGGCTCTAAATTGACCGTAGATGTGAATGTGAATGGTTGTTTGTCTCTATGTGTCACCCCTGTGATGACCTGGCGACTTGTCCAGGGTGTACCCCACCTCTCGCCCATAGTCAGCTGGGATAGGCTCCAGCTTGCCTGCGACCCTGCATAGGATAAGCGGTTACAGATAATGGATGGATGGATGGATGGATGGATGGATGGATGGATGGATACTACAGACCACTTAGTAAATCCAAAGCTGTGAATTTGCTTGAGTTTCACAGCACATCTCTTCATGTTGTGACTTTGAGGAAGAACCTTAATTGAGACTGGTATTTCTGTTTGGAGACATTTTGGCTCCAGACCATGTAAAACTGGTTCCACTCCCCTGTGGCACAGAATATGCTGAACATCCAGGTTTGCATACCTTGCATTTGCCAGAACTCTTACTGTTTGATATGATTTTTTTTAAGGCATGGACACCTACTATATAGATAGCAATGATCATTAGCAGCTGTGGTTTTCATAATCTGGTGGTGATTCTTAGTTCAAAAGGAAAGGAAGTGTTTCACTAACAGCCCTTTACCGGTAGTTCCTGAGTTTTCCGGCAGAATAATGTTTAACAACCAACCACTTATTCATTCTATCAGCTTCCTGTGATGGTGTCCTTGAAAATGTTGTCAATACAGTGTTCCTAAAATTATCTTACTGACCAGCTGAGAAGGCCTTTTATAACTCCACAGTAGAACTGGTTTGCTTGTCCCAAATTGTTTTTAAAGGTTGTGCTTTTCAAAAGTTCTGGTAGAAAAAGACACGTTAATAGCAGCATGTTTTGAAATAAATGACATCAACCTGCTATTACTAAAATGCTTCCTCATAGTTATATTAGCAGGTCACTGCAAACTCAAAGCAAGTAGGACTGAGCCTCCTCTCATGATAAGGTCCAGAAAGAACAGTCTTTTTTTCAGGTATTTGCAATTTGTTTGTTCCCTGTAACCAAAGTGCCAACACACACAGAGCAGCAGAATATTCTAGATTAAGGTTAACCTGACACCCTGTGAACACGAAACATTCTAAAAGTCACAGGGGCATTAAAGCCTTAACCATTAACTCAGTTCACCTACTACAGCTACAACTGACCATGTGCACATAGCCCTTAGCTCATACTTGGTTTTAAAAAAAACCCAAACCTTTTGCTTGTAATACAGCACTCAGTTTTATTGTATCCCACTGTTTCTTGAAAAAAAAAAAACACTTCAGCTCTATCAAACTGAGAGGGGATCTCCTGTGCACTGCCTTCTTCAAGTCATTCCACAGGTTTTTGACAGGAGTCGGATCTGGCCTTCTTCTTAAGCCATTCCTTTGTTGACTTGAATTTGTGCTTTGGGTCAACGTCATGCTGGAAGTTCATTGGTTTTCAGAGGCCTGGAAGTTTTGTGCCCCCCCAAAAAAAAAAAAAAAAATTGGTATTTGGAGTGATCCATGATTCCCTTGACCTTGACTAGCACCCCAGACGCAGCTGCCACCACCATGCTTCACCATGAGTATGGAGTTCTTTGGGTGATAAACTGTTTTATCATTATGCCAAAATAGTTCTATCTTGGTCTCTTCTTACTATAACACATAAAGAATAAGATAGATTTCTGTCACATGCAGTGACAAAGAGTGACCATTACTTGCCAGATATTCCTATAGATCCTTTAATGTTGCCATAGGTCTCTTTGCAGCTTCTCTGATAAGTTTTTTTCTTGTCCTTTGATCAGTTTTCAGAGTATCACTGTATTGCCCCATTTTCTCCAATTGATGAGTAATAAAGATTACTTGTTGCGATCTTTGTAGTGTTTGATATATCTGATGAGAATGTCAGTATTTCCATTGTGCTGTGGTATATGTTGTATCGTAGCTCGCACTGCATGTTTGCTTGTTCAGTGAAGCAGACAAGAGCATTGTGAACCCTTAAAATGACATGGCACTTATTTTGCTAATATCAAGGCCATTCTGTTCTCATTATATAATGAAAGCTGATAGTTGTACTGGTATAGTGGTTAGCACTATCGCCTCACAGTAAGAAGGTCCTGGGCTCGAGCCCAGTGGCCGACAGAGGCCTTTCTGTGTGGAGTCTGCATGTTCTTCCCGTGTTTGCATGGGTTTCCTCCGGGTGTTCCGGTTTCCCCCACAGTTTATAGAGATGCAGTTAGCTTAACTGGCTACTCTGCATTGCCTATAGGTGTGAATGTGTGTGAATGGTTGAGAGGAGAAAACCTGTATAATAATCCAGTAGAAGGCAACAGGAACCCACTACTGTAATTCTTCCCTAGAAACTTTGATGGCTGAAGCTGTCAGAGCAGACCTGCCATCAGGCAGAACACTGAAGAAGTGGTAATAGAGCTGTGTTTTGGATGCATTGACTTTGAGTTTTCAACTGTACATTTTCAATTAGTTATTAGTAATATTACAATTCGTATTCATGTCAATGTGGAGCAGTGGTGAACCATTACTATTAGAGCTCAGCCAAAACATAGCCAGACACACCAAAAAAGCAACAGGACAAAGGATTTTGCAAGGGATTAGCGGCAGGCTGCCAGGTAGCTCCGTTGTGTGTAGTTGCTGATGTTGATTTTAAAAGTAATGAAGTAAATTACATAGGGAAATGAAAACTTAAGTATGAGTGAAAAATACTGTGGTGAGCGTGTGTGCGTGGAAGAGGAGTCTGTTGACAGAAATCTTAGTTTCTCGGTCGTTAGCCTGTGCTGCTTGCTCTCCGACTTACAGTTAAGCTCACGTTGGCCTTCGAGAAGGCCTAGGGTGATACATTTTTGGTCCCTCCCAATATAAATCAAAATCTGATTGGTTAATTTGTCTGTCACTTCCTACATAAACATACACTCCGATGGCCTTCTGTCCCAGCAATAAAGTCCTAACCAATGAGCGAGCCAGCTCTAAACTCTTCTCTGCCTGGAAACAACAAACAAAAAAATCTCATTGGATAACTCCGTTTTAATGTTTTCAGGACGTTTCTGAAAACATTCAGGACATTCGCCTTTCATTTCTGAAGCAAATTTGATTAAAAAATGAGGCCAAATTAGAAGAGAATAATTCTAATGAAATTATGAAAGAAATTAAATATAACATTTGAAATGCTGATATGTTTGGTCCATCTCTGAAAGCCTCGAAGGCCCTGACGGTTCCCCACTGATGTGGAGCATATTAAAATGACATCTTAAAAGGTTAAAAATGTGACCGTGTAACAGACAAACAATTCACTTATTCATTTTAAAACACTAACTATGTTTTCATGTATGACATTCATCTCATTGTAATCTAAGTGCATCCTTAGTTATTGGTTACATACAGTATATGTGGCAGCAGGGGCATGGTCGAGCGCCGGTTGTGAACGGCAAGGACGGAGTCAGGTTGAACCAGCGGGTAACATGTGATGAGATACATCTGCGTCGAATTACTGGCTGTCTATTAACGTGTGTCTGTGTGTCTTTCAGATAGCCAGTACCGAGAGAGAGAACTGTATCTCCTCACATGAGTGTGTTTGTAGCATCTGCCTGCAGTTCCTCATTGCCCACTCTGATAAAGTTGTTACAAGACATTATAAGTTGTTTTAAATGGAAGAAAAGAAGTTAACGAGATCTCATGTGTAGATTGTTTTTGAACTACCAAAATCTGGAGGATTCAAGATGGCGAGCTGAGCCCAGTGTGCCTGTGGACAATCGTGGGAGTGGTGTGGACTACCGTAGGATCTGTTCCCAGAAGAAATTAGTTTGTTCCCATTACAAATAGATTGGTTTTTGAACTACCAGAATCTGGAGGATTCAAGATGGCGAGCTGAGCCCGGTGAGACTGTGGACAATTGTGGGAGTGGTGTGGACTACCGTAGGATCTGTTCCCAGAAGAAATCTGATGAGCTTGTTTCATTCGTCTAGACACCAGATAGTTACAGTAGAAGTACAACCAGTACAAAATCTGATGAGCTTGTTTCATTCGTCTAGACACCAGTTACAGTAGAAGTACAACCAGTACACACACCTGGACCCCAGTATTGATGCACAGTATTGATGGACTGAATTCCAAAGGGATTTTCTTTAATTCTCTTGTTTATTATTCTGAAGAGTTCTTCCTTTTATTTCATTTCCTAATCTACAAAGGAAGAGAAGAAAATGCTGTACATTATATTGCCTTGCAAAAGCAGTGCAATCGTCAACATGTTCAACTTATCAGCTCCTCTTGTGAGATAAGTTAAGGTATATCTCTTCCCGAAACCAAGTAGATGTTGGCACCTTTATTATTTATCTGTGTAGGACTAGGACAAAAGATGGCGAGCCAGCCAGGAGAGGTTTTGAGCTCTGTCATTTGAAAGTTGAACAGTTTGACACTTTTGTTGCATTGTAAACATCTGTAAAACTTCTGTAAATATTGATACCACCTACTTAGAATTATTTTGTGGTAAAATGGTAGCCTAAATTATGGATGTAATTCAACCAGAAAACTTTAAAGTCCCCAAATCTCTCCTAGTAGGAGACTTGACTGGTAAATGTGGACAGTTTAAAGACACACTTAGAAGATTGCTCTGGTCACTTACAGTTTTGCTATGATGGCTTAGGACTACAATTGCCCTGACAACTTTAGGACTACGGCTGTCGTGAACAGTCTTTCACTCAAGTCTCCATCAATGAACAGTTAATAACATCAACAAAACAGACTTCATGTTAAAACTATAATGAATTCCCCCGTTACACTACTTTGTGACTATACAGGACACAGTTATGGAAGCAAGTTATTTATAATCACGCTATCTGTTATCACCCAAATGAGGATGGGTTCCCTTTTGAGTCTGGGTCCTTATAAGGTTTCTTCCTTGTGTTGTCTGAGGGAGTTTTTCCTTGCCATCGTCACCGCAGGCTTGCATTTATTCGGGATAAAATTAGTTCATGTTGTGGGTGCATTTGGGTAATTGAGTGATCAATCTCATTAAATCAGTCTCATATTAAATTTGAAGGTTAATAATTAAATTGAATCAGTCTCATTTGAATCGTCTAAATTGAATCACTTAAAGTGAATCAATCAAGTGAATCATTCAAGCGAATCATTCAAAGTGAATCATTCAAAGTGAATCACTTAAATTATTATGATCACTTACCTTATTGCATAACTTATATGCACCTTTCTGAATTCTTTGGGAGATTGGGGACTTCAAAGATTTTGTTAGACACAACAAATAAAGACACAGTTTCAATAATAAATGAATTTATTATAATAAAGATAAAAATGGATAATAGCAGATGGAATATATACAAACGGTGAGGTGTGTGTGTGTATATGTGTGTGTGTGTGTGTGGGTGTGTGTATGAGAGGCCTTGTGTGGGTGTGGCCCACACAAGAGAATTAGCTTTGTGTAGCTAACTCCACGTGTGCTTGTGGGGGAGGAGTTGACCACGTGGCTAGGCCTATGGCCTAGCAAAAGAAAGAAGCTAGCGTGGAATGCTAACTGAAGTGTGTTTGGCCACGTGGTGAAGGCCTAGATTAACCTCGTGTGGCTAAACTAAGACAAAGGGGAGCTAGCTAAAGGTGTGTTTGTATAGGCCTAGATTAGCCTGTGGAGCTAACTCCACGTGGTGGAGGCCTAGATTAGCTTTGTGTTGCTAAGTAGACAAAGGAATGCTAGCTCATAATGCTACTAAATCCACTGAAGTCTTGATGCGGTCAAGATGTATAAGGAAATTAAGTATGTTAGTACAGAATAAAGAGAAGCATGCACAGCCTATCTATTAAACAATTGAGAGAACATAGAACAAAATAAATCAACACGCTGCGTGTTTAACAGTGTAACAAATAAACCTGGGTTTAAGTTCACACTATTTCAATAAAAGCAAATTCATAAAGACTAGCTATAATTATGCCCAAAAATGCCAGTCTTACTTAGGATAATATCCCGCTTCTACGCGAGATTATGAAAAGATTTTCCGAGACTTCGGAGGTTCGCCGTTGTGGAGCACGTGAGTCGATTCCGTGAGTTGATTCCGTGGACAGAGAACTTCTCTTGAGCCGACGCGTCGCTCGTGATGAAAAGAAAGTCTCTGATTAAATTAATGTACACAGCGCTTCAATCAGGAGGAATTCTGGTCGCTCCTAATTATAAATTAACTGCTTTGAGCTGCAGTCGTACGTACTTAATGAATGAAACCGGTTGTAACTCACTGAGTTTAAAATCGCGCGATCTTAGAGTCTACCGTGGCCAAAGGTAAACAAAGAAAAGCGCGAAACTCTGATTCTTGCAAGAAAGAAAGAAAAAGAAAAGACATCTTTATCTGGTTGGCTCGCAGAGCGAGCCTTCCTCTCTGTGTCCGTGTGGAATCACGGCGCCAAAAGAAGCGGAGCTAGGAGTTCCGGGGTTTCTTATGCCTTCATGTAGGATGTGACGTTGGTGATCCCGCCCACACGTGACGTAGGTCAACGCGGAAGTTGGCTGATGGGAAATGTAGTTTCTTAAAGAGACTGTGAATGTACCTACAATGTGTTTAAAGTCTTTAATTTTCTGTAAAGCTTGCATCAATGTCTGTTGTTAAAAGCACTATACAAATAAATTGACTTGACTTAATCAAATTTTGTACATTTGAAATTCTATGCCAAAACAACAACAACTTTAAACCCGTTACTTATTTACAAACGAAAAAAGGGAAACCTTGTAAAAAAAAAAAATTAGATGTTGCCTGAGATGGGTTAACTCATTTTTAATGGTTAAATCCACATTGTCTTGAATATTTAATGTTGAAAAATGAATTCCAAAATATAAAGTTTAGTTTTGATGAGTTATATGGGGCAAATGGCACCACAACCTTGGAATTAGACACGAATATTTTTCCGAAGGTAATTATTCAAAGAATAATTTTTAGAAAACAAGAAAACAGTCATCTATATCCCCCGCCCTATATACCAAGTATATACCAAGTTTCACGATGATATTTGTCACATTTTTCAAGTTCTGCTGCAGGAATCCAACCCTACCTCTTTACACTGACCTCAGCAGCCCATATACCCGCCGGACCTTTGGTTCCAGGTGAGCTAAAAATTTAAATTTCTCGCATTTCTTAGTATCAAAAGGCACATGTACATTACTTAATCAACACATATACCAACTTTCAAGACCATACCATACCATAGTTTTCAAGTTCTGCTCCGGAAACAAAACCTACTCCTAAGACTAACCTGAGAGATTAAGTCTGAAATTTTTTCCATGGAAACATGAAAAATTAAAATTTCTCAAATTTCTTAGTATGAAAAGGTGCATCTACATCACCTTGTTAACATGTATACCAAGTTTCAAATCCGTATCATGAATAGTTTTGGATATATGCTCTGGAAACGAACATTGCTCTTAGAAACTTAGTCAAAATCTATTTTTAATGTAAAAATTTGAAAAATACTTTTTTTTTTTCAAAAATCCAAAATAGCAAAAGGCACCAGCTCACACGTTGCAGTTCATACACAAAGTTTCATGAAGATATCTTCAGTAGTTTTAAAGATATGGCCCGGAAATGAAAATGTGACCGGACAGACGGAAACTTTGTTTGGGCATGGGATAATATTCAGGTAAAAGTCAAAGTCCAGGTTCAAATATTATACTCAAGTAGGTAGGAAAGTATTCAGCTGGCTAACAGACTACAGTCGACATCGCCTGATCAGTCACATGACAAATCTCCCCATTCACAATCGCCTGTACTTATATTCAGACTCAGATGTTTCTAGATTATACCTTTTTTTTAAGAATGTTCGATTTATGTGTAATGTAGTACTTGATCCATGAGATGCATTTGAACCGTATAACTGTTAACAATTTCTTTTCAGTGTAAATGACATCCTTCAGGTATAAATTATGTCCCAAAAAGTTATCATTTATGTCCCATACCAGTCATCAGTTACAGGATTTTTTTAATGGAAATAAAAATTTGATGTATGCGCATGTACTATAAATCATACTTTACCAGTTTTTACTTCAAACTTAGGTTGAATTTGAAATAATTTCTGACGTATCTGTGCTGTACACACTTGCAGTTGCCTAATTAGACCACACACACACACACACAGTATGTAGAAGCACTCCTCTTAAGGTCCCTCAATCTGCTTAAGGTGTTCTTCAGACGGCATGTGACTTGCTGGGCCAGGCTACATGACTTCTATGGTCTTGCTTTAAATCTAAAAAAAGCTTGCACTATGTCTGGACTGTTATTTAAAAAATGGGAATCCTGTTATGGAAAGCTTGTCATGTCCTTAACCCTGACTCATAATGCTATGGGATGATACAATACATCACTGACATCCTGTTTTTGATGATGATTCAAAACAGTGGGTAGTCGTGGCTTTGCTATAGCAAGATTTACAGAGGATTGCATCAGATTTTTATACATTGGTCATTTCAGGTCTTTGGCAAACCATGTGACCAGCTATAATCGTTTAATAATGCCAACAATGCCCCCATTATAGCCCGAAACCAAACGAGGCATAATCGAGTACTTTATAGCATTGTACAGTAAAGAATGGCAATCCGTGAACCTTAAACCTGTACTTATTTTCTATCTGCTATGTTCTCATCAAACAAAGAACACTTTGTTTTATATATAATTCTATAACACAGTCAGCAAATAAAAACAAAGCACATGTGAAGTAATGTAGCTTGAATTATGAGCTCGTTGGCAGTTAAAAGGTCAGTGAGGTAGGTTATATAAAATAAGGTCACACTCTCACAAGCACATCTAATCTAGATCTGGCAACTCCCACACCAAACATCACTCTCACACTGAGACCCCACAACCAGAGCACCTGTTTCTTCATGTGAGTGAGTCAAAGCCCAGAAACAAGGCTGATCTAAGAAACCCTGAATAAGCACAAGTAAATGTGGCTACAAATACAAACGCACCTGCATTATAAATAATTGTCCAAAACCTAGAAGTGGTTTACGTAAAAGATAAAAAGAAGCTTGACAAAGAATAAGACAAACATTACGTATAAGGATAAAATGACTTTAAGATGATTTTTCTTTACTTAAAAAGAAAAACAAGGAATCACAGTGATGATGTATGAAAAATATAATACTATTTAGACAAAATGTGGGTGGCACAGTGGTGTACTCGTAGTGGTTAGCGCTGTCGCCTCACAGCAAGAAGGTCCTGGGTTCAAGCCCCGTGGCCGATGAGGGCCTTTCTGTGTGGAGTTTGCATGTTCTCCCCGTGTCCGCGTGGGTTTCCTCCGGGTGCTCCGGTTTCCCCCACAGTCCAAAGACATGCAGGTTAGGTTAGCTGGTGACTCTAAATTGACCGTAGGTGTGAATGTGAGTGTGAATGGTTGTCTGTGTCTATGTGTCAGTCCTGTGATGACCTGGCGACTTGTCCAGGGTGTACCCCGCCTTTCGCCCGTAGTCAGCTGGGATAGGCTCCAGCTTGCCTGCGACCCTGTAGAACAGGATAAAGCGGCTAGAGATGATGAGATGAGATGAGATGAGATAGACAAAATGTAGCATGATCAGTCTCCTCTAACTTTCTGCTCAAAAACTCAAGGACATACATATGCTTGTTCACGTTCTTTCATTGACAGTTATCCTAATTTATTGAATCCTACTCCTATTCAAACCACGAGTTGGCCTAGTGGTTAGCATGTCCGCCTCTCGATTGGGAGATCGCGAGTTCTACTCACGGTCGGGTCATACCAAAAGACCATCATAAAAATGGTACCTACTGCCGTATGGCAAGGCATGCTGCAATACAGATGCGAGTGGGGAGTCAAACTTTCACGGTTACCAGAGGACCAGCCCCCCACTGTAACCCTAGCTATGTAATAGGCGAGAGGCCGAGGGCTACGGAAATGGAGATCGGCGCCGTCCTATGCGCCACGTGGCGTGGGAAGGGACTTTGACTCCTATTCAAGTGTATTACAAGCCAAAATAATCTAAACTGATGTGATATACTGTCTTAAAAAAATTCAAGTTGAAAACACAGCCAAAGAAATGTTTACTTTCTATTATAGAAGAAGAACCGATGTTAGCAGACGTTCCGATTCATAAAAATAGTCGAATGCATGGCCAAGTTCATTTTAGCGAAGCCATTGGACCGGTGGAGTCGAGCACGAGGCACTTTATGAATCATCTCATCTCATCTCATTATCTCTAGCCGCTTTTTCCTGTTCTACAGGGTCGCCAGGTCATCACAGGGCTGACACACAGACAACCATTCACACTCACATTCACACCTCCGGTCAATTTAGAGTCACCAGTTAACCTAACCTGCATGTCTTTGGACTGTGGGGGAAACTGGAGCACCCGGAGGAAACCCACGTGGACACGGGGAGAACATGCAAACTCCACACAGAAAGGCCCTCGCCGGCCACGGGGCTTGAACCCGGACCTTCTTGCTGTGAGGTGACAGCGCTAACCACTACACCACCGTGCCACCCACTTTATGAATCAGTTAAACTGAATTCAAGTTTATTAAATGGTTACAATGTCTCTTTATAGAAGTCCACATATAGCTTTAGAACCCTGATGACCAAGCCCAAGGCAACAGTGGCGAGGAAAAAAATTCCCTCGGACAACATGATGAAGAAACTTTGGGAGGAGCCGCATCCTTTTTTGACACTAGTGTGATTATGAGTCATCACTCTTCTACAACTGTATGCTATAAAATCAAACAGTACTGAGTGTGTAGAAAGGATCTTCAGCACAAGCATCAAGGTCTTTTATGACTTCAGTAGAGTTTTTAACTTTAAGGGCCCGGTCCTACAACACCAGTAATAATACCTCTGCCTGAATTTAGTTCCAGTCTGGAGCAGTCACACCACAACTATAATCCCGACTACAATATCACTTGGTCCTGCCACTCAGCTAAATAAATACATCTCATCTCATCTCATTATCTCTAGCCGCTTTATCCTTCTACAGGGTCGCAGGCAAGCTGGAGCCTATCCCAGCTGACTACGGGCGAAAGGCGGGGTACACCCTGGACAAGTCGCCAGGTCATCACAGGGCTGACACATAGACACAGACAACCATTCACACCTACGGTCAATTTAGAGTCACCAGTTAACCTAACCTGCATGTCTTTGGACTGTGGGGGAAACCGGAGCACCCGGAGGAAACCCACGCGGACACGGGGAGAACATGCAAACTCCGCACAGAAAGGCCCTCGCCAGCCCCGGGGCTCGAACCCAGGACCTTCTTGCTGTGAGGCGACAGCGCTAACCACTACACCACCGTGCCGCCCTAAATAAATACATGTAACTCAGAAATAGTCATGGAAGTTTTTACCAAGTCATAGCACGTTATTCTGGGTCATACTGTACAGCTTGGACTTCAAAACAACCCATACACACACTCCAGTGGTTGGTAAAATATGGACAGGTCATAGACTACAGAAATATAATAAAAAAGGATACAAAATACAGAGTGGCTATGGATTTTAATATGGATGCATCACGGATGCTAATAATTTACGGACATTTCAGTATATTACAGATTGGTTACCGATTTCATACGGATGATGCATCATGGATAAAAAATTAATAAGTCTAAAACAGTTAAATGTTTGGACTGCAAAAGTTCATAATTAAAATATCTTATCTGCATTCAATGCATCACATATCCATGAATAAAAGAGCCATACTTTGTATTATATATATATATATATTTTTAATTTTCTGTGAATCCATATTCTGTGACTTCATGATGCAACAAGGATGTACAAAGATGCCTGGGGAAAACAGCACGTGCTCAGACAACGTCACATGTAAACAATTACCTGATTGGTCAGATGTTTTATCGGATCAGGTCCAGGCCTGGAAAAATCGCTCCAGAAGCAATCTCACTGATACGGATAAACCCAGGCCTGGGCTATACATAGGTATTGTTATCGGTCTGGTGTGACCACCAACCACATAAACTGCAGGGGACTGATTTATTTATAATTATAGTTATGGTATTGTGGGACCAGGCCTTAAATTTATAATATCCCCATGAAGTTATCCACTGAAGAATGGATGACACTTGGGCATTAACTGGCTTGAGTAGGCAATCTTTAGGCTACCTAAATGGGACCATCCACAGCAATCTTTAGGGTATCCATGTGGTAATTATTCATAAATTACACACTCAGGAGCAAGAGCAAAATACGAATGTTTTCCTGAATATACAGGATTGCCATGAATACCAAATTTCTTGTGTGAACACTCGCAGGAAACTTTTAAAAACAAATCCATTAGTATCAGGTTTTATAAATGAAGCCCATTGTGAGCAGAAATGTGACAGCAGAAAAACATCCTAGCTTACCAAAACTCTCTATGTACATGACCCCGGAACTGTAAGCTTTCACGCTACACTGAACACTATTTGAAAGGCTGTTCTACAGTTTGAAAAGGCTTTGTAGGAAAACGCTCTGCCCCCTGCTATAATCTTCATTATTCTATGTACTAACTAGAAAAGCACTCGGAGAGTGCAGACCTCTGCCAAGAATCCTTTAAAAAATTCCGGGATCCAGACGGTGAGCCGGATCACTGCCAAAATTTAATGGATTGTTATTTGTGCCCAGTCACACCTCTGGAAAAAATTTCAGAGCAATCCGTTCATAACTTTTTCCGTAATGTTGCTAACAGACAAACCAACAAACAAACAAACAAACAAACGCTACCGAAAACATAACCTCCTTGGCGGAGGTAACAAGAAGACAGAGTCATCTATATCCCCCGCCCTATATACCAACTATATACCTAGTTTCAAGATATTATTTGTCACATTTTTCAAGTTCTGCTGCAGGAAACCAACCCTACCTCTTTACACCGACCTCAGCAGCCCATGGCATAAGCCCATCGGACCTTGGTCCAGGTGAGCTAAAAATAAAAATTTCTCACATTTCTTAGTATCAAAAGGCACATATGCATTACTTCATCAACACATATACCAACTTTCAAGACCATACCACTCATAGTTTTCAAATTCTGCTCTGGAAACAAAATCTACCCCTAAGACTAACCTGAGAAACTAAGTCTGAAATTGTTTCCATGGAAACATGAGAAATTAAAATTTCTCAAATTCCTTAGTATGAAAAGGCACATCTACATCACCTTCTTAACATGTATACCAAGTTTCAAATCCGTATCGTGAATAGTTTTGGATATATGCTGCGGAAACAAACATTGCTCTTAGAAACTAAGTCAAAATTATTTTTTAATGTAAAAATTTGAAAAATACTTTTTTTAAATACAAAATAGCAAAAGGCACCAGTTCATACGTTGCTTGAGATGTACACAAAGTTTCATGAAGATATCTTCAGTAGTTTTGAAGATATGGCCCGGAAACGAAAACGTGACCAGACAGACGGACGGAACCCGTTTCTATAATAAAGAACCTTTTGATTGAAGCAGGCATGGTGGATCATAATAGACCAAAAACTTTCTCAGGTACTGGAGTGTGAGACCATGCAGTGCTTTGAAGGTCATTAGCAGTACAGTATTATTAATTAATTCAGGGATTAGAGTGAATTTGGATCCGCAACAGCTGACTGCATAGTCAGTGAAGTAAAAGAGGAGTTGCTGGATTTCGCTAATGAAGACCAGTGCAGCACCTACAACAGCAATCAGTGGGACTTCTTTCCATGACTACAAGCGATTCTTTAGTTTCATCCTGATGCCAATACTAGTTGACAGTTGTGCATATCGGAGCATATGGCCATGATAGTCTTTTCAAGAAGCCATTTGTCTGCCAGCTTATCCAGGGCAAGTTTCCCTCCATCTAATCTGCCTGGTAGCCAAGTCTTAAGCCCCCCCAAGTGTTTGTAGTAGATTAATCTTCTCACTGAAGCTGAATGTGATCCAACGATATGTGTGTATGTCTGCAACTTTTATTATGCATTAATGATCTTCATTTTATTAAATTCAAGGTCATTGGAGTGGTTCCATTGACAAGGCCTCCACAGAGGAGCTCCTACAATTACCTTTGTGTCACTGATTGACTCAGAAAGGACAAAGTACATCTCCAGCACCTTGGTGAATGAAGATGGTGTCTCTGGAGAATGGAGAAATTTGGGTGAGAGACTCCAGCCTCGCTGATACATGATCTGGCACTGATGTCCAAAACTCATCTCATCTCATTATCTCTAGCCGCTTTATCCTGTTCTACAGGGTCGCAGGCAAGCTGGAGCCTATCCCAGCTGACTACGGGCGAAAGGTGGGGTACACCCTGGACAAGTCGCCAGGTCATCACAGGGTTGACACATAGACACAGACAACCATTCACACCTATGGTCAATTTAGAGTCACCAGTTAACCTAACCTGCATGTCTTTGGACTGTGGGGGAAACCGGAGCACCCGGAGGAAACCCACGTGGACACAGGGAGAACATGCAAACTCCGCACAGAAAGGCCCTTGCCGGCCACGGGGCTCAAACCCGGATCTTCTTGCTGTGAGGCGACAGCGCTAACCACTACACCACTGTGCCACCCTCGATGTCCGAAACTGTTTTTTAAAGATTATTTTCTGATGGACAGAAGGTGGCATTTCAAGCTCGCGCCCTCCCTCCAGCAAAGAATAATGGACTAGTTTTGTAATTACTTTGCATCCTTAAAAGATATACTACATTATAATTTAAGTTTACAACTTAAAAGTAAAAGAACTCAGAAATAAAAGCCTTCTCTAATAAAAGAAATAGAGACAAAATGGCGGCGCGCATAGTCGCAGCGGCTACAGGCTGTCCACTTAGGTGCTTTACTTTTGTATTTTTCCTTATGTTTGGGTGTTATTTTACTGATTTTTGCGAAGCAAAACTCTTGTACAGCCACCGGGAACTATGCAACATTGGATACAATTGCCAGATTACCATCACGAGCGATTACCAGTGGACTAACAACATCCCTCCAGAGATAGCGAGACCATCGGACGCTCCATGGATTGTTGTTGGCTCGGCCAAGCGCCGCAGGCGGCGGAAGGAGCGCAAGTAGAAGCGGGGCTGCCGGTCAGGCCTGCTAGCCAGACTTAAGAGGCAGCCATTTAAACCTCCGCTCCCCAGCATCTTCCTGACCAACGGAATGTGTGAGGACTACTCAAGCGAGTAGGACGCTTTTTGCTTTGCTCCTGTTTGAACTTCTCTTTTCTGCTTTTTTCACTATTTCTCTATTTTTTCTTATTTGCTTTCTTTTTACTTAAATTCAACAAGATAACCTAGAAGTTAGACAAAGAAACTGACACAGAAGACTGGATTATAGCAAAATGGGGAAACCAAGGAACTCTAGTAACAAATGGACTGAGCTTGAAAAAAGAATTTCTAGCCTGGAATCTATGATTAATGCCCATCTATTAAGGATTGAAGGGAGTCCAGCAGCCGATACCGCTAAAGGGAATGCGGGGAATGTTCAGCATCTGAATGATGGGAACTTGGATGAATCGGTTGACTTCACAAAGCAAAATGTGAGTACTGATTGCTGGAAAAGACAAGGTGCTAGACCCAAAAACAAAAGGGCATTAACTTCAACTCCATTGCGGTCTGATGCCGTCAAACCTACAGTCTATGAATACCACCGGGTTGAAAACTACAGATATACACAGCCCATTACACTCCAGAACAGATTTCAGTGCCTTACAGACATGGAACCAGTAGTTCCTAGAAAGTGGCAGAATTTGAATAACAAAAATAAAGCTCACAGTAGAGGTAGAAAGCAGCCGCCAACACTTGTTAATCCTACAACCCTTGTTGTGGGTGATTTCACTGTGGAAAATATTGGAGGAGAGTCCATGGTTGTGTGCTGTTTTCCTTACGCTTCCATCTCAGAGACTACAGACAACATTTCAAAAATGCTGTCAAACTACAAATCAATTAAACGCATTATTGTGCATGTTGGAGCAAATGATGTTTTCAGGGAACAGCTCACTGTGAGGAAATCTTTCAAAGACCTTTTTTCTGCCCTAAACGGACTTGGAATGCCTTTTTTTATCAGTGGTCCATTACCAGGATCTGTGATCGGCAATTACGGGTTTTTCCCGACTGCTCAGTCTCAACACCTGGCTTGCAAAGATATGTTTTTCCTCTGGCATTAATTTTATTGACAACTTTAACCTTTTCTGGAAACGCAAAGCCTTTTTCAGCCCAAATAGCACAGAACTCAGCTGGACTGGTGCCAAAGTCTTGGCAGACCATTATCAACACTCTGTCCACCATTCCATGCCGACCTTGGGTACACTCTCTGATAAGCGCTCTGTAGCTGCACTGAAAGGAGCTAACAACACTGATACGAACTCTGTTTGGGTACAAACTGAACCTCCCAGGAACATCAACAAAGGCTCAAAAACAGTACGGAAACACACTGTTGAGGTTCAAACTCAAGCAGTGAATCTGCAGGCAGAAAGAAGCGGGACTAACGCTCACTCTGATGGATTCAAGCAAAACTCCTTGTCACCAACGAAGGCAACTAAGCCCCCAGCAACTACAGAGGATCATGCTGACTCGTCTGCCCCCAATACAGTTCAGGAAAATGATCAGAGAGTGGATATATCACCACACACATCCCCGTCACTTTCCAAGGCTAGCAACATGATATCTGAGCTAACGGGTAAGCTGGCAGAACTATCAGAAAGACAATCAGATAAACAAGCATCACCACAACCTCCTGAGACTGGCAATAGGCAATCACCAACAACAGCAGTGGATGTAACCCCAAGCCCCTCTGTATCTCCTTCACCCCCCAGACTGCGTTTTCCTGAGAAAATGGAGAGACTATTGTCTTTAAGCCGAGTGTCTTTGGCAAGCCCAAGAGGACACTCAAATCAAGTACCGTACACAGAGCTGTCTCATGGTCAGGCCTTGTGTACCCCAAAATCTCTAATGATATATTCAACTGCCACAGCACCCAAGAAACAGAGGGCACCACCTCCCCCTGTGATTACAGATAAGACTCAAGGACCATGTGCACAGCTACAGTTCACCAGCAGCAGTGAAGACCTTTATGTTGGAACGAACTGATATAATCTGGGTCCAGATGGTAGTTTTGAAAATAAGCTGGGACCCACAACGTACTTTTCTATTCCTGTGCTAACAAGAAGGAGAGGTGTTCTTATTCATCCTATCAATGGGGTAAACTCGTCAAATCTCCTTCCAGTTCCAAAACAACCACAGAATGCTTCTGTGGAAATTATCCCCACATTCACTGCAAAACTAGCTCTTCAGAATGTAAGATCACTTAATAAGCCTTTTTTAATTAATGACTTCATCGGTAAACACAAACTGGATTTTATGCTTCTTACTGAAACTTGGCTTGAACAATCAAGTAGCTCTATTACTCTTATTGAAGCAACTCCCCCACTCTTTGATTTCATGAGTGTTGGAAGAGCCAATAAACGGGGAGGAGGAATAGCAAATATATACAAGGCATGTTTTCAGTACAAACAGACAACTCTTGGTGATTTTACATCTTTTGAATACCTAAGTGCAATCCTAAAATGTTCTTCTAACATATTAGTGTTGACTATTTACAGACCACCAAGACTTTCTGCACCACTGTTCCTAGAGGAGTTTGGGGAACTGTTGTCAAATATTTGTTTAGAGTTTGACAATCTTATTATTTCTGGGGATTTTAATTTCCATGTTGATAATCCAGATAACACGTATGCAAATGAATTTCTTACACTGATTGATGCCTTCAACCTAACACAACATGTACAAGGGCCAACACACTCCCATGGCCACACCCTCGACCTTGTCATCACTAAGGGTCTTAATGTATCTACTAGTGTCATGGACCTGGGTATATCTGATCATTTCTGTGTTTTCTTTGATCTTTCCATTTCCCCTCACTTTCAAAACAAGTCTGTGACTGTAAAAAAGAGGGTAATTACCAATGGCACAGCAGCTCTTTTTGAGCAGGCACTCTCAGAACTCCCATGTCAATCTTCAGATTGTGCAGATGATCTAATGGAAATTTTTAATTCAAGAATGAATCATATTATGGATGCTATTGCTCCTTTTAAAATCAAAAGAGTCATAGACAAAGGAAAAACACCCTGGAAACTAAATCCAGCAGTTAAAATGTTAAAGAGGGAATGTAGAAAGTCTGAAAGAAAATGGCGTAAATCTAAACTCCAGATTCATTATCAAATCTACAAAGGGATGTTATGTAAATACAACTTAGAAATTTCTAAAGCAAGACAGTCTTTTTTTGCTGACATTATTAATAGGAATATCAACAATGCCCGTGTGCTATTTTCTACAGTTGAAAAGCTAACAAACCCATCAAAACAAATGCCTTCTGAATTTCTCTCAGTTAATACATGCAACGACTTTGCATCTTTTTTCAAAGGAAAGATTGATAAAATACTTATGAATATAGCCACACAGGTGCAAACACTTCAAAATCTGGAACCACTGGATAACGAGAGAGGGGGTCGTAATACAATGTCAACATTTAGTTTAATTGATGTTGAGACTCTGAAAAAAACAGTACAAAGTCTCAGCTCCTCCACATCTGAACTGGACATTTTACCTACAGTCTTTTTCAAATCTGTTCTTCACCTAATATCAGACGAGGTACTTCAGATTATCAACACCTCCTTACGAACTGGCATGTTTCCTTCATCTCTGAAAAAAGCGGTTGTAAAACCCCTACTGAAAAAGAATAACCTGGATGTCTCAGTACTCAACAACTACAGACCCATATCCAATTTGCCATTCGTTGGTAAAATAATTGAAAAAATTGTTTTTAATCAATTAACTGCCTTCCTGACATTAAACGGATGTTTTGATAAGTTTCAGTCAGGTTTTCGTGCCAATCATAGCACTGAAACAGCTCTTACTAAAGTCATGAATGACCTACTTCTTAATTCTGATGCTGGTAAAACATCAATCTTGGTGCTTTTAGACTTAAGTGCTGCATTTGACACGGTAGATCATTCCATACTGTTACATCGACTGGAGCATTGGGTTGGATTTACTGGTATAGTAATCAACTGGTTAAAATCTTACCTACAACAAAGATTTTTTTATGTGGCCACTGGAGGCCACAGTTCATCACCAGTGTCCTTGAACTGTGGGGTTCCCCAGGGCTCAATCCTGGGACCATTACTATTCAACCTTTATATGCTCCCACTTGGACAAATTATTAAGAATAACTCAATAAACTTCCATAGCTATGCAGATGACACTCAGCTTTACTTAGCTATGTCACCTAATGACTACGCCCCTCTTGAGTCTCTTCATAGATGCATTGACCAAATTAACAAATGGATGTCTCACAATTTTCTTCAGCTGAACGCAGATAAAACTGAAGCAATTATATTTGGCAAAAAGGAGGAAAGGCTTAGGATTGCCACTGTTCTTGAAACTAAGGGGCTTAAAGCAAAGGATACTGTCAAAAACCTTGGTGTCCTTATTGACAGCGAACTTAACTTCAACAGTCATATGAAAGTGGTAAAAAAGTCTGCATTCTCATCTCATCTCATTATCTCTAGCCGCTTTATCCTTCTACAGGGTCGCAGGCAAGCTGGAGCCTATCCCAGCTGACTATGGGCGAAAGGCAGAGTACACCCTGGACAAGTCGCCAGGTCATCACAGGGCTGACACATAGACAACCATTCACACTCACACCTACGGTCAATTTAGAGTCACCAGTCAACCTAACCTGCATGTCTTTGGACTGTGGGGGAAACCGGAGCACCCGGAGGAAACCCACGCGGACAACATGCAAACTCCACACAGAAAGGCCCTCGCCGGCCCCAGGGCTCGAACCCAGGACCTTCTTGCTGTGAGGCGACAGCGCTAACCACTACACCACCGTGCCGCCCAAGTCTGCATTCTATCACCTAAAAAACATTTCTAAACTCAGGGGTCTCATGTCAAAACATGATCTAGAAAAACTTATTCATGCTTTCATCTCCAGTAGGGTTGATTACTGCAATAGCCTTTTCACAGGTCTTCCAAAAAAGACCATCAAAGAGCTTCAACTAATCCAAAATGCAGCAGCAAGGGTTCTTACAAGAACAAAAAGGGTAGTCCATATCACTCCAATCCTAAGGTCTCTGCACTGGCTCCCAGTGAGCTATAGAATTGACTTTAAAGCACTACTTCTTCTATTTAAAACATTAAATGGGATGGGACCCAGCTACCTACTGGATATGTTTCAATTATATGCACCAACTAGGTCTCTAAGATCACAAGAGAAAAACTTGCTAGTAATACCAGCTGTCAAAACGAAGTGTGGTGAAGCAGCCTTTAGTTGCTATGCTGCTAAGCTTTGGAACCAACTTCCAGATGATATCAAAAATGCTCCTACTGTTGTTAATTTTAAATCCAGGCTCAAGACAAAGCTGTTTTCAGATGCTTTCACTTGATTAATTTTTACCTAAGTAATTAATTTCCTTTAACATAATTTCTTTTAATTTTGATTTTAATGATTTTACTTTCTTTATTTTAATTTCTTTTTAATCTTGGATTTTAATGATTTTACTTTAATTCTTTGTTACTGTGATCCTCGTAGATTTTGTCTGCGGGATGGTTTTTGGTGATCCTCGTAGATTTTGTCTGTGGGACGATTTTATTTGGTGATCCTCGTAGATTGTGTCTGCGGGACGATTTTTGGTGATCCTCGTGGAAGAGCCACGGGAAGAGCGCGCTTTATATGATATTTGTGATCCTCGTAGATTTTCTCTGCGGGATGATTTTTGGTGATCCTTGTGGAAGAGCCACGGGAAGAGCGCGCTTTATGAGTTAAACCCATAATAATAATTAATCTCGAGGCTGATTAACTTTATTTCATTTTATTATTTTATTTCTACTATTGTTTAATTCTTATTATTTTTCTTCCCCAATTATTTTATGTAATTTTATTTTCTATTGTTTACTGTTCTGCTTTTACTTCTGTAAAGCACATTGAACTGCCACTGTGTATGAAATGTGCTATATAAATAAACTTGCCTTGCCTTGCCTTGCACGATTGATCGTCAACAAAATCGACGAATTGGATGTGCAATTGGATGTATTGGCTGTACTGGTCAGACATCCACTCGTTTGCGACTGCTGCGCCCTGGTCATCACGGAGACTTGGCTCCGGGAGGAAGTCCCCGATGCCTCGATGCAGCTAGCTGACCGCACAATGCATCGCAGCGACAGGAATGCTAAAGCCGGCAAAACCAGAGGAGGAGATTTGTGCATTTACACACATAATGACTGGTACACAAATAGTAAGATCATCGCCACAGCCTGCTCCCCAGACTTAGAGCTAATGACTGTCGTATGCAGACCATTCTATTTGCCTAGAGAACTGTCGGTTGTGTTAATAACCGCTGTCTATATAGCTCCGGATGCCAATGTCAGCTTAGCCCTTGCCTACCTACACGACTCAATCACTGAACAGCAGCGGACATACCCAGAGGGAGTACATATCATCGCGGGGGATTTTAACAAAGCTTGTTTAAGGTCTGTGCTGCCCAAATTTGTTCAACATGTGAAATGCCCCATGAGAGGGAACAACACCTTGGATCATGTTTATACAAATATCAAGCTAGCCTATAGATCTGTACCTCTTCCCCATCTGGGCATGTCAGACCATATCTCCCTGCTTCTCATCCCAGTATACACACCACTTAGGAAAAGGTCAAAGCCTACCACCAGAACCATTGACACCCTGTCTGATGAGGCCCTGGCCCAGCTGCAGGACTGTTTTGCCCACACAGAATGGAGTGTCTTTGAACACGATGACCTGCAGACCCATACAGATACAGTGCTAAGCTACATCACGCACTGCATGGATACTATCACCACGGAAAAGCGGGTCCGTGTCTACCCCAACCGCAAACCCTGGATGACGGGCAAGGTCCAGTCACTGTTAAGAGCACGCAACTCTGCATATAAATCTGGGGACCAGGCACAGTACAGCAGAGCTAGGGCAGATCTAAAAAAGGCCATCAGAGAGGCAAAGCTGGCCTATGCAAATAAGTTGTCCGACCACCTCTCAGATAACAACCCCAGGCAGGTATGGGAGGGCCTGAAACATATCACCAACTACAAAGGTAATGGGACAAGCACAGGAAACATAGACTTCTCTCTAGCTGAAGGAGCTAAACCACTTCTTCACTCGCTTCGAGAAGACTGTAAACATCCCTAGAATAGAATAGAATAGAATAGAATAGAATAGAATAGAATAGAAGCTTTATTTGCCATTGCATAAAATACCTGGTATCAAATACAATGAAATTAGAATTGCCACTCTTGATCAGTGCTTCAAGACTAACAGGTAGTAAAAAAAAAATAAATATTTAAACAGACAGGACTCCATACACTCTCACACACACCCTCTTTCCAGCTCCAAAGACAGCCCCACCTCTCCCACTCAAACAAACACTCCCACCCCAAGCCTATACTACTCCCTCCTTCCCTCCCAGACAAAACAAGACACTCCCCAGCACCAAAAGTATAGCATCATGACAAAACATAGCAGCACCAGACTGTAAAGTGCCTCGTGATAAAATGCAAGTGCTCAAAGTCAATGTCCAGAGGTACAGTTAATCATGGCAAATGAAGAGGGGGGGGAGGGGGTTGGGCTGGTAGGTGGCTAATGTCTGCAGGGGGATATTGCTCTTGTTAAGTGAACGTATGGCCCAGGGGAAAAAGCTGTTGGACAGTCTTGTAGTGCGGGCGTTTATGGACCTGAACCGCCTGCCAGAGGGAAGCAGGTTGAACAGGTGGTGGGCTGGGTGGACAGAGTCTTTGAGAATGGACCTGGACCTGGAGAGGCAGCGGGCGTTGGCAAGCTCTTCCAGGGAGGGCAGAGGGCAGCCTATGGTCTTTTGGGCTGTGCTAATGACCCTCTGCAGAGCCTTCCTGTCCGTTGCCGAGCATCCCGCATACCAAGCTGTGATGCTGTAAGTGAGAATGCTTTCGATGATTGACCGGTGGAAGGACACCAGCAGGTTCTGTTCCAGATGGTTTTTCTTGAGAATTCTCAGGAAGTGCAGTTGCTGCTGGGCCTTCTTGGTTATTGCCTTAGTGTTGGTGGACCAAGTGAGATCTTCGGAGATGTGCACCCCTAGGAATTTAAATGATGGCACCCTTTCAACACAGTCGCCATTAAGCTTTAGTGGGGCATGGGCAGTGCGTTTGCGTCTGAAGTCTATGATGATTTCCTTGGTTTTTATTGTGTTGAGAAGTAAGTTGTTTGATGAGCACCAGGTTGCGAGTGACTGCACCTCTGCTCTGTATGCCGTCTCATCGCCCCTGAAATGAGACCGACCACTGTGGTGTCGTCTGCAAACTTTATGATGAGGTTGGAGGGGTGGGTGGGGGTACAGTCCGATGTGTAGAGAGTGTACAGAAGTGGGCTCAACACACAGCCTTGGAGGGAGCCAGTGCTGAGTGTGAGCGGAGGGGAAAGATGCTGTCCAAGTCTCACCTGTTGTGGCCTATTGGAGAGGAAGTCTTTAATCCAAGTGCAGGTGGAGGGGGGGAGGTGAAGGTCCAGGAGTTTTTTGATCAGAATGTCTGGGCTTATTGTGTTGAAGGCTGAGCTGAAATCTATGAAGAGTAGTCTTGCATAGTTACCAGGGTGGTCAAGGTGGCTCAGCATTCCATGGAGAGTGGTGGCAATGGCGTCCTCAGTGGAACAGTTTGCCCTGTAGGCGAACTGGTGGGAGTCGAAGGATGGAGGGAGGTAGCCCTAGGTGTGCTGGGCAACCAGCTTTTCCAGGCACTTCATTGCCACAGATGTTAATGCCACTGGCCTAAAGTCGTTCAGGTTTTTGCTGGTGGACGTTTTTGGAACTGGAATGATAGTGGCGGATTTCCAGCAGGATGGGACGATTGCTCGAGACAGGGAGGTGTTGAAGATCTTGGTGAAGACTCCTGCGAGTTGGTCTGCGCACGCCTTAAGTACCTTGCCTGGTACTCTGTCAGGTCCAGCTGCTTTCCATGGATTAACCTCCCTCAACACCCTCCTCACCTGATGTTCCTGGAGGATTAGCGGGGTGTTGGTGAAGGCTTAGGGGGGGTGCTGATTGACCATTAGCCTCGAACCGGGCAAAGAAGTTATTTAACTCCTCTGCCATTGAAGCATCGTCGGAGGGGGGTGTGATGTTGTGGCCCTTGTAATTGGTGATGCATTGCAGTCCGTGCCACACTTGACGTGGGTTCTTCTCTGTGATGTATCCCTCTATTTTCCTTTTGTATTCCGCCTTAGCAGCCCTGATGCCCTTCTTCAGGCTAGCTCTGGATGTGCTGTACAGTTCTCTGTCTCCTGACCTGAATGCTGCATTACGGTCCCTGATGAGGTGCCGTACTTCACTCGTCATCCAGGGTTTTTGGTTGGGGAATATCCTGACGCGCTTAGTGATGGTAACCATTTCAATACAGTAAACAATGTACGATAGCACAGTCACTATAAATTCCTCCAAAACCTGGTTTTCAAACAGGTTCCAGTCCATGGTGGCGAAGCAGTCTTGAAGCTGGGAGAGGGCGTCCTCGGGCAAAGTTTTGATCACCCTGGTGGCCAGCTTACTTTTCCTGATGTGGGGAGTATAGGTGGGTATGAGGTGCAACAAAAGGTGGTCAGACTGGCCAATGTGAGGGTGTGGCTCTGTTTTATATGCATGCTTAATATTACAGTAAACATGATCAAGGGTGTTGTTTTCTCTGGTGGCACATTGCACATATTGGGTGAATTTAGGGAGAACAGTTTTCAGGCATGCCTGATTAAAATCCCCAGCTATTATGTGTACCCCATCTGGATGGGCCTGCTGTTGTTTGCTAATGCATCCATGGAGATAGCTTAGGGCCAAGTCCACGTTAGCATCTGGATGGATATACACAACCGTGATGGAGACAACAGTTAGCTCCCTAGGTAAGTAAAAAGGGCGGCAGATGACAGTTAATGCCTCGAGATCGGGGAAACAGTATTTATGAGTGGCATGGCTTTGTGAACACCAGTCATTATTGATGTACACGCATAGACCACCTCCTCTTTTCTTACCAGAGTCACTGTTTCTGTCGTTCCGGTGAATGACGTGGCCTGCTAACTGCACAGCGTTGTTGGGTATAGCAGGATGTAGCCAGGTCTCAGTCAGTATCAACACACAGCAGTCCCAGACAAAGTTGTCGGTTGCTATCCATAGCTCCAGGTCATCCATTTTCTGCACGACAGATCTTACGTTTGCCAGGAAGACGCTGGGAAGCGGTGGTTTGTGAGGATCCTTCTTAAGCCTCTTTATCAGGCCGGCTCAACATCCCCGCTTCTGTTTCCTGTCCCGTCTCCGTCGCCGCTGCCTGTGGGAGCCGACAACAATCCATGGAGGTCCCGGTGTCCTCGATATTTCGGGCGGTATGTTGTTGGCTTGTCAGAAATAGTCCGTAACAGGAATGCTGTTTTGAAAACCGATGCTGATCAGGTTTGCACGGCTATATACACATCGTGCCTGACAGAGCTCGCCATGTAAATGCCATGAAAAACAAACTAAACACATTAAAAAGCACCAAACTAGAGGGCTACAAGCCGCAGCACTCACGCGCGCCGCCATTGAATGATCTGCAGTGCTGCAGTGATCACACACACACACACCCCTCTGTTCACAGCCTCCCCTGAGCCCAGTTCACACACAGTTACCCTCCAGGAACACCAGGTCCGCAGTGTGTTCAGGGCAGTGAACCAGAGGAAAGCTGCTGGCCCAGATGGTATACCTGGCAGTGTACTTAAGGCCTGCGCTGAACAGCTGTCTCCCATGTTCACCAGGTTATTTAATCTCTCTTTGTCACTAGCCACCGTCCCCCACTGCCTGAAATCAGCAACCGTAGTTCCCATCCCTAAGTCCACCACCATTAGTAGTCTCAATGACTATAGACCCATTGCACTAACACCTGTGGTGGCAAAATGCTTCGAAAAGCTGGTCCTAAAACACATCAAAGATTGCCTCCCCCCAGCTTTGATCCCCACCAGTTTGCCTATAAAGCGAACAGGTCTACTGAGGACGCCATCTCCACTGCCCTCCACCACCTGGAGAATCCTGGGACCTCTGTAAGAATGCTCTTCATCGACTTCAGCTCGGCCTTTAACACCATCATTCCAGACATCCTCATAGCCAAGCTGGTCAACTTGGACTTCCCTCCCACCACGTGTGCCTGGATCAAAGATTTCCTCACCGACCGCCCACAGTCTGTCAGAATTGGTAACAGGAGCTCATCCACTCTGACACTCAGCACTGGCTCTCCACAGGGCTGTGTGCTGAGCCCTCTCCTGTACACCATACACACACATGACTGCACACCCACACACCCCTGTAACATCATCATAAAATTCGCTGATGACACCACTCTGGTAGGACTCATCACAAAGAATGACGACTCTGCTTATAGAGATGAGGTCCAGAGACGGACAGAGTGGTGTGACAGCAACAACCTTACCCTCAACACCAGAAAGACTAAGGAGGTGGTCATGGACTTCCATAAGAGCAAAGCCGACCCCCCCCACATAAAAGGCGACATAGTGGAGAGAGTGCCCACCTTTAAGTTCCTGGGGACCCACATTTCTGGGGACCTGTCTTGGGCGGCTAACACAACTGCCCTAGTAAAGAAAGCCCAGCAGCGCCTCCATTTTCTGAGGGTCCTGACACGGAACAGGCTGCAGACCGACCTGTTGGTCTCATTCTATCGGGCCATAATTGAGAGCGTGCTGGTGCACGCCATCCCAGTGTGGTACGCTGGCTGCACAGTGGCCGACAGAAAGAGGCTACAGAGGGTCACCAGAACTGCAGAGAGGGTGATTGGCTGTCCATTCCCCTCCCTGGATGCAATCGCCAGCTCCAGGTGTCTTACCAGAGCTAAGGCGATCATAAAAGAGCACTTTCATCCCAACTATCACCTGTTTAGCATGCTGCCCTCTGGGAAAAGGTTTAGTTCCTTCAGATGTAAAACCAACAGATTCAAGAACAGCTTATTCCCTTGGGCAGTCAGAACGTTAAATGCACTTAAAAAAATAATAATAATAAAAAACAAACAAACAAATTGTTTTTACAGGCTGCTATGAGTTAGTCTGGCTAACGCGACTTCAAAGCTCTGCGAGCATTTGGTCTGGCAAAGATATTAAGCCCAACCGTTTCCCAAAGGCGTGGTTGACCCGCCTCCCTGAAATGCTTCAGTTTGCTACTGGTCGAAACCAGAAAAGGCTGTGACGAAGCTTAAACCAATCACATCACTCTTTCCTCTGACGTATGTGACGCGACGGAAACTGCTTGAGTAACAGGAAGAAGATAAATACCTCCAGGGCTGCTCTTTGCTCCGTTTTCAATGAGAACTTCCTGTTGAATGCTTTCAATACATCATCTACCGCTGTGTCAAAGGCTTGCTGCTGCTCCATGTTCGTAATGTTTCTAGTGAATGAAGCGCTTCCGGCATAGATTCTGTAAACAATCTATGGCTTCCGGTCGCAGTTCTACTACGTCACTGCCTTGAACACGCCTCTACCCAGGGCCGTTGGGGATGCTCAAAGTTGATTGGCTCCCGATTTTTCAGGAGCTTGGAAGAGCTGGAGATAGCTTGCCTTGCCAGACTAAGCTCGCAACAGGCCCTCGTGTTGTGTCACACTTAGGATGGGCGGGCCCCGGCTAGCTATGAGTGAGCGTGTGTGTGTGTGTGTGTGTGTGAGTATGGGACACCACACTACCATTATTGATCGATCATGTGTGTGAGTGTGTGAAGGTCACCACACTGCTGCTACTGATCATACCCATATCATGTGCAATACTAATGTGCAATATTACCTCTGCCTACCTCTATTTTTATTTTTTTTATTTATTTTATTATTATTACTAGTAGTATTACTTTTTATGTTGTTGTATTTATTATGAATTTTTTTATATGTTCTCTTGCACCTTTGTGGCCATGCTGGCTAAATTTCGTTGTTCAGGCAACTGCTCAATGACAATTAAAGTCTTGAATCTTGAAGAAATAGACATAGATAAAAAGATATAGACAATTTCTTTATAAACATTTACTTACAGTTTTATTAAACAGAAAAGGCATAACATTAGAAATGCCTAAGGGCCAGTTGTTCAAAAAATTTAATCTGGATCAAAATGATCCGTATTTCCAAATCACATTTTTTGCTATCCAGGATCAGGTAATCCTTCTTACTTTTATGCCGGTTTTTCAAAGCAACATTGGATTGGATCACGCTAATTCAGATACACCGTTTTCAAGATTACCTAATCCAGATAACCAATGCTCTAAATGGGACAGCATATCACAATGTGGGCTACCAGGTATGTAAAGAACAGGTGGAAGAGCCAATATGGGGTCACTTAAATGTATTTTATTTTGAGACAAAACACAAAAATAACCCACAAAAAGACCCACTTTTATTCATAATTGCTTTTACAACCTCCTCTGAGCAACAACAAATAAAAAATACATTAACAAATACATTGTGACTATTTTGAAAATATAGTAAATTAAAAAAAATGTCCTATTCACAGGGTTCTTCTTCAGATGAGGAGGGAAGACCAGCATTTTCAAGGCCTGCTTTCAGGATGAGGATCTGAAGTTTTGCTTTGGTTTGCTGCAGTCTGGTCAGTTTGATTTGTTCCTCTGCCAGGAGTATCTGTGTTTCTACCCTTTCAGTTTCTCTTTTAAGTAGTAATTGACTTAATTAGTAAGTAACTTCCTGCTTCCTGAGTTGTTCGCGCCGAGTCCTTTTTCCCGCGAGTGCCGGCGTTAATTACTAATCCTTTTTTAACTTTTTTTCTACAAATAAATTTCCAGTATCCTCTTCATTTTTATTGTACTGTCGCTTTCATTTTTGTACTTTTCACTTTCGCTTTCGGGCGGCACGGTGGTGTAGTGGTTAGCGCTGTCGCCTCACAGCAAGAAGGTCCTGGGTTCGAGCCCCGGGGCCGGCGAGGGCCTTTCTGTGTGGAGTTTGCATGTTCTCCCCGTGTCCCCGTGGGTTTCCTCCGGGTGCTCCGGTTTCCCCCACAGTCCAAAGACATGCAGGTTAGGTTAACTGGTGACTCTAAATTGACCGTAGGTGTGAATGTGAGTGTGAATGGTTGTCTGTGTCTGTGTGTCAGCCCTGTGATGACCTGGTGACTTGTCCAGGGTGTACCCCGCCTTTCGCCCGTAGTCAGCTGGGATAGGCTCCAGCTTGCCTGCGACCCTGTAGAAGGATAAAGCGGCTAGAGATAATGTGATGTGATGTGACTTTCGCTTTCCTTTTTCCGTTTTTTTTCCCGTTATTTTCTCTTTCTTTTTTCGGAAGAACGCCGAGACCGGAAGCTTTCTTTTTCTCTCCTCCTGTGTAAAGTCCACAAGCGGAGGCCATCCACATCTGATCTGCTTTAATATCAACAGATCTTCATTTAAGGTACGTGAATCTTTTCATCATGGCACACCTTCAGCCTGTTCAGTGTGCTGAGTGCAGGATGTTTAGTCATTCTTCCTCCGTCACTAGCGATAGCTTTGTTAGCTTTACTTGTGATAAGTGCAGATTAGTTAGCTCTCTGACGGAGAAGATTACAGTGCTAGAAGCGCGTGTCCAGGCTTTAGAGCAGGTTAGTGAGCGTGAGAACAGTATAGTTTCTGTTAGGGAAAGTCTGGACGCCCTAGGTGGAGTTAGCAATCCCCCAACTCCGGCATTAGAGCCCTTACAGCGGGGCGAATGGGTGACGGCTCGGCGGCATAAGCGTAGAGCCAAAGCTACCGCTGAGGCTTGCCCACGGGAGCACCACTCCTCTCCGCGTCACGTGTCGAACAGGTTTGCTCTCCTTAGTGATGCACCCACTGAGAAACCTGAAAGAGCTCTGGTTATAGGCGACTCTATCATACGGCACGTGAAATTAGCTCAGCCTTTGGGGCACCAGCAGCTTTAGTCAGGTGTATACCGGGAGCCAGGGCGCCGGACATAGCAGGTAATCTTAGGGTCCTAGGCAAGCACAGGTTCTCAAAGATAGTTATCCATGCAGGAGCTAATGATATATGCCTTCGTCAGTCTGAGGTTACTAAGAGTAACTTTGTAGAGGTGTTTAAATTAGTGAAGGCGATGTCCGATGCTGTAGTATGCTCTGGCCCCATCCCAATGCGGCGTGGTGATGTAGCTTACAGCAGGTTATGGTCGCTGAACTGCTGGCTGTCCAGGTGGTGCTCTGAAAACAGTGTGGGCTTTATAGATAATTGGGCTAATTTTGAGGGCACTGCTGGCCTGTTAGGGCGGGACGGTATCCATCCCACTCGGGAAGGTGCTGCTCTCATTTCCTGCAGCATAGGTCATAGTCTCAGAACAGGCCTAGTTAATTTCTGACAATCCAGAGCCAAGGCCAGGGAGCAGACAAACAGGCTAAACCGACTGTCTGCTAGCTACACAGAGTCATCACTCAGGGCCCACTACATCGAGACTGTGTCTGTTCCCTGAGCTCAACAAAAAGGTAGAAATTTTCAGAGAGTTTGTTCCAGTAACCTAATCAATATAAAATTAGATCATACTGACTGTACAGCTGCTGCCAGCACCTTTGATCTAAAGATGGGGCTATTAAATATTAGATCTCTTACATCTAAAGCGCTAATGGTTAATGAACTCATTACTGATCAGGAGTTTAATGTACTGTGTTTAACAGAAACATGGATTAAGCCAAATGAATATATAGCATTAAATGAAGCGAGTCCTCCTGGATACAGTTATATACACCAGCCTCGTCTAACTGGCAGAGGAGGAGGTGTCGCGGTTATTTATAACGATTATCTAGGTGTAACACACAAACCTGGTTATAAATTTAATACATTTGAAGTTCTTCATACTCATATAATGTATGTAGCCTCGAAAAATAAGTCTACCCAGTTAATTCCATTGCTTATTATTTACAGGCCCCCGGGGCCATATTCTGAGTTTCTTTCTGAATTTGCAGATTTTATCTCAGATCTGGTTATTTCCTTAGACAAAGCTTTAGTTGTCGGAGATTTTAATATTCACTTCGATAACCCAGAAGACCCTTTAAAAACAGCGTTTGTGTCCATCTTAGATTCAGTTGGGATTAAGCAGAATGTCATAGGACCGACCCATAATGGTGGTCACACCCTTGATCTAATACTAACATTCAGATTAAACGTAGACAATATAGTCATACTTCCACAGTCTGAAGTTATCTCAGATCATTGTCTCATCTCATTCAAAATATGTCTGAGTAATAATATATGCACCTCACCACGCTACTGTATTAAACGTACTTTCACGTCAACTACTGCACAGAGCTTTATAAATGATCTCCCAGAGCTGTCAACTTTGATTGGGTCACTGTCAGCCCCTGCAGAACTTGATCAGGCAACTGAATGCTTAGAGTCAACATTCCGCCATACTTTAGATAATGTAGCTCCTCTAAAAAGGAAAATGGTCAGAGACAAAAAATTAGCACCCTGGTATAATGATGACACTCGCACATTAAAACAGACCACTCAAAAATTGGAACGTAAATGGCGTCAAACAAAATTGGTAGTGTTCAAATTAGCTTGGAAGGAGAGCTTCCTGAAGTATAGAAAAGCTCTTAGTGCTGCGAGATCAACATATTTCTCCTCCCTAATAGAAGATAACAATAATAATCCTGGATTCCTATTTAATACTGTAGCAAAATTAACCAGGAATAAGTCCACTATCAATACATGCACACCTGCAGTATGTAGTAGCAACGATTTCATGAATTTTTTTAATGACAAAATTGAGAATATCCGACAAAAAATTCAAACTACTAATTTAAGGTTAGACAATGAAAGTGACCTTGTAGTTAACAATATAACTGTATCAGATCATCAGTTAGAATGTTTTACTCCCCTAAAAGAAACTGAATTAATTTCATTAATCTCTACATCAAAAGCCTTAACTTGTGTACTAGATCCCTTACCGACACATCTATTCAAACAGATAATGCCTGGAGTAATTGAACCGCTTCTAAAAATAATAAATTATTCTCTTATGATTGGCTATGTACCCAAATCCTTTAAACTAGCAGTTATCAAACCCCTAATTAAAAAACCTGACCTTGATCCCTGTCAGCTGTCCAATTATTGGCCAATATCAAACCTCCCCTTTATCTCCAAGATCCTTGAAAAAGCTGTGGCACAGCAGTTATGCTCATATTTACATAGGAATAACATCCATGAAATGTATCAGTCAGGATTTAGACCTCATCATAGCACAGAGACAGCACTGGTTAAAGTAGTAAACGACCTACTGTTGGCGTCTGATCAGGGCTGTGTCTCGCTACTTGTGTTGCTTGACCTTAGTGCAGCATTTGATACCATTGATCATTCCATTCTTCTGGATAGACTAGAAAATGTTGTGGGAGTTAAGGGAATGGCCCTCTCCTGGCTCAGGTCTTATCTAACTGATCGTTATCAGTATGTTGATATAAATGGTGATATTTCTAGACGTACCAAGGTAAAGTTTGGTGTTCCACAAGGTTCTGTCTTGGGTCCACTGCTTTTTTCTCTATATATGTTACCTCTGGGCGATATTATTCGTAAACATTGTATTAGTTTCCACTGTTATGCTGATGACACACAGTTGTATGTCTCTGCAAAACCTGATGAGAGACACCAGCTTAATAGAATTGAGGAATGTGTTAAGGACATTAGACACTGGATGCTTATTAATTTCCTTCTGCTTAACTCTGACAAGACTGAAGTACTTGTACTAGGACCACATACAGCTAGAAGTAAGTTTTCTGATTACACAGTAACTCTGGATGGCCTTTCTGTTTCTTCACGTGCAGCAGTAAAAGACCTCGGAGTGATTATTGACCCCAGTCTTTCATTCGAAACTCACATCGATAACATCACCCAGATAGCTTTCTTTCATCTCAGAAATATTGCAAAGATAAGAAATTTAATGTCATTGCATGATGCAGAAAAACTAGTCCATGCTTTCGTTACCTCCAGGTTGGATTATTGTAATGCCTTACTGTCTGGATGTTCCAATAAATGCATAAACAAGCTCCAGTTAGTTCAAAATGCAGCAGCAAGAGTCCTTACTAGAACTAGAAAATATGACCACATCATGTCTGTCTTATCCACACTGCATTGGCTCCCAATCAAATTTTGTATTGATTATAAAATACTACTATTGACCTTTAAAGCACTAAATGGTCTCGCACCACAGTACCTGAGTGAACTTCTGCTCCTCTATGACCCGCCACGCCTACTTAGATCAAAAGGTGCAGGCTATCTGCTGGTACCTCGTATAGTGAAGGCTACATCAGGGGGCAGAGCCTTTTCTTACAAAGCCCCACTGTTATGGAACAGCCTTCCAAGTAATGTTCGGGAATCAGACACAGTCTCAGCATTTAAGTCTAGGCTGAAAACATATCTGTTTAGTCAAGCCTTTTGTTAATGGTGTTTATGAGGTAAAGGAGTAGATCTGGAGGGTCCTCAGACATAGAGTGTTTTGGTAAACTGGGATGTATGGATGCTGTCAGTCCCCACTCGCTTGCTCACTCAAGTTTGTTGACGGTGTAGTGGCTGGCTGCTTTATGTCCTGGGGCTCCCTCATGCCTGTGTTACCTTCTGGCTCTCTCCTTTTAGTTATGCTGTCATAGTTAGTTGCTGGAGTCCCTGCTTGTACTCGGTGCAATATGTATACTGTTCCTACTTATTCAGGTGACATTGGGCATACCTAACCACCTGTGTTTTCTTTCCCTCCCCCCCACCCCAGATCTGTCCCTCTGAGTTACATGGAGTCAACAGGAAATCTTTTGGTGGACAGGGTGGAGACCTCGACTGGCTATCGTAGCCTGCAGGGAATCGGCCATCAGACATTCTGTCGCATGTCCCAGATCCGGTGAAATGTAACTGAATTGTCTTGGCCAGCCCTAAGGGTCCCATCTGCATCTCATCTTTGCTGAGGAGTGTGCTCCCATCACCCAATCAAGCATCCAGCCAGAGCAGGTCATGATATATTTTACCATATTAACATGCCATTGTTGTGTGTTATGCCTGATGTAAAGACTCTCGTCTCTGCGAGCCTACCACACAGATTTAATACTTGTCATTTTTAGGGCATACCTAACAACGTGTTTTCTTTCTCTCTCTCTCTCTCCCCCCCCCCAATCTGTCCCTCTGAGTTACATGTTGATCCTGGGATTGAGATGCTGGCCTCTTCTGCCCCTCGGACCTGCTTGATCCATCCTGGTGCCCTGTGTCTGGTCGGAGTTTTATCGCACCACTCCTGTGAAGGACGGCCCCATGAGGACAGTTGAGGGTTATACCTGTTAAAACTGTTAATATTATAGTCAGGCTGTCTGTTGTTGCCCAAATGAGGATGGGTTCCCTTTTGAGTCTGGTTCCTCTCGAGGTTTCTTCCTCATGTCATCTGAGGGAGTTTTTCCTTGACACCGTCGCCACAGACTTGCTCATTGGGGATAGATTAGGGATAAAATTAGCTCATGTTTTAAGTCGTTCAAATTCTGTAAAGCTGCTTTGCGACAATGTTTATTGTTAAAAGCGCTATACAAATAAACTTGATTTGATTTAATTGATAGGCATCATCATTCTTATTTGGCAAAGGATGCTTCAAGGATATTTTCTGAGCTCCTGTGACTGCTGGCTCTAACTGTGAGGATACAGGTTGTTCTTCCGTAACAGGGCTGAGATCTAGAATAACTGTTTCCTCCTCATTAAGGGGAACTGGCTCACTTTCCTCTACAGTTGGCTCACCATCCCCTACAACACCTTGAATCCCATGCAGAGCATTAGAGTTCTCACCTCCAATAATGTCCAGAACCACATCTGTGTATTCACCTTTCTTCAAGGGTTTGTTGCCCGTTTGGGTGTTTTTTACTTCAGCGAGGTCCTTTGTTGCTCTGGCCCTCAGATTCTTCCATCTAAATTTCACTTGATCCAAGGTCCTCTTCTGGCCAGAGCCCATTGCATTCACATTCTGGGTGATTTCAATCCAAATGTCTTTCTGCTTTTTGTTAGTTACTATTGCACCTGAACTAGGACTTCCTATTATTGAGGCATAATGGTGCTTAACACCCTCCAGCAGTGCATGGGTTTCTGCAACAGTGAAATTAGGTCCTTTTGAGTCCATGGTTCCACCTCATCTATTGCAGTGAACAGAGTATTCATAGGCTTTGGACATGATTGATGTAATTGAACACAAGCTGAAGGACATCAACTAATGAGTAGGTGGGTATTTGACAACCATCTTGTATTCAGCCTCTCTCAGAGGACTTACAGAGAGACACTGAAATGGCAGGTATTGTCCATCGCTACCACCATGTTGGAGGAAGAAGATACCATCAAAGGGTGTATGTTGAGCGTGCAAAACTACTCGAGCAATACACCACTGAAGAAATGTATGCTCGCTTTCGCTTTGGGAATGCAGATATTATGTACATTGCAGACCTTGTCAGGCCAAAACTTCAACGGACAACCCGAAGGAGTCACAGTCTGTCCGTGGAAGAACAGGTCCTCATTGCTCTGCGCTTCTATGCATCTGGGACTTTCTACCAAGTTGTTGGTGACAATATAGGAGTAGACAAGTCAACTGTGAGTGATGTAGTGAAAGCTGTGTCAATTGCATTGGCCAGCCTGGTCAATCAGTTTGTTTCATTTCCAAAGGATGACCAGATTGCACAGACCAAGCACAAGTTTTTTCTTTTGGGGAACATGCCCAATACTATTGGGGTTATTGACTGCACTCATGTGCATATCCAAGCACCTCATGAAAGGGATTGGGAGTACATCAACCGAAAGTGGAGGCGTAGTATCAACAATCAGCTTGTGGGCGACACTGACCTAATCATCACAAACTGTGTTGTGAAGTGGCCTGGGTCTGTTCATGATGCACGTATCCTGAGGGAGAGTGCTTTATACAGAGAGCTCCAAACTAACCGACCAGATGGCATAATATTAGGAGACAGTGCCTATCCACTCCTACCATGGCTAATGACTCCTTTTCTTGCAGCAGCCACACCTGCTCAGGCACGCTTCAACACTGCTCATTGCAAAACAAGATGCTCAATTGAGCGTTTAAATGGAGTTCTAAAGAGACGCTTTGCATGCCTTAACTACTTACGAGTGAAACCACAGGTAGCATGTAACATAATACTTGCATGTATTGTCCTACACAACATCGCTACCAGACGCAATGTGCCTCTCTGTGACGTTTATGATGCACCTGAGCCTGTTGAAGAACCAGACCAACCTCTGGCGTTTTGTCAGAATGTGGGACAGACTGGATGTGTAGTAAGGGATGCAATTGTTAGAAATAATTTTTGATGGCATCTGTCATCTCTGATTGTTTCTTTGAAATTAATATAGGCTACAATGGTCAATGACAGAAAAATATAATGTATTTTAATTTGTTAATGAATTCTGTTTGGGGAAAAAAAATATATATATATATGTATATATTTAATACAATACTGAAAGGCTTAATTGGTAGCCTATGTCTACTTCTACTTTATCACTGCATTGGTTAAACAAGTCAAGTGCAAAACATAAATAAAAGTATCACTAAATAATGCAGTTGTATTATTGGACCAGTTTTTGAAGTTTTACTACATTTTCTACCTGATATCCACCTTGAACCCCTCCTAGAACTGGACCAATTTTTGAAGTTTTACTACATTGGACCAATTTTTGAAGTTTTACTACATTTTCTACCTGATATCCACCTGGAACCCCTCCTAGAACTGCCACCTTATTGTGGTGGAGGGGTTTGTGTGCTTGAATGATCCTAGGAGCTATGTTGTCGGGGGCATTATGCCCCTGTTAGGGTTTCCCAAGGCAGACAGGTCCTAGGTGACAGACCAGACCAAGAGCAGTTAACCAAAAACCCCTATGGAGAAAAAATCCAGGACCGTGACGTCTCCCGGTATGACGCAGCCGGGGCCCCACCCTGGAGCCAGGCCCGGGGTTGGGGCTCGTATGCGAGCGCTTGGTGGCCGGGCCTTTGCCCATGGGGCCTGGCCGGGCTCAGCCCGAAGAGGTGACGTGGGCCCGACCTCCTGTGGGTTCACCACCCACAGAGGTAGCAGTAGGGGTTTGGTGCAGTGTGGATTGGGTGGCAGTCGAAGGCAGGGGCCTCGACGACCTGATCCCCGGACACAGCGGCTGGCTGTTGGGACTGGTTGGGAGGAACGGCCTCCCCGATCTGAACCCGAGTGGTGTTTTGTTATTGGACTTCTGTGCTAGTCACGGTTTGTCCATAACAAACACCATGTTCGAGCATAGGGGTGTCCATAAGTGCACGTGGCACCAGGACACCTTAGGTCGGAGGTCGATGATCGACTTTGTAGTCGTTTCATCTGATCTCCGGCCCTATGTCTTGGACACTCGGGTGAAGAGAGGGGCTGAGCTGTCAACTGATCACCACCTGGTGGTGAGTTGGATCTGCTGGCGGAGGAGGAAGCTGGACAGACCTGGCAGGCCCAAACGTATGGTGAGGGTTTGCTGGGAACGTCTGGCCGAGCACTCTGTTGGGGAGGTCTTTAACTCCCACCTCCGGGAGAGCTTTTCCCAGCTTCCGAGGGAGGCGGGGGACATTGAGTCTGAGTGGACCATGTTCTCTACCTCCATTGTGGACGCAGCTGTTCGGAGCTGTGGCCGCAAGGTCTCCGGTGCCTGTCGTGGCGGCAATCCCCGAACCCGGTGGTGGACACCGGAAGTAAGGGATGCCGTCAAGCTGAAGAAGGAGTCCTATCGGGCCATGTTGACCTCCGGGACTCCTGAGGCAGCCGACGGGTATCGGCAGGCCAGGCGTGCTGCAGCTCGGGCAGTTGCGGAGGCAAAAACTCGGAACTGGGAGGAGTTCGGTGAGGCCATGGAGAAGGACTATCGGTCGGCCTCGAAGAAATTCTGGCAAACCGTCCGGCGCCTCAGGAGGGGGAAGCAGTACTCTGCCAACACTGTTTACAGTGCGGGTGGGGAGCTGTTGACCTCGACTGGGGACATTGTCGGGCGGTAGAAGGAATACTTTGAGGATCTCGTCAATCCCACCGTCATGTCTTCCACTGAGGAGACTGAGGCTGATGACTCAGAGGTGGACTCGTCCATTACCCAAGCCGAAGTCACTGAGGTGGTTTGCAAGCTCCTCGGTGGCAAGGCACCGGGGGTGGATGAGATCCGCCCTGAGTATCTCAAGTCTCTGGATGTTGTGGGGCTGTCTTGGTTGACACGCCTCTGCAACATCGCGTGGCGGTCAGGGACAGTGCCTCTGGAGTGGCAGACTGGGGTGGTGGTCCCTCTTTTTAAGAAACGGGACCGGAGAGTGTGCTCCAATCACACTTCTCAGCCTCCCAGGGAAAGTTTACTCCAGGGTACTGGAGAGGAGAATTCGACCAATAGTCGAACCTCGGATCCAGGAGGAACAATGCGGTTTTCGTCCTGGTCGCGGAACACTGGACCAGCTCTATACCCTTCATAGGGTGCTCAAGGGTTCATGGGAGTTTGCCCAACCAGTCCACATGTGCTTTGTGGATCTGGAGAAGGCATTCGACCGTGTCCCCCGTGGTATTCTGTGGGGGGTGCTTTGGGAGTATGGGGTTCGGGGCTCTTTGCTAAGGGCTGTCCGGTCCCTGTACGAACAGAGCAGGAGTCTGGTTCGCATTGCCGGCAATAAGTCAGACCTGTTCCCAGTGCATGTTGGACTCCGGCAGGGCTGCCCTTTGTCACCGGTTCTGTTCATAATTTTTATGGACAGAATTTCTAGGCGCAGCCAGGGGCCGGAAGGAATCCTGTTTGGGAACCACAGGATTTCATCTCTGCTTTTTGCGGATGATGTTGTCCTGTTGGCTTCTTCAAACCAGGACCTTCAGCATGCACTGGGGCGGTTTGCAGTCGAGTGTGAAGCGGCTGGGATGAGAATCAGCACCTCCAAGTCCGAGGCCATGGTTCTCGACCGGAAAAGGGTGGCTTGCCCTCTCCAGGTTGGTGGAGAAGTCCTGCCTCAAGTGGAGGAGTTTAAGTATCTCGGGATCTTGTTCACGAGTGAGGGAAGGATGGAGCGTGAGATCGACAGGCGGATCGGTGCAGCCTCCGCAGTGATGCGGTCGCTTTACCGGTCCGTCGTGGTGAAGAAGGAGCTGAGCCAAAAGGCGAAGCTCTCAATTTACCGGTTGATCTACGTTCCGACTCTCACCTATGGTCATGAGCTTTGGGTAATGACAGAAAGAACAAGATCGTGGATACAAGCGGCTGAAATGAGTTTCCTTCGCAGGGTGGCTGGGTACTCCCTTAGAGATAGGGTGAGAAGCACAGTCACTCAGGAGGAGCTCGGAGTAGAGCCGCTGCTCCTCCACATCGAGAGGAACCAGCTGAGGTGGCTCGGGCATCTTTTTCGAATGCCTCCTGGACGCCTCCCTGGGGAGGTGTTCCAGGCATGTCCCCCCGGGAGGAGGCCCCGGGGAAGACCCAGGACACGCTGGAGGGACTATGTCTCTCGGCTGGCCTGGGAACGCCTCGGTGTTCTTCCCGAGGAGCTGGCCGAGGTGTCTGGGGAAAGGGAAGTTTGGGCTTCCATGCTTAGACTGCTGCCTCCGCGACCCGGTCCCGGATAAGCGGAAGAAGATGAGACGAGACGAGATCCACCTTGAAATCCTACCCCCTGTTGGGATCAGGATAATCTTGTTTTTTTTGGATTAAAGTTATCCAGATCCTTCTGAAAAGTTTTGAACAACACAAACTGAAGGTTTGATCCAGATTGAAACTAGAATTGGATTACATGATCTGATCAGATTTCAGAATCCTACTTTCGCTTTTGAACAACCCATTTTCAAGATTTGATCCAATCCGATTACCAAAATCCGCTAAGATTACCTTTGAACAACTGGCCCTAAGTGAACAAAAAAAGCAGTTCTAATATGCTTGTTAAACAGTACAAAAACTAAATAACTACCATATATTATATAGACGTGAGTGTTTTACTGGGAAATACGCCACTCGTTTTGCATTTTTCATACAAACTACATTCAGGACATTGAGCAACACATTTTTCAAAATGTCACTCACTCGTGAGGAAATCCATGAATTGTTTTGATACATTTGGAGACATTTTGTTCGTGAATGTGTCTATATAATCAGAAAATCACATGTTGGTTTGAAGATATGAAGTTTATTTTCTCGTGTTGAAAAACTCGTATTTTTCATACAAAATACATTGCGTATCTGAGTGACATTTAAATAATACTGGCTGGCTTCTTTCCGTGATATATCAGATTCCATTCGGCTACCATGATATTCAACGAGTCGAAGATGAGTTCAATATCATGCTAGCTGAATGGAATATATCTGATATACCATGAAAAAAGCCAGCCAATATTACTATTATTATTATAATACATACATATTCCTTTCAGGTGTTAACAATGCGTCTTTCTCTTTCAAAATTCTCTCAAAATCTTCCGTACAAACAAACCTGGTGGCCATGTTTGTTTACAAATTGTCATGGAAGTTTTATGTGTAATCTTATCGCATTTTCAATTCACTGCGACAGTTTACTGCGGGTGTCGCCAGCGAACAAAGAAATGCTTCTGTGCATGTGCAGCAGAAAACTTTCTCATTGGATATTCACGTCAGCTACGATGTGTGACGTCATGTTGTCTTGACAACCGTGCAATATTGTAAACCATGTTCAACGCTCATTCTCCATTGGGTAGAGTGACATAATACATGTAGGATAAGCGATACGCTAACAATGTTGCATGCTATCAAACCAAATGAAAGAAACCTGCTAGAAAGGAATAGAATACATGGTTTTTATTCCATTGAAAAAGTGTCCTGTATGTATAATTCCTGATATTTCACTCCAATGATGTCACTCCCAGTGCTTTCCTACTGATTGAATGCACGTTGTCAAAATGGAGAACTGGTTCAAAATTAAAATTCTTTAACTTGCATGCATATATATATATATATTTTTTTTACTTCATATCTTCACACCACCATGTAATACCCTATGCGCGCATATATATATATATATATATATATATATATATATATATATATATATATATATATATATATATATAATGTGTGTGTTTGTGATTTTTTTTTCTATCCACATTCACTGGATATGAGCAATTACGCACTCTGATTGGCTACTCTACTAATAGGATATCAGCTCATATACCATGAGTAGAGAAAAACAAAATGGTGGAGCATGTTGCTGAACCAACCGAGGACGAAATAAAAACTCTGCTCGTAAACAAAACCCCAAAAATATCCAAAAAAGCAACAAAATATGGAATAAAAGTATTTGATAATAAGACTGTATCTTCTTTCAATCATAATAATAATTATTATTGCATTTTTCACTAATTGCTACTGTCATTTCGCCAGTTTGTCTACATTATAAGTGGAAATGATTTTATCAGACCATCCATCATCTATAACCGCTTATCCTGTGCAGGGTGGCGGGCAAGCTGGAGCCTATCCCAGCTGACTACGGGCGAAAGGCGGGGTACACCCTGGACAAGTCGCCAGGTCATCACAGGGCTGACACATAGACACAGACAATCATTCACACTCACATTCACACCTACGGTCAATTTAGAGTCACCAGTTAACCCAGGGGTGGGCAAACTTTTTGGCTCAGGGACCACATTGACTTTTGAAATTTGCCAGGCGGGCCGGGCCAACACCAAATTCATACATATCGAACATAAACCGGAAAAGCTTTAGTGTTATTGTAAGGCCTTCACTGACAGAGACCCAAATGCAGATCAGATTGACATTTATTTTAGTTCTCAGTCAACAAAGGCAGAGCAGAAAAATGCTTGCAGTTCAATAGATTGGCACTGGATCCATCCAGAAAAGTAATACACACACACACACACACACACACACACACACACACGTACGTGACAGTAAGAAAAGTAGCACACTTAATTCTTAAATTACATCTTTGAGCTGCCAGGATGAGTAGGATGCCAGTGTATTTGTATATTTGTATCATTTTATACATACAACTAAATTGCATATCATTAAATTGAACTAAATTACATATCAGTACATATCATTTTTGTACATTTCACTGAACTCGTAGATTTACACCTGAGTGGTTTTTTTTTTTAACCATCCACTTCCAGCCTGCCAGTACAACCAACCACCATTAGTAGGAGAGGCACCACACCATGCCAACATGTTTGCAGTTCAACAGTTTGGGTACCACACCATGCCAACATATTTGCAGTTCAATGGTTTGGCACTGGATCCATCCAGCCCACAAAATCAAACAAAACAGCTCAAGAAAGCAAAAAACTCCAAACTGGTTTTCAGGTTCAAAGTCACTCACTGAAATATTTCCAGTCCTCAAAAAATCAAAACACAGGTTCCAAACAGGTTTTCATATTCCAAAAGGCCACTCATAGATCAGAATAACCTCCACAGGCAAAAGTCCAGGAACAGATATAAGCAGAAGCAAGGTCAGCTGCTCATAATACACCTATAATAGCAGACAGGGACATAAATGAGGGGCGGAGCAGACACCCAAAAGCACACGGTACTTAAAAACAAACGCCAGCACTACAGCAGCCACCCACGACAACCAAAATTACTAAGAGTTATACTTTTTATATTATGTCTGTAAACATGTGACTGCTATCTTATTACAGCTCCAACATAGTTTTAAAAAGAGAAAGTGTTAATACGTTCACTCCGCAACCGCTGAGCTGTATTCGTCCGTGCTTGCGCTGACTGGTTGTTAGCATAATTAGCATGCTTGGAGGAAAAGTGCCGTTTGATGTTATATTCCTTTAAAACTGCAACAGTTTCTTTGCAAATAAGGCATACAGCCTTTGATCGGACTTCAGCAAAAAAATATTTAGTTGTCCATTCTTTATTGAACACCCTGCACTCACTGTCCACTTTTCTTTTTTTAGGACCACTCATTGTAAAGCAGGGGTCACCAAACTACGGCCCGCGGGCCAGATCCGGCCCGCCACCCCCCTTTGACCGGCCCCCCAGCCCCTCTACCCCCCATCACTTGAACCGGCCCTATGAGGCAATCCCCAAAAGTGGTCATGGCCTATTTTTTTAAATTGCTTTTTGGCAAATAATAACATGTCTGCATCTTGTATTTTGTTGATTTTATCAATTAAAATTGATATTTAGTTATAAAATGAACTATTCATATTTTCCGAATTTTCGTCATATGCTCGCGATCAAGCAGTGACAGGCAGCGCATGCGCAAAGAACTGTCAGTGTTCAGGACAGCAAAATGGCTAGCGGTCAGCGAAAAGCTGACACAGTGCAGAGTTTTAAAGAACAGTGGACCACCGATTATTTTTTCGTTCAGTGTAAGGACCGTGCAGTTTATCTTGCATGTAAAGAAAGTGTGCCGGTTTTCAAAGAATATAATCTGCGTCGTCACTATGAAACCCGCCACAAAGCAGGGTTCGAATTATAAATTTGACCCTATGGGGGTCTCTATTTAAAAAAAAAAAAGCAATGCATACTTGCTCTCCTGGACCAGCGCACTTTTGCGCACTGCAGTGCACAGCTTTCACACACAGGCGCGCGCATGCACGCACGCGCACACACACACACACGGTGTTGCATTTATATATATATATATATATATATATATATATATATATATATATTGTTAAACAAAGGAAGATCGTTGTGAGATAGAGGACAAGTCTTCTTCGGACTTAACTACACATTCGATTTCGCAGGCTGCAAATTTCAGTTTGCGCGCATAGTGGTGTGGTGGTGAAGTACAGCCGTACATGTTGCGGTTTAATAACACGTTCAATACAAAGTTATGGCTGCATGGTGATCGGAAATGAAATGAGTTTTATTTATATTTATATGGTGATATAGGCTATTCAAGCTTATTATGGTGATATATGACGTATTTGAGAGACTTCCACAGAAAATTAAGTTTGCTTCTTTCATGGGAGCCTGAGGGAATGGGAGCTCAGCTCCCATTGGCTCCCACGTAATTCGAACTATGCCACAAAGAGTGTGCTAGTTTGCGAGGGCAAACAAGAGAAGACAGGATTCTGAGGATGAAATGCGGACTGGCTGCACAACAGAATGTATTCCTTCACCAAACCCAGATCAACCAGACTGCTGTCCGAGCTCGCTATAAGGTAGCTCACCTACTAGCTACCCATGGAAAGCCGTTTACTGATGGGGACTCTGTTAAAGTATGCATGCTTGCTGTGGCCGAGGAGGTGTGTCCCGACAAGTAGGATGCGCTCAACGCGGTGAGTCTCTCCGCACCTACTATGACCAGGCGAACCGAAGATTTGGGGGACAACGTGTCTGACCAGCTGAATGAGAAAGCGTCAGAATTCGAGTTTTTTGCTTTGGCCATGGATGAGAGCAATGACGTGCAGGACACAGCACAACTGCTGTGATCTATTGATCTATTGCTCATATTATTATAATTTCACTGTTTTTTAAAATGTATTTATTTTATAGGCCTATTTATTTGACCTTTATTAAGTGCTGCATACAATTATTATTAATATTATTAATGATATCAACAGGCCTACCTACAATTTATAATTTTCCACTCACCTTTGCCAGTGTCAATCACCTCAACTAGGCAGATGTTTCTTACCTTGACAGCTTTGATATTATTTTTATTAGAAAATAAATAAATGGAATATCAGTGGTATTTCAAATTAAAACAAAGTGTGAAGACTTGATTACTACTTTTGCAAACCACTAGTAAAGATAAACAAATATGTGCCAGGAATCAAGTGTTGATATAGTAGTGTGGATATAGTAGTGGGGATATAGTAGTGGGGATATAGTAGTGTTGATATAGTAGTATGGATACAGTAGTGGGGATGGCCGTGCCAGGCTAGTAATCTCTACTACACAATGAGGCCTGCTGGTGGTCATATTTGTCTGGGTTATACAATTCTATGTGATATAGCTGACCCGACCCCGGCCCCCATCACAGTCAGGAACGACAATGTGGCCCCCAGAGAAAAAAGTTTGGTGACCCCTGGTCTAAAGTGATCTTCATTGAAAAGAACAGTGCTTTTCTTTCAAAAATAAGGACATTTCAAAGTGACCCCAAACTTTCGAACGGTAGGGTAGGTACATTTAAACTGAATCACAGCAGTAAGAAAATAAAGTCATTGCACTGTTGGTTCACAAACACAAATGGCTCGATGGAACTGTGTCTATTCATACCTCATTATTAATAACAAACATAAAAATAAAAAGATTGCACGGTTGTTACACTACCAGGAATGGCACTACAGTACTGTGGGTCTATTCATAACACAGCACAGGCTGTTTTATTTCCTTAATAAGTAGCTTGGTGTCAGTTTTGGAAGGCTGCTGAAGGACCCTGGTGAACTAATTTCCAAATACACCGCACACGACGCGTTCACTACGCTGACGCGTAGCGTTCAGGACGCGCAGAAGCAACGCGCGCGATACGCGCAGCAGCCATCTTGCGCACGCGTAGTTAGAAGCGCCTTTAAATCTCGGCCAGAGAGTGCTGACTGCTCTACATTTCTCACAACTAACATTATTATTATTATTACTGATGATGAAAGAAGAATAACTAAACATTTTTGCTCTCATCAGGTTTCTCACTGCTTCCTAATGAGGATTTTCCTATTCAGGCAGATTCATTCTCCAAAGCGGATGGAGCCCGTTTGCTGTGTTTAAACAAAAACACCTCTTTAATGATAAATAAATGTTTATAGATTTTGTAAAATAATTTTATTTTTAATTATAATAATAATAATAATTATTATTATCTTAACCGCCGAAGCTAGCGAGAATCACCCGGCAGATTCAAAAACAGGATGCGCGCCACCGGAAATACGTCATGGAAATACGTCATGTCTCCTCCCTCCCGATGCAATGTTGCATCAGGAGATTTCATCAGCCAGAGGCATGAGCGAAAACGTAATGTCTCTAATACTCGGGAATGAGAAAAGTTTAAAGGTCATGTACCGTGTTTTGATGCTTGGTTAAATGTGTTTTAAGCATGTTCTTGGTTGCCTTTATCAGTCATCCTTTCTTTTTTATTTTGAACTATTGTTTCACTTCATATATGTTCTTTATAATTTTGTTAATTATTTAAAAAAAAAAAAAAGTGTGAGCATGTGTGCATAAGAGCAAGCCCAATCATTCTTCTCTAGTAAGACAGGGAATTAAAAATATGTTTGGCATGCTTGGACTGGTACATGCTGTTCTGATTACTATTTGTTTTGGTTTAATCACATCCTTGATATTTATCTTTGCTTGTTCAAAGGTATGCAGTTCGGTTAGGTAGGTTAATATGGGACGGCCTTGGGTTGAGGTGCCCTTGAGCAAGGCACCTAAGTCCCAACTGCTCCCCGGGCACTGTTATTATTATTACTGTGCCAGTTTGTTATATTATTATTGAATAATATTATTCATCACATGTGCGCATGGCGGCCCACTGCTCTGGGTATGTGTGTGCGCTCATTGCTCACTTGTTTGTGTGCACGTGTGTGTTCACTGCTTCAGATGGGTTAAATGCAGAGAGGAATTTCACAAGCGTGTGATGAATAAAGTTCTTCTTGTACATTCTGCTCTCTGATTAATGGTTATGGAAGAGATTAGATAGAATCATATGATGTACTCTCTTCTTTCATCCAGTAACATAGTCTAAACCAGTGATGTAATGCTTCATCACCCATTTATGTTATACACTAACGAAGCTATCACATCATCCAATTACATAGCTACAACACACTCTTGAATGTGAACATATACTCATGTTTGTCCTACAATAAACTGAGAAACATGTCTGAGCAGCTGTGTCCATGTCAGTGAGTGATTGTTCCTGGATTGATCTGTGAGGCAGAATCTCTTAAACAGCAGAGGTCTACGTTCCTAGATCATGCTTTGTCAATTCCTTCACTACAAACAGATCAAAACCTAACATAGTTTCTCCTTTACTCTCATTCTATACCATTATAAAGTGCCACAGATTCTATAACATGGCTGATAATGTGACAAAATGACACAAAATTCACAACTCAGGTAAAACAGTCTCCGTGTGCAGAACGTTCCTTTTAATTTTACTCTTATTCACCAGCAATTCACAAACATGGGGAAATAAAAACAAAATGAACATAGGGGATGAAAAGTCCAAGGTGATGGCAAGCAACAGCATTTTTTGTCAAGATTATTACACAATAACCCGAATCACTGTCAATGTCCACGTCCTTCGATGACATGCATCTGCTTCTGATTTAGTCTCTCTTTAAAAAAAAAAATTCACACACTGACTTGTGTATGTTTATTCCAACTGGCAGAAGTTCCCAAAACAGTCTGAAAAGCCTCAGACTTGTTTGATAAGTGAAAACTCCGTTCATAAATAGCTTTAAAAGCAGTTAAGTTAAAGTGATCGTATCAATACGGTGATATTGAAATTTTGGCAAATAATTTTGCGCTATAGTTTATAACCACATTTAATAATGGTGTTTAAAATAACCCACTCAACATGAATGACTTTTTCCAACCGAGTACTGCTCTGAAATGTTACTAACATTACAGTATCATGAACAACCAAAACATTAGTGGTGGTTTAATAACAATGTCTGGGGTGTTGTTACAAAGTCCTAAAATGAAAAAGCAGCAGATTGGCTAATGAACATTTGCTTCATCCAGAGGTTCTGGAGGTGCGTTTTGCAATTCAAACATGTCATCGATGATTTGCCATAGACAGTTCTCCAGGGGGAAATCATTGTCCACTAGGTTGACGAGGGAGTAGTTATCATGGATGTACTGGATAATCATTCTTGAAGGGGACTCGTCCTCGTACAGTTTCCCCCACTGCTCAATCCACAGCGCAAATGCCTCGTCCTGTAGGGGGAAAAAAACCAAACAACATTGTCACCACTGGCAAACATAACCACAAGTGATTTCCCTTTCAGATTATACATAGAACAGCAAGCAACCTTTTTTTTTTTTTTTTATATTATTCAATAAAAAATAAGAGGCTACACAAAGGTGTGAAGCTTTCATACTGGCCAAAAAGTGTAAAGGTATATCCACCTTAAAATCTAATCGATTCCTTTCAAAATATCACAATATTCCACTATCCTGCATTAACTCTATAAATCAAACCATATAATGAACCCATAAGGAACATTTATGGGTTCACCTGCTCGTTCATGGAATAATTCAATTAGCAAATCATGTGGTAGCAATGCAATGCATAAATTCTTGCTAAAAATACTACAAAAACGTGATCCTTATGACTTGATTTGTGGAATGATTGTTCCATTTGAGTATTTCAGAAACTGCTGATCACACTGTCTACAGTAGTTCAAATATCCACTCGTTACAACTACTGAGCAGAAATCATCTCAGAACGCACACATCAAACCCTGAGGCAGATGGCCTACAACAAGAAGACCACATCAGGTTCTACTCCTGTCAGCCAAACACAGAAATCTGAAACTACAGCTGGCACAGGCTCATCCAAACTGGACAGTTGAAAATGTTTGTGCCTGCTCTTTTTCGCCTGATGTTCAGCTGTAGAACTGCTGCTCATTTGATTTTTTTTTTTGTTTCGGCGTAAACTCTAGACGCTGGTGTGCATGAAAAATCCCAGGTCAGCAGTTTCAGAAATGCACAAACCATCCCACCGGTCACCAACCACAAAGCCACGGCTACCAAGATCACATTTTTCCCCCCGTTGTGATGTTTGATGTGAAAATGAACTGAACCCCTTGACCCGTGTCTGCTGTATATGATTTCATGTAGCGTGCTGCTGCTTGTGTCTGGCTGATATGAAAAAGTAAACAATAACAAAATTATGGACAGATATCAAAAGTATAAAAGCTCCCTCACCTTCCAAGACATAAAGCTGACTGGATCCACTACTGTGGGCTGAACAATCTCTCTGCCAGGGAAAATCCCCCAGGTTACAGCATTGGGTTGCTTATCGGGTGCATTTGTAATATCCTTACCCTACAAGAGAAGTTAAAGCCATGTAAAGTTGATTATACAAAGAGGGGAAACTGAAGGTGTCAACGTGCCTCACTGTAGAAAAAGCAGAGAGAATTTTACCTTCACGTTGACAATGTGATAGTTCACACGCGGCTCGTATTTCTTCAGCACTTTAAGAAGTGCATTTATATTTTCATGTGATGTGAAAAACTCCAGGTAAGCCTTCAAATTTAAAAAGAAAACGCATTTTATTTTTAGTTGTCCATGTTTGAATATAAACGTCTAATTACAATACTATCCCAGTACTCCATTTCCAAAGAAAGAGAACAGCTGATATACCTTAAGCCTAGGTCACAACCGGACGTACGATTTTTTGGCCGTGCGATTTTTGGCGTTTCCCAAATCGCTGCGTTTTTTTTGTTCATGGAGAAAGACGCACGTTGGCCGCAAGTTTGTCTTGCAACCTGAAAAAAAACATAAGCGCCTGTAGAGTTTGTTTGACATGACAAAGAACCTCTGCGGCCGGTCTACGGCTCGAAAATCAGCACGTCACACGCGCGCCCTCCGTGCATTTCTTGTGTTTTTTGCACATAGACCGGCCATAGGAGCACGTACGGCCGGTTGTGACCGAGGCTTTAGATAGCATTATAAATACTAAATAATCTGATAACTTTTTCACGAAGAGTAATGATGGATATAAGGCAAAGTAAAACGATGAGCCTTAGAACACCGCAATGCTCTTCATGATTTTTCTACCTTTTGGAAGACGTATCCTCCTGGGGGTCCCCAACCTACAATCGGGTCAGAAGAAGGCTTGCCATTGATGCTGGGTTGGGAGTTTATGGTGAGGATACCTCGACGGTTCACTTTTGCTAGCTCATCCTTCAGCATGTTCGTTTCTGGAGCTAGAGGGTCATCGTTCCATGGTAAACACATCACCTGATAATTAAAATGAGTGGCTTATTTCATTTTTGCAATGCCGTAAAACCTATACAACTCATTAATAGTAACCCAGGTAATCAAGCACACGTTTAAGCTTTGAGATTTAAGAAAAACATGTGGTTTAAACATTAGAACAAATAAACTACAGAGTCTGTTGTACGGAAATTGGCAATTTTCTGTAATGTGCAAGAAGAAGCTGCAACCACTGTCCATCTACAGTACCTTGTGTCCATTTTGGTTGGGCTGTGCTGTAATATAGTTGGTGAAGACTTCATACACACTCTGCTCACTCGTTAGCTCCTCTCCCCACATCTTTAATAGGGCTTCTTTCGGGCTCTTACTCTTCAGGTAGAACAAATAGTAATCCGTCAGCTCACCAAAGGCTGGAGATGAGGAGTTCCCCCTTTAAAAAAAAAAAGCAAGTTATATAATGCCGCACATGAGTTTTTTGAACGAAACAGGGGCTTTGATGTTATTTTGTCAAATTTATTTAAATTATTATCAAAACATCAAAAGATTTAGAAACACATCATATGTGATAAAAAAAAAAAATTTGAGGTACCATCTCCCATTGGGAAAATCATCCCAGTCCTGCGTCCTATAGATGTAGCTTTTGGACCTCGCAGACCAGAAGATTGGCCGGACATCCTCCATCTTTCGTTTGGGATGAGCACTAACAGTCCAGGGCAGAGGTCGCCTTAAAAAAAAAAAAAAAGTGTCAAAGTCAACAATTTCACCAAAAACACATACTTGGATGATACTCGTTCAACGTTATTTATTAAAATTAAAACTCAGAAATTTTCAAAAATGTCGTTTTCAGCATGAATGCACTATGGAGCTAAAGAGCTCAGATTCGCTCACCGAGGGTCCTCGAGCCATAAGCCGAGCTGTTTGAGCACATCAATTGTAGCCACCTCTCTGTTGAGTGTGTAGAAGTGCAGGCCGGGCACATCGCCGCTGCTCAGTAGTACCTTGCACATCTCCACGGCCTGATGGATGCCATAGTTGCGGATGGCAGCATCGTTGTCTTTGATGGGCTCGATCGCTTCCATGATGTCGTTTGGCACCTCCAGCTTTGACAATTTGACCAGTTGACGAAGTGAGTGATAACCCTATGAAGAAGGAAATATGTAAAATCGTTCTCAAATACAATAAGTTAGGAGCAGACTAAGAACTAGTCTTAGATGCTATTATAGAACATTAAATCAACACCTCCTGACCAATCAGATTCGAGAACTCAGCAGCACTGGCGTACAACAACAAATAGAGGGTTTTTTTTTTTTAAATAAAGAATTAAAACGCCACATATGGCACTTCTGTAAGTACAATTACATGATTCGATACTGTGTGAATGAATTCAGCCTACAATTTTAACATGCTTTATAGCTTAAGATATAGAGTCTGATGTAATTTGTGGGTTAAGTGTCATTTTAAGACAGTTTTTTTTTTTAATTTCATTCAAACTGCCATTTTGTTCAACTGGTTTTAATTACCTGAAGGGGGAAGATTCCAGGCAGAATGGGACAGGTGATGCCGATAGCTCTGCAGTCCTTAAGAAATTTCAGAAACGTTTCAGCTCTGAAAAAGAGCTGAGTCACGACAAAGGCTGCTCCTGCATCCACTTTCTCTTTTAAGTGCTTCAGGTCCTCTTCATAGCTCTCAGCCTCTGGGTGCCCAGCTGGGTAGCCTGGTCATCACAGAAAGTGAGGGAAAGAATAATAGTACTGTACACATTTTCCCCCCCAACTCCCAGCTTACCTGATCCAATATATGAAAAAGGTTTGATAATCAGCTGATGGATTGGATCAGGTCAGGGAAAACATTACGCTATACAGAATTGTGGCAGATCACAGAATCCAGGGACACATGTCTGCCTGGGGGCATTTTGAGTTATTGACAGATTCAGAAAGTACAGTTTCTAAGCTTTCCAATGATGCCTTCCATGTGGGCTACATCCACACGACAACGAGATGTTATTTAAAAAAATATTGCGTCCACATGGGCAACAATCAGTAAAATATCAGGTCCATATGGCAACGCAACGCTTGCTGAAAACGATGCAATACACATGCCACACCTCTAGGGGCGCTGTAAGACGGTCCCTTCGGAGACACCAGAACAATAGAAGAAGTAAGGACGCATGCGCATAAACTATTATGCGCGAGACTTCATATTAGCCACAAAGTCAGAAAAATCTGTTCGTAAAATTACATTATAATGACCAAATACAATGAAAAGTATTTTTCCAGTCTCACCTGTGAAAGGTAATCCCATGTGATCTCGTTTGGACGGCAAACCTGTTGGTACAGTTAAACGCAGCACATGAATGAGGCATCTTTATTCTCCGCTTTGACCCATCCAATATGGCGGTGAGGATGACGTACGATTCTACTCGGAAGGCGGCGTCTTTAATGGTCCGGAATAAATTGAATGCTACACATTGATGGATTAATTTGTTCTTCTACACCCTTTTTGAGGAATATATTGTAGGACTTAAACCAACATCTGAAGAGGTGAGATCGCTCCTTTTTTTCCCTATTTTTGCTGGCGGGATTGACTCTGCCCTAAGGGCTATTCTCTCTCTCTCTCTCTCTCTCACTTTGCACCATTACACAATAAATATTCACAGTGAAAATATTCTGTAAGCACGTTTCATGAACCAAGTTATAGGATTTGTTGACAACTCGCATCGAGTTCGTTACACTTCTACCCGGCGTGAAGCACTCACAGTCATGTGGTTGTGACGTCATCGTAAACAAATCCGTTCTACTCATCCAGACGACTTCGCAACGGCAACGTTGCCAGATCTTTCCACTCTGGGACCTGTTCTCAAAAGATTGCATTTTGGGGCACCCAAAACGCCGGTGCCGTGTGGACGCCAGGCCTAAATGATAAACAATTGTATCGGATTCACCTGAATCCGTTGCCGTGTGGACAGGGCCGTGGAGATCTGACAATATTTGAAGAATGTGTGGCCTTTTGAAAGTGTATACTTCTTAAAACAGAAAAGGGAGAAAATCGCCCTCAAAGTTTTCCATCTCAGCTACTCTGGGTGTAGGGTGGGCACATAATGGTGCTCATCTGCATGACATTAAGGAAAGCCCTACCCCCTACGAGCTAGCACGATACTACTTTCATGTAAACAAAGATCACCACGTCAATTTTCCTTCCATGCAAAGTATGCCCAACACAATTATGAAGTACAAAAATAAGTCCTAAAGTATACTTTAACGTTTTGTGGTTGAAAAATTACTCACACCGTAAGAAAGAAAGATAGCACGATGATGACACAACTAACACAACACTAGTTTCATGTAAAGCCTCGGTCACAACCGGCCGTACAGTACGCACTCCTACGGCCGGTCTACATGCAAAAAACGCAAGAAACACACGGAGAGCGCGCATGAAACGCACGAGAGCACGCGTGTGACGTGCTGATTTTCGAGCCGCAGACCGGCCGCAGAGGTTCTTTGTCATGTCAAACAAACTCTACGGGCGCTTACGTTTTTTTCAGGTTGCAAGACAAATTTACGGCCAACGCGCGTCTTTCTCCATGAACAAAAAAAAAAACCAAAACACAGCAATTTGGGAAACGCCAAAAATCACACGGCCAAAAAATCGTACGTCCGGTTGTGATCTAGGCTTAACCAAACCACAACACTCTCCGTTACATGCAAAAATAACCACACAGCCTTAGATTAATAAACTCACCCCATCAGAAAGAGAAACGGCGCCTTGCACACACCAATGCCTCCGATGGAATGTAATCCTAGAACGGTCCGTGTATCATCCAATTATTCAAGTATTCCATTCAATCTGGAAAACGAGGTTGCGTTTTTTTTTTTGCTAGAAATGGTGATCTCCGATGTAAATACCGAGTGTCTGTTTGCTTCGCAGTGTTTGCTCCTCTGCGCTCTGTTTAGTAACTCATTCCATAGTGAAATCACACGCGTCTATGCAGTTAAGTAGCCATGCACTCAACTCGGATCATACAGCTGATTGGCGAAAAAAAAAAAAAGACTTAAATCATCATGTGAATGGCCCATATGGTAATTTACCCACACCCCCCAGCAGGCTACAGTCCTGACAAAAACGAGACAATCTGCAACAAAAAAATGTATGCTTTTCCAACAAAACAATCTATTATCTGAAATACTGATTGCATTCTTCAAGATCTCAGCTTGCACATGATGGAAAAAAACAAAAATCACAAATTTCGAAAAAAAAAAGCTTCTTTTGCGATTATCTCGGATTCGTTTCGGCCGACATGTGTCCCTGGATCCGGTGAGGGGTCACAATTAGGGAGCTGCGAACCCCTGTCGTTGCTGACCGCTACAATACTTACCAGCAACGCAAATGTCAAAGTAATCATCAAATTCGCTGCGGATGTGCTTCACCAGGTCTACAGCATAGCTGAACCCTCCTTCTTCTTCTTCCCAGTCTGCTCCCACTGGATCTGCGCAGATATACCGTTGTCATGCACTGGGTCACAGAAATATAATAGAATACGCAAGTCTGATTCAAAATTCAGGTCCCACTAAGTATCTCACCTCCCCTCAGTGCCATGATGTTCTTCAGTCCCAGGTGCTTGGCCTTGTTCAGATGGGATGTGAGCTTGTCTTTTGTTTGTTTGCAGCAGGTCATGTGCAGCACACTCTCTAGGCCACAGTAGTTGACAGCTGTGCTAGCGATCATCATGGATGAGGTCTCTTTGTCTGAGCCAGGATCTCCCGCTGGATGCCATGTAATGTCAACAAAGAGAGGCCCACCGGCACCCATACGGTCAAATCTAAAACAGAAAGCAAATTATACTCTTCTGTACCGTTTTAACACACGCATATCAATTTGGCTAATTAAATAAACTCTGTGACGACCTTTATGTGTCTTCGTTCTGCTAGTTAATAAGCCAAGATGATACCTGTAAGGCTTGAAAATCGCCAAGCTAATCTCTTCATCTGCTTAGTGCTGGTTGCCAAGGGCAAGTGCATTATGATTAAAAAGACAGCTATGCTGCTCACTGGAACATAGCCTAAAACTAAGGTCTTGTATTTTCTCCAATATATGTTTTTTGAGCATCTCATTACAGATCTAGTCTCCCTTTTCTGTTATAACCACCTCTATTCTTCCGGGAAGGCTTTCCAGTAGATTTTGGAGTATGGCTGTGGGGATTTGTTCACTAAGGCAAAGTTTACATTAGACCGTATCTGTCTCGTTTTCTTCGCGGATGCACTGTCCGTTTACATTAAAAAGCCTGGAAACGCCGGGAAACGGGAATCCGTCAGGGTCCACGTATTCAATCCAGATCGTGTCTGGTCCGGTGCTGTGTAAACATTGAGAATACGCAGATACGCTGTGCTGAGCTCTAGCTGGCGTCGTCACTGGATAACGTCACTGTGACATCCACCTTCCTGATTCGCTGGCGTTGGTCATGTGACGCGACTGCTGAAAAATGGCGCGGACTTCCGCCTTGTATCACTTTTCATTAAAGAGTATAAAAGTATGAAAATACTGCAAATACTGATGCAAATACTGCCCATTGTGTAGTTATGATTGTCTTTAGGCTTTCCATCCTTCCACTTGCAAGTGGTAAGTGACGTGCATGCCAGACATGCGCTGAGATCGCACACACAGCGGCTCAGTCCCAAATCACTGCTTGTGCGCTCCACTCGCGCGCTCTGTGAGCTGCGCAGGGCCGGAGTGCGCACCCTCCAGAGGGCACTTGCTGTTCAGGGCGGAGTGATTTGGAGTGCAGGATGCCTGCGGAGCCGAGCGTATCCGTGTATTGGCGTTGCTATGTGCACGCGAATCGTGTATTGGCGTTGCTGTGTGCACACTAATCGTTTTAAAAACGTTAATCTGATGATCCGCTGATACGATCTAATGTAAACCCCACCTAAGCCACAAGAGCATTAGCACGGTCAGGCACTGATGTCAGGTGAGGAGACCTGGGTTGCAGTCGGCACTCCAGTTTCTCTCAAAAGGTGTTCAGCGGGTTTGAAGTCAGGGTTCTGTGCGGGACACTCGAGTTCTTTCACTCCAAACATGGTACACCATGGTGGTCTTCATGGACCACGCTTTGTACACAGGGAGCACTGTCATGCTGGAACAGATTTAGGTCTCTAGGTTCCAGTGAAGGGATACTGGAATGCTACAGCATACAAAAACATCCTATACAATTGTGTGCTTCCAGCTTTGTGGAAATAGTTTGTGGAATAACCACAAATGGGTGTGATGGTCAGCTATCCACATACGCTTGGCCACATAGTGCACATATGCACCAAGTCACTTTCTTCTATCCAAAAAAAAAAAAAACCCCACTATTTTTTTAAAATCATTGAAAATCTGTCTGTGATGAAAAGGATTCCGTTAATTTATTAATTCATTCACAGGACACCATCAGCATACGCGTTCAATTTAGCGTCGCCAATACTAAATTGCTACTATGTTTGTTGTTGTTATTGTTGTTAACAACCAAATCAGCAAAGGTCCGTAACCAGGGTCCGGACTGCTTGCGAGCCAGTCAGAGCGCACGATTTAATGGAAACTGGACTGCAAAAAAAAATAAATACATGACACCACATTAAAATGTGACGGTACTGTTCCATCCTGAGTTATAGGAGATGCGCATCTGCATGTCTTTGAACTGTGGAGGAAACTGGCGCATCTGGAAGAAACCCACGCAGACACGGGGTTTGATATGAGGTGACAGTGCTAACTAACCACCGTGCCACTCTGCTAATAATAATACATAGGGCCAAATTACTCAATTCTGATTGGTCAATCAAGGAGGGCTTTTTTCCTTAACACGGGGCCATATTTCTGAAATGCTATTGGCTAGTTTGTTGCTTGGTTACGGTTACAAAAATTAGCAAATTTTGTCAACAAAATGGCTTTTGTAAAGAAGTTCCAATAAAATTTTGTAAACCACTTTCAAAATCCTCGTGTCGTGGCAAGACGAAAGATGCTTTAGAAACTGATTCAAACGTGCAAGATAGTCTTGCGCCCTGATTGGTTCAGAAAATGTGAATGACAAATGTTGTGACCTTGAATGGCTTCCGAAGTATGAATTTGGCCCTATGTATTATAAACAAGTAATCGTAAAATTAAGGATCAATTTCACTCGTGATTTCAAAGTTTTGAAATTGCCCGAGTCGCAAACTTCGAAATCACTTGTAAAATTAATCCTTAATTTTACCCGGCCCCATACGATTACCTATACTAATAATATGGCGCAATGTCAAATTCTCATCTTTAGTACTGTTTACTAACTACAGGTAATAATTTGGAGCGGTTTTGAATTCCTGTTGTATGTCAAATATGAAACATTAAAGGGCACATCACGGGTAAATTCAGGAGCAAGATCAATGTAATTCTATTTTATATTAAACTTTGGTCAAATATCTGTCAGATTTTGTGCTTTTTTTTTTTACCTTGCGCAATACCAAAAAAATTCAGTTGAAATCAAGCCATGAGGTGAACCGGTCTGCCTCTGAAAAAACTTGGCATTTGGATTTCCCGGGAAACACTGATTTTCGTCTCTAAATTGACCGTAGGTGTGAATGTGAGCGTGAATGGTTGTCTGTGTCTATGTGTCAGCCCTGTGATGACCTGCCGACTTGTCCAGGGTGTACCCTGCCTTTCTCCCGTAGTCAGCTGGGATAGGCTCCAGCTTGCCTGCGACCCTGTAGAACAGGATAAAGCGGCTAGAGATAATGAGATGAGATCTGTCAGATTTTGTGCTTTTTTTTTTACCTTGCGCAATACCAAAACAATTCAGTTGAAATCAAGCCATGAGGCGAACTGGCCTGCCTCTGAAAAAACTTGGCATTTGGATTTCCCGGGAAACACTGATTTTCGTCTCTAAATTGACCGTAGGTGTGAATGTGAGTGTGAATGGTTGTCTGTGTCTATGTGTCAGCCCTGTGATGACCTGGCAACTTGTCCAGGGTGTACCCTGCCTTTCGCCCGTAGTCAGCTGGGATAGGCTCCAGCTTGCCTGTGACCCTGTAGAACAGGATAAGCAGCAACAGATAATGAGATGAGATAAGTTCGATTTAATGACGGGGCTAAACTACCGTAAAGCACTGCTGCATGTAGGGTTTTGTTTCTGGGGTTGGAGGAGGTGGAAGGAAACCGGAAATACAAGCGGTGCAGGGAAAGATATGAAGCTCACCTGGAAATGAGGTTGACAGCACCGTTGGCTGTGCGTGGCGGAAAGAACTCGAGGGAGAACCAGCGGTCCCCGGAGTCAATGCGCCGCCTCATCTTGTCGCTCAACCGGGTTCCGCGGTCCACCTCCCCGACAGGGGTCGAACACCTGGAGCTCTCCTTGGAGCTTTCATCGCTGTTACTCGCTCCGCTCGAGTCGCTTTTAAACGACCAGCCGTTCTCCTCGTTTTGCAGCACCATGACTCCTAAATGATCTGGATATACACCAGCAACAGGAAGTGAGCAAAGCTCCAAGCAATCATTTTAACAATTAAATCATGCACGAGACAAAGATGCGGCTCGCGCGCGCGCACAACAACATGACTTTCCTATTATAATAAACACCAAGGTTGTTTTTAAACTAGGTGGATAAGACACGTTTAATATTATCACTAATATATAAATAACCCCCATGTAAAAAAAAAAAAAGAGCCGATAAACTGAGGCGATCTTTCTAAACCGACAGACACGTTTACAAAATGACGGCATCCGGAGGAACATGTGCGCTCGTGCCCGCGATTAGCCGCCGTGACGGTGCTAATAGCTCGAAAAGCTAGCGCTTACTCACTTAGCTTTCAGTCGGTAACAAAAAAGAAAACAGAACCAGCCGTGTTTACCTCAGACAACTTCCTGAGTTTTCAAATAAATAAATAAATATAGGCGAGCAGGAGCAGCTCCGTCGACTACCCGGTCCAGCATCCGCTGAATGTGCCCGAAAATGGTGCTATAGCGAAGTAGGCGGAGTCTCAGACAACAGAATGGGCGGGGCGTGTAGTAATACAGAGAGGAGGATTGTGGGTAAGCGTGATACGCGGAGAAGAGCGACCTGTGCGTTGTGCGATCAGAGCGGCCGGTTATGAGGCGACGGCTGGTTTGTTGGCAGAGAGGTGTGTTGGGTTGAGTCCCGCTGACTAAACACTGGGTCAGAAGGTGTGGCATTTCTTCAGCAGGTTCAGTCAAATTATAAGGAAGACCGTTTCTGTCACTTGGGGGGGAGAAGAAAAAAAATCATAATAATGAGATTCATCTCATCTCATTATCTCTAGCCGCTTTATCCTGTTCTACAGGGTCGCAGGCAAGTCGCCAGGTCATCACAGGGCTGACACATAGACGCAGACAACCATTCACACTCACATTCACACCTACGGTCAATTTAGAGTCACCAGTTAACCTAACCTGCATGTCTTTGGACTGTGGGGGAAACCCAGACAGATACAGGGAGAACATGCAAACTCCGCACAGAAAGGCCCTCGCCGGCCACGGGGCTCGAACCCGAACCTTCTTGCTGTGAGGCAACAGCACTAACCACTACACCACCGTGCCGCCCCATGACTTCTCATCTCATCTCGTTATCTCTAGCCGCTTTATCCTTCTACAGGGTCGCAGGCAAGCTGGAGCCTATCCCAGCTGACTACGGGCGAAAGGCAGGGTACACCCTGGACAAGTCGCCAGGTCATCACAGGGCTGACACATAGACAACCATTCACACTCACATTCACACCTACGCTCAATTTAGAGTCACCAGTTAACCTAACCTGCATGTCTTTGGACTGTGGGGGAAACCGAAGCACCCGGAGGAAACCCATGCGGACACAGGGAGAACATGCAAACTCCGCACAGAAACGCTCTCGTCGGCCACTGGGCTCGAACCCGGACCTTCTTGCTGTGAGGCGACAGCGCTAACCACTACACCACCGTGCTGCCCCATGACTTCTATTATAATAATTAATTACTTTTTCATAATACTAAACGTTTTCTCATCTCATCTCATTATCTCTAGCTGCTTTATCCTTCTACAGGGTCACAGGCAAGCTGGAGCCTATCCCAGCTGACTACGGGCGAAAGGCGGGGTACACCCTGGACAAGTCGCCAGGTCATCACAGGGCTGACACATAGACACAGACAACCATTCACACTCACACCTACGGTCAATTTAGAGTCACCAGTTAACCTAACCTGCATGTCTTTGGACTGTGGGGGAAACCGGAGCACCCGGAGGAAACCCACGCGGACACGGGGAGAACATGCAAACTCCACACAGAAAGGCCCTTGCCGGCCCCAGGGCTCGAACCCAGGACCTTCTTGCTGTGAGGCGACAGCGCTAACCACTACACCACCGTGCCGCCTAAACGTTTTCTCATTTTTTAAATTCCATGTATATAACAACTTTCCCATCCATCCATCCATCCATCCATAGCCGCTTATCCTGTTCTACAGGGTTGCAGGCAAGCTGGAGCCTATCCCAGCCAACTATGGGCAAGAGGCAGGGTACACCCTGGACAAGTCGCCAGGTCATCGCAGGGCTAACAACCATTCACACTCACGGTCAATTTAGAGCCACCAATTAGCCTAACCTGCATATCTTTGGACTGTCCAGGGAGCACCCGGAGGAAACCCATGCAGATACAGGGAGGACATGCAAACTCCACACAGAAAGGCCCTCGCTGGCCTTTCTCTTCTTAGCCCAGGTAAGACGCTTCTGATGTTGTCTCTGGTTCAGGGGTGGCCTGATATTAGGAATGTGGCAATTGTACCCCTTTCCTGAAGACGTCTGTGTGCGGTGGCTCTTGATGCACTGACACTAGCCTCAGTCCACTCTTTATGAAGCTCTCCCAAGTTCTTGAATCGGCTTTTCTTGACAATCTTCTCAAGGCTACGGTCATCCCTGTTGCTTGTGCACCTTTTCCAGCCAGCCTTTTCAGCAATGACCTTCTGTGGCTTACCCTCCTTGTGGAGGGTGTCACTGATTGTCTTATGGACAACTGTCAAATCAACAGTCTTCCCCATGATTGTGGTTGCGTGTACTGAACTAGACCCAGAGATACACACTATTTTACTAAAACTTGAAAAGTAGCTCATATTTTGAGATTTTTTAAAAAACTTTTGCACTGTAAGCCATAATTATCAGAATTAAAATAGAAAAAAGCTTGAAACATTTTAGCTTGTGTGTAATAATAATAATAATAATAATAAATGCCTTTGCCATACATACATTCAGTCTAGAATGTATTAAATTTTCACTTTCTTAAATATCTGATGGAAAATATTGAACTTCACAATATTCTAATTGTTTGAGATGCACTAGTACAATAAAAGCACATTTTTTTCATAACAGAAATGGATCATTTTGTACAACAGTAACCTACCAACATTTTCAGTTGATTTTGAATGTCTTAATTTTACTTCTTTCACCAAAATCATCACATAGCCTTTTTGCATCACATTTTGCATAATAGTAACTGGTGATCAGCTTTCAGAACAGTGCAAAACTGGAGTACCACAATGTGGAGCTGAGGATATGGATTATCTTCTTTGGGACTATTTGTATCAATAGCAATATAAGTGATAAAGACTGGGTTTTATTCACAAAGATACAATTTTTTTAAAAAACAGTGTGTGAGGGTATAAGTGGTGCACAGAGCTTTGGAAATACAGAGGTCCAAAATTTTTTTTTAAATTTCTCTGATCTAGCTTATGTGCTTTATAAGACGCTTGGAGGGAAAAAACTGAATAACAGTAGCTTTAAAACAATGTCAGTGAGCAGTAGGATAAATTATCTGTCAAGCAGGCGGCATGGTGGTATAGTGGTTAGCACCATCTCCTCACAACAAGCAGGTTCTGGTTTCCCCCATGGGGAAGCCAGGCCTAACGGTTAGAGAAGCAGCTTTGGGGACAAAAGGTTGCTGGTTCGATTCCCTGGAAGTGCCCTTGAGCAAGGCAAGGCAACCCCCAACTACTCTCCAGGCTGCTCTGGGTACGTTGTATGTCGCTCTGGATAACAGCGTCTGCTAAATGCCTGTAATGTAATGTAATGCTGGTTTCTGTGTGGGATTTGCATGTTCTCCTGTACGGATTTCCTCCCACAGTCCAAAAACATGTGAATTAGGCAACTGGCTTCTCTAAATTTCTCATATGAATGTTAAGTGTCTGTCTCTCTGTGTTAACCCTGCAATAGATTGGCGACCTGTCCAGGATGTACCCTGCCTCTTGCCCAGACTAAGCTGGGATTGGTTCAGCACACCAGTAAGCAGTAGACACAATGAATGAATCTGTCAAGAAGTAAATCGATGGGAATCAGGTTAAACATTGTCATGAATGATCCACACTACAATCTGGAATTACAGAAATGTCTAACAAACAGTGCATAACAACACAAACAAAAGCTAAGTGTGTTTTATACAATAATGTCTTTCTACAGAAATACTATATTATAACACTATAATTATGCTTAGGTTTTTGTTGTTGTTATCCTGAGCCTATTGTAATTACCAAATAATCTATCTCTGTGCTAATTAGGCCTACATAGTTTGAACATAATCAGGTCGGTCAGCTTTTGTTTGTGCTGAACAAAACAGGGATATAATGTCTATATCAAATAATGTCTATCATATATCAATGTCAAAATCAAGAGACCTATAATCTTATCCTGGGCACATTGGGCAGTACCTGCACTTCCATCTCCACCACCTTCTTTCTTTCTTTTTCTCTCGGGCTCTTCATCTCGTCTCGTATAGCTTCCCTTCCCAAAGCTGAACTTTGATTGATGTATTCTTTTCATTTTCGTCTGGGTCAGTGAAGAAAGCAAACACAGGCTCAGTTAATATTTATATACAAATTATGAAATATACACTCACCGGCCACTTTAACAGGAGCTTGTTCTTGATTCTAAGATTCCTGTTCTTAGCTGGCAAGATTGAAACCCAATGTGAGCTTCTGCTGTTGCGTGCTGAGATGCTTTTCTGCTCAGCACGATTGTAAAGAGTTACTACGAGTTGTTATATTCTTCCTGGCAGTTTGAACCATTCTAGCCATTTTCCTCTGTCCTTTGTTATCAACAAGACGTTTCCACGCACAGGTCTGTCGCTCACTCATTGAATGTTTTTCGCACCATTCTGTTTTAAACGCTAGAGACTTGTGTGCCAAAATCTCAGGAGATCAGCCGTTTCTGAAATGGGAATCTCATCTCATCTCATTATCTCTATCCTGTTCTACAGGGTCGCAGGCAAGCTGGAGCCTATCCCAGCTGACTACGGGCGAAAGGCGGGGTACACCCTGGACAAGTCGCCAGGTCATCACAGGGCTGACACATAGACAACCATTCACGCTCACATTCACACCTACGGTCAATTTAGAGTCGCCAGTTAACCTAACCTGCATGTCTTTGGACTGTCGGGGAAACCGGAGCACCCGGAGGAAACCCACGCGGACATGGGGAGAACATGCAAACTCCGCACAGAAAGGCCCTCGCCGGACACGGGGCTCGAACCCGGACCTTCTTGCTGTGAGGCGACAGCGCTAACCACTACACCACCGTGCCACCCTTGAAATGGGAATAATGCAATTTTTTTCCCTATTCTGATGTTTGAAGAAGTGAACATCAAGGAAAGCTCTTGATTTGTATCTGCGTGATTTTTTTTTTAACTATTAAGTAAAACAGCTGAATGAACATCCTCCAAGAATAGTGATTCCATATTTTTGCCAGGGGTTATATAAAGGGTAGGATAATCTTAGAATGAAAATTACACACACACACACCTCATTTTACCATGCATTTCTATCCTTTCTATAAACTGAACTGAAAGAAAAGCATTTCTATTATGGTTGAAAGTTGATCAGTCTTACATTGGATGGATGGATGGAATGAATGAATATCGTTACCGAGCTAGCTAGTTCATTCACTAATCTGAACCTGACTAGCCAGCATCATCATGGACGGCTCCTGTGTTTTAATGGAGCGGAAACCCACAGGAGCCACTCATCAGATGATGCCTGGGGATGAATGGCACTGAACTACATACGAATAAAATTCTCTCATTACCTGAAAGATATCACGTTTTCGCCGGATTCAGACGCTTTTCCGGTTTGCTGGCGTCAAAGAACCACCCGGTTGAGGAAAGATTCTGGAGTCACTGCAAGACCATTCACTCCACCCACGACAATGACGTCACTCCTGGGGATCAGATGACAAATTCGTTATCTTGACATCGGACAATATCTTTACAGGACCAAAGCAGAAAGTTATTTTAGGCAAAAAAATTTCACGACTTTTATTACTATTATTATACACACCTCCGCAAGGGCGCAGATAGGACGGGGGGGGGGGACAGATAGGGGTCACTATACGGTAAATCTGGGGGGGGGGGGGACATGTCTCCCCCCCCCCCCCCCCCCCCAGATTTACCGTATAGTGACCCCTATCTGTCCCCCCCACCCACCGTCCCTACGTAGGGCGCCAAACACAGGTAGAAAAAGGTGAGGATTAATGTTCCGTTAGTTAGGCTAACTTACATTGCAGCACAGGGCGGCACGGTGGTGTAGTGGTTAGCGCTGTCGCCTCACAGCAAGAAGGTCCGGGTTCGAGCCCCGGGGCCGGCGAGGGCCTTTCTGTGCGGAGTTTGCATGTTCTCCCCGTGTCCGCGTGGGTTTCCTCCGGGTGCTCCGGTTTCCCCCACAGTCCAAAGACATGCAGGTTAGGTTAACTGGTGACTCTAAATTGACCGTAGGTGTGAATGTGAGTGTGAATGGTTGTCTGTGTCTATGTGTCGGCCCTGTGATGACCTGGCGACTTGTCCAGGGTGTACCCCGCCTTTCGCCCGTAGTCAGCTGGGATAGGCTCCAGCTTGCCTGCGACCCTGTAGAACAGGATAAAGCAGCTAGAGATAATGAGATGAGATGAGACATTGCAGCACAAAGTTGAAATGGCAGCAGCAGTAGCCTTGTCTGTGATCAATCCACATTACACCGATTGAAGAAGGGGAAAGGCTGGAGCAGATCCTTGCAGAGTTGGGAAAGCAAGGTGTTCAATTTTCCACATAATTCTGGGTTAATAACACTGCACAGCTCATCCATTTGATCGCAACGGTGTTTCTGCTGCGACTAATGGTGCGTTCAGTTGTACTCATAAGTTGGAGGTTTGAAGTCGGAAAAGCATTGAAATCCAGCATCTACCAGCATAAACGCTGGGGTTTTCGTTTCATTTCATTAACTGTCCATTTTTTTTCGAATTCCATGTTCCATGTCCCAGTTTTTAAACTGGGAAGCGGCGGAGAGATGTTTTTGGGACCTGTTGAGTCTGATTCTAGACTTTGTTTGGCTGCAGAGGGAATTTTTTTTCCGATCAATTTTGTTTATTGGAAAAATAGTTTTTATTTTTATTTGTATGAATCTGTTGTTCAAGTGTTTATACTTCTGTTTTCATACACATTGTATGTTTCTAATCATTTACATGAAGGCACGAGTGTGAATCATTTCAATTTTATTTTATTAATTTTTTGGACATTCCCTTTTTGTTAGAAGTTACAGTTAAAGTTTCTGTGATGACATTCTTCATCCTGCTGAGATCAGCAAATGTTTAAATAAAACATGCAGAAGACATGAAATTTTGGAGCGTGATGAACATACCAGACAAATAACAATTTGATCATGTATGGCTAGTGTTGACCAGGTAGGCCTTTGTCTACCAATGTTCATTCAGTTAGAAAACTCACAATTCTAATGTATATTGACGCTTCAGTATATTTTATATATATACTGGCGGCTCGTTAATAGGGGCGATTTGGGCGACGCACTCCCAAACAGGGAGGGAGATTTTTTTTTATCTACTCCTACTACCAACAGTAATGTCATTGTCCAATCAGGCTATTGCCGCTTTTCCACTACAAACGCGGCTGAGTCGGGCTGAGCCGTGCCGTGCTGAGTCGGGCTGAGCGGGGCTGTTGGAGTTGCATTTCGACTACAACCGCGCTGAACCGTGCTGGCTGGAAGTGGGTGGACACATTGGGTGGAGTTAGCGAAAGTGGGTGGACGTCACGTGATGTCGTTAAGCAGCGCAAACAGTGACATCAGTGAGCTTTTAAGTGGTAGTCTCACGACCCGAATAGTAAACAATAAACATGGAGGACATGGAGTCGTTAGTGTTGCTGGTCTTGGTGCTGTGGCTTGTTGTCACCAACAACGCGGACAGATACTGGCAAGAGCGTATAGATGAGGCGAGGCGCATAAGGCTTCAGAAATTCTCGCAATTCGTAATTCTTCTCCTTCCAGGTTTGCGGTGTTTACAGATCCCAGCGTGCTCGCGGGGCGTGTGTGGGCATGTGAGGACACTCCTCCTCACCAATCAGTGCACAGGGGAGTGTCTGCTCACGCCCCCAGCCTCACTCGGCTCGCTTTGGCTCGCTTCAGCCCCACTCCAAAACGGTGCGAGTTTTAGGGGCTAAGCAGGGCTGAAACGAGCTGAGTCGTGCTGGTTTTTGGTAGTCGAAACGCGAGCCGTGTCGGGCTGAAGTGAGCTGAAGCGAGCTGAAGTGAGCTGAAAAAGGGTAGTGGAAAAGGGCCATAAGGTCGCGCCTGGTGTAGCCACGCCCTTTTGGGGCGATTTCTGTCAGGTTCAGATTTGCCCCAAAATCTCCCATTGACACTAATGGTACGTACGTTTTTTTTTTTCGAAAATCATGCTCCCAATGCAGTTTCTATTAGGTTTTATGTGCTCGCACAAGCAGCGTGCTTACGTCATACGCCTGTTGCATCGCGCAAGTGTTGCCAGATTGGTTTTAAGTGCATTTTGGCGGGTTTTGAACATAATTTTGGGCTGGAAAACGCAACTTGCGCGGGAAATGTGTGAACATTCTATGAAGAAGATGGCGAGTGTTGAGTGCAACAATACGATAGCGTCTCTGAAAGAAGTTCCCTTTAGTCGTCGTACCAATGAGGAGAAAACGGCAATCAAACAGCTAGGACCTCCTAGACTGAATTTAAACATCAAGCAAGTGTCTACGAAGGGGGAGAAGACCTACTCAAGAGGTTTTAACAAGAACTGGTGCCACCGGAAAACTTGGCTAGCTGGCTGTGATGTAGTCAATGCTCTTTTTTGCTACCCTTGCGTTCTCTTCCACCCTGGAAGTAGCACAGCAGACGGTACAGTGATATCTGATATTTGAATTTACTAGGCAAAAGTTGTTTTTGTGTGTGTGTGTTTTACCAATGGCAGTTTAACATTGCCATGCTTGGAATATTTCAGTAGCCTCAAGTTCTCTCTGACTTGGTGTAAATTAAGCATATTTTCAGTTTTTATATATTGTACAGTATGTGTTCATTGGAGCCAGCAGCACCTTACCTTTTTTCCAACTTGTTAAGCCAAGTTGCACTGACTACAAAACCTTGTGTAACCTTGTGTCACACATCACATCACATTATCTCTAGCCGCTTTATCCTTCTACAGGGTCGCAGGCAAGCTGGAGCCTATCCCAGCTGACTACGGGCGAAAGGCGGGGTACACCCTGGACAAGTCGCCAGGTCATCACAGGGCTGACACACAGACACCCATTCACACTCACATTCACACCTACGGTCAATTTAGAGTCACCAGTTAACCTAACCTGCATGTCTTTGGACTGTGGGGGAAACCGGAGCACCCGGAGGAAACCCACACGGACACGGGGAGAACATGCAAACTCCACACAGAAAGGCCCTCGCCGGCCCCGGGGCTCGAACCCAGGACCTTCTTGCTGTGAGGCGACAGCGCTAACCACTACACCACCGTGCCGCCCGTAACCTTGTGTGTGTATATAGCTAAATAACTAAAGCCTCTTGTGTTCATTGACATGCTTGTAATACTTTAAATTTCCTTTTAAGGCATGGCTTTCTGGAGGAATTCTTGGGAAAAAAAACTGCAGAATTTATTTAGAATTATTTGTTGTTAAAATGGTGCAATTCCATATAAAAAAAACACATAATTAAGCTGCACATGTTTGTTTGATGGTTATGCTTTTCTTCATCTTTTTCAAAACTTAAATAAACACTTGTTTTGGATTTATATCCTGCCACTTTAATTGCATTCTTTAGAACTGAAGAAATTTGAATATGTTTATAATTAAGAATTTGTGTCTACTTATTATAGAATACTGGAATAATATGAGAAAATAAATGAGTAATGTAATATTAATTGATTGTGATGCCAAATGTTTTTCTTTGAAGGCTTCACAATGAATCTTCCTTAGTTTTAGCCTGGCAAGCCAGACTAAATGTGAATATTTGCCACTCGTAGGCAAAAATATTTTTGGCCGCTAGGCGGGTGGGTCTAGTTTACTAGGCTACCTTAGTTTGCCACCTTTAACTTGTTTAGTGTTGCCACCTAGTGGAGAGAAGAGATATTGTCTATATTGATATCTGAATTTACCAGACAAAAACAAGTTCGGCCAATTGATTTGCTACCTAGGTCGATTTACTTCAGTTCTGTGGACATTTACGGTCCGTGTAGACATAACGGGGGAAAATTGCCCCCCCTGAAAAAAAATTCAGGAGCCGCCACTGTGTGTATATATATATATATATATATATATATATATATATATATATATATATATATATAAATAATCTCATCTCATTATCTCTAGCCGCTTTATCCTGTTCTACAGGGTCGCAGGCAAGCTGGAGCCTATCCCAGCTGACTACGGGCGAAAGGCGGGGTACACCCTGGACAAGTCGCCAGGTCATCACAGGGCTGACACATAGACACAGACAACCATTCACACTCACATTCACACCTACGGTCAATTTAGAGTCACCAGTTAACCTAACCTGCATGTCTTTGGACTGTGGGGGAAACCGGAGCACCCGGAGGAAACCCACGCGGACACGGGGAGAACATGCAAACTCCGCACAGAAAGGCCCTCGCCGGCCACGGGGCCCGAACCCGGACCTTCTTGCTGTGAGGCGACAGCGCTAACCACTAAACCACCGTGCCGCCCTATATATATATATAAAATATGCATTTACACAAAATGGAATCATTTGCTGACAGCTCAGTCCCCCCAGTTCAAAAATCCTATCTGCGCCCCTGCACCTCCGGAAAAAGCAATACCGTGTGTGTACACGCTTCCTTATAGTTTGATTGGTTTTTGTTAAGGATTATATTGGTTCCAAATAAGGTTTTCATTCATGCACATCAATTTATTTCTCTCTGGTTTGTTTGTTTGTTTGCAATACGTCGTGTTGTGTACTCAGCAATCTGACTTTGTGTTCTCTTGAAAAAGGCATTAAAAATAAAATACATTTATTTGCTATTTCGTATGATTTACAGTGGTGCTTGAAAGTTTCTGAACCCTTTAGAATTTTCTATAGATTTCTGCATAAATGTGACCTAAAACATCATCAGATTTTCACCCAAGTCCTAAAAGTACATAAAGAGAACCCAGTTAAACAAATGAGACAAAAAAAAATTATACCCGGTCATTTATTTATTGAGAAATGATCCAATATTACATATCTGTGCATGGCAAAAGTATGTGAACCTTTGCTTTCAATATCTGGTGTGACCCCCTCTGCAACTAAACATTTCCGGTAACTGTTGATCAGTCCTGCACACCAGCTTGGAGGAATTTTAGCCCATTCCTCCGTACAGAACAGCTTCAACTCTGGGATGTTGGTGGGTTTCCTGACATTAACTGCTCGCTTCAGGTCCTTCCACAACATTTAGATTGGATTAAGGTCAGGACTTTGACTTGGCCATTCCAAAACATTGACTTTATTCTTCTTTAACCATTCTTTGGTAGAACGACTTCTGTGCTTAGGGTCGTTGTCTTGCTGCATGACCCACCTTCTCTTGAGATTTAGTTCATGGACAGATGTCCTGACATTTTCCTTTAGAATGCGCTGGTATAATTCAGAATTCATTGTTCCATCAATGATGGCAAGCCATCCTGGCCCAGATGCAGCAAAACAGGCCCAAACCATGATACTACCACCACCATGTTTCACAGATGAGATAAGGTTCTTATGCTGGAATGCAGTGCTCTCCTTTCTCCAAACATAACGCTTCTCATTTAAACCAAAAAGTTCTATTTTGGTCTCATCCGTCCACAAAACATTTTTCCAATAGCCTTCTGGCTTGTCCACATGATCTTTAGCAAACTGCAGACGAGCAGCAATGTTCTTTTTGGAGAGCAGTGGCTTTCTCCTTGCAACCCTGCCATGCACATCATTGTTGTTCAGTGTTCTCCTGATGGTGGACTCATGAACATTAACATTAGCTAATGTGAGAGAGGCCTTCAGTTGCTTAGAAGTTACCCTGGGTTCCTTTGTGACCTCGCCGACTATTACACGCCTTGCTCTTGGAGTGATCTTTGTTGGTCGACCACTCCTGGGGAGGGTAACAATGGTCTTGAATTTCCTCCATTTGTACACAATCTGTCTGACTGTGGATTGGTGGAGTCCAAACTCTTTAGAGATGGTTTTGTAACCTTTTCCAGCCTGATGAGCATCAACAACGCTTTTTCTGAGGTCCTCAGAAATCTCCTTTGTTCGTGCCATGACACACTTCCACAAACATGTGTTGTGAAGATCAGACTTTGATAGATCCCTGTTCTTTAAATAAAACAGGGTGCCCACTCACACCTGATTGTCATCCCATTGATTGAAAACACCTGACTCTAATTTCGCCTTCAAATGAACTGCTAATCCTAGAGGTTCACATACTTTTGCCACTCACAGATATGTAATATCGGATCATTTTCCTCAATAAATAAATGACCAAGTATAATATTTTTGTCTCATTTGTTTAACTGGGTTCTCTTTATCTACTTTTAGGACTTGTGTGAAAATCTGATGATGTTTTAGGTCATATTTATGCAGAAATATAGAAAATTCTAAAGGATTCACAAACTTTCAAGCACCACTGTGTTTGTTTGTGCGTTGTATTCCTTTATGGTGTAGTGCTTAGCGCTGTCGCCTCACACAAAGAAGGTTCTGGGTTCGAGCCCCGATGGGGGCCTTTCTGTGTGGGTTTCCCCTGCAGTCCAGACATGCTAATTGGTAGCTCTAAACTGACCGGAGGTGTGTCCAGGTCGGCTGTGCCCCACCTCGAGTCAACTTGGATCAGCTCCTGCACAGGAGTTCTGCGTAAATTGTGCGCAGATACAGACCGCTTGAATAGCCTTGTTCCTCACGTGACGCCCAAGTCATGTCTATGAGAGTGTGTCGGGGCTGTTTAACTCCGTAAATAATCATGTTATATTAATGTGACATGAAAATAAAATAAAATAAAAATCACATTATATTGTACACTATATGTGTTCGAGCGTGTGTGTGTGTTTATATCAACAAAAAACAACTTTGCGCCAGGCGTGCGCAAAAATGATGCACTTGAATAACGGTCTTTGGCGTCGCTGCACGTCACGTGACACGAGTGTCACGCCCACCAGTGTGATGCTGAAGATGGCGTGTTGTGGAAGCTGTTTGTGCTGTCAGTGCTGTTGCAGAGAAGGAGAGCCCAGGACACCAGAGGAGCTGGTAGGTTTCGTGTTCAATGAACTGCGTGTTATTGTGTCATATAAGGAGGGGAAAACAAATCCTCCAGCATTCTGCTGTAAACATGTTTACAGCACGGTGTTAGTTAGCAGAGACTCCACTCGAGGCTCCACCCTCTGTTTTCATTTTCATTCTGCACAACAGAGGCAGAGCTTGGCTTTTCATCTCAACATGAATGATGCTGAATGTCTGAAGTGATCAGGCCGTACTTGCTAACTTTTCAAAATTCTCATGGGAGAGAAAAGTGCGTGAACGACGTTTTCAATTGGACGAGGGTATGATGTGCGGTTGAAATGATAAAAACATTGGATCCCAATTAATTGCAAGCCATTTGAAATTTATACAGTTAAAGAGTTTTTGAATTGTTGATATTGTTCGATCAATTACTCTAGGTTATGGGATTCATGTATCAGTCATGAGAGCGCTCAGAGTGAAAAATCTGAAATAATACTCGTCTTGAATTTTAACATAATAACAATGAAAGGGAAGTCTTAAATCAGATTTTGAGCTGAAAAATCTCCTGCCTGAATATCGTCTACATACAGAGACCCGCAGAAAATAAAACAAGTGATGCTTTAGAAGGATGCTTATCATTTCTTAAAATAGTCACAGTGAAAAGTATTAATGTGTTTTCCTTCTGTAAGCTCATGTAAAAATACAGAGAACTATAATATCATATATGAGTGATTCCACGCTTATGGGTACTGAAATGGGGACATGAACTTATTTTTAAAAATTCACCTAAAACCATTTCTTTTTTTACCATCAGGTCACAAAACATGTAATCTTTAATGAATGATATGTTAAAAGATAACTTTAATTTTCTGAGATGTAATAAAAACATATTTATATGCCAAAGTCAGACCGTTACAGAAGTGTTGTGGACATATATATTCTCAATTTTAACAATGTAGAATTACTTTTTGAAACATAGGAAGGTGATGTTTTAGCAAATATAATTAATAAACGTGTAGTAGAATAAACATACACATTCTTTCAATAAGATTAACATGGTATATAGCTAGATTGTAATTAATTTGTAACAGACGCGAGATGGACAATTGTAACAGAAGTAATGTGACAGACATCATTTTGGAACTCATAGGCTTGACTTTGGCATATAAATATGTTTTTATTACATCTCAGAAAATTAAAGTTATCTTTTAACATATCATTCATTAAAGATTACATGTTTTGTGACCTGATGGTAAAAAAAGAAATGGTTTTAGGTGAATTTTTAAAAATGAGTTCATGTCCCCATTTCAGTACCCATAAGCGTGGAATCACTCATTCATATATATATATATATACACACACACACACACACACACACACACACACACATATATATATATATATATATATATATATATATATATATATATATATATATATATATATAAATTAAAAAAATACAGGGGCGGCGCGGTGGTGTAGTGGTTAGTGCTGTTGCCTCACAGCAAGAACAAGAAGGTCCGGGTTCGAGCCCCGTGGCCGGCAAGGGCCTTTCTGTGCGGAGTTTGCATGTTCTCCCTGTGTCTGCATGGGTTTCCTCCGGGTGCTCCGGTTTCCCTCACAGTCCAAAGACATGCAGGTTAGGTTAACTGGTGACTCTAAATTGACCGTAGGTGTGAATGTGAGTGTGAATGGTTGTCTGTGTCAGCCCTGTGATGACCTGGCGACTTGTCCAGGGTGTACCCCGCCTTTCGCCCGTAGTCAGCTGGGATAGGCTCCAGCTTGCCTGCGACCCTGTAGAAGGATAAAGCGACTAGAGATGATGAGATGAAATTAAATACAATTTTAATAAGATTTAACCAAAATAGTAATAACTCAATTAAACAAATATTGCACTGTCTTAGTCCTACTAAAATGCATCTCTCTCACTAAACACTTTCCAACAGAATGTTTAAAAAGCACTAGAAATCCGATCCAAATCCTATCGGAATGCATCAAAGGAATTTGCTAATTTGCAAACTTTGACTGAAAGTTTTCAAACAAAATTTAAAAATGCCACTATAAATACTACCATACTATTAAAATATACTCCACAAAGAAATTCACTCAAATGCAAAATTTTAGTACGACCCAAATACACTCACTAGTAATCTTTCACTTAAAACCTCAAAACTCGATCAAAATCAATCACTTTCCAGATAATTCACTTGTAAACTTTCACTTAAAACTTTCAAACATAAATTCAAAATAGCACTAAGACACGACCACACTATTCAAATACACTCACCAAACACATTCTCTGTCATGCAAAATTTCACTAAACACTTTAGAAGTTGTACAGTTTGTTTCTGAAATGGTACGGAAGACTAGTTTAATTTCACACTCAAATGTCCATTATATTCTGATTTAAGGCATCTTTACCTTAAAATGTGTAACTGGCTAGTTGAACATTTGCTTATCCATGGAAATTCATTCTCCCATGCAACCTGGTATTTGCATTCATATTTTTGCCGTGTGGTATTGGGTTTAGTGGCCATGATGAATGACTGCTTGTAAGAAATGTCGGACAGCCTGGGTGAATCCCGCATTACGGAAGTGACTGTCGTTCTGGTCGTTGATTGGTTAAAAATCAGTTGACGTCAGCAGTGTTTCTCATACGATTCTGATTGGACATAATCGGGAGTACTTTTAACTTGGCGGTAGGGATTTCCCAAAACCGGGAGATTTATCCTGTTTTTAACAAATACGATCAGGAGGCGGGAGACGGAGGCTAAAATCAGGAGCCTCCCGCCGAAATCAGGAGGGTTGGCAAGTATGGGTCAGAGTTATGTAGCTGTAGTACAGTTAGATGGTTCAGTCTCTGATTCCTTTGTGCTGATCTAACACCAGGATAAAATCTGTAAATCTAACCAGAAAGGGTTTTTTTTTCTTCTGTATTAAAAAAAAATCTTTAGAACAGAAATAGCAAGGGCAGTCTGTGCTGTGGAAAGGAATAATCCCTTTGTTTAGAAATAATTGTCCATCTGCATCTCTGACATTAGCCTAGATCAATATCTCAAGCTGTTTCAGGGTTGAATCCCAAATGACTCCTCACTCCATACATATGTGCACTACTTTTACATATAAAACAGTGTCTACCTAACCTTTCGCAAACGTTAGTTGTCATTGCCGAACCTGATCTGGGCTTGAGGTGAAGCATGTTTGGTTGACTTGGCCAGAATTTTAGTAGTAGGGTGACCAGTTCCTTTCTGCACACTCCCACACATCCACACCTATGAGTAGCCAGTTAATCACAGAAAGGCCCCCATCAGCCACTGGACTCGAACCCAGACCTTCTTGGTGTGAGGCGACAGTGTTAACTGTACCACGTGCCACCCAGGATGGTGTATCCTCCTAAAGCAAGGTTGATGATTAACATTTAAAGGAACAGTCCACCGTATTTCCATAATGAAATATGCTCTTATCTGAATTGAGACGAGCTGCTCCGTACCTATCCGAGCTTTGCGCGACTTCCCAGTCAGTCAGACGCGCTGTCACTCCTGTTAACAATATAGCTAGGCTCAGCATGGCCAACGGTATTTTTTGGGGCTGTAGTTAGATGCGACCAAACTCTTCTGCATTTTTCCTGTTTACATAGGTTTATACGACCAGTGATATGAAACAAGTTCAGTTACACAAATTGAAACGTAGTGATTTTCTATGCTATGGAAAGTCCGCACTATAATGACAGGCGTACTAACACCTTCTGCGCGCTTCGGCAGCGCATTGATATCTGAGCTCCGTATCAATGCACTGCCGAAGCGCGCAGAAGGTGTTAGTACGCCTGTCATTATAGTGCGGACTTTCCATAGCATAGAAAACCGCTACGTTTCAATTTGTGTAACTGAACTTGTTTCATATCACTGGTCGTATAAACCTATGTAAACAGGAAAAATGCAGAAGAGTTTGGTCGCATCTAACTACAGCCCCAAAAAATACCGTTGGCCATGCTGAGCCTAGCTACATTGCTAACAGGAGTGACAGCACGTCTGACTGCGTCTGACTGACTGGGAGGTCGCGCAAAGCTCGGAGAGGTACGGAGCAGCTCGTCTCAATTCAGATAAGAGCATATTTCATTATGGAAATACGGTGGACTGTTCCTTTAAGTGATGGAGAGATTATCAGTACATCAGCAACAAACCAGACCTTCCTCTTCACAGCAATGTAAAAAAAAAAAAAAAGTCGTTTTTTTTTTTTTTAAAAAAGGTCTGAGTGACGAATGATGTCACATCTGACTTGTTAACCAGTCAAATAACATGATTAAGAATTAAGGCACATTTGCTCACAAGGGTGATCAGAACAAATGTCACTGCTTGAATACTTTGTGGAAGGAATAAAACACATGACTCACTTGGCAGAAAACCTGCTGATTTACGAAGCTCCGACATTGGACACTCCTTCCATGAATCTTAAATAATCAGGTCCTAACAAAACGTTTCCCATTTATTTACATTTTCAAAGACACAAATCCACCAATGTTTCCGATTTAAGTTCTCGCGTAAGCCTGTTGAAATGCAATGACATCTCATTTCATTATCTCTAGCTGCTTTATCCTTCTACAGGGTCGCAGGCAAGCTGGAGCCTATCCCAGCTGACTACGGGTGAAAGGCGGGGTACACCCTGGACAAGGCTGACACATAGACACAGACAACCATTCACACTCACATTCACACCTACGCTCAATTTAGAGTCACCAGTTAACCTAACCTGCATGTCTTTGGACTGTGGGGGAAACCGGAGCACCTGGAGGAAACCCACGCGGACACGGGGAGAACATGCAAACTCCGCACAGAAAGGCCCTCGCCGGCCCCGGGGCTTGAACCCGGACCTTCTTGCTGTGAGGCGACAGCGCTAACCACTACACCACCGTGCCGCCCATGCAATGACATTTCCTAAACATTTTTAACTGAGTTACACTTCATTATATGAGGAATATAGCTTTGAATGAATGTATATGTTTTGTCTCCTCTACGTGTGTTCTTATGATTTATCTGAGATTTGTTCAATTATGAAGTTATTCTAAGGCATCGTGTCATTTCTGACTTTGCCAGACGATCCTGGGCGAAACCAGGGAAGATGAAGATGAAATACTACCACGGAAAGACTACGAGGTGAGACTACTATCTAAAATTCAGCTCGTTTAAATCTACAGCTGCTGCGTGAGATCAAGGATATGGAGACGTTTTAATGCTTCTGGTATTTGCAGAGTTTGGATTATGACCGGTGTATTAATGAGCCATGTATGGAGGTGTTGGAGGGGATGGACAATAAGGTACCGATTAATTGATTGCTGTGTGGTGTTTCTTTGATAATTGCTTCTCATTTAATTGTTGAGATTTTTTGTTGTTGTTTTTCCGCTTTGCATTTACATTGTAGAAAGCCAAAAAGTATGAAGCGGTCAAGTGGATGTTGGTGTTTGCTATTGGAGTATCTACAGGCCTGGTATGTGAAGTGATGATCTGAAGTAAACTATCTGAAATAACTGTCGTACTTGTAACATGACATGAAGCACTCGAGCATAGCGGATAGTCGGATTATAAATCAATACTCGTCTACAGCTAAAGTCAAACCGTACTCGGTGTGTCGAAGGTTGTTCGGTATGAGTCAGGCTTGTAGTACTCGAGTCTGATTCGTGACTCGACTTGGACTTGTGCATTAATTGCATTCAGACTCGTAAATTGGAGACGAGGACTTGGATTTTTTTCTTTATTTTTTTGTAACAGGCCATAATAATTGGGCATAAGATATTTATATTTACATTCATTTTTGTACTAATTTCATGCAAGTGTGTCACACCTGCGAGCAGGGCTCGAAATTAACTTTTTTTCTTTGTGTCCCCCAGTGGTCCCGAATTCTGTGTTGTATTGTCCCGAATGGAAGCAATAGTGTCCCCATTTTTTTCCTCTCTGAAATAACCAGTGGTTAATATTATCATATGAAGTTACTATTATATTTGTAACTATGCGATTTTGAACCCTTTATATCATTTTTACAATAAGTCACAAGACACAAGCGACACATGTCCTATACATCATCTACTTCAAAATTACAGTTATTGCATTTTCAGTTTATTAAACTTTGGCGATCTCACTGTATGAATAGATACCCGTTTATTTAAAGGGGCCAACTAGCTCATTCAGAAAATGTTTCAACTCACTACATCTGCAGTACACTTTAGTTGAAAATAAGACCCCTTTTATGTTCATTTCATCTACTTATACCTTGAATATCTGTTGGCACTTATAAGGCCAACTTATCATTTTCACCATTACCGTTATCCATTTTTATGCACTTTCCGTTATCCATTTTATGAACTTTCGCTGCCGAAACGTGGGTGCAAATGTTAGCAACATCAGCATAGTGCCAGGTCCTAGCCTAGTTGTGCTGCTGACTGACTAAACTTTCTGAACTAGAAAGACACCAAGAAAACTCACTTACCGTAAAATACCAAATAATAGCCGAGTTCCAATTAACCGCCAAGTTCCCTTTAACGGCCGGGTGTACGCATGTGTTGTGACAAATAAAGGCCGGTTCCGAATACTCGCCGGGGTCTAAAAAAAAAAAAAAAAAAGCGTCCGAACGTTCTATCTAGAATCTTGAGGCCCAGCACTTTTCTGGTTTTCTGGTGTTTAAACGATTTTGCATTGCATAGTTTTCTACCGAAACAATATGAATGAATGAATGAATGAATGAAATTATTTCTCTAATACTGTTTACAACATTTTGTTACGTGATAATAAACATGCCATTTCAATGTTATAATCTTGGTCTACCGTAATATTTCTTGAGGAATGCAACTCCGTAACTTTTGACAGATGTCTTAGCCACCCCTTTGGGTATTCACCCAACGAAAGCCAGCGTGTGTGGTGACATTGAGGACTGCGGGTTTCCAAGGTTGGACTGCTGCTTCTGTTAAACGACCTAAATTGCCGAATGCATGCGTCAAAGCACACACTGAGTTTTATTAAAGACCTTATACCATTTCACTTGCCCTTACCCATTCGGATCTGGAAGACGCTTTACAAAAAAGGTGAGAGCGTTCTAACATGCATTTCAGTCTGCTCGCGGCCAATCTAATCCAAGGGGCCTTTTCAACAAGTAATCTGTCGTGCAAGTTGGGCAGAAGCACGCGTCAGGCAGGCAACATGTAGGCCTACAAGTCAGTAACCTATTCAACTAACTTTCATCCGAACTTTAAGTTTTCTACGGGGTCGAGCCACCGTACCAACTCACTCGGGGAATAGGCTCATATCGGCCAAATAGGGAGACGTCTTGGAGAGAAACGTGATGCAAGATGACAGTATGTAGCCACTGCAGGTCACTTATTTTTCAGCATAAGAAAAAACCCTTTGGTTTGACACTTCGCACCCTAATTATGTTGCTTCAACGTCGCGCCCTCCATGCAATTTCAGATTGACAGACATCGCGAAGCGCAAAGGGTGGAGGCTGCATGGGTGAGGGTGATAGCAAGTGACCATAACTTTGCAGAGTAATTAAATCACAGTGCTGCGCACAGACAATGGTGTGGTTTCTTGATTATTTTGTAAAGCATGCGCTTAACTAGTCATTAACAGGAAAAGGTGTGTGATTTATCCTTTATCCACCCCGACTGTGCCATGCGAAGATGCATTCTGCGTCTTCAAAATTCCCCGAAGTCGGCACCGTGCTATCTGTAATCTAACTCTAAACAAACTGTAAGTTATACTGGTTAAAAGTAGGCCTATCTGAGAATGATTTTTTCCCCCGTTTTGAGGTAGATTTTGGGGAAGGTATTTGTGAAGAAGGAATTAATCGCCTGTTCCAAATAGCCGCCTAGTCTCTAATACGCGCCGGGTCTCTTACGTGATTGAGACAAATAATCGCCCGGGCTATTATTTGGTATTTTACGGTATTCTGTTGAACGGTATCTTCCGTCAATATCATCCACATCATTCCTGTTGTATTTTATAACGTGTCTAACAGTGTTCATTAAGTTCATTCAGTTGCTAGCGTTGCCTGCAGACCAGGCGATGACACTTTGGATCCTGAAGGTCCCGGAGACGTTATGTCTGGGCTTTCAGTTTCTTCCCCGCGGTCGGTCCGCTTCAACCACTTCAGCATTTTTGTTCTGGCAAGAGTCGGCGCAGCGTGTGCGGTAGCAATTCCATTCCAAGTCCATATAATGCGGACTCCGACCGAAGATTTTAGAACAGAATGCGCTGCTCTGTAGCCTACGGATGCAGGACAGGTGCATCGAAAGTGAAGCTACTATGTATTTTTCGCTGTTAACGTTTTAAAATTAAAATTGACAAATTAGGTGAATGTCTACGTATGGTTTACGGCTTTGTAAATAATATTAATGTAGAACTTTTTTTTCTAGATCTATTTTTTTCCATTGTCCCGAGATTGTCCCAGATATGATGATTTTGTGTCCCGATGACATTTTTTATGGTCCCCGGGACATCGGGACACCGTTAGTTTCGAGCGCTGCCTGCGAGCCTCGGTATGTGCATCCGAGAGACTATCGGGCACACTTTGGACAGGGCGCGTGCGCGCCAAACGGGCTCTCGCACGTGCGCTGTAAACAACTTGCACCTGCACAGGACTAAGGCGCAATCAGCGTGCCTATATAAAAACTGTGAAAACACACTTACTTTGCGAAGTATTGAGTTGTGTTGCTGACACATTAAGTCAAGTTTGTTTGTTTAGCGCTTTTAACAATAGACATTGTCCCAAAACAGCTTTACAGAATCTGAATGATCCAAGACATGAGCCAATTTTATCCCTAATCTATCCCCAGTGAGCAAGCCCGTGGCGATGGTGGCAAGGAAAAACTCCCCCAGACGACACAAGGAAGAAACCTCAAGAGGTATCAGACCCAAAAGGGAACCAATCCTCACCTAGACAACAACAGACATGACCATAGCATTAACAGTTTTAACATGAAGTCAGTTTCATTGATGTTATAAACACTTCATTGATGGAAACTCGAGTGCAAAACTGTTCATGACAACTGCAGTCCTAAAGTTAGCAAGCCAACTGTAGTCCTCAGCCATAAAAGCATTACTGTAAGAGTCCAGAGCGTCCTCCAGGTGTGACTTTCAACTGTCCATATGGGGCCGTCCTTCACAGGAGCGATGCGATGACATTACCGAGCCTTATTTCCTTGTTTGGTTTCCTGATCCCTGATTTCCTGTTTCTCGTCTTTGATTCTGCCGAGTCTACGGTTGCCTGTTTCACCGTTTTACGATTTTGCCTGCCGTTCTGAATTGTTTACCTGTCTTCACTTGTATTAATAAACACACCTTCTGCACTTGCATCCGTCTCCCAACCATCTCTGACAGAATACTTCACACTCCCTGACCAAGAGAACACACATTCACCTGTTCAGACTAATGTTAATGGCGCTAAAGCAGCTACCGTCAAATGGTGCAGTTGGAGTGTTGTTCTGGGACTCGACTCGGATCAATAGTGGAATTGACTCAAAATTTTTTTTTTTAATGACTTTGACTTGAACACTGGGGACTCGAGACTGGACTCGGACTCGAGGTTTAGTGACTCGACTACAGCACTGGTATGAGTAGGATGAATGTTTTATAGCTTTAAAGGAAATGATCACTGAAAACTAATCGAATTCTAGTCACCATATCAATTCTAGGACGGTGCTTCTGTTTTTTTTTTTTTTTTTTTGTGTGTCTCAAATGGAATAAACATAGAGAAAAATGTGTCATTTATAAGGAGCTCTTTCGTTCAACCGGCGCAGCCATCATGACGTCGGAGTTGCTTCTTGTGAGAGCGTGCGTGTATACGTTTATCGCGAAAGTGAGTGAGTGATGCACCGTAGTCTACAGTGCCTTGCAAAAGTATTCATACCCCTTGAACTTTTTCACATTTTCCACCTTACAACCACAAACTTAAGTTTATTATTGAGATTTTATGTGATAGACCAACACAGAGTAGCACATAATTGTGAAGTGAAACGAAAATGATAAATGGTCTTCAAAATTTTAAACAAATAAAAATCTGAAAAATGTGGTGTGCATTAGTATTCAGCCCCCTGTACTCTGATACCTCTAATTACAATCCAGTGCAATCAGTTGCCTTCAGAAGTCATCTAATTAGTTAATACAGTCCTACTGTGTGTAATTTACTCTCAGCATAAATACACTTGTTCTGTGAAGGCCTCAGTGGTGTGTTAGAGAACACTGAAGAACAAACAGCATCATGAAGACCAAAGAACTCACCAGACAGGTCAGGGATAAAGTTCTGGAGAAGTTTAAAGCAGGGTTAGGTTATAAAAAATATCCCAAGCTCTGAACATCTCAAGAAGCACTGTTCAATCCATCATTCAAAAATGATGGATTGAAGTATGGCACAACCGCAAACCTACCAAGACATGGCCGTCCACCTAAACTGACAGAGCGAGCAAGGAGAGCACTGGTCAGAGAAGCAGCCAAGAGGCCCATGATCACTCTGGAGGAGCTGCAGAAATCCACAGCTCAGGTGGGAGAATCTGTGCACAGGACAACTATAAGTCGTACACTCCACAAATCTGGCCTTTTTGGAAGAGTGGCAAGAAGAAAGCCATTGTTGAAAGACAGGCATAAGAAGCCAAGTAGGGGACACAGCAAACATGTGGAAGAAGGTGCTTTGGTCAGATGAGACCAAAGTTGAACTTTTTGGCCTAAATGCAAAGCACTATGTGTGGCGGAAAACTAACACTGCTCATCACGCTGCACACACCATCCCCACTGTGAAACATGGTGGTGGCAGCATCATGCTATGGGGATGCTTTTCTTCAGCAGGGACAGGGAAGCTGGTCAGAGTTGATGGGAAGATGGATGGAGCTAAATACAGGGCAATCCTGGAAGAAAACCTGTTGGAGGCTGCAAAAGACTTGAGACTGAAAGGAGATTCACCTTCCAGCAAGACAATGACCCTAAACATACAGCCAGAGCTACAATGGAATGGTTTAGATCAAAGAATATTCATGTGTTAGAATGGCCCAGTCAAAGTCCAGACCTAAATCCCATTGAGCATCTGTGGCAAGACTTGAAAATTGCTGTTCACAGACGTTCTCCATCCAATCTGGCTGAGCTTGAGCTATTTTGCAAAGAAGAATGGGCAAAATTTTCAGTGTCTAGATGTGCAAAGCTGGTAGAGACATACCACAAAAGACTTGCAGCTGTAATTGCAGCAAAAGGTGGCTCTACAAAGTATTGACGCAGGGGGGCTGAATACTAATGCACATCACATTTTTCAGATTTTTATTTGTTTAAAATTTTGAAGACCATTTATCATTTTCATTTCACTTCACAATTATGTGCTACTCTGTTGGTCTATCGCATAGAATCTCAATAAAAACTTTTAAGTTCGTGGTTGTAAGGTGGAAAAATGTGAAAAAGTTCAAGGGGTATGAATACTTTTTCAAGGCACTGTATAGACTATAAAAACACTACCACTAACTTTTACACACTCTTTCTCTCTGTGTTTCATACACAGACACTAGTGGATAGCCATGCCATGACGATCCCAGCGGACAAGTTGACTGACCGATCCCGTTTTTACAACCAAATGCTGTGCAATACGGCACTATCTTCACAGAACACAGTTCACAGAGAGAATACAACAATATGGTACTCAAAAAAAAAAAGTTTGCAATGAAATGAACTGCACTAAATACGAGAAGTCTTTTGCAAACTCCCCACCATAGACCATGCAGTCAGCAAACGGGGGGGTCTCGCCTGGATCCGGCTTCAGCAACTTCATCAATCCCGCAGCCTCATTTTGACTTTCACAGTATCCTTATTTGCCCCTTTACCAAATCCCAGTATGCAGTGTGTGCTGGGAACTTCCGGTGGCTTTGCTCACGTCCCTGATAAAGGTACAAAAACAAATATTGGGCTATAAAATTTTCGATGTTCAAATATCAGATGTAAGCTGAAACGTGATTGCCTTTATTTGTCTCGTTACTGGTGCCATGGTATTTTTCGTCAGCACAGAAGCTTTTAATTGGTTATTCTTATATTATCACGCTGTCTTTGGCTCTGACTGACTGCACTGCCACTGCATTCTGTGCTACCTGTCTGTCAGACTTCCAGTGAGGGAGAAATCCGATGATGTAGATTGTATATTAAACATTTAATGCTTAGCCGAGGCTGAATAACAATCATCTTGGCTGCTAGCTGCTTGTATATTTGACTCTAATTTAATGCCTTTTACCTTTTCTGCTTTCCAGTGCAACCAGGAACATTCTGCATTGATCCCAGTGGTCCACGGTGGTGAATAAAATATTTGGAAAGTAATTATTGATGATTCACTTCATGAACTGAAGAGATCTGGGTGTAAAGCAGACCTGAATTCAGAGATTTATTCTCAAATACGGTTATACCCATCACCCCACTGACATCAGGTGCTTATCAGTATGCTGGTCTGACATAGAAATGTTCAAAGAAATGTTATCACTGACATTGACTGAAGAGACGGGGTGAAAGCTGTACTGTCAATCAGTGGAGTCTGCAGAACACAGTGGCAGTGCAGTCAGTCAGAGCTAAAGACAACACGATAATGGTCTATAAGACCAACCGACAGATCGAAAGCTTCTCTACTGACGAAAAATACCATGGAACCGGTAACTAGACAAATAAGGCAATCTAATAGCATCACATTTCAGCTTCCATCCGATATTTGAACATCGAAAATGATTTTATAGCCCAATGATTTTGTACCGTTGTCAGGGATGTGAGCCGAGCCACCGGAAGTTCCCAGCAGGCAGTGCATGCTGGGATTTGTTGAAAGGGATGAATAGCAGTGCAGATGAATATGGTGGCGTACACGTCAGTGTTGTAGTCGAGTCACTAAACCTTGAGTCTGAGTCTAGGCTCGAGTCCCCAGTGTTCAAGTCCAAGTCATTAAAAAAAAGTTTCGAATCTGAGAACAGGACTCCAACCGCACCATTTGACGGTGGCTGTTTTAGCGCCATTAACATTAATTTGTTCCTGAACATGATTCTCTTTGTCAGGGAGTGTGAAGTATTCTGTCAGAGATGGTTGGGAGATGGATGTAAGTGTAGAAGGTGTGTGTATTAATGCAAGACAGGTAAACAATCCAGAACAGCAGGCAAAATTGTAAAACAGTAAAACAGGCAAGAGGTCGAGCGAGACGCAAACAGGCTATCATCGACTCAGCAGAATCAAAAACAGGAAATCGGGCATCAGGAAACCAAACAAGGAAATAAGGCTCGGTAATGTGTCAGCAGTGCAACTCAATACTTCGCAAAGTAAGTGTGTTTTCAGTTTTTATATAGGCTCGCTGGTTGCGCCTTAATCCTGTCCAGGTGCGAGTTGTTTACGGGATGCGTGCACGCCCGAGAGTCTACCTGATGCACGCGCCAAGGCTCACAGGTGTGACACTCCTGCACGAAATTAGTACAAAAATTAATGTAGATATAAATATCTTATGCCCAATTCTTCTTCTTTTTGTGTCTTTGAAGCTGCTTGGTTATATGGCAGTTTCCCATTTCTTTACACAGTCCTTTGCATTTTTATTGAACACTGCGAGATCCTTTGAGCTGCACTGATTGGGTAGTAGGGGGCAGACAAGGCAGTGCTGCATTGTATGGTCCTCTGCTCCACATTCACAGATGGTTTGGCCAGTTTCATAGCCCCATCTGCCCATGGCAGCTTTTGATTGCCCTGTTCCTGTTCTCAGACAGTTGAGCGTCTTCCACTAGACCCATGGTGCTTCTGAGCCCGGAGGGAGGGCTTCAGCAGGGGGGATTGTCCTGAAGCCTTTGTGTTGATAGTTGGAGTCTGGTTTCTTCCCATGACGCTACTAGGGGCTGGACATGGCTGAGAAAACTTCTCCTGGACTTCAGCCGTTGGGCCGGGGGTACACCTCCGTAGAGGAGGTGGTCTTCATCACTGGTGGTCTTGGTCATCTCTACTTGGCTGGCGACTTCCCGTCTCACATCAGCAGGGGCAATGCCAGTGAGGAGGTGCAGGTTGTTTATGTTGGTGGGCTTCAAGCAGCCAGTGATTAAGCGGCAGGTGTTATTCAACGCAGGGGCGGCACGGTGGTGTAGTGGTTAGCGCTGTCACCTCACAGCAAGAAGGTCCGGGTTCGAGCCCCGTGGCCGGCGAGGGCCTTTCTGTGCGGAGTTTGCATGTTCTCCCCGTGTCCGCGTGGGTTTCCTCCGGGTGCTCCGGTTTCCCCCACAGTCCAAAGACATGCAGGTTAGGTTAACTGGTGACACTAAATTGACCGTAGGTGTGAATGTGAGTGTGAATGGTTGTCTGTGTCTATGTGTCAGCCCTGTGATGACCTGGTGACTTGTCCAGGGTGTACCCCGCCTTTCGCCCATAGTCAGCTGGGATAGGCTCCAGCTTGCCTGCGACCCTGTAGAAGGATAAAGCGGCTAGAGATAATGAGATGAGATGTTATTCAACGCTGGGTCTAGTTTCTTGGCATGGGATGATCTCTCCCAAACAGGACACGCATACTCCACAGAGGAGTAGCACAGAGCCAAAGCAGTAGATCTTAGCGTGTGTGCTGTGGCTCCACATTTGGAGTTGGTCAGCTTCCGGAGGATGTTATTTCAGGAGTTAACTTTCAGTTTGGTGGTTTTGAGGTGTTCCTTATGGGAGAGAGTGCGATCCAGTGTTATACCAAGGTAGACAGGGTTGGTACAGTGCTCAAGAGGTGTTCCAGACCATGTGATGTTAAGGGGTTGGTTTGCTTCCCGGTTCCTGAGATGGAACGAACAGACTCGAGCCTTCGCAGGGTTTGCGTGTAGGTAGTTGCACTCGTAGTAGAGGTGTAGCTCATCTAGGGCTGAGGTGAGATTTGCTTCTACAGCTTCAAACGTACTCTCTTGGGATGTTACACAGAGGTCGTCAGCGTAGATGAACCACTCAGTGTTCTGGTCCATTGGCTGGTCATTGGTGTAGATGTTATATAGTAGTGGAGCCAGCACGCTACCTTGAGGCAAGCCATTCTGTTGTCGTCGCCAGCGACTTTGCTTGTTGTTAAGGACAACATAGAAGCACATATCTTTCAGAAGGGCTCTGATGAGGTCTGTGAGCGCCAGGTCTTTTGTCATCTCCAAGATCTTTTTCAGGAGGAGGCGGTGGTTCACAGTGTTGTATGTGGTAGACAGATCAACGAAGATGGTTCCTGTCGCCAGTCCTTTCTGGAACCCGTCTTCAATGTGCTGTGAGATTCAGAAGTTGACTTGTTGTGGATTTGCCAGGTTGGAATCCAGCTTGTTGAGGGATGATGGCTGGTTCAACGACTGGAGCAAGCCTGTTGAGGATCAGGTGCTCAAACAGCTTGTATGGGTGACATAGCAGGGAGATTGGGCAGAAGCTCTTTGCGTATGCTGGATCTTTACCTGGTTTTAGAAGAGCAATGATTCTGATTTTCCTCCAGATCTTTGGGATGTTTCTTGTCAGCATACAGTTGTTCATCAGCTCAAGGACCCACTTCCGTGTTAGAGGTCCAAAGTATTTGATCTCCTCTGTGAAAATATTGTCCAGGCCGATGGCTTTGCCAGTTTTAAGGGCTTTGATGCTGATATTGAGCTCTTCACGGGAGAACGGCTCAGTCAGTCCACCTGGTTTGGGAGTGCTGAGGTCGGTCTACCTTTGGTCTTGACTGTTTGGTGGTGGATTTCCCATTGAGCAGCAACTGATGTGCAACTTGGTTGGCCGTGATGGTATACTGTTGCTGTGTTGGGGTTGATGGGTCATTGCTGATTTTTCAGATAAGGTTCCATGCCTTTTTGCTGTTTTTTGCCATATCAGTTGTCTCCAGTAGAGTTTGCCATTTCTGCTGGTGGCTTTCTGATAGGGAGGTCATGAGTCTCTCACCTACTTCGATGGTGCTTTCAGAAAAGGGGTCAAATTTGTAAAGCTGTTGGTATTGCTCATATAGTTCGCTGCTTGGAGCGTCAAGGCTGGGGATGTATTGAGTGCGGCAGCCTCTTGATGTTCTTCTGGGCTGCCTGGTGCACTAACTTGGTGAAGATTTCATAGTTTTTGGGGTCCGCTGGGAGGTGGGCAACCTTCCGTTCAAGATCTTCTTGGAAGCCAGGCCAATTTGCTTTCCCAAAGTTGAATCTTCTCCAGAAAGGAACTGTGGCTGGGGTAACTGCAGCATTGACTGTAAGGCCAATGGGGCGATGTTGGGTTTTTGGCAGTGGCTCCAGTACCAGCTTCTTGGTCAATCCATACATGCTGTGGCTGACAAACACAATATCAGGGTTGTAGCCTGCTTTCCCTTGCCGGCTATTGAAGGACTTTGGTTGTTTGGCATCATGGATCAGGTTGAGCTGGTTGGTTTCGGCCCATACTTCCACTGCATCTCCATCTGCATTATTACCGGTGTATCCCCATTGTGAGCTGTGGCTGTTGAAGTCTCCAATCACTATCCTTGGTTTCCCAGATGATGGTATTTCTGGCATCAGGAAAGGTGTAGGAGGTGGTTTGTAGACGGAGGTAACGATAATTCCTCTGAGCTCAGCAGTTAAGACCTCAATGTTGTTTTCATCGCTCTTTGATGTTGAGTCGACGATTGTCCCATTTTTTTTTTTGCTAGCATGACACTTCCATGTTTCTCATGTGGTCTTTCTATGAGGGTGGTCATACCTTCCACTCAAGGGCGGGGATGTTTGGGTCCACAGTGGGTTTCTTGAAGGCAGAGAATATCACACTGATGCTCTCTGCAGAGTTTGGCAACAAGTTCTTCTTTAGTTGCAGATAGTCCTTCAACATTTAGAGATATGACGGTCAAAGCTGGCCTTGGGGGCGGGCGTTGGCCTCTTATTAAGGTATGTTACAAAAAAAATAAAGAAAAATCAGTCCTCATCTCCAATTTACAAGTCCGAATGCAGTTAATGCACGAGTCCAAGTCCAAGTTGAGTCACGAGTCCTTAAAATTAGGGCACGAGTCCTGGACTCGACTACTACAAGCCTGGTACACATATTTTGATCGATGTCCTAAGTTAGCCACTTTTAAAAGTGAAAATAATGAATATCCTTTCAGAATTACTACCTCAACTTGGTGCTACTTTGAATTGCATGTCAAAGTGCTTAATTACAAGTAAATTCGTATTTTACAATTCATTTCCTTTAAATCAAGGTTTCTGTATTTTTAGATTGGCGTCTTTGTCGATTTCTTCGTGCACCTCTTCACCCAGCTGAAGTTCAGACTGGTGGGAAAGTGTATCCTTTTGACATTGTGTGAAATTATTATTGTTATTTTTTATTTCTTTTTTTAAATACGAGCTGCATTATTCCGTGTTTGTGCATTGATTATGAGCAGTCTGCTGAACGATTCTCCTGAACCTGCCTTTCAGCTGTGGAGGAGTGCAGTGAAAATGGCTGCCTTGCTTTGTCATTGCTCGAACTTCTAGCATTCAATATGGCATTCGTCTTTATCGCCAGCGTCCTCATTTTGATCGAGGTAACACAGTCAGTACAACTCTGTAGTAATGAGATCTGCTGTGTACAGTGAGCTCTTATCATGTTTACTCACTGAACACATCACTCGCCTCGTCATCCTGAGCTTGGGAAATAAATGACCTCATCACATTAGAGTAACCTCAGCCTTGGAGTTAAGATCTAAATCTACTAATGTGCAATGCCCAGTGATTAGTATTAAATTTCTCTTTGTTTTAATGTATCATTCATCCGTCAGTTTCTCATAGCAAAAAGGATTTTTCTTTTTTTCTCTTTGTTGTACTTGCATAACTAAGAAAAGATCCAGATGCTGTTTGTTTTTAATGGCATCGTTTGTGTCATGCTTTTTCAGCCCGTGGCTGCTGGGTCAGGTATTCCAGAAATCAAAAGTTACCTGAATGGTGTGAAGATTCCAGGAATCGTACGATTGCGCACGTTCATCTGCAAAGCCGTTGGGGTTCTGTTCGCTGTAGCTGGAGGTAGTGACATACCACGGAGTTGAAGACGGCTGGAAATCACCAACGGCTTCTTTAAAATTATAAAACATTTTAAAGTGTTTTTAAAAATCTCACATCGTATGTATATGCAGGTTTGTTTGTGGGGAAAGAGGGACCCATGATCCACAGCGGAGCCATTGTAGGAGCTGGACTCCCCCAGGTACAAACTAACAGACTTTTTTTTTTTTTTTTAATTGTTTTATTAACCCTCATAAATCAGCCTAAATGTCAAAACATCAGGATTGATAGGGTGTTAATATTGGTAATGCACTAGTGGCTGTTAATTAAGGAATAAAACACTTAGGAGTGTGATGTGATAGGAGAATAAGCAACGTATATGTGGCGTGATGTGAAGCAAAGTTCATGTTTCCACCCTTGGGGTTATTTAACAGTTATCTGCCAAAGGTGAAGTGGAGACGAAGTCAGGGTTATTATTCACTGATATTAATCAAGCCTGAGGCAGATAACTGTTGTAGTGTAAATACATAGGTGATTTTTATTATTATTTATTTTATTTATTTATTTATTTAAATCGTATTAAAAAAATATTTCAAACTTCAGTAGTGACATGCAAATGTAATAAAGGTGTGGGGCAGACTTGTCACTTATCTATGCCGACTCACATAAAATACTTGGTTTTGAAATAGATAAAATAAATCACAATCCCACCTTACCTTTAAATAGTTTTAGATCAAACTTTGTAGCATCTTTACTGCTTTTGGGGACAGCGTTTGTCTTTCGTAATTTGTAATTCTGCCTCACTTACGGTGGCAAAGCAATTGGCAGCAATTTTGCCGAGTCACTTGAGGTGATTGTCAAGAAATAATCCGAATTTCTCAACCAATCCACGCATGTGATTTTCTGTAATCACCTGCATAGTTATACTCCTTTCTAATAACAGCACGTGGCAAAGTGTTTTCTTCCTCTTTTACCACAACAGTTTGCCAAGACGAATGATTATTTTTTTTTATTCGTTAAAGAGTGATACTTTTTATTTGTTTATAGTTAGGTTTCATATTGTGGAACAAGTTCATGTTATCACTTATGTTATAGCAGCTATAAACACTCCTTCCCTCACCAAACTCACTGTCTCTCGACGTTAATAAAAATTGCAGCTTGTCAAGTTACCAAAAAAAACCCCACAAAGTCTTTTGTCCTGTGTCGGAAAACTTACATTTCCAGTTGTCACTTCTGACACTGGAGACTCCTTCCAAAGCTGCGACATGTACGTTTCTTCAGAGAAAATTTCAACGCATCAGCAATTACACCCACTTGTAATCCGTTTACATGGAGTGTCGACCTATCTGTTAGAAACGATAAGTTTGAGAACTAGTGCATTTAATATAAATCTTGAACTGCTGTTGTCTGAGCTGCTGTTAAAGAAAATGAATCGACACCTTCTGATCGATCAGAATTGAGAGTTAAACAGTGTTGTGGTATAAAGGGGTTTGTTGTTCCTGTAGACAGAGAAATGAAAACCTTGAAGGATGCCGATTATACACGTAGTCGTACTGTAATATTATTTATTGACTTTTTTTTGAGTATGATGTTGATTATTTGTCAAAGAAATATCTGCTTCAATTTAGTTTCAGAGCATCACCTTCAAGAAAATCCACTTTCAGTTTCCCTACTTCCGTAGCGACAGGTAAGAACTTCAAGGATGTGCTGATACACTATAGTGTATACACAGAGCGCATCTGGGTCCCCTAATATACTTATTTAATGCTGATTGGTCATTATTGGTGGGGTTTTTTTTTTAATTTATCAATTTAATTTTTTTTTTAATTTTTTTAAATCCTCAGGGATAAGAGGGATTTTGTGTCTGCGGGAGCAGCAGCAGGAGTGGCTGCAGCATTCGGGGCTCCCATCGGGGGTACTCTCTTTAGTCTGGAGGAAGGCTCGTCTTTTTGGAACCAAGCTCTGACATGGAAAGTGGTGAGGAAGTGGTTTGCATCGGGGGAAATGTTTACTCCCTGGAATATGAATATATAGTGCTCAGTGTAAATGAGTACACCCCCTTTGACAAGTAACATTTTAAACAATATCTCAATGAACACAATTTCCAAAATATTGACAAGACAAAGTTTAATATAATATTTAAGTTATAATGGGAAAAAGTATGGTTAATAATATCACTTAGATTCCACATTTCAGTTTTACTCAAATTACAGTGGTGCAAAAATGAATACACCCCACAACAAAAACTACTACATCTAGTACTTTGTATGGCCTCCATGATTTTTAATGACAGCACCAAGTCTTTAGGCATGGAATGAACAAGTTGGTGACATTTTGCAACATCAATCTTTTTCCATTCTTCAGCAATGACCTCTTTTAGTGACTGGATGCTGGATGGAGAGTGATGCTCAACTTGTCTCTTCAGAATTCCCCATAGGTGTTCGATTGGGTTCAGATCAGGAGACGTACTTGGCCACTGAATCACTTTCACCCTGTTCTTCTTCAGAAATCCAACAGTGGCCTTAGATGTGTGTTTAGTCATGTTGGAAAAGTGCACGATGACCAAGGGCATGGAGTGATGGTAGGATCTTCTCTTTCAGTATAGAGCAATACATCTGTGAACTCATGATGCCATCAATGAAATGCAGCTCCCCGACACCAGCAGCACTCATGCAGCCCCACATAAGGACACTGCCACCACCATGTTTCACTGTAGGCACCAGGCATTTTTCTTTGTATTCCTCACCTTTGCGATGCCATACAGTTTTGAAGCCATCAGTTCCAAAAAACATTTATCTTGGTCTCATCACTCCAGAGTATAGAGTCCCAGAAGTCTTCATCTTTGTCAGCATGGGCCCTGGCAAACTCTAGGTGGGCTTTTTTTGTGCCTGTGCTTTAGGAGAGGCTTCTTTCGTGGACGGCATCCATGCATGCCATTCCTCTGCAGCATACGCCGTATTGTGTGACGGGAAATAGTCACCTCAGTTTGGCTTTCTATTTCTTTAGATAACTGCAGTGAACTTGCATGCCGATTTTCTTCAACCCTTCTCATCAGAAGACGCTCCTATCGAGGTGTTAACTTCTGTGGACGACCTGGACGTCTCTGTGAGATGGTTGCAGTTCCATCTTTCTTAAATTTTTGTACCACTTTTGCTATGGTATTCTGACTGATAAGTAAAGCTTTGCTGATCTTCTTGCAGCCTTCACCTTTGTGTTGGAAAGAAATTATTTTCTTTGGGGAATTCTGAAGAGACAAGTTGAGCATCACTCTCCATCCAGCATCCAGTCACTAAAAGAGGTCATTGCTGAAGAATGGAAGAAGATTGATGTTGCAAAATGTCACCAACTTGTTCATTCCATGCCTAGAAGACTTGGTGCTGTTATTAAAAATCATGGAGGCCATACAAAGTACTAGATGTAGTAGTTTTTGTTGTGGGGTGTACTCATTTTTGCACCACCCTAATTTGAGTAAAACTGAAAAAAATGTGTAATCTAAGTTATATTATTAACCTTACTTTCACATTACAAGTTAAACAGATGTTATATTAAACTTTGTCTTCTCAACAGTTTGGAAATTGTGTTCATTGAGATATTGTTTAAAATGTTACTTGTCAAAGGGGGTGGACTCATTTACGCTGAGCAGTGTGTGTTTTCAGTAGAATTTGTAGTAATCAGGATTTCTGTGGGGCATTAAGTCATTAAATGGATTTTATGAAAATTAAGGCCTTAAATTGCATTAAAAAGCATGAAATATGATTCCCAGTAGCATTAAAAACTCTTTCAGTAGTTTTCAAGAAGAATATTTATTTTGAATATATAGGGTATATTTGGTGCAGAATTGCCGTACCACCGGATGTTTGGACAGTGACTGAACCGGGAGGAGGAAAAGTCGGAGCAGAGAAGAAATGGGGAAATGCAAATTCCAGCAAAAGTGGCTGGAAATCGAGGAATTCATGACATGGTTGCAGCCCGTTGATGGTCAAGATGGAGAAGGATTTTGTAGTGTTTGTGGAAAAAAAAAAAAACTAAGCTAGGTACAACGGGTGTCAACGCCGTTAAAACTCCCATGCAGTCTGATAGCCACAAATCGGCTGTAAAAGGCAGACAGCAATTAACTGTGTCTAGTTGCTTTTCCGTGACCTACAAAGAAACATCTTCAGCAACTACTACGACCACCACAAACAGCACAACTGCTGCTGTAGTGATCACTGCTACCATCAGAAAATCGTGCGACCTTTGAGCATCATTTGGATCGAATGCGACGCTGCAGGCAGAGGTCCTCTGGTGTCTGAACACTGCCATGCAGCACCACTCATACACATCCAATGAAGGTGTTTCTGAGTTGTTCCAAGCAACGCTTCCGGATTCAGAAACAGCCAAATCTTTCACCTGTGGAAAGGACAAAACCAACTACGTTTTAAAGGAGAGCTGAAGGCAATTTTTAAAAAAAATCAAAATTCTATTTCTCGTTTTATAAAATGTCAGAATGCATTTTTGATCGCTATTTTGTCGCTGCTATAGCAAGTTGAGTGTTTGAAATATGCGATGTAATAGATCAGTCCATATGTCAAAGCAATGGCCGTAAACGAGATTCGCTGAGACCTGTGTGAGACATCGTAGGACGGAAGTAAAACATACAGCAGAAATCAAAGTGACGACATCTGCCAACGTTGTCAAAAGACGCGCACGCCCTCTTTCGAATGCTGATGTAATCAAGCCGGGAGTTTTCCCTGTGTCCGAAATCGCTCCCTGCTCACTATATAGGGCACTATATAGTGGGGACGCCATTTTGTAGTGCTGTCCAAAACCTTAGTGAGGATTATGTGGGAAATACGCTCCGTATAATATATGTATTTATCACAAAAATACATGCATGTATTTTATTATTTTGAAAACCCACCAGCCGCCTGATCTGGCACATTTTGATTGTGTGACAGTAATGACGTAAATACCAGCGCAACGGACTAGTCCTTATCCTGTCGTCTTTCCAACTCTTCTCTACTCTACGTTGGTTCGAAGTTGTATGGAATAATCTCCATCACTGATTGAAGCTGGCAAATCTCGAATCTAAATTGGAATGATATGGCGATCTGGCCGCTGTGTAAACCATTTTCAAAATGGTGGCTCTGACGCTTCACGTTTGAAGTCTCGCACAAGTCTCGTGAAGATTGCGCGGATAAGTGACGCCTGCTGTGGACCATACGAACTATCTTCAACGTGGCTAAAAACCGAAAAGGCCGATAAGTGTAATATAATATGCCAATACGAGTTACGATATACACTACCGTTCAAAAGTTTGGGGTCACTTTGAAATGTCCTTATTTTTGAAAGAAAAGCACTGTTCTTTTCAGTGAAGATCACTTTAAACTAATCAGAAATCCACTGTATACATTGCTAATGTGGTAAATGACTATTCTAGCTGCAAATGTCTGGGTTTTGGTGCAATATCTCCATAGGTGTATAGAGGCCCATTTCCAGCAACTATCAGGGATGCAAACAGCGCGCCTTTTGGTGGATGCCGCCTTTTTCATGGCTGAATCGCGCAGATCCAATTTTTTTTGGGGGGGGGGGGGCGTTGGACTGTCTGATTATAATTTCAAAGTAAATTCTGTATTAAAATTACTAAATAAGCAAATCCGTTACAGTCCATGAAACATAGGAAGTATAAGGATGAGAAAAAAAACAGTAAATTGTTGAAAGCTGCGCACATTTGCGTTCGATTTTTGGGAAGCTGGTCGATGATTGAAAACAAAATCTAATACTCTAAGGAACAGATACAAGGACAAAGGCAGTGAACTGAAAAATGTCGAGTCAGAGTTGGAATCAAAAGCTAGTGAATTAAGGCACATGCATTCATCCTCTTCTGTACAAAAACCCCTGTGTAATTGCTGTAGCATGTAACATTCTATGTAATTTCTGTAGCGTTTGATTTTGCATACATTACGTTTCAGACTTTAAATTTATTTAATTTTATTTGTATCGTGCCAAATCATAAAATGCATTTATCTCAAGGCACTTTCCAATAAATTGAGCGTTTCCAGAGTTGTTTTTTCTTTACACTATATAATCTCCGTGGGTTGTTGATGGTGTTAAAAAGGGCATTAAATTAGTTTTGCTAATTTCTGCAGAAACCCTGGTAATATTCAGTAGGATTTTGTGTGACTTATGGGACGGGGGGGGATACCATGCTTAATTAAAAAAAAAAAACACACAAAAACGGCAGACTCGAAATAAACATTTGCTTATCTCTTGGCCTTCTTATGTGTGTAGCTGTTCTGCTCCATGTCGGCCACCTTCACTCTGAACTTCTTTCGTTCTGGAATCAACTACAACAAATGGGGTTCCTTCCAGCTCCCTGGCCTGCTCAACTTCGGAGAGTTTAAGGTAAACCCACATTTTGGATTAAAAAAATAATAATAATAATAATAATCATTAATTAATAATCCTTTTTCAACTATTGGTTATATTTAAGTGCATTCATTTGCGTATAAAGTAAGACTGTTGGCTGTATTCAAGGGGGAAAAAGTATCTCATCTCATCTCATTATCTCTAGCCGCTTTATCCTTCTACAGGGTCGCAGGCAAGCTGGAGCCTATCCCAGCTGACTACGGGCGAAAGGCGGGGTACACCCTGGACAAGTCGCCAGGTCATCACAGGGCTGACACATAGACACAGACAACCATTCACACTCACATTCACACCTACGGTCAATTTAGAGTCACCAGTTAACCTAACCTGCATGTCTTTGGACTGTGGGGGAAACCGGAGCACCCAGAGGAAACCCACGCGGACACGGGGAGAACATGCAAACTCCACACAGAAAGGCCCTCGCCAGCCACGGGGCTCGAACCCGGACCTTCTTGCTGTGAGGCGACAGCGCTAACCACTACACCATCGTGGCGACCCGGAAAAAGTATTATTATTATTATTATTATTATTATTATTATCTTAGAAAATCACCTGAGGATTTGTTAGAAGGACCAAATCCGGGAAGATAAATTTAAAAACTTTAATCGATTCTAGTATCAAGCAAAACCTGGTTCCTCTAAATTCAGCTCTCTTCAGCTTGCATCCATAAAACCTACTGATCATAGTTCCTCAAAATACTGGATACATGAATTCCTATATGGTACCAGTCAAAAGTTTGCACACCCCTAGTCATTCATAGGTTTTTCTGTATTTTGACTATTTTCTACAAAACTGAAGACATCAGAACTATGGAATTATGCGGTAAACAAAAACAATGTGTTTCAAAGTAGCCACCGTTCACCTTGATGATGCTTTGCACACTATTGGTATGATCTCAAGCAGCTTCATGAGGTCGTCACCTGGAATGCTTTTCAATTAACAGGTCTGCCTCGTCAAAAGTGCAGTTTCTTGCCTTCTTAATGTGTTTTGTAAGTAATACAGTAAATAGCCCGTTTCCACAACTGTAGTAATCCATATTATGTCAAGAGCCGCTCAACTAAGTAAAGAGAAACAACATCCATCATTTACTTTAAGACATGAAGTGTCTTAATTCATAAAAATAAAGAAAACATTCAATTAGAAGGTGTACAAACTTTAGACTGGTACTGTAAATGATTTATATTTAAAATATTGCTCATACATTGAATAAATGTTTAACATAACCTGGGTACAACTTTTCTTAACTAGTTCTTGGCCAAACCTTTTTGCTAAAAAGCTATTTTCAAATCTGCAAGGCTTTTAAATCTCATTATCTCTAGCCGCTTTATCCTGTTCTACAGGGTTGCAGGCAAGCTGGAGCCTATCCCAGCTGACTACGGGCGAAAGGTGGGGTACACCCTGGACAAGTCGCCAGGTCATCACAGGGCTGACACATAGACACAGACAACCATTCACACCTACGGTCAATTTAGAGTCAGCAGTTAACCTAACCTGCATGTCTTTGGACTGTGGGGAAACCGGAGCACCCGGAGGAAACCCACGCGGACACGGGGAGAACATGCAAACTCCGCACAGAGAGTCCTTCGTCGGCCACGGGGCTCGAACCCGGACCTTCTTGCTGTGAGGCGACAGCGCTAACCACTACACCGCCGTGCCGCACGCTTTTAAAACTGCTAAGCTTTTTTTTTTTTGAAAGTTTTGCATTGAAGTCTTTTTGTATAAATACAGGCTCTGATGTGTATCTTTTCTCTCTGCAGTGTTCAGATGGGGATAAGAAGTGTCATTTGTGGACGGCGGTGGACCTGGCCTTCTTCGTGCTGATTGGGTTGGTGGGTGGCCTGCTTGGCGCCATGTTCAACTGCATCAACAAACGGCTCGCCAAGTACCGCATGAAGAACGTCCATCCCAAAGCCAAATTCATTAGGTATACTTTGTAAGATGGTGCTTGTTGGCTGTCGTTTCTGTTTTAACCGTAGCGAATATAAGAATGAATAACTTTCTTTGTGTGGTTTTTTTTTTTTAAATGGACTCGTCTTGATGCTCAGGGTGCTGGAGAGTCTACTGGTGTGTCTGGTCACTACCGTGGTGATTTTCCTAGCCTCCATGACCCTGGGAGAGTGCCGGGATTTAGTCTCCTCAGCAGCTAACAACACAACAGCACTAGTACGTATAAGGTTATACAAAGAATTTATTTTTGTAGAACTGGGTGATACGGTATCATCTTATCAATATTGTGATGAATTATGGTATGGTTTTTCTGAGATCGCCACCGGTTAACCTAACTGCATGTCTTTGGACTGTGGGGGAAACCGGAGCACCCGGAGGAAACCCACGCGGACACGGGGAGAACATGCAAACTCCGCACAGAAAGGCCCTTGCTGGCTGCTGAGCTCGAACCCAGGGCCTTCTTGCTGTGAGGCGACAGTGTTAACCACTACACCACCGTGCCGCCCGTCCTTCGAAATCAGTGTTCTTTATTTCTTTCTGACATCAGAATGACTCAGACAGACCTACTGAATGGCCATGGCTTGTGACCTTTGTACATTTTGGTGTGAGTTGTTTTTGTTGTACTGGGTTACAATGTTCCCAGTAGCAGGCTGTACACCTGACCTGACTAGAACTTCCTACTGGAATTTTTCAACATCATGTGGACTACAGAGTGCATTCTCCCTGACCTGATTAATCCAAACATCACCCTTCTTGAACAGTATGGTAACCGAAGTGAATGTGAAAATTACAGAGGCATTTCTCTGTTGAGTGTTATTGGGAAAGTGTTTGCAGATGTCATCCTGCAAAGGTTGCATGTGCTGGCAGAATCTATATATCCTCAGTCACAGTCTGGCTAGAGGTCTGCGCGGGTCGGATTTTTCAGTCCCGCCCGCATTGTGCAGTCCCACTCCCACCCGCGCCCGCAAACAATTATGATTTTCAGTCCCGCCCGCGCCTGCCATATTTTGTCCCGCTCCCGCCCGCAAATCCCGCATGATGCAGACGTTCGCGTTATTTCTCAGGAAAGTTCTTGTCTTGACACAGCGTGATGGTGCCCCGCCCCCTACTTTGAGTGGATTTGAGCATAAATATCTACAGCTCACGTTTGTTATTGTTTATCTTGTTTCTAAATTTAGCATGTAGTATCTCTAATAATAATAATTAGTGCTGTCAAAACGATTAAAATATTTAATTGCAAATCGCACATTTTTATCACATGAGAAACCATTGTAATTCTCTGATCAGTATAAAAAAGTGAATGGGCTTGCTTTGTACCAATGTTTTGTTTTTTTATTGCAAAGCAGAGCTAGTAAAAGAAGTGAATTGATTTACTTTGTTGCGTTAGTCTACAACTTTAATCAGAGAGACATGTTACACAGTGACGGTAGGCTTGACTCAATGCTATCCCAGAAATCCTTCCTGTAATATGCAAATTTGGCCGCCTCTGATTGGACAGCCAAATTTGCATATTACAGGAAGGATTTCTGGGATAGCATTGAGTCAAGCCTACCGTCACTGTGTAACCTGTCTCTCTGATTAAAGTTGTAGACTAACGCAACAAGTAAATCAATTCACTCATGGTTCTCTTGCTAGCTGGGTATGAACTGCGAGTCATTAGAGTGATCAGTGGCAAGTTTAAGATGCCATTTCTCACTCAATCTGACTTTCTCTGCAAATTTAGGCATCTTAAAATGTTTTTATTAATGCCAAATAAAATATCCAGCACAAATTATATATGATGGACATAAATTAATAATTTATAAATTTTATTTCAAGCACGTTTTTAGTTAGCGGGACTGCAGCTTATCACCGCTCCCACCCGCGCCGCATATGTGCACTCCCGCTCCCGCCCCGCGCGCGCATATGTGCACTTCCGGTCCCGCCCGCGCCCGCAATGAGCTTTCAAAATTTGTCCTGCGCCGCACTGCTTTGCGGCGGGTCCCACGGGACTCCCGCGGGAGTGCAGGGCTCCAAGTCTGGCTACCGAAATGGCAGAAGCACTATTGATGGGAAGACAAGAGCAACGTACAAATTTGTACATAGCTTTTGTGGACTTCGTTAAGGCTTTCGGCCTTGTGAATCGTGAACTGCTTTTCATCATTCTAAGCAAGCTTGGCTGTCCACCGAAGTTTGTAAGGATCATAAAGATGTTCTACTCAGATGTACATGCCAGACTCATCGTAGATGGAGAGCTTACTCAGTCTTTTCAGTACAATGGTGGTGTCAAGCAAGGCTGCAAACTAGCACCAACACTGTTTGGCATTTATGCAGCAGTTTTACTTTGGCTTGCTTTCAAAGATTTAAAACATACATGCAGTATACAGATTAGGTTTTGTTACGATGGGGATCTGTTCGATCTACGCAGACTTAAAGCAAAGACCAGAGTTTTTAAAGAATTCATCAGAGAAGCTCAATACGCTGATGACATTGCAATCTTCAGTGACCCATCAGTTGGGCTACAGTTATCATTAAATGCGTCCAACAATCTCGCAAAGAGAATGGGCCTGCATATCAACACCACCAAAACAGAGACTATGTGCATTGGCACTACAGCAGATTTCTTCATTGATGCAAAATTAGGAAAGGTCATTCGTTTTAAGTATCTTGGTAGCTTTGTTCAATGGAAGTGGAACTTGGACGATTACAAAAAGAGTTTTTGGCTCACACGACCTCACCATATCCACCAAGGCCAAAGTTTACAAACAGTGTTTGATGCCTCTGTTACTGTATGGTAGTGAAACATGGACCCTATACCAGCATGAGGTCAGACAACTACGTACCATCCAGCAACGCCACCTTTGCCTGATGATGACTATTAAATGGGACCAATTTGTTAGTAATGAGGAAGTCTTAGTACGTGCAGGTGCTGAAGACCTTGATCTGAGACTGATTAGAAGTCGACTGCGCTGGTTCGGACATGTTTGCAGATTAGATGGCGACAGACCTATAAAAGCACTTCTGTATGGCGAACTGACCCAGGGAACTCGACCTGTCGACCATCCAAAACTGAGGTTTAAAGACGCTTGTAAAAATACCCTGAAGACTGCTCATGTGCTAAGTCAAGGGGACACTGTTGTGGAAGGATGGAGAGAGCTGATACGTAACGTGTGTGACCATCACAATGATAAAAGGGAAGAAAAGAGGAAACAAGCTGTGTAATAACCATCAGCGGCTACAAGGCGTGTATATATGTGTTTGTTGGTCTGACTGAAGCTGAAGATCAAAACATACCACACCTTCAACCGGAGTGTTTCACATCCAGTGTTGTAGTCGAGTCACTAAACCTCAAGTCCAAGTCATTTAAAGAAAATTTCAAGTTGCGTCCACTTGATCCGAGTCGAGTCCGAGAACAAGACTCCAGCCTAGGGCTTTGACTTCGAACTTCGATATTCGAATACAATTCGAATGTTGTGAAAAAAAGTGATGTTCGAACGAATATTAGGCAGCTCTAAATATTCGAACCTGTATATGGTATCATTAGGCATAATTCTTTTATTTTTGTGAATGTGGTTGTAAACGTTTTCAGTTCAGGTCACAGGTTTTTTTTTTTTTTTTTTAACGTCTGTGGAATTTATGTGAATCGCGAAGGTCATTGTCTTTTGTCTTATCTGGGCACCTGTAGATGTTAGCGTCAAGCTGGCACGCATTGAACAATGGAGTCAGATGCTAGCATGTTGGAGATTTGCACTCCGGAGAATTTAAAAAGTGATGCGTGGTGCTATTTTGGATTCGAAAAAAAAGATGGAGAATGCGATAAAAGGTTACCTGTAAAATATGTGGAAACAAATTGGCCTATCAATCAACAACTTCAAACTTGAGGGCCCACTTGAAGACATTGCATGCGGGAGCTCTAGAAGGTGAGAGGGGGCTGCGAGAGGGGTCTGTGATACGCCGGCAGGTGAAGATAGACACTCTAATTCCTAATATTAACTCTAATATTTTTCATTTCCTCATCAGAAGTCAGTCATTTTTGCGAGATTGGACAGAGTCTGACTTTATTAAGTACAACATAGGCCTACAATAAATGAAGTGTAATGTAACTGCTGATGTGATTAAATGCAATATAAAATGTGACTTTTTCTTCTGAAAATATCGGTGTTTGTTTTTTTTCTGCAGATATTTGGTTGGTTTTTGTACACCTGATGTTATAACATAAATGAAATTACTAACGTAGACTATGCGACACTGCGCAGTAATGCTTTCATGTGCTGTTATTTTTGTCAACTTTGGATAGTTGCTAAAAAAAAAAAAAAATTATTAGCTTACTTGCGCAAGTAGCCTATAGGCCTAAATTAATTTAGCCTACACATGGTGGAATTTACATACCATGAAGTTCATAAGTTAACGAAGTGAGCACGTAAAACTAATCTGTGATCTTATAACATATCGTGTCCGTGTTTGTTTGAATTGTGAATCAGAGACGCGAGCAGGAAGCAGTGACATGACAGCTGACACCGGTCTCATTCAAAACAAACATTCTCAAAAGCCAACACGAATGGGCTCGGAACGGCAGTGTTATAAACTCACAGATTAGGTGTAGGCCTAGCAGCACCTGCTCATTTTGTAAACGTTCCCCTTTGATTGCCAGTGAGGCTACAGTTTAGAGGCTTTCATCAGTACAAGCAACCAGGAAACCGAAGGAACAGCGTTTCACACAAAAAAGGCAACGGACAAACGACGAAGTTTGTGGATTATGTAACGTTAAAAGTGTCAGCCGGTATAATGCCAATTACTACGACACTGCACGTTTCATTAGTAGTGGTTGTAAAAACACGCCTGAATATTTCATATTTCCTGCACGTAATCTTATTGACATTGACTGAACACTGCCCCCTGGTGGACTGAATATCATATTTAATTTTGATGCCGAGGTGTTAGTGAGGCATTTAAGAATAATATAATTAATAAAAGTTCGAATACTATTCGAATGTCTAGATTAATTTCCAAACGAACTTCGAATATGATTTTTGGGCCAAGGTCAAAGCCCTACTCCAACCGCATCATTTGTCGGTGGCTGTTGCGAGCTTTATATGAAACCGTCTCTGGTACTGTGTTGGACTAACGTTACTGCTCGACTGCCCCGTTTTAGTTAACAGGCTACAGATAAAAAGCTTGTTCATCACTCAGCAAGCCCCGCCCACTATCAACAGGGCAAATAACACGAAAGAGGGTTAACACTAGCTAGCTCATCGCTCAGCAAGCAAGCCCCGCTATCAACAGAGCAATAAACATAGCGTGTCACTTCCTTCTCTGGGTGGAGTCTTGCCAAATGATGATTGAAGTTCGAGGTTGTCCCCGTCGTCTCCTCGATAGTTCTTCTACATATGGAATACATCGCAGTGCAAGAAGTCTGTATAAGCAAAGCAGACCATCCTCAGGGCTTCTCTCCAGGCATTTTAGTGCCATTTAACATTCGTTTGTTCCTGAACATGTATGAACAGGTGAATGTGCATCCTCTTGTACGAAATTGGTATAAAAATTAATGTAGATATAAATATCTTATGCCAAATTATTATGGCATGTTACAAAACAGTGTTTTCATTAATGATGACTATGACGAAATGATTTCGTTAACGCACCTTTTTTTTCATGACTAAAACGAGGCAGTGATGAGCTAAACATAACTCTTTGATCACGAAAATATGACAAGACGTATCCGTTTTCGTTGACGAGACGAGATGAAAATGTTAGTGGGTTGGCTATAGGACTATCAAAATGCACGGCGTTTCCTCCAACAGCGCGAGCAAGAGCGTGCACGCGAAACATTAATGTCTGCATCGCGCATATGACGGAGTGCGCGAGGGAGAGTGAGAGACTGCGTGTGTGCCTGTTCATGTAGTGCATGCTAGACAAAGAGCATCCTGATTGGTTTACAGACATCCAAACTCATTTCAGGAAGGTGTTGTGACGCATGACTTTTTTTTTTCCCATCAGCGGGGGGGGTGTCACGACGCCTCCCTGAAATGAGTTTGGATGTCTGTAAACCAATCAGGATGCTCTTTGTCTAGCATGCACTACATGAACAGGCACACACGCAGTCTCTCGCTCTCCCTCGCGCACTCCGTCATATGCGCGATGCAGACATTAATGTTTTGCGTGCACGCTTTTGCTCTAGATTCTGGGAGATATTATCCAATTTGCGGGCATCAGGGAGCCACTATCAACATGTGGGAGACTCCCGGAACTTCCGGGAGACTTGGGATGTCTGCACTGGACAGCGTTTATGTAGAGTGCATGCACACTTCACTTCAATCAATCAGTCAATCTTTTATTTCAATTACATATAAACATATAATAGACTACACGAGTCTGCAAATAGTACACTGCTAATCAAAGCAGACTCATGTTTACAAAGAAAAAATATATGAATTAATATAATACTTGTATATGTATGAAAAAGATAATAAAACATACTTGACATTAACAACTATTTGGTAACAAAGAAAAAGAGGAGACAATGCTTGTTATTCGATATAAAGGTACAGTAATATATCATTCAATAACATTGAAAAAAATTTTATCTATATATCTAATATATGAATATGAGAGAGGTATACTTGTCATACTGATAATAATAATTCATGTATGGTATTAACTTGAAATATTACTTAACACTAAAATAAATAGGCACGGTGGTGTAGTGGTTAGCGCTGTCGCCTCACAGCAAGAACGTCCAGGTTCGAGCCCCGTGGCCGGCGAGGGCCTTTCTGTGTGGCGTTTGCATGTCCTCCCCGTGTCCGCGTGGGTTTCCTCTGGGTGCTCCGGTTTCCCCCACAGTCCAAAGACATGCAGGTTAGGTTAACTGGTGACTCTAAATTGACCGTAGGTGTGAATGTGAGTGTGAATGGTTGTCTGTGTCTATGTGTCAGCCCTGTGATGACCTGGCGACTTGTCCAGGGTGTACCCCGCCTTTCGCCTGTAGTCAGTTGGGATAGGCTCCAGCTTGCCTGCGACCCTGTAGAACAGGATAAAGCGGCTAGAGATAATGAGATGAAATGAGACTAAAATAAATATATATAGCTCTTAATTATATATAGAAATAAAGTTCTGTAGAAAGAAAGAGTTTGGAGATGTCAACATCATATCTACTTAAATCAGAAAAAAGGTGGTGTCTGACTTTTTTCTTGAACGACAATTTAGGTGAAGATCTTATAGAAATTGGAATATGGTTCCATACCCGAACACCAACATGGGAAAATGAGTTCTTTTATAGATTTGTACGAGAATACTGAGTATATAAGTTCTTGGAATAAGATGATCTAGTGTTATAAGAATGGATACTAGAAATAGAAGAAAATAATTTACAAATGTTTGAGGGTGCACTTTTTGATTAACGACGTCATACATTAATTTAGAAATACATTCATAGAAAAGATTTACTAGTAAAATATTGGTTTTGGAAAACAATGGAAGGGCACTTTATCAACAAAATGGATAATCTTAAACCTCATTTTTGTAGGATTAATACTTTGAGTTTTACAAGCCTGTCCCCAAGAACTAAGACCATATGTTAAATAAGGTTGAATCAGAGAGCAATATAATGTCATAAGGGTATGTAGTGGAATAAAATGTCTAAGCTTGGCCAAAAGGCTGACAACCTTGCTTATTTTATTGCAAATAAAATCAATATGAGGCTTCCAAGAAAGATTGTCATTGATTATTAAACCCAAATATTTGACGTACTTTTTACGTTCGAGTGAAACAAGTTTGTTTTGAGACGCTGTTTTGAGTGTGTTATGCACAACCTGTCAACCTCGATTACAATTTCCTATCTCTGTATTGGCCTAATTTAATTTTTTTAAGTAATTATTTTTTCGACTAAAATTAAGGACTAAAACTCTTAGTTTTCGTCGACTAAAACTAGACCAAAACTATCAAGGATGGAATTGACTAAAATGTGACCTAAAACTAATAAGCATTTCGTCCAAAAGACTAAAACTATAAATCAAAAATGGCTGCCAAAAACAACACTGTTTACAAAAAAATCTCATCTCATTATCTCTAGCCGCTTTATCCTTCTACAGGGTCGCAGGCAAGCTGGAGCCTATCCCAGCTGACTACGGGCGAAAGGCGGGGTACACCCTGGACAAGTCGCCAGGTCATCACAGGGCTGACACATAGACACAGACAAACATTCACACTCACATTCACACCTACGGTCAATTTAGAGTCACCAGTTAACCTAACCTGCATGTCTTTGGACTGTGGGGGAAACCCACGCGGACACGGGGAGAACATGCAAACTCCGCACAGAAAGGCCCTCGCCGGCCCTGGGGCTCGAACCCAGGATCTTCTTGCTGTTAGGCGACAGCGCTAACCACTACACCATCGTGCCGCCCTGTTTACAAAAAATAAAGAAGAAAAATCTTAAGTCCTCATCTCCAATTTACAAGTCCGAATGCAGTTAATGCACGAGTTTGAGTCCGAGTCATCAGCGTCCAAGTCAAGTCACAAGTCCTTAAAATTAGGACACGAGTTGGACTCGAGTACTACAAGCCTGTTCACATCCCAATAAATATATAGTTGTATATGGGGAAAGTAGCAAAAACTTGTAAAAAAAAAAAAAAAAAGCAGTACGTTAAAATTCATTTGTAGAGATGTATCTCTCGGACATGTTAAGACGCCATATGTTAATATGTTTGCATTTGTTCAGCAATACAAATTTTTTTTTTTTTTTTTAAAGGTGTCACCAAATGAGGACGTGAACTCAACAATACGGCGTTTCTTCTGCTCCAATAAGACCTACAATGACATGGCAACTCTTTTCTTCAACCCTCAGGAGACTGCAATACTTCAGCTGTTCCACCAAGATGGTGAGACACGTGGACTATTCACTTACACACACACACACACACACACACACACCCTATCCTTGCGTCAGAAAGATTGATTAAGCATGGTGACCGAAGTTCATTCAGGGTGCTTCTCCTTTTCGCTTTATCATTTACTCCATAATAAACTGTAAGCTTCACAGCAACCGCTGAGCTACTGATGATAAAGTTAGCTGATAAAACAAAAGACATGCCTATCTATGCTCCACATGTCTGGCATTGAAACCCTTAAGTGTCTGTGGTGTAAATAAAAGTGAGAACAGCCACAATTTTTTTTTTTTTTTTAAACATAAAGTATGCTTTGTGTATTTCTAATTGTAATCTCTCTCTCTCTCTCTCTCTCTCTCTCTCTCTCTCTCTCTCTCTCTCTAGCCACCTTTAGTCCAGTCACCCTCTCTCTGTTCTTTGTGCTGTACTTTTTGCTGAGCTGTTGGACATATGGCGTCTCTGTCCCTAGTGGACTCTTTGTCCCTTCACTACTCTGCGGGGCCTCTCTTGGGCGCCTAGTGGCCAACATCCTCAAAATGTGCGTATATACTGACCTTTTTACAGGCACGTATACTTTATTAGGAACAAAACAAGCCACTTGTGAGGCAGTAGTGCAGTGCGTCAAATCATGCAAACACAGGTCAAGAGCTTTAGGTCATCATGTTCACATAACATCGGGGGAGGAATGTGATCTCATTGACTTTAACCGTGGCATGGTTGTTGGTGTTAGATGGGTGGGTTTGAGTCCTTCAGAAACTGCTGGAATCATGTGACCAAACAAACAAATGTCAGAAATGCCTTGTAGATGACAAAGGTCAGAGGAGAATGGCCAGACTGGTTAGTCAAATACATAACTACTTGATACAATGATAATGAGCAGAAAAGCATATCAAATCCTTTAGGTGGACAGGATACAACAGTAGAAGACTACATCAGGTCCACTCCTGTCTGCAAAGAACAGGAATCTAAAGCACCACTGGGCACAGACTCACTGAAACTGAACGGTTAAAGACTGGAAAAATGCTACCTGGTCTGAGGTATCTTGAATTCTGCGAAAACCTACAGGTCTTAAGGTCAGAATTTGGCCTCAAACGCATGAATCCTTGGATTGAACCTGCCTTGTATCACCAAATTAGCTGGTGGTGGTGTAATGATGTGGGGAATGTTCTCGTGGTACACATTAGGCTGCTTAATACTAACTGAGCATTATTTGAATGCCACAGCCAATCTGTGGATTATTGCTGGCCACAATTTACCCAAGTTCTAATGGCTGCTTCCAGTATGATAAGGCACCATGCCACAAAGCTGTCTTAGTGTGCTTCAGTGTACTTCAGTACCTCAGTGGCCTCCCCAGTCACCAGATTTGAATCCAATAGAGCGTCTCTGGAATGTGGTGGAACAAGAGATTTGCAGCATGAATGTGCAGCTGATAAATCTGCAGCAACTATTTGACCCAATTGTGTCAACATGGACCAGTATTTCAAAGAAAAAAAAAAATCTTTCTAACAAGGGGGCGGAGGCAACAGCTCGTCAGCGGCGGCTGTTCGTCACTAACGATGATGATTGCTTCATTAGGATGCACAGAAATGCAGATGGGCCACGAGGCCTGCACCAGAGCGACAGACGTCCACAGTGGCAGCACAAATGGCCCGGCCAAGCCGCCATGGAATGCCTGGGCTCGTGAGCGTTTGTATACTGTTTTTTTTTTTTTTGTTTGTTTGTTTTTCCTCCTCTCCTAACGATGTGCCTTGCACAGTAAGGTAAGACAAGTGATGTCGTGCCCCCATTGTGTTGTCTCTCTGGACCTCCAGACCTGATGCCAAGTGGTGCGCAAAAGTGCCACAGACCTGATGAGTATGGAAGTTGTCCCGCAGTGACAACTGACTTGCATGCCATTTGGTGATGTGCCATTGACCCTGTTTGGTTCATCTGCCACATTGCACCAAAAAGCACCCTGCTGCCAGCGCCTTATTGGTGATGTACTATTTGACCTATAGCTGGAACCCAGGCAGGTGCTACCACTTCAGGTAACAGCGGACCTGGGAGCAATGATGATTTAAGGGGTAACTCCACTTTCCCCAATACTCAAGTCCTCCCAGACCTGAGACTCACTACCAGTTGCAGTTTAAAGTCATACCCAGGACTAAGGGGGAGGCAGCTATCTATTATTTGTATGGTGTTGCTAATAAAGTGGCCATAAAACAATCCCGTTCCCCCCCCCCCCCCCCCCCCCCCCCCCCCAGTCTCTTTGTAACAAATGGAGAATATATGAAGGTTTATACTTTATTTTTTCCCCTGAAGACAAATGTGAATAGTAAGTTAATGCTTATTTATAAATCTGCCTCTGAAACAAATTTTTTTTTTAATCAGTAGTTTTTACTTAAAAATTAAGAAAATCAGCCAACAAGTGCTTAGTCAAGAGTGTGGAAGGATTCATCAGTTATATGGTTAAAAAGGAGAAGAGAAATCAGGATTGTGCAAAATCTACCAACCCGGTTTCCATGACACTTGGTGGAAGGGTGTAGCATGAGCCATAGAAGAACCCATTCAATTTTGGGGCACGTTCAAGTCATGGGACGGATTCACACATTTTAATATCACTCGCTAATATTGTGAGAGAGGGAAAACATAACCACTGTAGAAATACGGTGACTGCACGTCACGATCCGCATTCACGGGTACCAGTAATCCTCTGGGGTATACACATCGGGACATAATCCGAAGAGATTTGGAAGTGTATCCAGACGTATAAAGTGGCTGCAGTTGCCGATTTGCATATCCTAGAAGAGTTGACGATTTTCCTTGGTGGAGGTCTGTGCTCTCCGAATCCTTTATTATTCTTCTAAAACAGTAGCAGTAAGGAAACTGTTCATGAGCCAGTTTCCTGGTGACCTGCCTCTACAAGACTTTTTATGCCAGGGCCATGTTCTGCTTTTTGTCCCTGTAACTCCTACTAATGTTGAAAGGCTAGAAGTGTGTAAATGACAGTTTCTCTTCTGCAGAAATCTTGGTATGCAAATATACTCAGGGACTTTTGCTCTGATCGGAGCAGCTGCCTTTCTGGGAGGCGTGGTACGCATGACCATCAGCCTGACCGTCATCCTCATCGAATCAACCAATGAGATCACATATGGCCTTCCCATCATGATTACACTAATGGTAAGCACATATTCAGCCTTTACATGGTTCAAATGTTTGTCAAGTTGTTTACTGTACAGAAAAAAAAATGGTTGCTGAGAATGGGTGAGAGTGATGGAATAAAAATAGAAAATCTAGAAATGCTTCATTGAGGAGGTTTTACATTACATTACATTTAATGGCGTTTAGCAGACGCTCTTATCCAGAGTGACGTACCACACACCCAGAGCAGTCCAGGGAGCAGTTGGGGGTTGGGTGTCTTGCTCAAGGGCACTTCAGCTATTCCTGCTGGTTCAGAGAATCAACCTGACGACCTTTTTTGGCCCCAAACACAAAGATTGTGCAATATAACAAAACAATACACAAAAACAATAGCGCATGGACAGTGAATACTAGATATGTAATAAACAAAGGGGAAGAGTTAAATTTTTAAAGTGCAAATTAAATCCTTAATGATTTCATACAGTATCAGTGATTTTGTAGTATATACATCATACCAGGCAAAAGTTTGTACACCCGTACTTGTCCATAGGTTTTCCCGTACCCCGATCACCCTCCCCACTGCAGAACAACACCGAAGACACCAAAACCCTGAAACAATATATGGAACACGTATATGATGAAACAAAGTGGTTTAAAAAAACAAACATACATATTTTAGATTCTTCAAAGTAGCCACTGTTACCCCACCACCACCCCCAGGGGGTGAATAAGGGATGGATGGACAGTGCCTTGAAAAAGTATTTATACCCCTTGAACTTTTTCACATTTTTCCACCTTACAACCACGAACTTAAAAGTTTTTTATTGAGATTTTATGTGATAGACCAACACAGAGTAGCACATAATTGTGAAGTGGAACAAAAATTATAAATGGTCTTCAAAAGTTTAAACAAATAAAAATCTGAAAAATGTGGTGTGCATTAGTATTCAGCCCCCTGTACTCTGATACCTCTAAATACAATCCAGTGCAATCAATTGCCTTCAGAAGTCATCTAATTAGTTAATAGTCCTACTGTGTGTAATTTACTCTCAGCATAAATACACTTGTTCTGTGAAGGCCTCAGTGGTTTGTTAGAGAACACTGAAGAACAAACAGCATCATGAAGACCAAAGAACTCACCAGACAGGTCAGGGATAAAGTTCTGGAGAAGTTTAAAGCAGGGTTAGGTTATAAAAAAATATCCCAAGCTCTGAACATCTCAAGAAGCACTGTTCAATCCATCATTCAAAAATGGAAAAAGTATGGCACAACTGCAAACCTACCAAGACATGGCTGTCCACCTAAACTGACAGAGCGAGCAAGGAGAGCACTGGTCAGAGAAGCAGCCAAGAGGCCCATGATCACTCTGGAGGAGCTGCAGAAATCCACAGCTCAGGTGGGAGAATCTGTGCACAGGACAACTATAAGTCGTACACTCCACAAATCTGGCCTTTTTGGAAGAGTGGCAAGAAGAAAGCCATTGTTGAAAGACAGGCATAAGAAGCCATGTAGGAGACACAGCAAACGTGTGGAAGAAGGTGCTTTGGTCAGATGAGACCAAAGTTGAACTTTTTGGCCTAAATGCAAAGCACAATGTGTGGTGGAAAACTAACACTGCTCATCACCCTGCACACACCATCCCCACTGTGAAACATGGTGGTGGCAGCATCATGCTATGGGGATGCTTTTCTTCAGCAGAGACAGGGAAGCTGGTCAGAGTTGATGGGAAGATGGATGGAGCTAAATACAGGGCAATCCTGGAAGAAAACCTGTTGGAGGCTGCAAAAGACTTGAGACTGGAAGGAGATTCACCTTCCAGTAAGACAATGACCCTAAACATACAGCCAGAGCTACAATGGAATGGTTTAGATCAAAGAATATTCATGTGTTAGAATGGCCCAGTCAAAGTCCAGACCTAAATCCCATTGAGCATCTGTGGCAAGACTTGAAAATTGCTGTTCACAGATGCTCTCCATCCAATCTGGCTGAGTTTGAGCTATTTTGCAAAGAAGAATGGGCAAATACTTCAGTATCTAGATGTGCAAAGCTGGTAGAGACATACCACAAAAGACTTGCAGCTGTAATTGCAGCAAAAGGTGGCTCTACAAAGTATTGACGCAGGGGGGCTGAATACTAATGCACATCACATTTTTCAGATTTTTATTTGTTTAAAATTTTGAAGACCATTTTATCATTTTTGTTCCACTTCACAATTATGTGCTACTCTGTGTTGGTCTATCACATAAAATCTCAATAAAAGTTCGTGGTTGTAAGGTGGAAAAATGTGAAAAAGTTCAAGGGGTATGAATACTTTTGCAAGGCGCAGTGTGTGTGTGTGTGTGTGTGTGTGTGTGTGTGTGTGTGTGTGTGTGTGAGATGGCGTCATCTATATCCCTCGCTCTATATACAGTACCAACTATATACACCAAGTTGCAAGATATTTTTCAAGTTCTGCTGCAGGAATCCAACCCTACCTCTTTACACTGACCTCAGCAGCCCATGGCTTAAACCCACTGGACCTTTTGGTCCAGGTGAGCTAAAAATTAAAATTTCTCACATTTCTTAGTATCAAAAGGCACATATATATTACTTAATCAACACACATACATACATACATACATACCAACTTTCAAGACCATACCACTCACAGTTTTCAAGTTCTCCTCTGGAAACAAAACCTACCCCTAAGACTAACCCAAGAGACTAAATCTGAAATTGTTTCCATGGAAACATGAAAAATTAATTTCTCAGTATGAAAAGGTGCATCTACATCACCTTGTTAACATGTATACCAAGTTTCAAATCTGTATCATGAATAGTTTTGGATATATGCTCCGGAAACGAACATTGCTCTTAGAAACTAAGTCAAAATCTATTTTTTTATGTAAAAATTTGAAAAAATACTTTTTTTCAAAAAACCAAAATGGCAAAAGACACCAATTCTCATGTTGCTTGATATGTATACAAATTATAATGAAGATATGGCCCGGAAACAAAAAGGTGATCGAACAGACAGCTGGATGGAACCCGTTTCTGTATCCCCCACCAAAATGACATTATGGCAGTTTTTGACTTTTTCACGCGTGTGCTTTTCCACCGTTCTTGCACCACATGGACAAAGCTTTGAACCAGCTGTTTCTCAGTGGGTCGGCGGCTCTTCTCTAATGGAATACAAGGTGTGATTTTCACAGCAGGGTTCCGACACCATGCTCTACTACATCCAGCAGATACACTTTTTTTTTTTTTAAGTTGAATTGATCAAAATGGGGCGGCACGGTGGTGTAGTGGTTAGCGCTGTCGCCTCACAGCAAGAAGGTCCTGGGTTCGAGCCCCGGGGCCGGCGAGGGCCTTTCTGTGCGGAGTTTGCATGTTCTCCCCGTGTCCGCGTGGGTTTCCTCCGGGTGCTCCGGTTTCCCCCACAGTCCAAAGACATGCAGGTTAGGTTAACTGGTGACTCTAAATTGACCGTAGGTGTGAATGTGAGTGTGAATGGTTGTCTGTGTCTATGTGTCAGCCCTGTGATGACCTGGCGACTTGTCCAGGGTGTACCCCGCCTTTCGCCCATAGTCAGCTGGGATAGGCTCCAGCTTGCCTGCGACCCTGTAGAAGGATAAAGCGGCTAGAGATAATGAGATGAGATGATCAAAATGGTTCTTTAGTTTGCCCTTTATGGAGGAACGTTCTTTGTACGACCACACAAGTTGTTTGCATCTTGGCATACTATTCAAATAGGAAGATAGATGATGATTATCCAACCCCTTTTCTTATACTTGTGAAATTAAAAATATCCGTACTGCATGTAAGCAATAAAACTTGTCAGGGCATGCTGCAGAAAGTAATGAATGAGGATGGGCTGTGATGTCCTGACAGACAGACCGGCCCTGTTTCTATATCCCCCACCAAACTTCATTTGGTCCAAAAACTGCTTCTCTAACAATTAGGCCTATTTAACTACAACCCCGATTCCAAAAAAGTTGGGACAAAGTACAAATTGTAAATAAAAACGGAATGCAATGATGTGGAAGTTTCAAAATTCCATATTTTATTCAGAATAGAACATAGATGACATATTCAAATGTTTAAACTGAGAAAATGTATCATTTAAAGAGAGAAATTAGGTGATTTTTTAAATTTCATGACAACACCACATCTCAAAGTTGGGACAAGGCCATGTTTACCACTGTGAGACATCCCCTTTTCTCTTTACAACAGTCTGTAAACGTCTGGGGACTGAGGAGACAAGTTGCTCAAGTTTAGGGATAGGAATGTTAACCCATTCTTGTCTAATGTAGGATTCTAGTTGCTCAACTGTCTTAGGTCTTTTTTGTCGTATCTTCCGTTTTATGATGCGCCAAATGTTTTCTATGGGTGAAAGATCTGGACTGCAGGCTGGCCAGTTCAGTACCCGGACCCTTCTTCTACGCAGCCATGATGCTGTAATTGATGCAGTATGTGGTTTGGCATTGTCATGTTGGAAAATGCAAGGTCTTCCCTGAAAGAGACGTCGTCGGGATGGGAGCATATGTTGCTCTAGAACCTGGATATACCTTTCAGCATTGATTGTGTCTTTCCAGATGTGTAAGCTGCCCATGCCACACGCACTAATGCAACCCCATACCATCAGAGATGCAGGCTTCTGAACTGAGCGCTGATAACAATTTGGGTCGTCCTTCTCCTCTTTAGTCCGAATGACACGGCGTCCCTGATTTCCATAAAGAACTTCAAATTTTGATTCGTCTGACCACAGAGCAGTTTTCCACTTTGCCACAGTCCATTTTAAATGAGCCTTGGCCCAGAGAAGACGTCTGCGCTTCTGGATCATGTTTAGATACGGCTTCTTCTTTGAACTATAGAGTTTTAGCTGGCAACGGCGGATGGCACGGTGAGTTGTGTTCAGATAATGTTCTCTGGAAATATTCCTGAGCCCATTTTGTGACTTTCCAATACAGAAGCATGCCTGTATGTGATGCAGTGTCGTCTAAGGGCTCGAAGATCACGGGCACCCAGTATGGTTTTCCAGCCTTGACCCTTACGCACGGAGATTCTTCCAGATTCTCTGAATCTTTTAATGATATTATGCACTGTAGATGATATGTTCAAGCTCTTTGCAATTTTACACTGTCGAACTCTTTTCTGATATTGCTCCACTATTTGTCGGCGCAGAATTAGGGGGTGTAAATTGGTGATCCTCTTCCCATCTTTACTACTGAGAGCCGCTGCCACCCCAAGATGCTCTTTTTATACCCAGTCATGTTAATGACCTATTGCCAGTTGACCTAATGAGTTGCAATTTGGTCCTCCAGCTGTTCCTTTTTTGTACCTTTAACTTTTCCAGCCTCTTATTGCCCCTGTCCCAACTTTTTTGAGATGTGTTGCTGTCATGAAATTTCAAATGAGCCAATATTTGGCATGAAATTTCAAAATGTCTCACTTTCGACATTTGATATGTTGTCTATGTTCTATTGTGAATACAACATCAGTTTTTGAGATTTGTAAATCATTGCATTCCGTTTTTATTTACAATTTGTATTTTGTCCCAACTTTTTTGGAATCGGGGTTGTATTTAATAACTATTTTAATCTTGTTTTTTCCTCCCCCAGGTGGCCAAATGGACAGGAGATTTGTTTAATAAGGGAATTTATGATATTCATATTCACCTGAGAGGAGTGCCACTACTGGAGTGGGAGACTGAAGTAGAAATGGACAAGTAAGAGAAAGTTTCTGTATTTGCTCTCTGTTTTAACATTTCATTCCACAATATACACCGTCAGACGAAAACGTACTATAGAGGTAAAATTGTTACTGAAATTTAAGTGTCGATTTTAAAGCACAATGGTGTTCTGTAAGGCCCAGTTTTGGAAACACTACAGCCACTTTTCCAGAAAGCTAAATGTATAAAAGACGTGTATTTTATTTAATTTCAATCCCACTCACAGACTAACCGCGAGTGACATCATGGAGCCAAACCTGACCTACGTGTATCCCCACACACGCATTCAGTCTTTGGTCAGCATCTTGAGGACCACCGTGTATCACGCCTTCCCCGTGGTCACTGAGAACCGTGATAATGAAAAAGAGTTCATGAAGGGGAACATCCTGGTCAGCAACAATATCAGATTTAAGGTACAGCCTTCATCGTTCAGAGTAATAATTCCAGATAGCATAGATTAAGCTGCTTTAAAGACATCGAGCATCATAACTGTTATTTTTTTGAGAGCAATGCAAGCAAGTCCTTCAAAGCTCAGGTTTTAAACATGATTACAGTTTTTTATCAGTTGTATAAGGCAGTTTCCCAACCTTTCTTGAGCCACAGCACATATTTTACATTCAAAAAATCCCATGGCACACCACCAAACAAAAATGTCACAAAAAGTATATATAATGAAATATAATGATAATCTAGTCTCAATTTACTCACAATTTACTTACTCCGTGTGAAACCTGGGCCTGTTTAGTTGAACACAAAGCTGATATACTCGCAGGAATTGAAGAAAGGCACACACAAAGATCTTCAGCTTGGAGTCACTCTCCTTTTTTAGTTTTTATAGCAGTCATGCTTGAAAAGCCCAGCTCGCATAGATAGGTTGTGGAAAATCACTTTTTTTTTGCTTTCTTCTGACCTCTACTCATACTAGGGCCTTCATCTGGGTCAGAATTTTCTCCAGGACCCAGTTTGGATTGTGTACTTTTTCAAATATTTATCCATTGCTATCACCGCTGTCACACCTGAAACATTACTAATTCTATTGTTTGAATGGCAACAGGTAGATACACAGGTTAATTAGCTACCTGCTGCCATCTAGTGGAAGAGTGTTTAATTGTTCTGCCTGTCATTATATGTCGCTGGCATAGACGAATAAAGACAAATTATTTGCAGTAAATAAATAATAATTTTTGGAACAATTAAGTGGAATTGGATAATTTCCCACGGTACACCTGATGATCTCTTACAGCACACTAATGTGCCGCGGCACAGTGGTTGGGAATCACTGGTATAAGGAATAAAACACTACAGGGAGCGCTGCTGCAGGGCAATAATCAACAACACCAGAGTTGATTATTTTCCTCTAACAGTACACTGCAAAGTGCCTTATTTCTCAATTTAATGTGACTCGCAAGGGAACGATGGGTTGGATAATAATGATTATTTTATCGTCAGGAGATCAAGATCTTTATTCTGTCACAATATTATGATTTATGAAAGAATTCACACAATTTATTTTATTATTAGTAACAAAGTCCTCATTGCATTCCTACTGTACAGTGCCGTTTATTTCCACACGATGGAGCAAGTGACCTACTTTTAAAATGTCTTTCCTCCCTTTTATGGTGACGGGTTAGTTGTTCATTTATCAAATCCTTCCTGTTAGAAAGGATTATAGAGGTATTTGACCCAGCTTTTTGTGTTTTTCAACATTTAGAATGTAGTTAGAAATATGTTTAGTAATGTGCAAACTGTAAAGAAAGCTGGAGATTGAACCATGAATGTACCACTGGTCTATATTTAACTTGCTGGATATCTATTGGTCGGAACTGATGATGCCACTTGCCACCATGTTTGTGCTCCATGCTCTCATGCCCTGGTAACATTAGATCAGTAAACAGTCATACCCACGTGTGTTGCATTTGGATGCAAAAACAAACAATTTTCCGGTTGCACAAAATCATTCCACAGGTAATTATTGAATAAATGGTTAAATGTTAAAGATGTGGTCAAAACTGGTAACTAATTTGTAGAGGTGAAAAGTTATACATTTTTTCTGATTTTATGCCAATCGTTTGCCTACATTGGCTGAGGCTGCAAAATCTTTGCCAAGCAATGCAGTAGATCTAGATCTTAGTTACATTTACAGCTAGTCTATAGGGCCTAGTTTAGCAGGTTAGTACAGTTACAAGAACACTGCAATCAATACGTCAAATCAACATCACCACCCTTCCCTCAAGGTCTAACACCCATGTACCTATAAGCAAGGTACTTTAACGCAAATTGCTAGTCGCACGTTGGAAAAACGTGAAATTCGTGAAAAACTTGCATGTATGTGAAATGTATGCATAGTGACTCGTGAGTGTGGACCACTCCTTTAGGGAGCACAACAAAATAAACAAATGTACCATATGAACAAAACAAATAAATGTACAAGGAATTTCTTTTTGCTTCACTAACATGCAAACTTGGGCACTGAACAGAAATATATACAAATTAGTGCTGTCAAGCGATTAAAATATTTAATCGCGATTAATGTCGCGACTGTCATAGTTAACTCGCGATTAATCGCAATTTAATCGCACATTTTTGTCACATGAAAAACCATTGTAATTTTCTTATCAGCATAAAAAAAGTGAATGGGCTTGCTTTGTACCAATTTTTTATTTTTTTTTTAAATTGCAGAGCATAACACTACGGAGCCGTAGAGGGGACATGGTGAATAAAAAAATAACAAAGCATGGGAACGACTTATAAGGCGTGTGCACGAGATATTAATGCGCGCGCACGAGTTATAACCTGTGCGCACGCTTTGCGTTAAGGCGTGCGCTCGGGTAATTAAAAGTGAGGGGACGAGTTACTACGGCTCCGTATAACACGTCTTGTCACAGCCACTGCAAAGTCGGGCTGGAGCCGCCGATGGGAAAACAAAACCTAAGCCAAGCACCGTGGCTCTTCGTCCCGAGGTGCGGCAGCGCGAGCTGCCCGCGCTGGTTCTTTGGGGGGAGGGCAGAGGACTCTGGCTGTGCGGGGCGTGACATTACAGTCTAGCTGCTATCGTTTTTCTAAGCAAAGTCTCTGTTCTGTTCCAAGTTCCTGGCAGTTTCAAAAGCTTATGAAAACCTACATCATGTCACAGAGCGTTAATCTCGCAATAAAAAAATTATTGCCGTTAAAATTGAGTCAAGTTAACGCAATAATAACGCGACATTTTTGACAGCACTAATAAAAATATATAACTGATAGACTCATGATCTCTGTAAAACGTGCATGTAATTATTAGGGGGGAAAAAGCAAGAAAAGCCATAAGAAAACGGTATACTTGATGGTTCTTTGAAATAGTCATAGTAAAATACATGAACAAATTATAAAAATATTGCAGTAAATGACATACTCTCTGTGTGTGTGTGTGTGTGTGTGTGTGTGTGTGTATAAATAAATAATGAGAGAGAGGATATTACACGGTAGATATGAAATTTATCTTCGAGTGGTGAATATATTCACAAGTGAAAATATTTTCAACATGAGAAGATAAACTTCATATCTTTGCACCACCGTGTAATGTGCTTTTATATTATATGGACACATCCACACAAAAAATGCAAGTTAATCAAAATAATTTTAATTATGAACTGGTTCCCCATTTTGACAACGTGCGTCAAGTCAGTGGGAAAACACTGGGAGCGACATCATCTGAGTATAATATCGGCAATTATTATACATACAGGCCACTTTTTCAGTGGAATAAATACCTTTTTTTTTCGCGGTCCGGTTTCCATCAAATCCTGCATTCTGATTGGCTAGCGAGCAGGTCCGTATCCTATGATACGGACCCCGGTTATAGACCTCTGGTGACTCGCTTGTTCACAACAGCAACAAACGTAGCATTTTTTGCCAACATTTATCTTTATTTGTTTGTTTGTTTATTTTTTATAAGATTTATTTATAAGATTATCAAAAATCTTAAATTTTTGCCAGCATTTCTCAGGAGAATAGCATTAATTTTACATCATGGGTAGTGATAACGACAGTGTTCACAGCGAAAGCGAGTTTTACTACCCTGAGGAAGAAGAAATAAAAGAAAACATTTCAGGAGAAAGCTAAAAACCTGTAACTGTTGCTAACCCCGAGCAAAAACATGGCTGAATCCTGAATGACTCCTATTTGTATAAATAGGGGACTACGTAGGCGGCAAAATGTAGTTTTTTTTTTTTTTTGTTTTGTTTTGTTTTGTTTTTTCCTGCCATGGAAGTGCACTTGTATACCGAGGAGGAAGCCATTTGCATTACAGCCGTGAATGAGGATTCAAAATAGCGGCTCAGCTCAGTTTTCCCTTTCGGCCGCTCTCGTTTTGTTAGAATTTGGTAAAGGAAAAAAAATATATATATTATTTACCAGCTTAAGGTCGGTCTGTATGGTGAAATACCGTGACCTTAGTCTTGAATACTGACCTCGGTCATGGTGTTTCATGATATGGACCTCCAAGCTGGTAAATAACATATATGTATTCTATTCCCTTTTAGCGGGTTTATCGATGGCATGCAATATTGTTATATCGATTATCCTCCATGTATTACGCCACTCTCCCCAATGGAGAATGAGCGTGCAGTATTGTTATAATGCACCTTGTCAAGACAACACATCACACAATGGAGCTCATGCAAAGATCCAATAACAACTTTTCTGCTGTGCATGCGCATAATCATTTCTTTGTTGGCTGGCAGAGAAGATGGGGCTAATTCAGTGTTAGGTTTAAGCACTAAGTAAACTGAAACTGAAGATGTGCTGAACACCTGAAAGCTACCAAAACTTCATTACATATTCTTCACACACGTTTTTCTCTTCTAAAGATCAATGAACATCGAAAAACTGGAAAAGAGACACATCAGGGATGTAAAACTAGTGCTAGTGAGTGACCGTTTGTCAACAAACATGGCTGTGAGGTTTGCTTTGTTAAAAGTGGAAGATTTTGAGAGAATTTTGGCTCTCCGGTCACTCCGTTGTATGTAATTTGTTGATGTTGATTTTAAAAGTAACTAAGTAAGTTACACAGGAATACTGTGGGTGGTAGAAATGGGCAACTGGACTTGCTTGAAGATTCTTGAAAACGTTTCACCTCTCGTCCAAAAGGACAAGAGGTGAAACGTTTTCAAGAATCTTCAAGCAAGTCCAGTTGCCCGTTTCTACCACCCACAGTTTACTATAACCTGGATGATTGAGAATCTTCACAGACATGTTACACAGGAATAATAATCAGCAGCTTGCCTGCGCTAACACTACACCAGCTAGAAGCTAACTGGACTGCGGCACTAACCGCACCGAGTCGCGGGTAAGCTAGCATCTGCCTTTGCTAACACTACTGCTACACCGGCTGGAAGCTAACTGGACTGCTGCACTAACAGCACAGAGTCGTGGGTAAGCTAGTGTTAGCCTTCGAGAATGCTGATATGAAAAGAGGTATGCATGTAGTATAATAATGTTGGCTGGGTTTTTTTTCACGGTCCATCAGATATATTCCATTCAGCTAGCATGATATTGAACTCATCTTTGACTCCTTCAGTATCACGCAAGCTGAGTGGAATATATCTGATATACCACTCAAAACCAGCCAATATTATTTCAATATGTCACTAAGATCTGCGATGTATTTTGCATGAAAAATGTGGGGGGTTTTTTGTTTTGTTTTTTTTTCCCCAGCATGAGAAGATAAACTTCATATCTTCAAGCCAACGTGTGATCTTTTTATTATATAGACATACAAAAAAATAAATAAATAAAGTACTCGAATTTATCAAAACAATTTATCAATTTCCTCACAAGTGACCTATAGAGATTGATGTCATGGTTTTGATTAGTTTTGGGTCTCCATGTCCCGGATGTAGCTCGTATGAAAAATACTAGTGGCGTATTTCCCAGTATTTTATATAATGTGTTTTATATAGGCTTTACAGCCAGGGACTAGCAATGCAACCTCTGTAGGCTAGTCTTGGTGAATGCAATTTGAAGTGTATGAAGTGCTAACGTAACCCTACATTATTATTGTCCTGTCACCTCTGTTTTTATTGTTTGTACAAATCCAACAAGATTGAACAAAACTTTAAAAAAATGGCCAAATTATTAATGTTGACACGTAAAGTGGCGGTTTTCTTTACGCTTTTCAATGCCGGTTGTTAGGGCACCCCAAAATGGTGGACACGTGGCTTCATTAACTTCTGTACATATGCACCAATCAGCTATCCAGGGAGTTAAATATACAGTACACTCACTGGCCACTTTATTAGGAACACCCATTCACCTACGGTTTCGTGCAGTTGTCTAATCAGCCGATCTCTTGACAGCTGCACAGTAGATGAAATCCTGCAGATACAAATCAAGAGCTTTAGTTCATGTTCACTTCTTCGAACGTCAGAATGGGAAAAATTGTGATCTCAGTCTGACGTTTACTGTGTCATGGGTGTTGGTTTGAGCCAGATGGACAGGTTTGAGTATTTCAGAAACTGCTGAAACGGCAGTCTCTAGAGTTTACACAGAATGGTGCGAAAAATAAAAAAAAACACCGAGTGAGCGACAGTTCTGTTGTGGGTGGAAGCAAACTCCTTGTTAAGAGGTCAGAGGAAAATGACCAGATTGGTTTGAGCTGCCAGGAAAGATATAGTAACTGAAAGCAACTCCTTTTTACAACCGTGGTGAGCAGAAAAGCATCTCTGCATGCAACAGAAGACCACATTGGGTTCCACTCCTGCCAGCCAAGAACAGGAATCTTAGAATCAAGAACAAGTTCCTGTTAAAGCGGCCGATCAGTGGAATGTTTACTGATGTAAGTAAGGTGGTCAAAACATCTGACGTCCTTTTGCATGTAGACCGACAAAATAAATTTCATGTTCCACCCATGTAGTCATTTATTCATACGGTTTATTAACCACAGTCGGGAGAACGTTCCAAGGATATGACGTGGAACGCTTCCCGTGAACCTTTTACTTCTCTGATATTATTACATCTTGTCACTTTTTAATATAAACACGTAAATGAGCTATGCTTTTTATAAATATATAAGGGAACAAAAGCATGTCTCCCTGTGTAGAAAACAAGCGTGTTGACACGGGCAGGAGAGCAGAGGCGGAGGTGCCAGTCGATGAAATCGTACCCTTCCAGTGAGCTGCGTAACGTGTGTGATGAGCAGGTGGGGGTGGAGCTCGCTGAGGAGGGTCAGGATATCCTGCAGCAGATGCTGGACAGGAGGTAAGCAGTGTTTTTGTCATGGTGTAAAGCACTTTCCATGAAATCAAGCAGCCTAGTCCTGATAACTTCTACTGCCACTCCGTGTCAGTTAAATGAATAGTTCGGTCATCGTAGATGCACAATGACCAATTGGTATCGCAAAGCTTCAGTTTCTTTTAGCCAGGGCTTGCGTAAGCTAGGCAAAACTCCGATACCAAGTACATCTTGACTGATCTAAATTTCATGTAATGGGTATATTGTTGACAATTATTTTCAGTTAAAGCTAGACAGCCTTTCGATTTCATAAAATCGGTGAAATTTAGTTCCGTCTGAAATTTGGTCATTGTGATGTATGTTTATTTCTGTAATATCTCACAAAATATCAGGCCATTCTGTGCCTGGGAAGTTATTTAATTCGAGTGGATTCCCGAGCAAATAATATGCATGAAATCGCTTGCTTTGCGCAGTTAAGCAGACCGAGGAAGTCCGTGTGCGCATGCGCAGATTTACCTTCTTTTGGGTTTTACGGCAGTTGACATCCACAGTGTTGCATTACTGCCACCTACAGATTTATATTTGACCGTGCGCTGACTGTTCCATCATTCTGTCGCTAAACGAACAGCTGATCACACCGAGGTGCTCGCTGACTGCCGAGATTTATTAGTTTGGTCCTGCGTTTCCTTTCCTTCACAACAGAACGTCTTTTCTTCTCGCTTTCCGTTACTGTAGTCGGTCTTCCACGTTTCATTCGCGTCATCCATCGTTCTCTCCTGTTTCAAATTTGTATCCCACAATGCCTTGCGCGAACGGGGAAAGCCCACCATGTGATGCAGGGGCTTCAAAGTTTGGGAGAATAGCAGGGTACAAATAATTTACAGCAGGGTGCAAAATGGTAAAATGTCTGCCAGCGGCAGACATAATGCACGCAAAGCGTGCAGGGATAGATAGATAGATAGATAGATAGATAGATAGATAGATAGATAGATAGATAGATAGATAGATAGATAGATAGATAGAGATATGCAAGTACGAATTTTTCATGGGGTGGGATGGTTTGGAACAGGCCATCTAAAATTGGGATAACATTTACCCGGGACGGGTATTTGAGGCGGGTCGTCTAGCTTAAGCTTGATTAGCGTTGTTACGCACGCCAGTGTTTCCCACAGAAATTTTGGAGACTATGGGGGCAAGTCGTGGGGGAGGCGCGGGGGTTGTTTAAAATTGAGTGATATGTTAAATATTAAGTTATTACTGAAAAACTATTGATTAAAAAAAACAGACACTGAGAAATGGTCCTATAAACAACTTTACCAATATAAAAGATTACCAGGACTACAAAAATGCAGAAAAATAGGCTTTACTTATCCAAATGCACCTGTTGGTTCAAAAGTTAAAGTGCAGAGAACCTCACAGCACAACATGAAGTTACCTTAAAATATAATATAAATGCCTCAGCTTTCATGTAAGAAAAAAAAACTATTAATACTAGTACTGTGTGCAGGCAGTCTCTCCTGAAGACTAAATTAAACAATAATTATAAACTAATAAAATAAATGGTTCAGGCTTCATAGAAGAAAAAAACCAGTTTGAACAGAATCTTACAGTATGATGCTGACGCTGCCTAAACAATGGAAAATAAAATACCATTTTGGCAAAAATGTTGGCATCCATTAATTTCTTGTATTAAGTAAAAAAATATGTTGCCAGATACTGCTGATGTTTTACAGCCCAAAATATGTTCAAAACCCGCCAAAATGCACTTAAAACCGCCCAAATTGGGCGGGAAACCGCCCAATCTGGCAACACAGGTGGCAGTAATGGCTGCACTCATGTCGAGGATGTAAACACAATCTGGCAACACAGGCGGCAGTAATGGCTGCACTCATGTCGAGGATGTAAGCACAGTTGACGTGGCAACGGACATACATGACATAGTGGATGTAATTTACGTTCACAACTTTATTTGCTGTCAGAAATATTTAATATTAAATTTTGTGACTTGACTGACAATAGCCGGCGGCATAACAAGCCATAGCCGGCGATTTGCCACCGGTGACCGGCTACTTTTGAGACCGCTGGTGATGCATGACGTAGTCTCTTGAATTGGGTCATGGTGAAGCAGGAAAAAATAGTGGAGAATTTGGGGCCACATGGCCCTAAATTCATTAATTGTTCTATTTAAAAAAAAAAAAAAAAACTAATAAAATTGGAAGTCTGTGATTTGAATTCAGTAGCTTTCGGTCCACTAAACAAAAATAATTGGATGTCGGGGAAAATTCTTTTTATGACCCACTTGAAAAATCTGAACGGCAGTACAGCTTTAAACTATTCCATCCTCTTTATTCTTACAGGTGAACTTGCAGAGAAGTATTGGCATCCCGTAACATAGCTGCAAGATAAAAACACTCTTTTTAATGTTTCCATTCTACTAATTTATATATGCAGAAACTATTGTTAAACTGGTGGTGTATGAAACTGTGTGGAAATAGACTTCGTGCTACAGTTTGTTCTTTGATTTAAGATTCAAGATGTTTGTCATATACACAATAACGGACACAGTGGTTATTATTGGGTAATGAAATTCTTATTTTGCAACTGCCTGACCAGACTATGCTTACTAATATAAAATATAAAGTGCATATGCAATACAAAATATAAAAGTAGAATGAAAAATAAACATAATTCAAATAAAGAATAACAAATAACCGATCAATGTGCAGTAGGACAGCAATCAAACATCTGAATTTGATGATTTTTTTTTTTTTTTTGCGCGCTATGTTCACTATATTGATGGAATGGTAGGGTAGGGAGTTAGTAAATTGCATAATTTGACAAGAAAGAGGTTTGTACAAGCTACTCTGAGTCATCTGATAAGTAACATATTGCAGTCTGAGCTCCGAGAGAAGGAGCATAATGTTTCACTAGAGAGTGCAGTTTGTTACGGCTCGTTAAATAGCTTTCTGCCTTCAGGCTCTGCCACCCTACTTTCATGTACTGCTAGTTTGACATTCATATCGTCTGCCTCCTGCAGCAAGCTCGCATCTCTAAATGGCAAGCTTTTGGGAGCAGAAAAACCTCATTTAAACTTGTAGTGCTTAACATAAAGATAGTTGCTGTTTGTTGTTATAAAATAGCTGGATGAGAACTTGCGCATTAGAGCAAACACACCGTATGCTTGCTGAATAACGTTTACTCCAGGATGCTGTAATGGGTCATGCTGGTTTTAATCTGTTTGCAGAGACTGTGAACATGTCAGCTTTTTGGCTATTATTTTGGATATAATAATGATTTAAGAGTAACTGTTGTAAGTGTAAATAAAACTATCAACCTAAACTAGATAATGAAACTCAGTGTTGTAGTCAAGTCACTAAACCTCGAGTCCGAACCCAGTCCCGAGTCCCCAGTGTTCAAGTCCGAGTCATTTAAAAAAAATAAAATTCAAGTCCACTATGGAGCACTTGCATGTGACGTCACAGCCAATCCAGATTGTGACAGACGCCATCTTGTTGGTCAAACGCCATATTTCCGCCTTCTACTTCTGGTTCTACTTCTACCTTTTCTTCTGGAAAACCCTACTATATACAATTCTACTACAACGGCTGCGGCTACAAGCTCTCCCTACCTGTGCACGTTTTTTATGTTTTTGTGTGTGTATTTTTGCGTGTTGTTCGTCTGTACCGGACTTCAATATCCACTACAACCGTATGGACTTACTGGACATTGGTTTCCAGCAGAAAATGACGGTTTGTAGCGATTTCCATCGCATGCACAACATTCCGGATGAGATAGCGAGACCAGCGGGGTCTCCGTGGATTGTTATCAGAAGCAAAGCGAAGGAGGCGGCGTCGGGAGCGGAAGCAAAAGCGAGGCTGCAGAGCTGGCCTGTTGACTAAGCTCAGAAAACAGCCACTCAAATCTCCACTGTCAAGCCTCTATCTCTCCAACGCCAGATCCATGGTAAACAAAACGGACGATTTGGAATTACAGCTGGAATTACCTTATTCTATTCTATAATCGGCTGGTCAGTGCTATACTAGATACTGATATAAATAGTGTTAGTACTCAATACTTAAGTGACTTACCTGTCCAATGAGGATTGTTATTTTCTTGTTTACAAGATGCCACATCTGAGTCGCTGACAAATCCTGAATTTCTGTAAAGATAACTGTCCAGAGATTTATAAGCACGCAGTGCTTCACCATTGAACAGCGAGGGAAAGTTAATGAGGTAATTATACACATCTGGGTATTCCGCTGGCAGTTCAACATCCACTGACACGGTCGTGAAAACTCCGTCCGGTAAGCCATAAGGGTTACTAATCTGTAGATAGTTTATTTTAGACATATATCTAGTTATCTGTTCATTAGAAAAATGAGCCGTGTAGTCCGTCGGTTGAAATTGATCCATTCTGTACACGAGTGCAGCAGTATTCAGCTGTGTTTTTTACCGACAAGATGGCGGCTGTGTACTTTCCGGTCACGTGACTGCAAGATCTCTATTGATCCGAGTCGAGTCCGAGAACAAGACTCCAACTGCACCATTTGACGGTGGCTGTTTTTAGCGCCATTAACATCAGCTTGTTCCTGAACGTGACGTATGAACAGGTGAATGTGCTTCTCTTTGTCAGGGAGTGTGAAGTATTCTGTCAGAGATGGTTAGGAGACGGACGTATGTGCAGAAGGTGTGTTTATTAATACAAGTGAAGACAGTAAACAATCCAGAACTGCAGGCAAGATCGTAAAACGGTGAAACAGGCAATAGGTTGAGCGAGGCACAAACAGGCTATCGTAGACTCTGCAGAATCAAAGACGAGAAACAGGAAATCAGGAAACCAAACAAGGAAATAAGGCTCGGTAATGTCAGCAATGCAACTCAATACTTCGCAAAGTAGGTGTGTTTTTCAGTTTTTATATAGGCGAGCTGATTGCACCTTTAATCCTGTGCAGGTGCGAGTTGTTGACGGCGCGCACAGAGTCCGCTTGGTGCACGCGCTGTCCGGAGCGCGCTCGAGAGTCTATCTGATGCATGTGCCAAGGCGCGCAGGCGTGACACTCTTGCACGAAATTAGTACAAAAATTAATGTAGATAAATACCTTATGCCAAATTATGGCGTTACAAAAAAATAAAGAAAAAATCCGAGTCCTCGTCTCCAATTTACGAGTCCGAATGCAGTTAATGCATGAGTCTAAGTCAAGTCCCGAGTCCTTCAAATTAGAGCACGAGTCAGACTCGAGTACTACAAGCCTGATGAAACTACAACAAAAAGAAAACTGAAGCTACAATTTTGCAATGAAAACTGATACTAATTTATCAATATTATATTTGATAAATCTATTATTCTACTATCTTTCCCTGAAAACTGTACTGAAAGCCATAGGGAGGCTTATTTGATGCATTAATAATAAACCTGTTAAGTATTACTTATTTTAATGTCCAGTAAAATGCGTGCAGTGCTTCAGCTCAGGTATGTGTGTTGTCTCGGACAGACATGTGCCGTACCCGAGTCTGTACCCGGATCAGTCCCCCAGTGAGGAGTGGAGTATGGAGGAGAGGTTCCGTCCGCTCACCTTTCACGGCCTCATCCTGCGCTCACAGCTCGTCAACCTGCTCATTCGTGGAGTGTGTTATGCTGAAAACCAGTCGGTCAGTTTTTACATCTCATCACCATGTTCTCAACATAATCAGCATAGAGTTTGAGTCTTTGGTATAATCAGAGTCACCATTTTCTCTATAGAGTTCACCATGTTCGCTATAATCGATATAACTTCACTCGTGTTATCTGCCCTCTTCTGCATACGTAAGCTCATGGGCACCAGCGTTTGGCTAGTGTTCTTGTGATTGACAGAGGAGAGAGTGTATGCCATCCATCCCACCCAGAGACAATGGCTCAAATTCTCAGAGATCTCTTGGACTCCGGGGCCAAGTGTGGCTGTGGCATTGTTGGACTTCGAATTCTCCCAAAGCTCCCCCCCCCCAAGAATCCCATTAGCTCAAGCACACATCTGGCAATTCGCAAAAACTTGACTCCCGGCGACAAAGCTTATGGTTGATTTTCCCCCTCCTCTCTAACCCACTCTCTGTCTTTTTCACATTTTATTTCTCTCCTGCAGAGCGCGTCTCAGCCCCGGCTCTCCTACGCTGAGATGACGGAGGATTACCCACGTTTCCCTGACATTCATGATCTAGACCTCACCCTCCTCAGCCCACGCATGATCGTGGTAAGACTCCTTCAGGAGAGGAGGTCACCTTCGGGCTCACATTCAGCTAATAAAGACAGAAGGGAAGGAAGTACATAGAGCGAGTGTAGAAGAGAAACGTAGACACACAAGGAGAAAGGGAGAAAGCAAGAATGTGAAAGGGCATTGTGCAAGTTTTGGCCAATGTTAATTGGTAACTAATTAGCTATTAATTAGTGCTGCAATGCCTTTACACTGCAGTGGGTCTGCCCTAATAATAGCTTGTTCCCTAAACTCTCAGAACGAATTAGCGTAATTATTTCTGCACAAGCTCAATTCCTGTTAGTTGCTCATACTGGGGTTTTTTTTTTTTTTTTTTTTTTTTTTTTTTTTAAACTGCAGGATGTGACGCCATACATGAATTCAAGTCCATACACTGTCTCTCCGAACACACGCGTCTCTCAGGTCTTTAACCTGTTCAGGACCATGGGGCTGCGCCACCTACCTGTAGTCAGTGCAGTAGGAGAGGTATGTTTATTTCCCCAAAGCATTAATAATTGTTGTATGGATATATGTATTGAAAAAAGCAAAACGTGATCATATGCACTCACCGGTACCCCTGCTCATTCATGCAACTGTCCAGTCAGCCAGTCATGTAGCAGTGGCACAGTGCATACACTGCAAAAAATGATCTCTTGTTGAGAGAAAATATCTTTTTATGGGTGAATTTATCTATTATTTCTTATTAGAAGTTTACTAGAACTCAAATATAAGATTATTTAGCTTACTTTGAGATGCTTTTACTAATTTCAAGCCTTAAATTTTCTTATTCTATTGGCAGATAATTTTGCTCATTTTAAGCATTCAATTCTAGAAAGAAGCAAAATTATCTGCCAATAGAATAAGAAAATTTAAGGCTTGAAATTAGTAAAAGCATCTCAAAGTAAGCTAAATAATCTTATATTTGAGTTCTAGTAAACTTCTAATGAGAAATAATAGATAAATTCACCCATATTAAAGATATTTTCTCTCAACAAGAGATCATTTTTTGCAGTGTAAACATAAACATCACCTGGTTTTCTTTTCTTTTTTTTTTCCATCTTTAGCTCCTCAGTTTATCCTCAGATTTCTGTTCTTGGGTGGCATGAGTTGAACCCAGTATGATGATCTGCTATTATAGCCCATCTGCCTCAAGTTTCAATAACAAAAGCATTCAGAGATGCTTTTCTGCTCACCACGGTTGTAAAGAGTGGTTACTGGAGCCTTCCTGTCAACTCAAACCAGTCTAGCCATTCTTCTCTGACCTATCAACAACAAGGCGTTTGTTTTTCCACATCATTCTGTGAAAATCCCAGCAGATCCGCAGGGTTTTTTGTTTGTTTTAAATTTATTTATTTTTTAAAAATACTCGCTTGCACACTAACCACGTCACAGTCAGTCATTGAGATCACATCACATGTCAAATTCTGATGGTTAAAGCTAGAATGCCTTTCACATTTTTCAAGTTTAGGTCATAAGAATTTTCCCTGACACCAAATTATTTTTGTTTAGTGGACCGAAAGCTACTGAATTCGAATCACAGACTCCCAATTTTATGATTTTTTTTTTTTAATAGAACAATTAATGAATTTGGGGCCACATGGCCCTAAATTCTCCACACTTTTTTTTTTTTTTTTTTCTCCCCCTGCTTCACCATGACCCAATTCCAGATACTACGTCATGCATCATATGGTTGGAGTTCCCTGTTTGCACAAGGCATTGTGGGATACAAATTTAAAACGGAAGAGGAAAAATGGAGGATGTGAGTGAGCGAATGAAATGTGAAAGACCGACTACAGTAACGGAAAGCGAGAAGAAAAGACAATACAGGAACAAACTAATATCGGCGGTCAGCGAGCACCTCGGTGTGATCAGCTGTTCGTTTAGCGACAGAATGATGGAACTGTCAGTGCATGGTCAAAGGTAAACCTGCACATGCGCACACGGACTTCCTCTCTGCTTGACTGCGTGAAGCCAGCGATTTCATGCACGTTGTTTGCTAGGGAATTGCCTCAAATTGACTAACTTCCCAGCTACAGAATGGCCTGATGTTTTGTGAGATATTACAGAAATAAACATGCATCACAATGACCAAATTTCAGAGGGAACTAAATTTCACCGAGTTTATGAATCCGAAAGGCCGTCTAGCTTTTAATGTTAATATTAGCTGAAGCTCTTGACCTGTATTTGCATAATTTTCTGCATTGCACTGCTGTCACATGACTGGTTTATTGGGTACTTTCATGAATGAGCAGCGTATCTGTGTTTTTGTGAATGTGCATGTGTATCAGATGTTCATCACACATCTCTTTGTCCTTAAGCCAGTATCTCACTGGGCTGCGACAGCCTTCGACTAGTTGGAGACACACAACAATTGCGATAAAATATGTGAATTAGCGACAATTTTCACTTGGAATCACACTGAATTGATATTCACATATGTGACGAGTCATGGAATCCACGGACATATGTCGGCCAAAACGAATCCGAGAAAATCGCAAAAGAAGCATTTTTTTTTTCCGAAAAAAAAAAGCTGCTTTTGCGTTTTTTGTTTTTTTTTTCTCTCCCCTGTCCCTCTCTCCTCCTTCCAAAAAAGAATGCTGCTTTTGCGATTTTCTCGGATTCGTTTCAGCCGACATGTGTCCGTGGATTCCATGACTCGTCACATGTTTTACCGCAATTGTGTCTCCAACAAGTCACAGGCTGTCGCAGCCCAGTGAGATACACTCGCACTTCCTGTCTCACAGAAACTGATTTGCGAAGGGTTTGTGACGGCTTTGCGATACCAGCGACGCGTTTGCGGCTATTTTGAAAGAAATTTTGTCTCTCTCGCACATTTTTTGAACATGTTCAAAATTTCAGCGACGAACGAGCGATACTTTGCGACTCATGCGAGGAAATTGAGAAGCCCCGCAAATGTTTCAAGACACTTTTTTTGAAACTCTCTCGCGAATGACGTTTGCAATTTGTCGCAAGCTGTCGCAGCCCAGTGAGATACTACCCTTATGTATACAGATTTTGAATACTCTGATTTCTTGATCTTTTTCAGATTGTAGGAATAATCACAAGACATAACTTGACCCATGAGTTCTTAATGGCGAAGCTCAGACAGCATTCCATCACCATCTGAGATCATCTCTTTTCAGCTGTGTGTGTGTGTGTGTGTGTGTGTGTGTGTGTGTGTGTGTGAGAGAGAGAGAGCCATGTCTCAACTCCCACTGGACCAGAAATTCAGCTCTCACTGTTAAGCCATTCCTGGCTACTTCCTGGACCACTAGAACATGGTAAAGCAGGTTCATACTGACTGACACAGAAACAAACACACACACACACACACACACACACACACACACACACACACACACACACAGGCAGACTTTATCATACTAATTTAAAAGTTGAACACGAGCTCATCATGAAACTCCATCCACATTATCGTGTATGATATGAAAAGAACTCTCGCCTTGCTTTATGAACCTCACTGTAGCCCTTTTGGGTTGTGTTTTTGGTTGGTTTTTTTTTTTTTGGACATTTGTTTTTGTAAAAATTTTCTGACATCTTTGTATTTGTGTTCATATGCTGTTGCACAAAACGTCAATTTCAGAAAGAAGGTAATGTCTGGAACAAGGCCAGAAGAAAAACTTCCTGAAAGTATGGCATTATAAAAATATATCAGATTATTATCGTGAGAATACTGTAGATAAGCAAGCATGTCCACCCTGCAGTGTCTTTCATATACGATTTAAAGGGCATATTCTGGACCAATTTTTTTTTTTTTTATACATCAAAGTATGTCCCTTTACACACTCATCCAGAAGGGTAATTTTGCACAAGGCCATCTGTCTACAGCAGAAAAAAAAAACACGTCTGGAAAAATCCCAAGGGAGTCTGGCGCCAGATTCGTGATGTCACCTGCGGAAGCACCAGCAGGCTGCGAGAGCTTTGCACGGTTTCAGTGCACAGCCTGTGTAGACCAAGCGCTCCCATTTCTCTCTCATTGTCCGGTCTTTTGGGAAACGATGAGTACTAATCCCATCAAGATTGGTGTTGCTACGCCCTCCTACGATACATCTGTTAACCATTTTAGTAATTACGTGATAACGTTAAAGAAATTTGCAGAAAACCACCAGGTCGTTTTTTCATAAACAAACCAGCGCTGACATAGGATTCAGAAGGAGGCGTCCCGCATGCGACGTCACGAAAATCAGTGTTTGCCGGGAAATCCAAATGCCAAGTTTTTTCAAAGGCGGACCAATTCGCCTCAAATGGCTTGATTTCAACTGAATATTTCTGGTATTGCGCAAGGTAAAAAAAAAATGTCAGCGAATGCAGGATGTTACAGATGTTTGACCAAAGTTTAATATAAAATAGGAGAATTACATTGATCTTGCTTCTGAATTTACCCGTGATATGCACTTTAACTCCTTCAGAAATGTTCTGATTCAGAGTCAGGTGTGTTGAATGAATTGGGATTAAAATGAAATGCACACCTCATCTCAAACAGGCCAGTTCCTCTAGTCGATGGGTGAAATGCCATTCTTTTTTTTATTTTTTTTTATTATTATTATTTTTTTTTTAAGAATTAAATGAACACGCCAGTGTTTTTCAGCTTGCTGTCTATTCTCTGTATGTGTAATGACCTAAAGACGATCACTTTGACGGTTTCCTTGTACTGAGAACGGGGGGGAAGCTGTTTACTCCAAAATGATTTATAGTGGATGCCGAAGGGCAGTTATTGAAATTCTGTCAGTGAGCATTTCAAACATGACTAGATAGCACAAATTTAAAACAACCATGACACTGTAACAATAAAAAGTCTTCAGATAAAATAACCATGAATGAAAAATCTTACCAAAACTGCTGAGGCAACACTTGACATACCGATATAAACATTTTATAAAGGCTTATTTCAACAGGCATTGGTTAACGTAAGGGCTGCTTTTGTCAGTTTTGATGTCAGACCTAACTTACGTGACAGACTTTTTTTTTTTTTTTTTAAGTTGTTCTTTCCAGAAAGCCATAATAACTGACTTTGTAATTCTGTTGTGTCAGAATTTCATATTTTGGCTTATTTTTTTTATTTTATTTTTTTTTAATCCCTCACTGGCTGAAAGACCTGAAGGGGTATTATGTTCTGTCTGTCTGTCTGTCATGGACGTCACTAGGATTGAGAGATGGGGGGGCTTAGCCCCAGGAGTTTGTTCAGTAATGCGCACGCTGAAATTTTATTATTATTTTTTATTGCTCCTACATAGGCTTCGTCAATTATTCATTATTTGAAGAACATTTATCAGAATCTGTTATCTGGATCACTTTCTTTTTCTACCCTGCTGTTTCTCTCCCAAGTCTTCAGGATATCTAATTTATATTAACAAAAGTCTAAATCAGTTCATTAGAGGCTGGGGCTATGTTTATGAAGAAGGATGTTTGCAAATATCTCCATCAATGCATTTGGTAAACATTAATTAGGTTATATTCCAGATAAAGCTATTTTATTTCAGTCTGATGCACTGAACAGGAGACAACATAATGGTGTGGGGCTTTTATTTAATTAGTTTAGTTACAACTAGCGTAGTTCAAAATCCTAGTGAAATCTGACAATACAGACAAATATGAATGTTTCTCAAACATATTTATTCTGCCAAATGAGATTACAGTATACCTTAACCCTTTGGGGGACACTTAGTTTTCAGAGCAGATATCAAACAAATAAGCTTAAACTGATATTGACGTTTAGAAAGAGAAAATTTGCTCACCATTTCTGTCCTACCTCAAAAACAGCTTTCATTATTTAAGTGCTAGCTAGAGCTACTTTACGAGATGGGCTAAAACACAAAGAAAAAAAACTACGGTCTTGTTTAGTTTAACCCAAAATATAAGTTGTCAAGTTGTACATCATCATCACAGGAAAGATGAACATCCTTGAGACTATTTCACAGTACGCAGCTACATTCTTATAAACTCAGTGTACGCATGTCTAACTGAGTCTTACATAAGAGTTTTAATGTAAGTAACAGTGATATGTTAGAGAACAGAGGAGGAAATGTCTTTAAATCAACAATTAAAGACAAAATTACAGTATATAACTAAGGCTACATCCACACGACAATGGCAACGAGATTTTTTTTTTTTTTAAATATCGCGTCCACATGGGCAACGGATCAGTAAAATATCAGGTTCATATGGCAACGCAACACTTGCTGAAAACGATGCAATACACATGCCACACCTCTATGTGCGCTGTAAGACGGTCCCATCGGAGACACCAGAACAATAGAAGTAGACGCATGCGCATAACTGTGCATGTGCACAGTGACTATCCCTGTCACTGTCACACGCACACACTTTCTCACTCCCTATCCTATGGATATAGTCCCTTTAAATCACGTGCTCGTTTTTTGAATGGAGACGCGGAAAGAGGAATGAATGGGGGTAGATGGAAGCAGGTACGCCAACATTCTGATATCCTCCAGAATTCTTTAATGGTCCAGAATAAATTGAATGCTACACGTTGATGGATTACTTTGTTCTTCTACGCCCTTTTTGAGGAATGTATTGTTGGACTTAAACCAACATCTGAAGAGGTGAGATCGCTCCTTTTTTTTCCCTATTTTTGCTGGCGGGATTGACTCTGCCCTAAGGGCTATTCTCTCTCTCTCTCTCTCTCTCTCTCTCTCTCTCTCACTTTGCACCATTACACAATAAATATTCACAGTGAAAATATTTTGTAAGCGCGTTTCATGAACCAAGTTATAGGATTTGTTGACAACTCGCATCGAGTTCGTTACACTTCTACCCGGCGTGAAGCACGTGGTTGTGACGTCATCGTAAACAAATCCGTTCTACTCATCCAGACGACTTCGCAACGGCTCCGTTGCCAGATTTTTTTCACTCTGGAACCTGTTCTCAAAAGATTGCATTTTGGGGCACCCGAAACGCCGGTGCCGTGTGGACGCCAGGCCGAAACGATAAACAATTTTATCAGATTCACCTGAATCCGTTGCCGTGTGGACAGGGCCTAAGTAGAAGAACTTGTAATACAGAAAGTCAACTATCCATTCTTATCACTGTTGTGAACTGAATATGAAATAAGGGGCTAGTTTATGCCATGTAAGACGGTTAATTCGACAGAAACAGAGGTGCACTAAAGGCGTTGATCAGAGAGGAACAGCTGAGTGGGCCATCGCTTGCTATTTGCTTTTATCCAAGCTTGATTAAGGCATATAAATATGGGGATTACTTTATTTTCACTCTTATATCATTCAACTGGAGGTGGATAGCCTACTGTGCATGTTGTCTTCTTTTTTTATTTTTAATTCGGTGGGTTTTTGATAGCCTGCACATCAGTGCTGATATGGTGACTTCTGACACACCCACCAAACGAAAGAAAACAAACCAGAAGCCTATTGCAAAGGCCAATGCAGTCACAATGTTTTTTGAAATGTTTTCCTACAGTTTCCATTCTTATGCAACGCGTTGTCATCTTTAACTCGAGGAAAGCGTTGTGGGCTACTACGTTGCGGCCAAATAGGCTACCTCGTTCAATTAGTGGCCTAGATCAAACCGTAGCTAAACCGTCTCAAAACGGTGCATTGGTTGAACTCGGCCCTGTTTTCTCTGTTGACATTTACTGACCTCGATCACGCAGACCTCTTCAGCATCAGCTCCCTCGTCACGCTCCTGTTCCTCACTCACTCTCTTAAAAAAATCACCGTATATCCATCTAGCCAATGAATTGAAAGGACACATTAAATCTTCTCTCGCCATAACTATTGCTACTAATGGCATTTAGTTTTCACTCGCAATAGTTGAACATACCAATACACAGATGGGACCGAATGTAGAAAGCTGTCAAATTTAACTGTTCATGCTAATATTGGCTAACATTTTCCATAAAGTTCAATTTCGCTGCCAAAATGTTAAAAGGGACAAGTAGCCTACATCACCACATTTTCTTCTCCTTAGATAAATGTAGGTAACATTTAAGCAATTAACAATGACTGACCTCAACTTACAATCTCTTGTTCACTGTATCATTCACTGCAAATTAAGTCCTCCTCTTCTCTTAACTCTGCCGGCCTCAGGAACGTAACGTTACAGCAAGTAAGCCTAATAATATACAGCTCCCGCCTGAACCGCACATGCCCGCCTACCTGGCTATGCTGGGAAACATAACGATAATTTTATTCGTGTCGTAGCTAGAACTTGTAGACATATATTATTGTTTGACTCGTTTTCTTGCTGGTTTGTGTTATGTGCAAGTCTGTACTATTTTAGGGGGGCTTAAGCCCCCCTAAAATGGACCTAACGACGTCCATGACTGTCTGTCTGTACTGGGAAGGGTGCTCACTTCTGAAGTCACACTTCTCTCTCAATTTTTGGAAGAATTTTACAAAACTTGGCAGGATTCTTTGTTGCATGTCGGTAACACGCATATTGCAATTTTGTTCAATTCAGTTACATTTTACCGGAGTTATGGCAAAGTTGCCAGTGGGGAATATTGTGCTCTCAGAACACTCTTGTTTATTATTAGCTATAAATGTGATGACACTATAATTAGGTTTTTTTTTTTTTTTTTAAATACTATTTCTGACCCATAACTCAAATTTCATTTGACTATACAGTATTTTAAGGGCTGTATAGTGGTGTAGTGATTTTTAGTGCTGTTGCCTCACAGCAAGAAGGTCCGGGTTCGAGCCCCGTGGCCGGCGAGGGCCTTTCTGTGCGGAGTTTGCATGTTCTCCCTGTGTCCATGTGGGTTTCCTCCGGGTGCTCCGGTTTCCCCCACTGTCCAAAGACATGCAGGTTAGGCTAATTGGTGGCTCTAAATTGACCGTAGGTGTGAATGTGAGTGTGAATGGTTGTTTATCTCTGTGTCAGCCCTGTGATGACCTGGTGACTTGTCCAGGGTGTACCCCGCCTCTCGCCCATAGTCAGCTGGGATAGGCTCCAGCTTGCCTGCGACCCTGTACAGGATAAATGGTTTTAAGAATCAAAGCTTTATGGGTCAAGGTAATGTCATGACAACTGTATATAATTTCTCGGACCCTGTTTTGGTTTTGATGTCAGTTTAGTCACGATTACAAAGTCAGTTGTCATGACATCCTAACATAAGACGATGCAAAAAGTGTCATAACGAAGACAAACTGACTCCGGTGTTCTTGGCAACTTGACCTCAAACTTGACGAAAGTAGCTTTTATGACAACTGGCGTCTGTTGGAATAGGCCTTAAAGGAGAACCTGAAGTCATTTTTTTAACCTTGCTTTATTTCTTAATTAACGTGTTATTCAGTTACATTTTCGGTTTTAGTAACCTTATACCGTGACTCGTATTGACAGCTCATTGCAATTAAATATTATACTTATCGGCCTATTCGGTTTTTAGCCATGTTGAATTTAGTTCATTTGGTCCACAGCAGGCATCACTTCTCTGCGCGATCTTCAGGAGACTTGTGCGAGACTTCAAAACGAAGTGTCAGACAGGTGTCAGTGCCGCCATTTTGAAAACTGTTTTCCAAGCGAAATGTTGCACAAAAACGAGTTTAAATGACGATTACTGCCTACTTTTTTAAAACTCTCCTGATTGCTATCAAAACAAACAACTTCCGGCTTGATTACATCAGCGTTCGAAAGAGGGCGCGCACGTCTTTTGACAACGTTGGCAGATGTTGGTCGCTTTGATTTCCGCTGCATGTTTTACTTCCGTCCTACGATGTCTCGCACAGGTCTCAACAAATCTCGTTTACAGCCATTGCTTTGACATATGGACTGATATATTACATAGCATATTTCAAACACTCATAACTTGCTATAGCAGTGACAAAATAGTGATCAAAAATGCATTCCTATATTTAATAAAATGAAATATAGAATTTCGATGATAAATTTGCCTTCAGTTCTCCTTTTATGTTTATGTAGGTGTTTCTCTGTAGACACTCAAATAAAATGCAATGATTGGCTGCTGAGTAACACAACAGAAAAGCATTCATATTATATCCAGGAGGAAAATTGGAAAAAGTTGTGCTTTCTAGGTGGGATGGATAGCATCACCGATGGCACTTCACTCCCTCCGATCAAACAGAGCACCATTAGCCACTCGCAGGCATCTGTGAGGTCATGGATGCAAAAGAGGGTAGATGGCACGTTCCGTTGAGTTTGTTCAGCGACATAAATATTAGTATTGCGTATCCACAAATTGAAAACACTTAATCATGAAATGATACATTACAGCTGAATTAATTTCCATATAATTTGAAATAAGTGTTTGCTGCAACAACACTTCGACTTCTGTTAGAAGTAAGTTTCAAGTAAACCTTTTTTTTTTTTTCCCCTCTGCACAGGAAAACGTCAACGTGTCCACAAACTCTCTACACACGTAGTAGCTATGGATCGATCGCAAAACACTGCAGTGATCCTTTAAGATTGATTGAATGAATGAATTATTCCTTTGAAGCTTGCAGGAAAAAATTCTAAGACGCTCTCTGAACATTTCGAGGGACCAGTTTTAGTTCAGCTACAGTCATTCTTGGAGAACAAGCATTCTACCGGATGCTGTCTAAGATTTCTAATTTAGAATAACGTTTTAAGAAATCATGTAATTGCCATCCTTGAGCAGAAGGAGCTCTCGTACAAATGTTTTGGTCTTTTAAACTCTTGCGCCTCAGTTGTAACCCTCACACTTCTGACTAGACTGGACTTCTTAGCAGATGATTTTAAAAAAGTGTTCTCAGGGCGTTTCTGTATTGTTGAACTGGTCAAACAACTACAGAAGGACAGGTTATGAAAGACATGTCCACTACTGTGATATAATAGTAGACAAGTCGCTTAGGCATAGCATTCATAATTCACTTTCATGTGGTGTAATATGTATATAGTGTTAGAACTGCGCTAAGCTGACACGTTTGGTATGTGTACACTAAGCATTCCTCGTTTTGTTTTTTATTTACTGTTAATAGTTTTTATTATTCTGTTCTTTATTTAAGATCAAGCTTCTGTGAAATGCAGTTTGCTTTTTAAGTGCTTTAATATGGATCGGATCAGTCAGTATTATACTGATAATGTGAGCAAGTGAAAAGCTACAGACTGAAAAGTGCATCTCTGCTTTTTAATACATCATTTCATTGGTTATATTTTGAGTGTTTTGTATTTTCCTGAAGCAGATTGTGTGACTCAAGACCACTGTAAAAGTTGGAAAGGAACTTTCTTGCATCTCTTCTGTTACCAGACTTTCATTCTGTACGAACAGTAGGCATATCAGGTGAAAATTCAATCCAAATTGTTTGAAATGGCTCTCGTTGAATTCAGAAATGAACGCAGAACAGCATACTTTTTTTACAGAATTAAAATGTTTAGCCGTTCTTGAGATATTACAAATCAAAGATTGGAAAAAAAAGGCTTAATTTTTTGAAAACTGACGTAATATTCTGTATTAGGATCACATGGTCCTAAACGGGCCTCGTTAATGAATGAGATCAAATGTTTTTTTTTTTTTTCTTCATAACTTTTCTATTTTTCAAGATATTTACATGGAAATTAGCAGGCACGTAAATAGTTGTATACTGAATACAAAGATTGAAAAATTAGTAAAAACAAATTATGAAAATCAGTATGAATTGTTAATTAGGTAAAAACGTTAAATCGGTACACTCAATAAAAAAGTAATAAAAGTATTTCTAATACCCTTTGTGCTCTGTAGGGCTTTGTATTTCACAAAAGTAGGGCCTACTAGTGTTTTTATCATTTTATATTCTTTTAATATAATATTCACAGCTTTCAAGGCTAACCTCGAAAAAACTGTGAGAGCCACATCCAATAACCAGTTCCAATGAATTGAATTGAAATTGACACTCACGTTTCTGACTTCCGGTTATTGAAAATCTCATTCCGACCACTAAGATATCTATTTTTCATCAAAACAACTCCAGTTATATTATAAAATATTTTATTTATTTACAGGAATCAGTTTGAGTTGGAAAAAAATAAGTAGGTAAAGCTATGAAAACTCACTTCAAAGTCTCCCGTGAAGCATATCAAAACTAGCTGATGGAAAATTTTGCTGAATACTTCATCAGAAACAGTGAGAGCGAGAGAACATCCCTATAAAAGTTATCTGATTGATTATTCACGAGTAATGCAGTTGGAAACCGATCAGGAGAGAGAGAGGGAGCCTGAGCGCATTCCCGTGACCTCAAAAATCACCGGCAGTTTCTCGACGTCCTGCGAGCAGAGTGTACACTCTGTTGTACCTGCTGTTAGTCCCAAAGTACTGAACAGATCTAAGCAGAAATTATAAGCTTTTTAATGATAGTATTTGCGATTTTAGAAAATATACAAGCATTAAGCAGTGACTGATTTGGAAACTTAGATGAGCGTCTGCATGCACAGTTTTCACAGCGCGGCCAGCGAGCGTCTGATATGCCTACTGACAGAAGTGTATACAATAGGTGACTGTAACTCTTCCCTCCTGTCTTAGACCATGGATTTCAATTCATTTATACTTGTAGTTGAAGTGAGAAATTGAGAATTTCTGAAACACAAGATTTATTCAGCTAGAATTTAATGAATGGATTTATTTGAAGCATTTTAACCATTTTAGATTAGTATAATTCTTCTAAACATTTCTGGTATTGGATGATTCAGGGTTTTTGTTTATATTTAAATGTGTTCAGTGTTATATTCATCTTTGTTCATTGTTTGTCGTTTGCTTCCGAGATGAACAAGCAAGCGTCCGTACTGATGGAGTCATGAGTCTCCTAAGACAAGTTGGTAACGAAGTTGCATCTTCAGATGTGCTGCTGATTTCTTTATCAACAGAAATGAATTTAACCCCAGTTCTTACTGTCATATACATATCTGTATCCCATGTAAGTTTTATGAGGACATGACAGTTTCTTAACAGTTGACGAACTTCTGTTCAGCACCCCTTGAAGGAAGATGCACTCATCTTATTATTTTTATTTTTTTTGCTTCTTTTAATGATTGTGTTCCACTTGTCCTGCATTGGTTTCTCTGTAACTGACTCGCATTGAGAGAGATGCAAAGTCCTGTGCCTTTACCTGACTTCTAATAAACATTACTGCAAGCTCCTGAACGAAGGCTTGCAATCTGATTGATTTGTATTTTTAAACAAATGTCTGATAAAAGCCGATTAGCTGATGTCGATCATGCTTTTCTGTCCACTTAAGTCAGTCATGGCAAGCAGACTAGTAGATAGGTGGAGCGTAGAAAACTGACTCACTACCTCAGTCATGTACCATATACAGATTTGGTGGGAAGACATGTGGCATCTTCGCAATAAGATTTATAGGTCTCACAAGGGTGAGTGGTTTTGACAGTCCATTATTCCTGGATATGTCCAAAGATGCTTTGAGCCAATTTTCAGATTCAAATTTGGAGGGGGGGAATATTTTTGCATACGATTGTAATTACACTGGTGCTTGAAAGTTTGTGAACCCTTTAGAATTTTCTATATTTCTGCATAAATATGACCTAAAACATCATCAGATTTTCACACGAGTCCTAAAAGTAGATAAAGAGAACCCAGTTAAACAAATGAGACAAATATTGTACTTGGTCATTTATTTATTGAAGAAAATGATCCAATATTGCATATCTGTGAGTGGCAAAAGTATGTGAACCTTTTGCTTTCAGTATCTGGTGTGACCCCCTTGTGCAGCAATAACTGCAACTAAACGTTTGCGGTAACTGTTGATCAGTCCTGCATATCAGCTTGGAGCAATTTTAGCCCGTTCCTCAGTACAGAACAGCTTCAACTCTGGGATGTTGGTGGGTTTCCTCACATGAACTGCTCGCTTCAGGTCCTTCCACAACATTTCGAATGGATTAAGATCAGGGCTTTGACTTGGCCATTCCAAAACATTTAATTTTATTCTTCTTTAACCATTCTTTGGTAGAACGACTTGTGTGCTTAGGGTTGTTGTCTTGCTGCATGAACCACCTTCTTTTGAGATTCAGTTCATGGATAGATGTCCTGACATTTTCCTTGAGAATTCGCTGGTATAATTCAGAATTCATTGTTCCATCAACGATGGCAAGCCGTCCTGGACCAGATGCAGCAAAACAAGTCCAAACTGTGATACTACCACCACCATGTTTCACAGATGGGATAAGGTTCTTATGCTGGAATGCAGTGTTTTCCTTTCTCCAAACATAGCACTTCTCATTTAAACCAAATATTCTATTTTTGTCTCATCCATCCACAAAACATTTTTCCAATAGCCTTCTGGATTGTTCACGTGATCTTTAACAAACTGCAGATGAGCAGCAATATTCTTTTTGGAGAGCAGTGGCTTTCTCCTTGCAACCCTGCCATGCACACCATTGTTGTTCAGTGTTCTCCTGATGGTGGACTCATGAACATTAACATTAGCCAATGTGAGAGAGGCCTTCAGTTGCTTAGAAGTTACCCTGTGGTCCTTTATGAACTCGGCGACTATTAGATGCCTTGCTCTTGGAGTGATCTTTGTTGGTCGACCACTCCTGGGGAGGGTAACAATGGTTTTGAATTTCCTCCATTTGTACACAATCTGTCTGACTGTGGATTGGTGGAGTCCAAACTCTTTAGAGATGGTTTTTTCACCTTTTCCAGCCTGATGAGCATCAACGATGCTTTTTCTGAGGTCCTCAGAAATCTCCTTTGTTCGTGCCATGATGCACTTCCACAACCATGTGTTGTGAAGATCTGACTTTGATAGATCCCTGTTCTTTAAATAAAACCGGGCGCCCACTCACACCTGATTGTCATCCCGTTGATTGAAAACACCTGACTCTAATTTCACCTTCAAATTAACTGCTAATCCTAGAGGTTCACATACTTTTGCCACTCACAGATATGTAATATTGGATCATTTTCCTCAATAAATAAGTGGCCAAGTATAATATTTTTGTCTCATTTGTTTAACTGGGTTCTCTTTATTTACTTTTAGGACTTGTGTGAAAATCTGTTGATGTTTTAGGTCATATTTCTCATCTCATTATCTCTAGCCGCTTTATCCTTCTACAGGGTCGCAGGCAAGCTGGAGCCTATCCCAGCTGACTATGGGCGAAAGGCGGGGTACACCCTGGACAAGTCGCCAGGTCATCACAGGGCTGACACATAGACACAGACAACCATTCACACTCACATTCACACCTACGGTCAATTTAGAGTCACCAGTTAACCTAACCTGCATGTCTTTGGACTGTGGGGGAAACCGGAGCACCCGGAGGAAACCCACGCGGACACGGGGAGAACATGCAAACTCCACACAGAAAGGCCCTCGCCGGCCCCGGGGCTCGAACCCAGGACCTTCTTGCTGTGAGGCGACAGCGCTAACCACTACACCACCGTGCCGCCCCAGGTCATATTTATGCAGAAATATAGAAAATTCTAAAGGGTTCACAAACTTTCAAGCACCACTGTAGTTCAATGTCTAAAGAGCAGAGGTAAAAGATCCAAATTGTCATCATGTTTAGCCCGAGGTAAAGGATCGGGATGAAGATTCCCTTCATCGCTTGTGAGGTTGCGTAGAATACTCGAGAATGGGTCGATGGGAGATTCAAATTTCATGACAGTCGGCAAACACTAATGCTGCATTCAACTGACCTTGGAAGTGGGAAGTCAAAGCTCGGAATTCCATCAGTTTTGACCTCCATGCGTTCAAGCAAAAATTGGGGAAAATAAACCTGGACATGATTGTGTCTTGTTGGCAACAAACCAGCCAGCGAACTGTTTGAAGTAATGTATATTTTTCTCGTCAAAAAGCAAACTCTGTAGTCAGTGTTGTAGAAATAACAAGTGAATATGTCTGTATGTTGATTGAGCTAAAGAAAATACTTTTATATTTGTATACCACGTATATAATTAAGTTATTCCACGAAATCGAGTCGTACATGAGCTGATGGCTAACGAGGCGTGAAGCACCGAGTCAGCTATAAGCCATGTACGACGAGACTGAGTGGAATAACTGTTTTGGTATTATCCGTTTCCTAGTGCAAGCTGTCTATGATGTCCTGCCTAGCCCAGCGAACCTCCATGTCTGGGGAAAGAGTGAGACACCCTCCTGCCTTCTGTGCTCTGGTAGAGGCTCCTTAGAACATCATCTCAGCTGCTGCCCAAAGGCCCTGGCTGATGGCCGCTACCGGTGGCGCCATGACCAGGTGCTTAAGGCAGTTGCTGAAAGCTTAATCTCTGCCATCAACTCCTGCAAGCACCATCATGCCCCAAAGAAGGCAGTCTCCTTTGTAAAAGCTGGAGAGAAACCCCGAGCACGCCAACATAACAGGCCTCCTCCACACGGCAAATGACTGGCAGCTGCAGGCCGACCTGGGAAAGCAGCTGAGGTCTCCCCAACATGTGGCAGCAACAACTCTCCATCCAGACGTGGTGATAACATCTGAGGCTTCAAAACACCTCATCATTCTGGAACTAACAGTTCCCTGGGAAGAGCGTCTTGAGGAGGCCAATGAGGGGAAAAGAGCCAAGTACCAGGAGCTGGTGGAGGAGTGCAGGGAGAAAGGTTGGAGAACCTTCTACGAGCCTATAGAAGTCGGCTGTAGGGGTTTTGCAGGTCACTCCCTCTGCAAAGTCCTGAGTCGCTTGGGCATTGTAGGAGCAGCTAAGAAAAGGGCCATTGCATCCGCAAGCGAAGCCGCAGAGAAAGCCACACGGTGGCTTTGGATTAAAAGGGGTGATCCGTGGACTGCTACTGGGACGCAAGTCGGGGCTTGATCAACCCCGGCTGGGTCGCCTGGGTGAGGGTGTATGATGTTGCGAGACCCGAAACACCCGAGGACCCCAGGATACATCACTGAGGATGCGTCCCAGTGCATCCATGAGGTGTTTCTAGCATAGTTATTATACCCCCGCTCTGTGGGGTGGGGGGTTAATACTGGTTTACCTCTGTCTGTCCGTCTGTATTTCCGTCCATCCGAAACACCCTTTTTCTCAGCAACCAAAAATCATAGCCACTTAGTATTTGGTACCAAACTTGAGCTTGGGGTTCTATACCGTGTATACTGTTTTCAAGTCTGTTGCACATTGACTTCCTGTTTACCGAATGAATGTATTTATGAAACGTATAGCGTGGATTTACAAAATTTTCGTAACATTTTTCTCAGCAACTACAAATCACAACTGCTTGATATTTGGTACTGAGCTTCAGCTTGGGATTCTATACCGTGTTTACCGTTTTCAGGTCTGTCACACATCGACTTCCTGTTTACCGACTGAATGTATTTACGAAACGTATACTGTATAGGGTGGATTTTTGCCGCTATTTCAAGAAGCAAAATGTTATTTCAAAAGGACAGTTTACCAGGATGCTATTTGAAATCCCTGGGGAGAACACTGCTCTTTTACTTAATTGTTTCAGGGTTAATTATTTGTTAAAGTCAACATTTCATAAGTGTCCTGTTCCTTCGATTGCTTGTATTCTGATATAAGCGAGAGTGGGGGATATGTAAGTGAGCAGTAGCTCACAGTTGAGCTTGTTCTGTCCACGTTCACTGGATTTTCAGAAACGGAGCATTTTTATTTTTTACAAATTCGATAAATAAAAACGTCTATACAAAACGTCCGACAAAATGCTTTCCGCTTAGAATGTAAACAAACCAGTGAAATGACAGTAGCAATTTGTGAAAAATGCTATAATTATTGAAAAATAAAAAAAGATGTGTTCTTACATCAAGTACTTTTATTCCATATTTTGCTGCTTTTTTTTCGTCCTCGGTTGGTTCAGCAACGTGCTCTGCCATTTTTGTTTTTCTCTACTCACGGTATATGAGCTGATATCCTAGTAGTAGAATAGCCAATCGGAGTGTGCAATTGCTCATATCCAGTGAATGTGGCTAGAATAAAACAGTATGTACAGAATAACTCATTTAAGCATGAGCAGTACTGCTTTGTTTACTGCCGATGTTGGAGGCAGCTATGTTGATTTCGCATCACTTGGTGAATTCGGAGGAATTCAGAGTTGAAGCGATCGTTTTGAGTTCCTGAGTAGGAATTCCAAGTTGAGGGTGTGTGTTTTTTTTCTTTGACACCCCCCCCCCCCCCCCCCATGTCACAGGTAGTGAAATTCAGAATAACCCCTTCCACCTACTTACCCTTGGGTATTAATGCCTTCCCGCCCCCCATTTACAGGTCACAAGGGCTGTACAAATATAAGAGTGAAGAAGAAAAGTTCATCCAACATAATAAAATAAGATTTAAAATAATGTATAAAATTAGAAATGAACAAGAAATGGTTAACAAGTCAAAATACTTGTTCTCAAAATTTAAAGTAAAAGATGAGAAAGAAAAGAAAGGACATAAACAATCTGCATTTTGAGAACGAAATGTAATGGTTGCTTCACCACTTGAGTGAGGGACAAATAACTTGCAGTTTTCTTTTAAAATGCATTTTTAGTTTTGCTGTGGCTTATGATCAACAAGCCATGCTTGTGAACTTGACAGCAGCAGCTGGCCAGCTGTTGCGTGGTCCTTTAACGGAGGTTGATGTGTCAGACGACGGAGACATTTCAGAATCGAGACTAATGACATGCCAGTCAGTAATCCGACATCCCTCAGTGGAATATTCCACCATGATCCATTTTGCCCACCGAGAGTGGAGAACTAATAAGCTTCCAAAGTGAGTCTATGTTTGATTTGTGGTGTTTGTTATAGCTGGGAGCTTGTAATTGTGGTTGATGTTTGAGTAGGAGGCCTTAATTGATATAGATAAACCTAACTGGACAGTGAAGACCCAGTGCCATGCAAACACATCTTGTGATGAGGTCCAATTTATTCAACCTGTCACCATGTGTTCAAGTCATGGGCAAGATGCTAATTCGCATGAGCAATTTCCTGGAAGTTTTGCTAAAAGGTCTGCTTTTTAAGCGAAATGTGAAAATGTGACGTGGTTTTGATTGCATACTGATGGTGTAGCAAGAGCTGCTACGTTCGAGTATCTTTGGAGTATGGCTAACTACTGGTGTGAGACATTAAATAAACTACATGTACAGTGTCTTGCAGAAGTATTCATCCCCCTTGGTGTTTGTCCTGTTTTGTCGCATTATAAGCTTGAATTAAAATGGATTTTTGGAGGGTTGGCACCATTTGATTTACACAATACTGTATGCCTACCACTTTAAAGGTGAAAATTGCTTTTTATTGTGACACACACAATAATTAAGATGAAAAAACAGAAATCCGGAGTGTGCATAGGTATTCACCCCCTTTCGTATGAAACCCCTAAATAAGAGCTGGTCCAACCAATTCACTTCATAAGTCACATAATTAGTTGATTTAAGATCCACCTGTGTGCAGTTAATGTCACATGATTGGTCACATGATGTTTGTATAAATCAGCCTGTTCTGGAAGGACCCTGACTCTGCAACACTATGAAGCAAGCAACATGAAAACCAAGGAGCCTCCAAACAGGTCAGAGACAAAGTTGTGGAGAAGTATAGATCAGGGTTGGGTTATAAAAAATATCCCAAACTTTGAATATCCCACAGAGCACCATTAAATACATTATAGCAAAATGGAAAGAATATGGCACCACTACAAACCTGACGAGAAGGCCGACCACCAAACTCACAGACCGGGCAAGGAGGGCAATAATCAGAGATGCAATAAAGACACCAAAGATAACACTGAAGGAGCTGCAAAGATCCACAGCGGAGATGGGAGGATCTGTCCATAGGACCACTTTAAGCCATACACTCCACAGAGCAGGGCTTTATGGAAGAGTGGCCAGAAAAAAAAAAGTCATTGCTTAAGAAAACACATTTGGAGTTTGCCCAGCAGCATGTGTCAGACTCCCCAAACACATAGAAGAAGATTCTCTGGTCAAATGAGACTAAAATTGAACTTTTTGGCCATCATGGGAAACGCCATGTGTGGTGCAAACCCAACACCCTGAGAACACCATCCCTACAATGAAGCATGGTGGTGGCAGCATCATGCTGTGGGGATGTTTTTCATCTGCAGGGACAGGAAAGCTGGTCAGGACTGAAGGAAAGATGGATGGCACTAAGCACAGGGCAATTCTGGAGGAAAACCTGTTTGAGTCAGCCAGAGGTTCGAGACTGGGACGAAGGTTCACGTTCCAGCAGGACAATGACCCTAAACATACTGCGAAAGCTCCACTGGAGTGGTTTAAAGGGAAACATTTAAATGTCTTTGAATGGCCTCGTCAAAGCCCAGACCTCAATCCAATTGAGAATCTGTGGCATAACTTGAAGATTGCTGTACACCAACACAACCCATCTAACTTGAAGGAGTTGGAGCAGTTTTGCCTTGAGGAATGGGCAAAAATCCCAGTGGCTAGGTGTGCTAAGCTAATAGCGACATATACCTCAAGAGACTTGCAGCTGTAATTGCAGCAAAAGGTGGCTCTACAAAGTATTGACTTTGGGGGATGAATACCTGTGCACACTCCAGATTTCTGTTTTTTCATCTTAACAAAACGATTTGCACCTTTAAAGTGGTAGGCATGTTGTGTAAATCAAATGGTGCTAACCCCTAAAAATTCCATTTTAATTCCAGCTTGTAATGCAACAAAACAGGACAAACACCAAGGGGGATTAATACTTTTGCAAGACACTGTACTTTTTGTTATAGTACTTGAGTACATTTGAGTATAACTAAATAATGGTACTTTTACTTGAGTTTTGTTTTAAAGAAAATATTCAAGGACACAACTTTGCTATATTTATGACCAGAGTTTAAAAAAAAAAAGAAAATATGTGCAAATTTGAACAAACTCAATTTCAAGACCCAATTAAAATAAAGCACTTTGCTGATGAAAGTCTACACTTCAAACACCAACTCCTGTACTTGGCTGCAATGTATGAGACGGTGGAGGCATTGGAGCAGCTGTCTCTCATTTTATCAGGTACCGGTTTTAAATGTTTCAAAGGGAGCTGCTTGATTGTGATCTGCAGGCTATTCAAGCCAAAACCTGTGGAGATATTGTCATTTCACAGCTCAAAATCCAACTTGCGGAAACATGTACAGCGAAGCCATTAGCGAGCTGACTCAGCAAGACCAGCTAATCAGATTTCTTGATCATCTACAGTATAAAAGCTTTGTATTAAAGTTAAAACTTTCAGTAAAGGTTGCCTGTTGTGTTAAACATGTCTAAGTGCCATGACAGCCTTTAACGGATAATGTGTAAGTGGCATCTTTGCTATAAACACGTATGATATAACCTGAGCTAACTAAAGAGCCTAGCGAGCTACTGAAACCCCAACAGCCAGCTAGCATTACCTTTCTTTTATAAATGGTGTGGTTTATGATCTTGAAGTTTGTCATGACTTTAATTAATTACTAAAAAAGAAATCTAAAACAGACAAGACGCTAGATCTGTTTTGGATTAGTTGCGTCAATTGTACGTTCTGTGGCCACTTTATTAGGTACACCCATCCACCTGCTGTTTTTAAGCAGTTCTCGAATCAGCCGATCACTTCACAGCAGCACAATGCATCAAATCATGCAGACACAAATCAGTTAATGTTCACTTCTTCAAAGATCAGAATGGAGAAAAATTGGGATCTCAAAGTGTGACTTTCACTGCGACATGAGGACTGGTTTGAGTATTTCAGAAACTGCTGATCTCCTGGGGTTTTCTCACACAACAGTCTCTAGAGTTTACACAGAATGGTGCGAAAAACAAAAAACATTGAGTTTAGTGAGGGGCAGTTCTGTGGGTGGAAACAAACGCCTTGTTGTTAAGAGAGGTCAGAGAAAAACGACCAGATTGATTCAAGCTGCCAGGAAGGATATAGTAACTCATCGCAACTCTTTACAACCGTGGTGAGTAGAAAAGCATCTCAGCATGCAACAGAAAACAGAAGACCACATTGGGTTCCACTCCTGCCAGCCAAGAACAGGAGTCTTGAATCAAGAACAAGTTCCTGTTAAAGTGGCTGATGAGTGTATGAAAAAGTCATTTTTAAAGTATTTACTCAACATACTTGCGCTTGGGTATATTTTTGATTACTACTTCTGCTTAAGGCAGCATGGTGATGTAACGGTTAGCACTGTTGCCTCACTGCAAGAAGGTTCTGGGTTCGAGCCCAGTGGCCGGCGAGGGCCTTTCTGTGTGGAGTTTGCATGTTCTCCCCGTGTCTGCGTGGGTTTCCTCCGGGTGCTCTGGTTTCCCCCACAGTCCAAAGACATGCAGGATAGGCTAATTGGTGGCTCTAAATTGACTGTAGGTGTGTGAATGGTTGTTTGTCTCTGTCTCAGCCCTGCGATGATCTGGTGACTTGTCCAGGGTGTACCCTGCCTCTCGCCCATAGTCAGCTGGGATAGGCTCCAGCTTGCCCATGACCCTGCACAGGATAAGTGGTTATGGATAATGGATGGACTTCTGATTAAGTGAACTATTACAGCAGTAGACATAGTATTACTCAAGGCAGTGTTTTTTTTTTTCTCTTTCCACCACTGGTTATGTGACCGGAACACATACAACCTACCAAGTCCGTCCATCAATGATGACCAAAGACACTTTTCCAGTCTAATAACCACACCATAACTTCAGGATCAAAAGCAGGCGGTGGTTCAAAAGATCTCTGGACTCCATCAAGGCCACCATAGAGATCACTAATTGCACACGTTACACTAATTTTCAGCTTCAACAGGTGTGGAGTGAGTGTGCCAAAACTCTCCTTTACCACCGCACTTTTATGATGTAATTGGATAAGACAGCTCCTTGCACTTTCCCCCATGTGCTGGTGGCGATCTGGGGTAATTTGACAAGCTGGAAAAGTTAGTAGAGATGAGCCGTTGACAGTCTGTTAGAATTTAATGAAGCGGCTACGTCGAGCAGACAGAAAATCACAGTTTTCTAATCAGAGTCATCCGCCGAGACGTCGTCCGAGAGCCAGACCATTATTAATTTAATTAGGAGTTGCCCCTGAGAGGGAAAGATGATAGGATTAAAGGCAGTGCAGCTTTAGCTTTTCAGTAAAGGTTAGCGCAGGTGTCAACAAGCTCAATGCAAATCACCTCCTGCTGTGGCACTGGTCCTTGTTCTGTTGTAGCTTTGCAACCTTTTAATAACCTTCAACCATTAGGCAGGATTTCATGAGTCACATTTTAGCGATATGTCCACTAATAAGCCTGGTCCATTAGGCAAGACTTCCTTAGATATCCAGGATGAGTAGGTGTGGGTGAAATTTGTGACCTCCTGCTGAAAAGTTTCTAATGTGATTTAATGTGCTAAAGTGCCGGTGTTTGAGTCCAATGATCTTGTCACTAACTCCAAGTTCTTATGTACTTCATAGAGCACATGGTAAGATGTCACTACTTGCACTGAGGAAATGTTTTAGAATAAGAAATAAAATCTCTGAAACAAAAACTTGTTCATCTCAAAGGTTTATTCACGCTGAGACAATATAAATTTTATTTATTCACACCGAGACGATTCAAAGTAATTTTGATCTGACTGGGAAGATAAAATGGACATACAAGTAGATTATGACGTGCAAAACAAAGAGAACAGTCAAAACAGAAGAACGTTCTGGATAAATAAACTTTAACTCCAACAGAGAAAGAAGTCACCAGGTAAGTACAATGTGAAATGCATTAGACAAAATTGATATTACTTTTCCCTATAAAAAGAAACTCAATGATGCATCCATTAGCTCTCAGTTCTACGTGTTAATAAATGGATCTTTAGTCACAAGCTGTGCTCAGATTTAAATCAATCAAATAAGGCAGAAAAATTATTTTGACATCTTTGTAATTAATCGTTCAATTGCATTCACACTTTCACACCTTTCATGGAGTTGCAACCAAGGCTGCTGGAGGAGCCAATGCGGTCCAACCTTCCACCAAAGCAGCCAGAGAAGTTCTTGCTTCTTGTGGACAGCAGGAGATCCAGGAGGTGCTTCCTTTGCATCTCAAGTCCCTCGTCAGTGTTCCTGTCCTCATCTGGAGAAGTTTGGCTTTGACTTAGTGCTATGTTCCTGTCCTCATAATCCACAGCACCTTCTGTGTCATCTTCGGCTATCAAGCTTTCTTCAAGCTGCTGGAGCAAGTTCTGAGAAGCACATCATGGAGTGTTAGACTTAATAGTTTAATGGTTCTTGGGTCAAAAAAAGATCCCTATGTTTTCAAGGTCATCTTGACATGTCAAAGAAAATAAGTCCTGCTATTGGAGACATGTCTAGCAGATAGCAACCCATGTTTAACACTGTTAAATATGTTCTCCAACCATCTTTCATTTAAATTTTTATTTTCATCAAAGCCATTAGACTGGTGAAGATTAGCAAACACTTTAGGTGTGATACTTACATTTTCATCAGTTGCTGCCACTATGCTCTGCTATATTTCAATAAAAATGTAGCCAAACCAAAAGCAGCTATAGACAGACAAGTTTAGTCTCACATGCGAGAAGATTGTTGATGTTTGCATTACCTGAGGAGCAAACGACCAAGTTGGTTGCATGGGTATTTCTGATGACTAGTTTAAAGTAAATCAAGTTATTCTCAAATCATCAAAGCCAAGATCACACGTTTTCTTCACAACCATTTTGATCACCAGACATTTAGTTAAGAATTAAACAGATTTAAACTTAGGTTTTAAAAAAGGTTTTAAACTTACTTTGATCTTGCCAATGCTGTTGGCAGAGTTGTGCCTACTCAACACATGAGCTTGTACAGCTAGCTCATGACAGAGCAGGACCAGGAGTCCCGCTAGAATAAGTCCTTTAACCATCCCTGTCTTCCTTTGAGGCTTGATTGTAACTTTCTGTGATGGCTGTGTGCTTGGCTCCTTGTTTTATTGGGACACTCGACTGTCCAGGACTCATCCTTTCACAAGCCATGTGAAGTGCATTCCAACACCTCGCCTCTGATAAGTTCTTGTGGTAGATTTCCTTTTAAGTGGCTGTTTGGTGCTACATGATATGTTTTTTTTGAGAGAGAGGTTGTGGCGAGCGACGAGTCGGACACAAGCAGTCAATGACCTCGGGAGCAGTTTTTGAGGGCAGGAAGAAGATGTGACACCCATCAACAGGCATTCGTCCACTACACATGCCTTGCATTGTTGGAGCGTCAGGTCAGAACTGATAACATCAACCTATACTAAATATACGATTTGGTTGGTCAGACCATGGACGTTCCATATTTAGACTGAGAAACTCAACTCAGGAATACAGTATGTTAAGAAATCATTTGACCTTTGGGCTTGAATATGTGGTGCATTTTTTAAAGTTTTATAATGTAAGTCAAAAGAAGCTGACACGATATTGGTAAAAATCAAGCTGTTTGGGGCTTTTTTTTCTGAGGTGGAAAACTTAAAGAGGAACAGGCACTGACCAATCACCTCTCTAAACTGATCATGGGAACACATTTCAATCATTAAAACCCATGGTACTTTAAAAAGTATCAAGAACCAGGTATGTCCAGACTCTTCACTACTGTACTCTATGTACATTTCTTTAGTTTCATTATAGTTACCAAATAATTCATAGCAGTTAATGAATAATATACTTTTCTGAAAAATAACCAGAGACTTTTTAAGAAGTCCATGCTAATATGAATTTCACAATAACAAGAAGACATGGTCATCACTATCCCCCGCCACGAGCATTTTATGAAGACCTCTTAACACTTATGCCCTTATAAGCTTTAATATTGACTTATGATGTCCTAAGTGCTATGACACCTTCATGAAACACTACCCAGCTTTTTTTCAGTAGTATGAGCATGCAAAGTTTCATTGATGTAGCTTGTGTAGTTTCTGAGAAAACTTGTCCAGATTGAGTCCACTTGTACAAAGTCCAATAACGAAAATCAAGGGCCATAACTCCTGAAAATAATAATTTCTCAAAAATTATTTTCAAACTCAACTTGCATCAGGGATAGTAATATGGGCACGCAAAGTTTCATTGATGTAGTTTCTGAGAAAACTTGTCCAGATTGAGATGGAAGGATGGACTCCATTCCTATATCCCACTGCGCACTTCATGGCAGGGGATAGTAATGATGCTAATAATAGCTAATGATGAATAGTTGCCTTGTAAATGTTTGATTGTGCCAATTACAGTAGCTGCTGATAACCATATTAAGGCTTATCCTGTAATGCTTATTAATTAATGAGGTTAAGCATGAAATTTGTAAATTCAAGGGACCCCATGGTGAGGACCAGTCTATGGTAGTGTGGCACCATTAGTCATTAATAGTGTATGTTATAACAGTTGGCGATTAACCTTTTAAACTCTCCAGATATATATTCCTCACTCTCAGAACTACTTTTCACTGTAGTTTCTGAGTAATTCATAATATTTATGCTTTATGATGACAAGCTAGGGGTTTAAGCTTCCCCCCCCATTTTGTGTTGTTAACAGGAAAGTATAGGAATAAAGTATGTTTCATCTGCCAAAAGCACTGCCCATTGGATTGACCTGAGTAACTGAATGACAAGAAGATCCTGTTATTAAAATCTGGCTTGTTTGGATATGGGGTCTGATTTGCAAACACAAATGAAGTGTCCTATGCATAAAAGTCTCTCTCTGTTCATTTCCACATAATACTGTTAACCAAATACCATCATACCAATTTCAAATCATTCATTAAATGTGTTCCAGACCTAAACTGGTATGATTCTACCTGACTACAAAGGTCTGTTTTACTGATCCACACGAACGACTGGACCCTAAAGATACTGCGTAAGGCAAAAATATTTTATTTATCCTTATGGCATAAGGTAAGTTGTTTTGTTTTATGTCTCATCACTTTGTCCAATGTTTTAGCTGACTTCAGTTTCCTGTAATAGCGTTTGCCTGTGGATAAGTTTCGCTCTCCATGGTGCTGAATGAAATATTGCAACATGTTCACACACATATGGCAGTGTCGTGTTTTCATATTTTCTGTTTCGTTTTCCAGACAGGAGGGACGTGAACAGAAAGCATTGTCATATAGAGCCACCCATCAAAACATTTAATAAAACAGACTTATAATCATGGTGACCAAAATAAAAAACAGGTTTGAGATGCTTCAGACGAAATGAATAAATGAAATCATACTGTAGATAGATAAATAAATATTATTAGGCATAAAGGTTTTTTCCCCAAAAAATCATTTATTGAATATTTTCATTTCAATATACAACTGATTATTGAGCATAAATAATGCATATAAATATAGATTCATATCTAGGCAGATCAATAAATATTCTAATAAATAAATGCACATTTAAAAATGAACTCTGGTGTAATCATAGGCAATGACATAACAGTTCTGCTTAAGACTTCATTTCCTCTTTGGGCCTGGACAAAAAGAAAGAAAGAAAAGAGGAAATTGATAAGTGACACACAAAAAACAAGCAAGTCCCTTTTTTTTTTTTTTTTTTTTAGTGAAAGCTTCATTTTTATCCCCCAAATCTGTTTATAATGACACCTGATCTCAAAGCAAGTGCAAGAGCATTTCATGGGTTGTACAAAGTTGTAACTTTGTGCAAATTCTAGCCAGATATAAGCCTGTAGAACGATGAAGGTAACTTACTGTGGCGTCCAACAGTGTTGCAGCCCAGAGTGGACATGGAGCCAATCCGGTCCAGCCGGCGGCCAAAACAGCCTGAGTACTTCTTGGAACTGGAGTCCTGGCGAACTGTCTTCAGATCCCGAGCAGAGAGAAAGTCTCTTGCAAGCATCTCAGGCTGAGGTACAACTTTCTCTTCTTCAACTGCCATTTCTTCCATTTCTGGTTCCAGCGTTTGAGCGGGAACTGATTCTTCCAGTTGGCTGAGCAGAAGCTGTGAGAGGATAATGATATTGGAGGAGTTAAACAGAGACATTGTGTAACACTGAATTAAAGCATTGCTTCCTGCTCAAACTAGGCATAATAAACATTAATGCATACACACTGTTTCTTGCAGTTTTTACCTTCAAGACGTCTAGGTCTTCGCTGGTCAAGGCCGTGCTTTGTAGCGGGAGCGCGCTCGTGAGTGCCAAACTAACAAGCAGTAAAAGGCTAACAGATGGAATGTAAAATGGTGACATGTTCTCTGTTTTCCTTAAGAATAGCGAGCTTGAATATGACTCGACTCCTTAGTCTTTTTCAGCTGTGTCCGTTGTCTGTGTATCATAGGTCCAAGCTGGGAAATGGGGCTCTTTTATACTTTAAAGTCTGACTCACAAAAGTTATGTGAGGAATTAGAGGCCACATTCCAACACCTCCAGTGATAAAGCTGTCTGTCGGAAATAACTCCTTCATCATAGCAGATATGAGCCCTATGACATCGCCTGCAATGTGCTTTGTTTAGATACTGAGCTTGGGAAAGTGGTTCCCTGAAATTACGCACTAACACACATTGCATTTATTTGGTGACATAATGGAACACGTAGGCCTATGTATACCTAGACATTAGAGTAAAAGACATTATTTTATGTATGTCTCTTGTAGGCGGCACGGTGGTGTAGTGGTTAGCGCTGTCGCCTCACAGCAAGAAGGTCCTGGGTTCGAGCCCCGGGGCCGGCGAGGGCCTTTCTGTGTGGAGTTTGCATGTTCTCCCCGTGTCCGCGTGGGTTTCCTCCGGGTGCTCTGGTTTCCCCCACAGTCCAAAGACATGCAGGTTAGGTTAACTGGTGACTCTAAATTGACCGTAGGTGTGAATGTGAGTGTGAATGGTTGTCTGTGTCTGTGTGTCAGCCCTGTGATGACCTGGCGACTTGTCCAGGGTGTACCCCGCCTTTTGCCCGTAGTCAGCTGGGATAGGCTCCAGCTTGCCTGCGACCCTGTAGAAGGATAAAGCGGCTAGAGATAATGAGATGAGATGAGATGTCTCTTCTATGTATGCATGCATACATATGTCAAAAGTCAGTCAAAGTCCCTCTCACACCACAATCTGGTCTTCCCAGGCAGTCTCCTGTCCCAGTACTAACCAGCTCTTTAAGGTGTATGGGCGTGGCGCCGATCTCCGTTTCCATAGCCCTCGGCCTCTTGCCTATACAGCTAGGGTTACAGTGGGGGGCTAGTCGTCTGGTAACCACGAGAGTTTGACTCCCCCACTCGCATCTGTATTACAGTATGCTTTGCCAGATGGTAGTACCATTTCTGTAATGGTTTTTGGTATGACCCGACCGCGAGTAGAACTTGCGATCAAGAGGCGGACACACTAACCACTCGGCCAGCTCACAGTCACATACGTATGTACATACATGATATTATAGGTTTTATTTTCCTATACTTTAGTGTTAAAAGTCAGCTCCAAAATTATTAGCAAAAATGGGTGAATTATCTTAAAAACTGAAACTATGACAGAAATCAAACCTTTAATTCAAGTAAATTAATTCAAAGGAAATAAAAAATATCTTCATAGATTTATTTTTAATAAAACTATACATTTCCACCCCAAAACATGCATTTGAACAAATAGCAGCTGTTCCCATTTATGTTTGAATTTTTTTAAGCAAGTGGCTTTGCACTCAGTCATCCATGACTTCCTGTTTCACTACAGTGTAAATATGAAGTGACACAGAGTCCAAATTCCCTTAGTCACTCATCATCAACATGGGAAGGATTAGAGAATACACAAATAAAATGAGACAGCAGTATGTTGACCTTAAACCGCTTTAGAAATGTCAAAAACGTGTCCATATTCAGTGTGACGTTTAACATAACCAGAATTGTAATGAACCTGCCTGGAAGTGTATTTTGCCCCCATGCTGATAGAAACGTTTGATAAAATGGTATCTCCAAATCTACAACTGGACACCACCTCCATGCCAACAAATTATGGAAAGAGTCTCAGTAGGCAGCTTTTTTGTTTCATCTAACCACTAATATGAGCCCATAGGGGTTGTGCTGGAACTTTTGACTGAAACCGGGTTCTGTAGTCAGATGAGACAAAAACAGAACTTTTTGGCAACAACCACTCAGTTTGGAATTGGCATGAAAAGAAGGATCGATATCCAGAAAATAACTGTGAATTATGGGGCTGGTTTTGTTTGCCCCCCCCCCCCCCCCCCCCCCCCCCACACACACACACACACACACACCAAGGACCTGAGCACTTTGTTCAGACTCCATGAAAAGCCAGGAGCTTTTAAATAAAGATCTAATAAATACCCAGTTGGGTCACATTTGTATTTCCAGCAGGACAATTATGCAAAACATACAGTGGTGCTTGAGTTTGTGAACCCTTTAGAATTTTCTATATTTCTGCATAAATATGACCTAAAACATCATCAGATTTTCACACAAGTCCTAAAAGTAGATAAAGAGAACCCAGTTAAACAAATTAGACAAAAAGATTATACTTGGTCATTTATTTATTGAGGAAAATGATCCAATATTACATATCTGTGAGTAGCAAAAGTATGTGGACCTCTAGGATTAGTAGTTAATTTGAAGGTGAAATTAGAGTCAGGTGTTTTCAATCAGTGGGATGACAATCAGGTGTGAGTGGGCACCCTGTTTTATTTAAAGAACAGGGATCTATCAAAGTCTGAGCTTCATAACACATGTTTGTGGAAGTGCACGAACAAAGGAGATTTCTGAGGATCTCAGAAAAAGCATTGTTGATGCTCATCAGGCTGGAAAAGGTTACAAAACCATCTCTAAAGAGTTTGGACTCCACCAATCCACAGTCAGACAGATTGTGTACAAATGGAGGAAATTCAAGACCATTGTTACCCTCCCCAGGAGTGGTCGACCAACAAAGATCACTCCAAGAGCAAGGTGTGTAATAGTCGATGAGGTCACAAAGGACCCCAGGGTAACTTTCTAAGCAACTGAAGGTGTCTCTCACATTGGCTAATATTAATGTTCATGAGTCCACCATCAGGAGAACACTGAACAACAATGGTGTGCATGGCAGGGTTGCAAGGAGAAAGCCACTGCTCTCCAAAAAGAACATTGCTGCTCATCTGCAGTTTGCTAAAGATCACATGGACAAGCCAGAAGGCTATTGGAAAAATGTTTTGTGGACAGATGAGACGAAAATAGAACTTTTTGGTTTAAATAAGAAGTATTATGTTTGAAGAAAGGAAAACACTGCATTCCAGCATAAGAACCATATCCCATCTGTGAAACATGGTGGTGGTAGTATCATGCTTTGGGCCTGTTTTGATGCATATGGGCCAGGACGGCTTGCCATTATTGATGGAACAATCTCATCTCATCTCATCTCATCTCATCTCATCTCATCTCATCTCATCTCATTATCTGTAGCCGCTTTATCCTGTTCTACAGGGTCTCAGGCAAACTGGAGCCTATCCCAGCTGACTATGGACAAAAGGCGGGGTACACCCTGGACAAGTCATCAGGTCATCACAGGGCTTGATGGAACAATGAATTCTGAATTATACCAGCGAATTCTAAAGGAAAATGTCAGGACATCTGTCCATGAACTGAATCTCAAGAGAAGGTGGGTCATGCAGCAAGACAACAACCCTAAGCACTCAAGTTGTTCTACCAAAGAATGGTTAAAGAAGAATAAAGTGAATGTTTTGGAATGGCCAAGTCAAAGTCCTGACCTTAATCCAATCAAAATGCTGTGGAAGGACCTGAAGTGAGCAGTTCATGTGAGGAAACCCGCCAACATCCCAGAGTTGAAGCTGTTCTGTACGGAGGAATGGGCTAAAATTCCTCCAAGCCGGTGTGCAGGACTGATCAACAGTTACCGCAAACGTTTAGTTGCAGTTATTGCTGCACAAGGGGGTCACACCAGATACTGAAAGCAAAGGTTCATATACTTTTGCCACTCACAGATATGTAATATTGGATCATTTTCCTCAATAAATAAAGGACCAAGTATACTCTTTTTGTCTCGCTTGTTTAACTGGGTTCTCTTTATCTACTTTAGGACTTGTGTGAAAATCTGATGATATTTTAGGTCATATTTATGCAGAAATATAGAAAATTCTAAAGGGTTCACAAACTTTGAAGCACCACTGTACATCCAAATGCACCACAGAATCAAACTTTTGACTTGACCTTCTCAGTCCTCTGATCTAAAACCCATTGAAAACCTGTGAGCTCAAGTGCAGAAGAGATGACCAGAGATGATCCAGAGTGATTCTGTATTTGAGTGCTCTGAGATTCCTTGTTCTGGATTCTTCACTATTAAAGCAGAGGGTTTCTGCATGCTGTTATGTTCGCAAAAGCAATAAATGCTGGACCACCGGTAATTATGACATACCTTTTTTTTTTATTTTGTTTACTTCAGTTAGAGACTTGATTTCACTCATATATTTTCATTGTGAAATTATCTTAATCGACAACAAAGGCATTTCTATAGACCTAACCTTTTTACGCATCTCTACCAAAGGTGCTAATAATTCTAGTCCTGATTGTATAAAGACAAAAACTCTGTAAAGACTTACAACGGTCTTGGTCCATAGGTGGCTTGCACAGTCACCCAGGCCATGATCTAGGCTTGAACTGTATATTTATATCATACAACGTAGATAGACGTACACTACACTGTCCCCTTTTTCAAGTTCCAAGTTGTGTGAATTGTGCATGTGCATTTTCAGTTCTGATGTTGGACTTTGTCCAGTCAAAGTTAAACCTTTATTTCTGAATGTTAAAACTATGTGTAATTAATTTACAACTACTCCCACACTCTTGTCAATAATCATACAAATGACATAATATTTATGTCCTACCAAAATTGCGCCATGTGCAATTTAGACTAGTGGATTTTTCCCATGCAGGCATGTGTTTGTATTTTCCACGTGATTTTCTGACACAATGAATTTTTCACGTGTACAGTCCGTGGTTTCATTTTTCAGATGCGTCTCTCACATAAATCATTCTTTTTCACCTGTAATTCCATATTGTTTACACAATTTTACACGTTTACTATGTGCAATTCCAGGGTATACCATGCATAAATGTTTTTCATATGTGGAAAAAAAATCTTATCTCACAAATAATTAATGTAATATCTTTTTCCTGTAAGGGATATAATGTAACCATCATATATGTGAAAAATCAACTTTTAGTATTCATCAGTGCCCCGTCTCTAATTACAGTATGTGTCACTCAGATTTCTGACTGAATATCTCTCTTGACTTTGTAAACCCACTGGCATTGACTTTTCACCCTTTAACTTTCTCCTTCCCCAACCCACTCTTCATACATCTGTTATCCTATCGGTGAATCATAACTTCAACAGTTTAATAATTAAATTTCTGAACGGTTGACTATCCTGTCCTGTTAAGCTGCTGATCTCTCTTCGTATCTTGAAATCAAATCATCATGATTTGACAAATATTTGAAGCATTTTAATATAGGAACAGCAAACTCGGTGGTCTAAAGATCTACCTGTAATGTTGGTACTATAGGTAAGAAGACTACATCATCATCATCATCATCATATCCATGGTCTATTGCTCATTTGTTATTTTCTTGTTGATTAATTAGAATAAAAAAATAATAATCTGCTTGACTGATGTCGGGATCCTTGCTGTACAGATGTTGCACAGGTTTTCTGTTTCTCACCTTCACCTGTGTCATTTGCATCTGCACCCACTAGCCTATATGAGAGTCGAACAGGGTCAGCTTGCATATTATGCAAAATATTTATTCATTATTCCACACCTTTCAGTCTATGACACGGATTTGGACAATAAATAAATACATACACAGAAGAAGAAGAAGAGGAAGCGAAGCTGTAAAAGCTTTAAAAAAAAAAAAAACACTATTTACAATTCTACATAGTTACCACAGAATAAATAACACTTAGCAGACAATGCTCTGTGCACAGCTGTAAACATGTCAATATTTAAGAATAAAGTTACATTTGATAATAATAATAATAATAATAATAATAATAATAAGACATGTTCCCTGCCCGAGGAGTTCAAGTAAGGGGGTTCAGTGCCCTGTTCCAGTGCAAACCGCTCCTGTAGGGGAACAACAACAACGCATAAACAAACAAACAAACAAACAAACAAACAAACGCATACGTTTAATTAAAAAGACGCACATTCGCACAAAATGCGCACCATAAATAAATAAATAAATAAATAAATACACTAGATGTACCTGATGTTTCTAGCATCCGAGACCACTGAAAGAGCCGATGCGCTCTAGCCTAACACCAAAGCAGCTCCTTAGGCCACCTTTCTTGAAGCGACTGCGTTTGGACACGGACAGGATGTCCCCGATGAGGCGATCCAGTGCGTTCTCTTTGGCCGCGAGCGCGCCGCTGATCTCCCCGACGGTCCACGCGCTTCCACTCAGAGCGCGCCGCTCCTCTGTCCCGCCTCTCCGCTCCGACTCCGACTCCGACACCGACTCCGACTCCTCCGGAGCAAGGAAAGGCGCGTTCGCAGTTTGTTCCTCCTCCAAAAGCTCCTTAAGGCTCTCCTAAGCAAAAACCGTTAGAATTGATATTTATTACAAAGTAAGAGCATGCGCAAAACGATAAAACTCTAGCCTACGTTATATATAATATAATATAATATAATATAATATAATATAATATAATATAATATAATATAATATAATATAATCCCAGAAATTTCCCCAAAAGACATAGCACTGTAATCTATGCATCAAATAAATGTCAAAAAGTGCCCAAAAAGCACATCCGGGCGCATGCGCACCACGCACGGATCCTCATCCTCAAAGAGGACAATGTGATTGCTCACCTGTAACTCAGAGAGCGGTTTGGCCCCGATGAGGTTCAAAAGCAGGAGCAAAGAGATGCAGAACACGTAGAAGTTGGCTTTCATGTTGCGTTTGCTTGTGGCTGAGTGGTCGGGTTCCTGAACGCTCCTCCTCACGTCAGCTGCCTGAGCGCAGTCTCCAGGTGCGCGCTTTATATCCGCACTGATTTCGTCACAGGCTGCCAAGCAAACCAACCGAGCTGTAAAGGACCATAGAGAGGGGAAGGGAATCAGGGCAAGTTCGATGTGATCCTATAACCCACCTCTACTGACTAGGCACGAAGAGCCAAATTATCCAAACTAATTTGCCACATTAGACTCCTTCTTTGACAGAAAGCATAACACACTGTAATGTCAAGAGAATGCACATGGGATCAGAATGTTCCAGTAATTCTGTGAAAACTCCTGAATGTCAGACTGAAGCCACAGTTACACCTTTTTAGACAAAAAGCCTCCACTGGTGTGAAAACTGAGCATGAAACCAGCTGATATTCAAAATCTATCCATATGGAGCACAGTGAATCTACCTGCTGGATTTTGTTCATTTGTTGGCATGTCGTCGGCTCTTCCAATTGAACCAACTCTCCAGTACACATTTAACTCAACTTTAACATGGCTGTTATGCAAGTGATTTGTTTAAACAGGAGTCGCTTTTGAACATCTGAGCAGTAACTGATTTCTAAAAAGATTTCTGGAGAAGACAGACCCGTACATTTGCCCTTGAGTAGGCTACAATACTCTTCAGATTTTGGTGAAGTGGTTAGCACTGTCGCCTCACAGCAAGAAGGTCCTGGGTTCAAGCTCAGCGGTCGGCGAGGGCCTTTCTGTGTAGAGTTTGCATGTTTTCTCCGTGTCTGTGTGGGTTTCCTCCAGGTGCTCCAGTTTCCCCTACAGTCCAAAGACATGCAGGTTCAGCTAATCAGTGGCTCTAAATTGACCGTAGGTGTGAATGGTTGTTTGTCTCTGTGTCAGCCCTGTGATGACCTGGCGACTTGTCCAGGGTGTACCCCGCCTTTCGCCCGTAGTCAGCTGGGATAGGCTCCAGCTTGCCTGTGGCCCTGTACAGGATAAACGTTTATGGATAATGGATGGATACAGTGTTTAAGAATCAAAGCTTTATGGGACAAGGTAATGTCATGACAACTATATAATTTCTTGGACCCTGTTTGGTTTTGATGTCAGTTTAGTCACAATTACAGAGTCAGTTGTCATGACATCCTAACATAAAACAATGCAAAAAATCTGTGTCAGCCCTGCGATAACCAGGCGACTTGTCCAGGGTGTACCCCGCCTCTCACCCATAGTCAGCTGGGATAGGCTCCAGCTTGCCCGCGACCCTGTAGAACAGGATAAGCGGCTACAGATAATGGATGGATGGATGGAATCTGTATGTGCAAAGACATAAAGTCCTATAACTGCATTTCATATAATATCATGCTAGTATGTCGCCGTGGTTATTAAGCAGAGAAAGAACAAAAGTGCATGCATTCAGCTGAATGTTTGTTTTTCTTTTAAGTATGTACTTTGTCTGAAGGCGCCCATGAAAATGCCAGAAAATTTCCACAAAATGATGCATTTTACTATATAGATGGAGTTGCAGACAACTGAGAGCAGCATTAAAGAACAAGTATTAACTGCCTTAAAGGGGCCAACTCTCCCTTCCCAGAATCCAGTTTATTGTTTCTGTTTTGAAATCATGTGACTATGGCTCTACTCATTCTCTGCACAGCGAAACCTCTGCACATTTCACTGCTAGTGATCCCTTTGAAACCCGTCTCAAAAATCTACAGGTCATATGTTGAAGTTTTGAATAGAATATAGTTAGCCTGATAGTTTTTTTTTCCTTTGTGGCCACCCATGAGATGCATGAGGCCAGTTCTGATCCAGTATCACAGATTAACCATATGAAAACGGAATGAATCAGTCAAAAGAATTTAAAATATAACTAATATAACAGGGGCGGCACGGTGGTGTAGTGGTTCGCACTGTCGCCTCACAGCAAGAAGGTTCTGGGTTTGAGCCCAGTGGCCAGCGAGGGCCTTTCTGTGTGGAGTTTGCATGTTCTTGCGGTGTCTGTGTGGGTTTCCTCCGGGTGCTCCGGTTTCCCCTACAGTCCAAAGACATGCAGGTTAGGCTAATTGGTGGCTCTAAATTGACCATAATTGTGAATGTGAGTGTGAATGGTTGTGTGTCAGCCCTGCGATGATCTGGCAACTTGTCCAGGGTGTACCCCGCCTTTCCCCCTTAGTCAGCTGGGATAGGCTCCAGCTTGCCTGCACAGGATAAGCGGTTACGGATAATGGATGGATAGACTAATTTGACAAAATAGCTTCAATTTCATGTTACAATTTCTGATCTATGGCTTAGGATGTCCAACCATCTGGTCTTATTTCACGACTAATAATGGCAATCAAAACAAAGCAGTCTGAAAAATGTGCTTTGAGTAAACAACAGGAGGTTGTACTGTATTACAGCATCTTCCTATAATAACAAGTAACCTGACAAAACATTTAGTAGTGCTTAAACTTATTTATTTATTTATTGTAATATCAGTAAGCTTGACCCTGTAAATCACAGTGATACTAGCGAATTGCAGGCACCTGTGAACTCGTTTATGTGGAAGAGGGCAGACAGCACTTTCCTCCTAGTGTGTTACGCTGCCGTGTGATGCAGAAAGCACTGTTGTATGATGGGGAGAGCTGAAACCATATACATCTCAAAAGGGCAAATATTTATAACTATTTATCTTTAGTGGTTCCATGGCAGCCATTAATGCCAACACAATCAGAGAACATCAACCATCAGCAAACGAATGCCCAACAAAAGAATAGCCTGTGGTTTCTTCTGTTTATCAAGCTGCCTTTGTGAAGTGTGTGACGTGTGTGTGAGGTGTGTTTTCTCACAGGGATATCCTGAGTCTATTTCAAGGATACACATTTTACCTGCTCACCTCTGTCCTCCAATGGAACAGATCGCTGAGCACCATTCAGTGTCATGATTAAGAGTCATAGAGCTAATTAAGATTTTAATGGCAGGCCAGAGTAGCTCATGCCCATTTCACGTATCCTTTACCCGAAGGACATTTCATTTGAAATGTCACATGATGAATCACTGGAGAGGAAAGTTTTTATAGGCTACATGTGAAAGGCATAATGGTCCAATCATCCATACTATGGAGAAAATAACTGCCAGCAAAAAAAATACTTTATAATTTCTAGAATGTAGATTTTATTATAATTTTTGGTACAAGGAGAAATGTGCCAGATGGGCTCTAAACCCTTTTACCAATAGTTGTTCTGTAGGTGCCAACAGACACTAAAAAACTAATCAGTCCCTGTCTGCCTCCACATTGTGCTTCAGTTCTGAACTAGCAGGAGACCATCGGTCATGCTGACTTTCTCTTGCTGCCTCTCTCATGCAGGATGGCAATGGGCCTCAGGGCATGAATGCTAAAGCTCAGACTCTCACACTTTCCACACAGCTTAAAAAAGAAAACAAGAAAAAAAAATTGAGAAAGAGCTTCTCTCATGTAGGCTAGCTAAAAAGAAACAACCAAGAAACGGGAATAGGATCGAACCTAGCCAATGACTGACTGATAACTTTATAACAATATATCGTATAGTATTATAATTTTGTAATTATAGTGTGTGTGTGTGTGTGTGTGTGTGTGTGTGTGTGTGTGTGTGTGTGTGTTATTTAAACAGGTCATTAAAACTAACTGGCATCTTTAGGAATATTAAAAGGCATTCTCATAGTTGCTACATTTTCCTGAAAATGACTACTGTAAATTAACAACATAAATCCAGTCCAAGTTTTATCCCCTTCCTCCATATTTTCCTGAACTTGATCTCATGTTCAATTTCACATAAATGGAAACTAGTGAGTTCTAAATTTACTTTGACTTGTATTTCATTGCAGACACTATCAACCCAAGATATTTCACATTTTGTCTGGTCAACTTCATTTCATTTGTTAATATACATCCATTCCTGCATTTTAGGCCAACAAGACATTCCAAACAAAGTTGTGACGGGAGCAATTTAGGGCTAGTAATGAGGTAAAACAATTAAATGATGATGTGATTTGAAGCAGGTGATGTCAACAGGTGACTGTAATCATGATTTGGTACAAAATCAGTATCCAGGGAAGGCCTGGTCTTTGAGGAGCAACGATGGGCTGAGGATCTCCAGTTTGTCAACAAATGCATGAGAAAATATTTGAAATGTTTAAAAACAATGTTCCTCAAAGAAAAATAGGAAGGGGACTTGGATATTTAACTCTCCATGGTGCATAATATCATTAAACAATTCAAGGAATCTGGAAGAATTTCAGCCTTGCATAAAAGGCAAGGGCACAAGCCTAAGCTGAACACCTGTGGTCTCCAGTCCCTCAGATGGCACTTCATCAAGAACTGTCATTTATCTATAGCTGATATAACCACATGGGCTTGGGATTACTTGTGTCCAGAAGCACTGTTGACTTCTCTGGGCACACAGTAGAAACATGTGTTGTGGTTAGACAAATCAGTATTTCAGGTATGTTTTTGTAAGAAATGGATGCCATGTGTTCTTGACCAATGGCAAAAAGGACCATCCAGACTGCTACTAGCAACAAGTCCAAAAGCCAAGGTCTGTTATGGTATTAGGTTGTGTCAGTGCCCTTGCTAAAGGTAACTTACACTTCTCTGATGGCAGCATTAATGAGGAAAAGTACATTGAGATTTTGGAGCAACATATGCTGCCTTCCAGATGACATCTTTTCCAGGGATCTTTCACCAAGACAATGCAAAACTACTCTCTGTACACATTACAAAGGCATGGCTGTGGAAGAAGAGGGTGTCTGTCCCCAAGAGAGAATGTGTGGTGAATTTTGAAATGAAAAATATAACAATGACAACTACGGACTGTTGCACACCTTAAGACCTGTTTGCAGGAAGAATGGAACAAAATAACACCTGAAGCATTTCATCACTTGGTGCCTTCAGTCCGTAAACATCTTTGAAGTCTTGTGAGAAGGAATGGCAACATTATAAATTGTTAAATGCTTTTAAGACCATACCAACTTTTTTGAAATATGTTGCAAGAATCAAAATTGAAATGTGTTTATTTTGGAAATATATATTTTTTTAAATTAAATTCATGAGGTAAAACATCAAATTATATGTTCTTGTATTGTTTTGAGTGCAATACAGGTCAAATATTATTTACAAATTATTGTTTTCAGTTTAGTCTCAATTTCAAAATACTGTCCCAACCTTTTCTGATTTGTATTTACCGCGAACGACAGGACCTAGGATTTAACAAATTTCTTAGATTTACTAGGCTCAACAAGGTGTAAGGGGCGGCACAGTGGTGTAGTGGTTAGTGCTGTCGCCTCACAGCAAGAAGGTCCGGGTTCGAGCCCCGTGGCCGGCGAGGGCCTTTCTGTGTGGAGTTTGCATGTTCTGTCCGTGTGGGTTTCCTCCGGGTGCTCCGGTTTCCCCCACAGTTCAAAGACATGCAGGTTAGGTTAACTGGTGACTCTAAATTGACCGTAGGTGTGAATGTGAGTGTGAATGGTTGTCTGTGTCTATGTGTCAGCCCTGTGATGACCTGGCGACTTGTCCAGGGTGTACCCTGCCTCTCGCCCACAGTCAGCTGGGATAGGCTCCAGCTTGCCTGCGACCCTGTAGAACGGGATAAAGCGGCTAAAGATAATGAGATGAGATGAGATGAGAACAAGGTGTCGGATTTTAGGAATTTCAGGATTTTATTCCTGAAATTCCTGCCACATTTTAGGACAGCATCATGCCACAACTAAAAGGTTGTGTGTTGTTTCTCTTGTGATGTGTATCTGTATAGGTCTTTATATTATTCTTTGTGTTTTGTGTGTGTGTGTGTGTGTGTGTGTGTGTGTGTGTGTGTGTGTGTGTGTGTGTAATATAAGCAGGGTTTTATTCTGCAAAAGTGTGTATTTGAAACTGATCACATTGCCCAACAAACAACTAAAAGTAAGAGCACGTAGTATGCAGAAATACACTTGCCAAACATTTTATCAGGTACATCTGTACACCTTTGAAAAACAACAAAGATCAAATGAGCATGATTTCTGTTGGCGAAAATGCCTTATGGTGAGACAGGTCCAAAGAGGTCAGACTGGTTTGACAGGAAGGCTACAGTACCACAAATAACCACTCTATACAAACATGGTGAGCAGAAAAGCATCTCCAAATGCATAAAACATCTACTCTTGTATCTACGATGTAGTTATTGGCTAGATATGTTTACATAAACACACATGTTAGCTGCCCTTGATGAATCTAGCTCAATATTAGTCAGAGTATTCAATTAGTTATGATTTGTATTTAAAGTGTATATTTATGTAGCTACTATAAGCTTATATGGATTACTTTTTTAAATGAGTAGAATGTTGGTTAGATGTCTGCTGAGTAGCATTAAACATAATTTCAACAGTAAGTTAGATTACTGATATTGAAGCTATGCTGTTTTGTCAGCCATTATTAAAAATTAAGGGAAAATGGGGGACCTAACTACAACCCCGATTCCAAAAAAGTTGGGACAAAGTACAAATTGTAAATAAAAATGGAATGCAATGATGTGGAAATTTCAAAATTCCATATTTTATTCAGAATAGAACATAGATGACATATCAAATGTTTAAACTGAGAAAATGTATCATTTAAAGAGAAAAATTAGGTGATTTTAAATTTCATGACAACAACACATCTCAAAAAAGTTGGGACAAGGCCATGTTTACCACTGTGAGACATCCCCTTTTCTCTTTACAACAGTCTGTAAACATCTGGGGACTGAGGAGACAAGTTGCTCAAGTTTAGGGATAGGAATGTTAACCCATTCTTGTCTAATGTAGGATTCTAGTTGCTCAACTGTCTTAGGTCTTTTTTGTCGTATCTTCCATTTTATGATGCGCCAAATGTTTTCTATGGGTGAAAGATCTGGACTGCAGGCTGGCCAGTTCAGTACCCGGACCCTTCTTCTACGCAGCCATGATGCTGTAATTGATGCAGTATGTGGTTTGGCATTGTCATGTTGGAAAATGCAAGGTCTTCCCTGAAAGAGACGTCGTCTGGATGGGAGCATATGTTGCTCTAGAACCTGGATATACCTTTCAGCATTGATGGTGTCTTTCCAGATGTGTAAGCTGCCCATGCCACACGCACTAATGCAACCCCATACCATCAGAGATGCAGGCTTCTGAACTGAGTGCTGATAACAACTTGGGTCGTCCTTCTCCTCTTTAGTCCGAATGACACGGTGTCCCTGATTTCCATAAAGAACTTCAAATTTTGATTCATCTGACCACAGAACAGTTTTCCACTTTGCCACAGTCCATTTTAAATGAGCCTTGGCCCAGAGAAGACGTCTGCGCTTCTGGATCATGTTTAGATACGGCTTCTTCTTTGAACTATAGAATTTTAGCTGGCAACGGCGGATGGCACGGTGAATTGTGTTCACAGATAATGTTCTCTGGAAATATTCCTGAGCCCATTTTGTGATTTTCAATACAGAAGCATGTGTGTATGTGATGCAGTGCCGTCTAAGGGCCCGAAGATCACGGGCACCCAGTATGGTTTTCCGGCCTTGACCCTTACGCACAGAGATTCTTCCAGATTCTCTAAATCTTTTGATGATATTATGCACTGTAGATGATGATATGTTCAAACTCTTTGCAATTTTACACTGTCGAACTCCTTTCTGATATTGCTCCACTATTTGTTGGCGCAGAATTAGGGGGATTGGTGATCCTCTTCCCATCTTTACTTCTGAGAGCCGCTGCCACTCCAAGATGCTCTTTTTATACCCAGTCATGTTAATGACCTATTGCCAATTGAACTAATGAGTTGCAATTTGGTCCTCCAGCTGTTCCTTTTTTGTACCTTTAACTTTTCCAGCCTCTTATTGCCCCTGTCCCAACTTTTTTGAGATGTGTTGCTGTCATGAAATTTCAAATGAGCCAATATTTGGCATGAAATTTCAAAATGTCTCACTTTCAACATTTGATATGTTGTTTATGTTCTATTGTGAATACAACAGAAGTTTTTGAGATTTGTAAATTATTGCATTCCATTTTTATTTACAATTTGTACTTTGTCCCAACTTTTTTTGGAATCGGGGTTGTAGTTGTACAGTAAAATTAATAATACAGTGCCATGCAAAAGTATTCATCCCCCTTGGTGTTTATCCTGTTTTGTCGCATTACAAGCTGGAATTAAAATGGATTTTTGGAGGGTTAGCACCATTTGATTTACACAACATGCCTACCACTTTAAAGGTGCACTTTTTTTCTTTTTTTTATTGTGACACAAACAATAATTAAGATGAAAAAACAGAAATCTGGAGTGTGCATTGGTGTTTACCCCCCCCCAAAAAAAAAAAAGTTAATACTTTGTAGAGCCATGTTTTGCTGCAATTACAGCTGCAAGTCTCTTGGGATATATCTCTATTAGCTTAGCACATCTAGCCACTGGGATTTTTGCCCATTCCTCAAGGCAAAACTGCTCCAACTCCTTCAAGTTAGATGGGTTGTGTTGGTGTACAGCAATCTTCAAGTTATGCCACAGATTCTCAATTGGATTGAGGTCTGGGCTTTGACTAGGCCATTCCAAGATATTTAAATGTTTCCCTTTAAACCATTCCAGTGTAGCGTTCGCAGTATGTTTAGGGTCATTGTCCTGCTGGAATGTGAACCTTCATCCCAGTCTCAAACCTCTGGCTGACTCAAACAGGTTTTCCTCCAGAATTGCCCTGTATTTAGTGCCATCCATCTTTCCTTCAGTCCTGACCAGCTTTCCTGTCCCTGCAGATGAAAAACATCCTCACAGCATGATGCTGCCATCACCATGCTTCATTGTAGAAATGGTGTTCTCAGGGTGTTGGGTTTGCGCCACACGTGGCATTTCCCATGATGGCCAAAAAGTTCAATTTTTATTTCATTTGACCAGAGAATCTTCTTCTATGTGTTTGGGGAGTCTGCCCCATGCTGTTGGGCAAACTCCAAACGTGATTTTTTTAAGCAATGGCTTTTTTTCTGGCCACTCTTCCATAAAGCCCCACTCTGTGGAGTGTACAGCTTAAAGTGGTCCCATGGACAGATACTCCCATCTCCGCTGTGGATCTTTGCAACTCCTTCAGTGTTATCTTTGGTGTCTTTGTTGCATCTCTGATTAATGCCCTCCTTGCCCGGTCTGTGAGTTTTGGTGGTTGGCCTTCTCTTGTCAGGTTTGTAGTGGTGCCATATTCTTTCCATTTTGCTATAATGGATTTAATGGTGCTCTGTGGGATATTCAAAGTTTGGGATATTTTTTTATAACCCAACCCTGATCTATACTTCTCCACAGCTTTGTCTCTGACCTGTTTGGAGGCTCCTTGGTTTTCATGTTGCTTGCTTAGTAGTGTTGCAGAGTCAGGGTCCTTCCAGAACAGGTTGATTTATACAGACATCATGTGACAGATCATGTGACACTCTGATTGCACACAGGTGGATCTTAATCAACTAATTATGTGACTTATGAAGTGAATTGGTTGGACCAGCTCTTATTTAGGGGTTTCATACGAAAGGGGGTGAATACCTATGCACACTCTGGATTTCTGTTTTTTTTTCCCATCTTAATTATTGTTTGTGTCACAATAAAACTACAATGTGCACCTTTAAAGTGGTAGGTCTGTTGTGTAAATCAAATGGTGCTAACCCCCCAAAAATCCATTTTTATTCCAGTTTGTAATGCAACAGAACAGGACAAACACCGGATGAATAATTTTGCAAGACACTGTACTGTACATATTTACAGGACTGTTTTAGAAGCTAAAAGAAAAAAGCTGCTGAACTGAACTGTAAACAGAGTATTCCGGTACATTGACTTGAACAATATTTCGTGAGAGAAATTATAGAAATTCCTTCCAGTTCTCATTTGTGTGAAAGAAGACTTTGCATAAAAGGTACAGAACATACAAATATGCTTAGTCAAATAGGGAAAACTACCGTCACTTTGTCAAAATGTATATAACAACAGAGGAAAAACACAAAAGAGAGCAAATAATGATTAATGAATCATGCAACACAGAAGTAAATGGATGAGTACATGCGTTTGTCAGGCGTGCAGGCAACAGTCAGATATAAAAACAGAAGAGTGTTTATTCAGATCACACTGGTAAACAGATCCAAATCGTGAGGCAAAAGGCAATATCAGAAACGGGCAATGCATGAACACAGACACTGAGAGCAAAGTCCAAAACGCAAAGTCAAAAACCAGAATCAACAGAGCAATAACAAAGGCTTGGTAAAGTTAGACACAAGAAACTGAGCATATACTTCAAAGTGTGAGTGAACCAAATGTCCTTAAGAACTGTGACTGTGAGACAGGAGGTGACTGAGTTCAGGTGTTCAGATTAGAACTCCAGAAACTATAAGCAGTGAGGAGCAGGATGGTCATTGTAGTCCATGGCGGCCATATTTGAAGACCGCTATGAATTCTGTGAAGTGGAGTCTTGAATGCAAGCGGGCGCAGAGTTGACAGTGTTTGGGTGGTGATGAAGATTGAAGACAAGCTGAAAAGTGTCCGAGTACGTACCTGACATTGGTACAGGTTCAGAAATGCTCACTATTTCACAATTTGTCTGATTATTTGGAGAATTGATGCAGCTTCTACAACAATATACTGTATAGAGAATACATGTGCAATTCACACTGGATCAGAGGTGGACAGTAACGAAGTACATTTACTTGAGTACTGTACTTAAGTACACTTTTTGAGCATCTGTACTTTACTTGAGTATTAATTTTTTTGGCAACTTATGACTTTAACTGCACTACATTCGAAAGACAAATATCGTACTTTTCGCTCCACTACATTTCTATCAAGGTCCTCGTTACTATGAAGCAGCTTTGAAAGTGGATGGGGTTTTTTCTTTTCTAAAACATGATGGTTTTTTCGCAGGTGACACTGGGACAGCTGATCAGTAATCACTAGGGTCACGTCACATCCATAGACTGTATAAAGCCAAGTTCAGTGATTTCTCAGTAGCATTATTTGAACACGATCAGTTGATGGCAGAATGGAAGGAGGCGGTTCTTCTGGGGAATGCACATGCACCCATGGCCCATGAACCCATGTTTCAGTTTTCTGAAAGGATTAAAGATTCATTTCGTTTTAATTGTTTGCTTTGTTTGCCTAAAATGAACCACTTCACATCCTACAAAAACTCGCCGTCCAACCTGCAGAAGCATATTGAGGTATATAGACGTTTTATTCCAAGAGAAAGCTTGTAGTGAAGTTGTCTGTGCTTTTAGAGCTAGTGATAACATAGCAATCGCTATGCAGTCTGGTTGGTCAAATGACTTTCTATGGATTTGCCAGCCAAGTTGTCATAGCCTTGTCCACGGCTAACGTTAACACATAGCTAGTTAACTTGGACACTGTTAGTTAGCATGTAAAGACGGAGTTACGCTAACATGAATAATGTTAACTTATCTGAAGTCCTTTCAGAAATATGTTTTAGCATAATCTTGCCAAATAAACAGAATGTAGAAAATGTTCTTTTCTAGTAGCATTAGCTACCCAACATGATTTCGAGTTTGAAAAGAGTTTGCTAGCATGTCAGGTGGAGCTTCACTGACTAGCTAGTTTAATGTTAAACCACCATGATGGCACAGCTTGCGTTCATTTTGTGAATTCACATTTCTTTCTTTGGTAACAGCATTAGGTTTTGTAAGCATTGTGGCAATAATACAACGATGCATTGACAAAAAAATGTACTTTTAATACTTAAGTATTTTTAAAAGCAAGTACTTCAGTACTTTAACTTACAATCCCGATTCCAAAAAAGTTGGGACAAAGTACAAATTGTAAATAAAAACAGAATGCAATAATTTACAAATCTCAAAAACTGATATTGTATTCACAATAGAACATAGACAACATATCAAATGTCAAAAGTGAGACATTTTGAAATTTCATGCCAAATATTGGCTCATTTGAAATTTCATGACAGCAACACATCTCAAAAAAGTTGGGACAGGGGCAATAAGAGGCTGGAAAAGTTAAAGGTACAAAAAAGGAACAGCTGGAGGACCAAATTGCAACTCATTGGGTCAATTGGCAATAGGTCATTAACATGACTGGGTATAAAAAGAGCATCTTGGAGTGGCAGCGGCTCTCAGAAGTAAAGATGGGAAGAGGATCACCAATCCCCCTAATTCTGCGCCAACAAATAGTGGAGCAATATCAGAAAGGAGTTCGACAGTGTAAAATTGCAAAGAGTTTGAACATATCATCATCTACAGTGCATAATATTATCAAAAGATTCAGAGAATCTGGAAGAATCTCTGTGCGTAAGGGTCAAGGCCGGAAAACCATACTGGGTGCCCGTGATCTTCGGGCCCTTAGACGGCACTGCATCACATACAGGCATGCTTCTGTATTGGAAATCACAAAATGGGCTCAGGAATATTTCCAGAGAACATTATCTGTGAACACAATTCACCGTGCCATCCGCCGTTGCCAGCTAAAACTCTATAGTTCAAAGAAGAAGCCATATCTAAACATGATCCAGAAGCGCGGACATCTTCTCTGGGCCAAGGCTCATTTAAAATGGACTGTGGCAAAGTGGAAAACTGTTCTGTGGTCAGACGAATCAAAATTTGAAGTTCTTTATGGAAATCAGGGACGCCGTGTCATTCGGACTAAAGAGGAGAAGGACGACCCAAGTTGTTATCAGTGCTCAGTTCAGAAGCCTGCATCTCTGATGGTATGGGGTTGCAATAGTGTGTGTGGCATGGGCAGCTTACACATCTGGAAAAACACCATCAATGCTGAAAGGTATATCCAGGTTCTAGAGCAACATATGCTCCCATCCAGACGACGTCTCTTTCAGGGAAGACCTTGCATTTTCCAACATGACAATGCCAAACCACATACTGCATCAATTACAGCATCATGGCTGCGTAGAAGAAGGGTCCGGGTACTGAACTGGCCAGCCTGCAGTCCAGGTCTTTCACCCATAGAAAACATTTGCCGCATCATAAAACGGAAGATACGACAAAAAAGACCTAAGACAGTTGAGCAACTAGAATCCTACATTAGACAAGAATGGGTTAACATTCCTATCCCTAAACTTGAGCAACTTGTCTCCTCAGTCCCCAGATGTTTACAGACTGTTGTAAAGAGAAAAGGGGATGTCTCACAGTGGTAAACATGGCCTTGTCCCAACTTTTTTGACATGTGTTGTTGTCATGAAATTTAAAATCATGTAATTTTTCTCTTTAAATGATACATTTTGGGGCGGCACGGTGGTGTAGTGGTTAGCGCTGTCGCCTCACAGCAAGAAGGTCCTGGGTTCGAGCCCCTTGGCCGGCGAGGGCCTTTCTGTGTGGAGTTTGCATGTTCTCCCCGTGTCCGCGTAGGTTTCCTCCGGGTGCTCCGGTTTCCCCCACAGTCCAATGACATGCAGGTTAGGTTAACTGGTGACTCTAAATTGACCGTAGGTGTGAATGGTTGTCTGTGTCTATGTGTCAGCCCTGTGATGACCTGGCGACTTGTCCAGGGTGTACCCCGCCTTTCGCCCGTAGTCAGCTGGGATAGGCTCCAGCTTGCCTGCGACCCTGTAGAAGGATAAAGCGGCTAGAGATAATGAGATGAGATGAGATGATACATTTTCTCAGTTTAAACATTTGATATGTCATCTATGTTCTATTCTGAATAAAATATGGAATTTTGAAACTTCCACATCATTGCATTCCGTTTTTATTTACAATTTGTACTTTTGTCCCAACTTTTTTGGAATCGGGGTTGTAAGTAAAAATTTGACTGGACAACTCTCACTTGTATCGGAATAACATTTGACCAGTGGGATCTGTACTTTGACTTAAGGAATGAAGTTGGGTACTTTGTCCACCTCTGCACTGGACGTAACGTCAATACAAGAGTTGTTATACAAATCGCCGTTTTTGACATTTGACTCACGAAACTATTCACATTTCATTGTGACCTGATAGTGTTTGATACACAGACTGTTTATACTCTTCTCATCTGGAAGAAGGCTACAGAGCTATCTGAGCATCAACCACATTCATGAACAGCTACTTCCCACAAACCATTAGACTCCTCACCAGATTAGTCTGACGGTCACGTCACCTTATTTCATTTTGTTTCCTTTCATTACTGTCACTGCACTCAGTCATGTTATGAGAGACAAAATGTTTTATTACAGTCTACACACATCACTTTATACGTTCATACTGCTGTTAACAGAGTTTATATTATCACTACTATGACAGAATAGAGTTTTGGTTTTCTGTATTGATTGTATTTATTGACTTTGCAATACCACTATGTTGTTTAGCCTCAACTATAGAGTTATATTTCATTCCTAACATTACATCTGATTGTGATGAGAGGAATGATAATAAAGATTTGACATCACAAGTCAGAGATATTGACCTTTCTTTTACCGTTATTTCTTTTTATCCATATTGAATCAGTACTGACTTAACGTGTATGGTGGAGAATTAAACTTTTTTGTTTTGTGGTGGGTCATAACCTGGTCGTGCCACATTATGGCCATATCATAATCACACCCATATGTGCAGCTTTAATAAACTGTTGCCACAAATTTGGAAGTAAACAATTGGATAAGATGCCTTTGACTGCTGTAGCATTATGATTTCCCTTCATCAGAACCAAGTGGCCAAACATGTCCCAGCATGACAATTCCATTGTGCACAAAGCAAACTCCATGAAGACATGGTTTGCCAAGTTTGAAGTGGATGAAGTCAACAGAGCCCGGACTTTAAACCCAATAAACACTTTTGGTATGAACTGGAATGTGAACTGCACCCCTCCTCACCTGACATCAGTGCCTGACCTCACTAATGCTCTTGTAGCAGAATGAGCAAATCCTCACAGCCACACTCCAAGGTCGAGTGGAAAGCCTTCCAAGAAGAGTGGAGGTTATTACAACAGCAAAGGGACACTAAATCTGGAATGGGATCTTTATAAAGCACATAAGTGGGTGATGGTTAGGTGTCTACAAACTTTTGGTCATATAGTGTAGCTTGCATAGTTAGTACTAATCGGATCTAACTTTAAAAGTCAATATTGAAAACCACTGGTGCATTTATTCCACTGGATCTGATATCCAGTTCAAGAACATAGAAGTGATATGTTACATTTGTTCGTATGTGATGTGTTCATACGTGATTTTATAGAAATGAAAGTTTATTTGCTTTGCAATCTGCTTGAAAAAATAAGTCTATGCACTTCCTTTCGGTGGTTCAGGAGAGAACTGACGAATTACTAAAAATGCAGCGGAAGTCTTAATCTAAAAAATGAGAACTCTGACCCTCTGCATTACTCATATGTATTTATGTCTCTCAGAGGAATCTCACAGCTGATAAAGGCTAGGATGTTCTGCTGTATGTGTCTTTTCAGACACAAATATGTCATCAGCATCTTCTCACGTTGCTGAATGACACTGGCGGTCTTATCGTTGAAGGTCCAACAAGAATGCTTGACAGCTGGCATCCAAAGCGCTATGCTAGCATTTAATTTCCAATTCATAAATCATTAAAGACTGCTGCCAAAAATATCCACTGAGGTCCTTTCTGAAGCCAACCTGCAAAGTCTGGTTGATGTTTAATCCTTTGCCAAAAGCTTATTTTGGGTTTCACTGAAGTGTGGCAGTCATGACATGTATGTAATGACCAATTTAATGGCAATCACAACCTGTTTACGATCTTCAAACTCTGTAACTCAAAATCAGTATCTATTTAATCAATCTAATTATATTGCAGTCTGGCATGCATGCTCCCATAAACAAACAAATGCACAGAGCATTTGATTTTATTTCTTAAGTTCTCGGTATTTACCAAGAAAACATCTGGCGAGAAAAGCAATTAATTTGTTAATTAGTATAGAAAAATTAGATCACTACCAGGTATTTTCTAAAGGCTTTGGAGAATTGGTTGCAATCTTGTTTTAATTGAATCATGCAAATAAGAAAAACTTTTACTCACAACTGCGTTCCCAATGAGATATCAACAAAATATAAAATAATTTTCTGTCTATAATTTCATCACTGAACAATCATTGTAAGCGTAATACCAGTATGTTCACTAAAAATGCTCATTAATTGCTGAAGACTGAAACCAAGTTCAAAGTTATTCATGGGAACAGGAAGCCATTTTTCTTCACCATGAATTTAAAGGGATGTTAAAAATTTTTAGAGTCATGTGGGAGTAGGCAGGCAGGTCATGTAACTATTGTAGAAAGAGGACTTGTCAAACTTCCTGAGACATCTTGTCCCATAAGCATTTATGCCACTTATGCAGATCCTCAATTACATCACAACTCATGGGTCTAACACTATCCATTCATCTGCATTCCTGCTTGCTGAAAGGCCTCCATTTAACACGAGTTCTGTAACCTCGATGCCTTTTACAGAGATGACACAATTTTAGCAGAACCAAGACCTACAGTGGTGCTTGAAAGTTTGTGAACCCTTTAGAATTTTCTATATTTCTGCATAAATATGACCTAAAACATAATCAGATTTTCATGCAAGTCCTAACAGTAGATAAAGAAAACCCAGTTAAACAAATGAGACAAAATATTATACTTGGTCATTTATTGATTGAGGAAAATGATCCAATATTACATATCTGTGAGTGGCAAAAGTATGTGAACCTCTAGGATTAGCAGATAATTTGAAGGTGAAATTAAAGTCAGGTGTTTTCAATCAATGGGATGACAATCAGGTGTGAGTGGGCACCCTGTTTTATTTAAAGAATAGGGATCTATCAAAGTCTGATCTTCACAACACATTTTTGTGGAAGTGTATCATGGCACGAAAAAGGAGATTTCTGAGGACCTCAGAAAAAGCGTTGTTGATGCTCATCAGGCTGGAAAAGGTTACAAAACCATCTCTAAAGAGTTTGGACTCCACCAATCCACAGTCAGACAGATTGTGTACAAATGGAGGAAATTCAAGACCATTGTTACCCTCCCCAGGAGTGGTCGACCAACAAAGATCACTCCAAGAGCAAGGAGTGTAATAGTCAGCGAGGTCACAAAGGACCCCAGGGTAACTTCTAAGCAACTGAAGGCCCCTCTCACATTGGCTAATGTTAATGTTCATGAGTCCACCATCAGGAGAACACTGAACAACAATGATGTGCATGGCAGGGTTGCAAGGAGAAAGCCACTGCTCTCCAAAAAGAACACTGCTGCTCATCTGCAGTTTGCTAAAGATCACATGGACAAGCCAGAAGGCTATTGGAAAAAAGTTTTGTGGACGGATGAGACCAAAATAGAACTTTTTGGTTGAAATGAGAAGCGTTATGTTTGGAGAAAGGAAAACACTGCATTCCAGCATAAGAACCTTATCCCATCTGTGAAACATGGTGGTGGTAGTATCATAGTTTGGGCCTGTTTTGCTGCATCTGGGCCAGGACAGCTTGCCATCATTGATGGAACAATGAATTCTGAATTTTACCAGTGAATTCTAAAGGAAAATGTCAGGGCATCTGTCCATGAACTGAATCTCAAGAGAAGGTGGGTCATGCAGCAAGACAACGACCCTAAGCACACAAGTCGTTCTACCAAAAAATGGTTAAAGAAGAATAAAGTTAATGTTTTGGAATGGCCAAGTCAAAGTCCTGACCTTAATCCAATCAAAATGTTGTGGAAGGACCTGAAGCAAGCAGTTCATGTGAAGAAACCCACCAACATCCCAGAGTTGAAGCTATTGTGTACAGAGGAACGGGCTAAAATTCCTCCAAGCCGGTGTGCAGGACTGATCAACAGTTACCGGAAACATTTAGCTGCAGTTATTGCTGCACAAGGGAGTCACACCAGATACTGAAAGCAAAGGTTCACATATTTTTGCCACTCACAGATCTGTAATATTGGATCACTTTCCTCAATAAATAAATGGCCAAGTATAATCTTTTTGTCTCATTTGTTTAACTGGGTTCCCTTTATCTACTTTTAGGACTCGTGTGAAAATCTGATGATGTTTTAGGTCATATTTATGCAGAAATATGGAAAATTCTAAAGGGTTCATAAACTTTCAAGCACCACTGTAATTAGAGATATTTAACCTCTGTAATGGCGATATTTAACTTCATCCAAATGGGAACAAGAAAAGTTCCCTTTCTCAATGCAAGCAGCACTGAGGCAATTTGTTATTTTCTATTGTCCATTTGGAAAGTCATATAAACACAACCTAAACAGTTTCAGCTTATAAGTATGTACAGTAAACGTATACAAATCACATTGCAGCTAATCAAAGCACTTTTTATGATATGGATAGTATCAAGGAAATACTAACCTGCTTGGCCAAATTCAACAGCAACATGGTTTAATGTATTCAACTGAGACTCAACGTCTGTTCCATTCCCACACCCAAGACTGTGTTAATGTGGGAAATACTCCACAAGGGACAGATAACATGTCCATGGAGTTTTAATGACTCAGGAATGGTGTTGGTCTATTTTCGAGGCTGCCTCATAGCTTTCAAAGAACATATCGACAAATGAGTAAGAGAGAAATTACACATTCTGCTTGTAGTTACATTTTGTACGTCATAAACCTATAATTGGAGGACAGTCTTCGGTAAAATTTAAATCTTGCACCTGAAAGGTATGTCGAACCCAGAACAGTGGCTTTACTTGAAACAACCACTGAAGAATCTTTTAACACTAGTCTTGGATTGCACTCAGTAAATAATGACTGACTTGTATTGCAAATAGAATATAATTTCTGATATTATTTATCCTTTGATATCTGAATTTACCAGCTACTGAAGAATTAACCTTTTAAAATCAGCAATTTATTCATTTGTTTGTATAACTCTTTGCTTGATTGTGTGACTGCTTATTGTTTGATTGTTTGTTCATTTGTTTGTTTGCTTGATTGTAAAGATAAGGGTAATATACGTACAAAGCCCTCCACAATTATTGGCACCCCTTGTAAAGATCAGTAAAAAAGGGTTAGAAAAAAATCCACCTTTTGGTGAAGTAGCTGCATCTCACTGAAGCATGTTTCCCATTTAAATTGTACATTTTTGAGTGTGTAGGAACTTTCTGTAAGCTGTAAGCTGTAAACTGTAATCCATGACTTCCTGATTTAACTGGGGTACAAATATGAGGTTATACAGGGGTCACATTCCTTTAACCATCCATCAACATGGGAAAGATAAGAGAACACACAACCCAAATGAAGTGTGTTGACCTTCATGAGTCAAGGAATGGTTCTAAAAATAGCTACTTGCCTGAAAATGTCCATTTCTACTGTTAGCGCAATAATAAAAAGTGGACACCAACTGGAACTGTTACAGGCTTGCCTGGAAGAGGACTCAAGTTTATTTTGCCCCCATGTACAGTGAGGAGGAGGGTAACAAAGGCAAAAAAAAAATCCCCAAGGGTCACTAATGGTGAATTCCAAGAAAAAGTAAAATCTTGGGTTTTCCAAGTTTCCAAAGCCACCATCAGACTCCACCTCCATGCCAACAGACTATTTGGAAGGTTTGCCAGGAAAAAGCCTTTTCTGTCAGTTAAACTCAAATGTAAACACCTGAAGTTTGCGAAACACTATGTCAACTTTGACTGGAACTGTGTTCTATTGTCTGATGTAACAAAAATGGAATGAAAAGAATCTGATCCCAACTGTAAAATATGGTGGAAGTTCTGTGATGTTTTTGGGGCTGTTTTTCCTCCAAAGACCTTGGAAACCTTGTTAGAGTATATGACATCATGGACTCCATGAAATACCAGGACATTTTAAATCCAAATCTGGCTGCCTCTGCCAGGAAACTAAAACTGGGTCGTCACTGGATCTTCCAGCAGGACAATGATCCGAAGTATATGTCCAAATCAACACAAAAATGGTTATCTGACCACAGAATCAAGCTTCTGCCCTGGCCATCTCAGTCCCCTGACCTGAACCCCATTGAAAACCAGTGGGGTGAGCTGAAGAGTAGAGAGCACAAGAGAGGGCCGAGGACCCTGGATGATCCGGAGAGATTGTGTAAAGAGGAACGGTCTCAGATGCCCTGCTCTGCATCTCCAACCTTGTAAAATGTTAGAGGAGAGACTCAGTGCTGTTTTACTGGCAAAGGGAGGTTGTATAAAGTATTAAATGCAGGGTTGCCATTAATAATTAAAGGGGGGGGGCGCATAACCTAAAGTTAGAGAAGCAGCTTTAGGACCAAAAGGTCACTGGTTTGATTCCCTGGACCAGCAGGAATGACTAAAGTGCCCTTGAGCAAGGCACCTAAACCCCACCTGCTTCCCAGGTGCTGCCCACTGCTGTGTGTGTGCGTGTGTGCTCATATTCCCTGATGGGTTAAATGCAGAGAAAGAATTTCACTGTGCTGTAATGTACATGTGATGATTAAAGGCTTAAATCCCCCCCCAAAAAAAAAAAAAAAATTGTGACATGGTTTTGTTGAAAATAATTATTTCATGATGAGGGATTTATTTTTCTCTGAATAAATTAATTTCAGTTAAAGGTTGGATTTTTTTCGGAGTTTTTTTCAAAGTCAGGTGAAGCTACTTCACCAAAACCTGGATTTTTTCCTAGCCCTTTTTACAAGGGGTGCCAATAATTGTGAAGGGCACTGTATGTGTTTGTATTTTGATATACACGGACTGCTGATCACACCACTCCCACTGCAGACTTTGCACAGTGAACAAGAATGCACTATCACGTTTACACTGTTTACAATGCTTCTCACACACACACACACACACACACACACTGTTTACATTTATTTATTCCTTTTTACATATACTACCTCAAAACGCACACTCAACTTTCCGCATATTAACAGTAAGTGATACTGGTTGGTAATATGCTGTTGTTTATGCTAGTTGTCGTTTTTTCACTGTCCTTGTTGTCTGCACTTTATGTTGTGTGTAGTTTATTGTCTGCAATGTTTGCTGCACTCTTGTACTTTATGTTGTATTTGTAGATTTGTAGTCCTGTGATCTTTAATGTAGGCGGCACAGTGGTGTAATGGTTAACACTGTTGCCTCACAGCAAGAAGGTCCGGGTTCGAGGCCAGCAGCCAGCGAGGGCCTTTCTGTGTGGAGTTTGCATGTTCTTCCCGTGTCTGCATGGGTTTCCTCCGGGTGCTCCGGTTTCCCCCACAGTCCAAAGACATGCAGGTTAGGATAACTGGTGGCTCTAAATTGACCGTAGGTGTGAATGTGAGTGTGAATGGTTGTCTATGTGTCAGCCCTTCGATGACCTGGCGACTTGTCCAGGGTGTACCCCGCCTCTCGCCCATAGTCAGCTGGGATAGGCTCCAGCTTGCCTGCAACCCTGAATAGGATGAGCGGCTACAGATAATGGATGGGTGATGTTCAATGTAGCACCATGGTCCTGGAGAAACGTTGTTTTGTTTTAACTGTATACTGTACCAATTGTATATGGTTGAAATGACGATTTAAAAAAAAAGCCTTGACCTTGATTTTGATGTTTTTATTTCTGCCGATTTATTCATTTATTTTCTATACCGCTTATCCATTGCAGGTTGCAGATGAGCTGGAGCCAATCCCAGCTGACTTTGAGTGAGATGCAGGGTACACCATGAACAGTTCAACAGTCTGTCACAGGGCTAGCACAGAGAGACAGACAGCTATTCTCAGTCACTTTCACACCTATGGGCAATTTAGAGTATCCACTTAACTTAATCTACATGTCTTTGGACTGTGGGAGGAAACCAGACCACCCAGAGGAAACAGACAAACTCCACACATGCCCCTTTTCCACCAAATCAGTTCCAGGGCTGGTTTGGGGCCAGTGCTTAGTTTGGAACCGGGTTTTCTGTTTCCACTGACAAAGAACTGGCTCTGGGGCCAGAAAAACCGGTTCCAGGCTAGCACCAACTCTTTGCTGGGCCAGAGGAAAGAACCGCTTACGTCAGCAGGGGGGCGGAGTTGTTAAGACCAACAACAATAGCAAGACCGCGAAAGGTCGCCATTTTTAAATAAGCGATGAGATATCATGGATGCAGTAAAGCAGCAGTCATCCATTATTGTTGTTGTTGCTGCTGCTGCTTCTTCTTCTTCTCCGTGTTGTTGTTGCTTCGATGTTCGCACCAAGGTTTATGCAAACACAGCGACGTAACTGACATATACAGTGACGTAATGATGTGGCTCCCCTTAGTACCCTGAGCTATGGAAAAGCAAACTGGTTCTCAGCTGGCTCGCAAGTTGAACGAGTTGTGAACCAGCACCAGCACTGGCCCCGAACCAGCCCTGGAACTGATTTGGTGGAAAAGGGGTAACAGAAAGGCCACAGGTTCAACCAGCAGCTTTGAACCCAGATCCTGCTTGCTGTGAGGCAACAGTGCTAACCAGTGCACCACTGTCCTACCCCATGTTCACTTATTACGATGTTTAATAAAATACAAACAGATATATAAATTATCTTGGAATCACACTTCTATTTAAAAAAAAAGATGGGGGATTTTGTGATATTCTTTGTCACTTCAAAAACTCCATCCATCATATTTGTTGCTCTTGTTGTATACAGCAATGCTACATAAATCCATTAGTGCTTCTTTAAGAATCATTAAATTGTCTTTAGTGCTCCCCATGAACTCAGTGACGGATATGGATGGCTGACCGTGGGGCTCGAGCCTCCCCACTGTGGCTCATGTTGGAACAGCGAATGTGTTCACTATCACATAAGCTCCCTTATCCTTCGACATTGTGCTTTTGTAATTCTACTGTGACAAGAATACAGAATAATCTGCATGTCTATGCATTAATAGGTGGTAAAGGGTTTTTAAAAAAACATTTAGGTGTTACCCAGCTCCCTCACAATTAGTCGTGTTCATATGGATTTTACAAGTATACAAAATAGGGTGTCCTGGCGAGCTCATAATTAATGGATGTCTGTTGTTCTTTTGATATATAAACTATGGCTGCCCTTCTTTGAAACCGAGCCAAACGTCCAGCGGTGCCATTCAAACACAAAGCTCAGCTGAACAGAATAAACATGAATAAGAGTCAGAGAGAGTGGTCTGCATATTTGGCTCTTGTGTTTGTCACCTTATGGTAAGGCCACTGGTTCTGTCCGGCCCACACCACTGCCATTTTTGGGGTGGAATGTGATGGACACCTTCAGACAGCATGGTCACACATAAACGACATGGATAAAATGCCACGGCATGAGTTACAGGATAGAACCATTTCTAGCTTGACAACTATACTTGGATATTTTCAAGTATATGCCTCTCCTTTGTATCAGTTTATTCCTTTAATCTGTTTCAAGGTGAAACTTTGAATGTTATTTATTTAAAAAAAAAAGATGCTGGCAATATACAAGGTCATATATTTTCTTCTTAAGAGTCTTTAAATGGATCTGTAACAGTGAAACCCATCCTGATTTCTAGGTTGCGTCTGACTGTTGGTGAACATGCCTTCGTCTCTTTATTTTGATAGTAGTGTTACCATCAATGGTGGCGCGGTGGTGAGTACTGTGCCTCACAGCAAGAAGGTTCTGGGTTCGAGCCCAGTTGCCAATGGGGGCCTTTCTGTGTGGAGTCTGCATGTTCTCCCCGTTTCTGCGTGGGTTTCCTCGTTTCCCCCACAGTCCAAAGACATGCAGTTAGGTTAACTGGCTACTCTAAATCACTCATAGGTGTGAATGGTTGATCCCAAGCCTGGAAATGGGAAGGTTGTGGCAGGAAGGGCATCTGGCATAAAACAACAACAACTATGCTCCAATTAATATGATATGTCAAGGACATGGCAGCGACCCCACACACATAAGTGGGGCAAGCTAGAAGAAGAAAGTCACCATTGAGCATCACAATGACTAATTTACCAAAGGTTGCCAGATCTATTGAAATTGACCATAATTAGAATCTAGAATTTTTTTGGCATTTTTGCTTTAGGGTTTTGGGCTTTCTAATGACTGTATGAGTGTGGAGAGGGAAGAAGGTGGTGCCTGTCCTGGTGACAGCTGTATTATCTTTTGGAATGTGCAGTCAGTCTTTTCCAACAATGATCCCAGCAGTTTCCACCACACTTCCAGACAAGTGAGTGTGACTGACATGCAGAGAGAGAGAGAGAGAGAGAGAGAGAGAGAGAGAGAGGTGGGGGGAAATGTGTCATTTGACTTTCAGACCCCTCATTTAATAAGATGAGGTGCAGAGAGTAATTGCTGACCTGTATAATATTAATTAGTGTTACCTCTAACGTCAGCAAATAAAACCTCAAATGCATAAACATGCTCCCATAGATTAAGAATCAAATTTAATAATTGCTGTATTGTATTATGATTAAGCTTAGATCAATTATAAATGTATATTTGATGTGGATAAGAATTTGTCATTCATTTGTTATAATGTTATATTCTATATATGTATAATTCTTGGTATACCTGTAAGGTTTCCAATGTGAACTACTGTGCTTCCAAATATTCTCACTGAAGTTCAGTTTGATCCATAATTACTCTGTTTAATTTATTTCTACAGTCAATTTCGAAGACACCGCATGTGCTATCCATGCACACATGTTCACTTTCACTATATTATGCCATAATGCCATTGTTTAAAGCACACTTATGAAGGGAAAAATGAAATAGTCTGAAATAAACTGCAATGTTTTCAGTACTAAAGCCCAATGTTTTTTCTGTATGCCCCAGTGTAGAATCATACATGTATTAACCAACATTGTCCCCTAGTGTACAGAGAGAAGATTTGCTGGAAACTCGAACCCAGACTATATTTAGTTAGCTATATTACACATGCATAGATGCATACTGATAATGTTGATAATTAATTTAGGAGGGAAAGAATGAAAATTAAGCATAATCAGTTTTATAAATGCTAATATATAGTATGGGTGGCACAGTGGTGTAGTGGTTAGCACGGTCGCCTCACAGCAAGAAGGTTCTGGGTTCGAACCCAGCGGCCGGTGAGGGCCTTTCAGTGCGGAGTTTGCATGTTCTCCCCGTGTCTGCGTGGGTTTCCTCCGGGTGCTCCAGTTTCCCCCACAATCCAAAGACATGCAGTTAGGTTGACGTGGGGTGGCCTTGGGCTGAGGTGCCCTTGAGCAAGGTACCTGACCCCTGACTGCTCCCCGGGTGCTCTGGTGTGGCTGCCCACTGCTCTGGGTGTGTGCGTGTGTTCACTGCTTCAGATGAATTAAATGCAGAGGATGAATTTCACTGTGCTTAAAGTGTGCATGTGATGAATAAAGGTTTCTTCTTCTAGTAGTGTAGTTAGGTGCAAATGTACTTGTACAAATTATTGTATTGGACACCAAAAAAAAAGGCATATGTTGGTAGCATTATTTGCCAACAAACTAGTCAGAATATATTGTAATATATTTTCATGGATATACAATAGTGTGCAAAAGTCTTAGGCACATGTAAAGAAATGCTGTAGACCAAAAATGGCTTAAAAAATAATGAAACGAAATGTTTCAACATTCACAAATACCATTAACAGCAGGAAGCCATAATAAATGAAACAAAGTCAGTATTTGGTGTGAGACGACCCTTGGTTTGAAATAAAAAATAAAATTAAAAAACGTTGTCTCTGGTCCCATGAGTGCAGTTTTATAAGGAAATGATCTATAGGTTTTGCTGAGCATCTTACAGAACCAGACACAGTTCTTCTGGACATTTTGACTGTCACGCTCGCTTTTTAATTTTGCACCAAAACCCAGTAGCCTTCATTCTGTTTTCAGATTAAAAAAGGAAAGTGCTCTCTTATGTAATGTAATATGCTGCACAGATACATACATTCTTCCCTCCGTAACATTTCATTTTGTCCTGGAAAATGAACGAACGTTTGGACTCAAAAAAACTTTTTTGTACTGACTCGATAATGTAGAAGTGATAAAACAGAAATCTATAACAAAGTTTGTATAAAAAAAAAATAGGATGCCTAAGGCTTTTGCACAGTATCCTAAAGTATATGTTTCCTTCTTATTAGTCTTAATCCAAAATCTTGCTGGAAATGCTTTCTTTAAAAAAGTTTGAAGATGAAACTCATCCTGGGGATATTTAGTTCACAAAAGCCTTGCAAAGGACACAAGTCTGGAACTTATTTGAATGGAAAGCACGACTAAGTTTGTTTTCTTACTTTTTATTTTACTCGCAATTCTGTTTTTTAATCTATACAGTTTTTTGATTTGTCATCCCTTAAACTTAAAATCCAATCTAAAACTATGTTTATATTGCTGTGAAGTCAGTATAAGTTGTGCTAATGGTGAACCTACCACTTTTAATTTAGACTATGATGACAAAGCTACTACAATCGTCTCAGCAAGATTCCAATCATAGTCATGAAGGACATGTTGGACGCTCTGCTATACAAATACAATATGCTCTAGTTAACAGCCAAATTTCTCTTCCCTTTACAAGTTAACAGGCCCCCAGTTTAGGTGCTCTTGGCTCGGGCCAGATGGCTGTGTATGTGCCTGCTATGAAGTGGCGTGTGCTTCAGCCAGGCAATTATCCCCAGCCTTCATCTGACTAAAATATAATGGCTCCTTCTGGGCACAGGCCTCCATCTTTTCATAGCACCTAAATAAGGGGGTATGTCTTCCAAATCACCCTCAGTGTAAGAGCTGGGATTTATCCATGACATTACACTCCACTTCTCCTAATGAAGATCATTTATTGCTTTTTGATGATATGTGCTGAGAACCTGTGACATAAGACCATAATGACTGAAGCAATTAAACGCTGTCACCACACAGAAAACCAAGACAGCCAGAGGATTGGAGCTGTGCGTTTAATTTGTTAAAGACTAGGGTATGTATGATTATTTGTGATGTACAACACAGTGCAATCCGATCTACAATCTCTAACCATGATGTAGCATAAAAAGAGAGACAAAAAAATGTTTAACCAAAGAAAAATTGAAGATTAAAGAGGCAAAATACACACTGACCAATGAGAGAATAGAGACAAACATTTGTACAGTCCTAATTAATGAAGTAAGAAATTATAACAAAATTGCGAAAGCTATTCACGTCCAAACACACATTCTTTTTTCCAGAACTTCAGCCTAACAACGAACTACAAACCCTGTCACATGATCCGCTACCTCATTCACCAAATCGCACACTCCCATAAATAAACCAGACTTTCTGTGTATCTTTGCAAAGTCTTGTTCCTAGCATTCCACTAGTTACGTTCCTCAGTCTTTTGTTTGTACAGACATTTTATTTACTGACCTCCTTATACTTTGCCTTTGGTACAAACTCTTTCTGGCTGAGCTGAAAAGAAACAAAAATGTTTCTTGCGTTGAAATGTTTGTATCTAATGTTATAACATATGTTACGGTAAGTTATAGCTTGGCTATGAAAAGACATCAAGATTTTAGAAATCTGTCTGTCTTCAAAAACACATACACACACATATATATATATATATATATATATATATATATATATATATATATATATATATATATATATATATACACAACCCCGATTCCAAAAAAGTTGGGACAAAGTACAAATTGTAAATAAAAACAGAATGCAATAATTTACAAATCTCAAAAACTGATATTGTATTCACAATAGAACATAGACAACATATCACATATCGAAAGTGAGACATTTTGAAATTTCATGCCAAATATTGGCTCATTTGAAATTTCATGACAGCAACACATCTCAAAAAAGTTGGGACAGGGGCAATCATGCCGCTTTTCCACAACAAACGCGGCTGAGCCGTGCCGTGCTGAGTCGAGCTGAGTCGAGCTGAGTCGAGCTGAGCGGGGCTGTTGGAGTTGCATTTCGACTACAACCGTGCTGAACCGTGCTGGCTGGAAGTGGGTGGACACATTGGATGGAGTTAGCGAAAGTGGGTGGACGTCACGTGATGTCGTTAAGCAGCGAAACAGTGACATCAGTGAGCTTTTAAGCGGTAGTCTCACAACCCAAATAGTAAACAATAAACATGGAGGACATGGAGTCGTTAGTGTTGCTGGTCTTGGTGCTGTGGCTTGTTGTCACCGACAACGCCAACAGATACTGGCAAGAGCGTATAGATGATGCGAGGCGCATAAGGCTTCAGAAATTCTCGTAATTCGTAATTCTTCTTCTTCCGGGTTTGCGGTGTTTACAGATCCCAGCGTGCTCGCGGGGCGTGTGTGGGCATGTGAGGACACGCCTCCTCACCAATCAGTGCACAGGGGAGTGTCTGCTCACGCCCCCAGCCTCACTCGGCTCGCTTTGGCTCGCTTCAGCCCCACTCCAAAACGGTGCGAGTTTTAGGGGCTAAGCAGGGCTGAAGCGAGCCGAGTCGTGCTGTTTTTTGGTAGTCGAAACGCGAGCCGTGTTGGGCTGAAGTGAGCTGAAGCGAGCTGAAGTGAGCTGAAAAAGCGTAGTGGAAAAGGGCCATAAGAGGCTGGAAAAGTTAAAGGTACAAAAAAGGAACAGCTGGAGGACCAAATTGCAACTCATTAGGTCAATTGGCAAAAGGTCATTAACATGACTGTTAATGACCTATAATGACTGCTAATTCTGCGTCGACAAATAGTGGAGCAATATCAGAAAGGAGTTCGACAGTGTAAAATTGCAAAGAGTTTGAACATATCATCATCTACAGTGCATAATATCATCAAAAAATTTAGAGAATCTGGAAGAATCTCTGTGCGTAAGGGTCAAGGCCGGAAAACCATACTGGGTGCCCGTGATCTTCGGGCCCTTAGATGGCACTGCATCACATACAGGCATGCTTCTGTACTGGAAATCACAAAATGGGTTCAGGAATATTTCCAGAGAACATTATCTGTGAACACAATTCACCGTGCCATCCGCCGTTGCCAGCTAAAACTCTATAGTTCAAAGAAGAAGCCGTATCTAAATATGATCCAGAAGCGCAGACGTCTTCTCTGGGCCAAGGCTCATTTAAAATGGACTGTGGGAAAGTGGAAAACTGTTCTGTGGTCAGACGAATCAAAATTTGAAGTTCTTTATGGAAATCAGGGACGCCGTGTCATTCGGACTAAAGAGGAGAAGGACGACCCAAGTTGTTATCAGCGCTCAGTTCAGAAGCCTGCATCTCTGATGGTATGGGGTTGCATTAGTGCATGTGGCATGGGCAGCTTACACATCTGGAAAGACACCATCAATGCTGAAAGGTATATCCAGGTTCTAGAGCAACATATGCTCCCATCCAGACGACGTCTCTTTCAGGGAAGACCTTGCATTTTCCAACATGACAATGCTAAACCACATACTGCATCAATTACAGCATCATGGCTGCATAGAAGAAGGGTCCGGGTACTGAACTGGCCAGCCTGCAGTCCAGATCTTTCACCCATAGAAAACATTTGGCGCATCATAAAACGGAAGATACAACAAAAAAGACCTAAGAAAGTTGAGCAACTAGAATCCTACATTAGACAAGAATGAGTTAACATTCCTATCCCTAAACTTGAGCAACTTGTCTCCTCAGTCCCCAGACGTTTACAGACTGTTGTAAAGAGAAAAGGGGATGTCTCACAGTGGGAAACATGGCCTTGTCCCAACTTTTTTGAGATGTGTTGTTGTCATGAAATTTAAAATCACCTAATTTTTCTCTTTAAATGATACATTTTCTCAGTTTAAACATTTGATATGTCATCTATGTTCTATTCTGAATAAAATATGTTATTTTGAAACTTCCACATCATTGCATTCCATTTTTATTTACAATTTGTACTATGTCCCAACTTTTTTGGAATTGGGGTTTTATATATATATATATATATATATATATATATATATATATATATATATATATATATATATATATATATATATATATATATATTAATCTAAATAAATCAACTAGTTACTCAAGAAAGGTTGATGTGACTTGGGGATGTATTGGGCCTTTCAAAGTAGACTGTTACCTTCCCACTCTGTAATGGGCATAGAAAGAAAACTGGAAAACAGAACAGGCCAGTTACAAAAGTGCATGCATCTTACATAGAATCTCCTCTTATTTTTATGGTACCACCCCCATTAACATACAACCAGCCATAGCAATCTGAATCAAGATGATAGAGCTGTGCCAACTCTGTTGTAGTCAACCACCAGTCGGCAAACCGTAAGTAAAACGTTCAAATTTCCAAAAAATCAAACATTAAAGGCTGTACAGGATATTGTAATACATGGACTGAACCTGGGCGGCACGGTGTTGTAGTGGTTAGCGCTGTCGCCTCACAGCAAGAAGGTCCGGGTTCGAGCCCCGTGGCCGGCAAGGGCCTTTCTGTGCTGAGTTTGCATGTTCTCCCCATGTCCGTGTGGGTTTCCTCCGGGTGCTCCGGTTTCCCCCACAGTCCAAAGACATGCAGGTTAGGTTAACTGGTGACTCTAAATTGACCGTAGGTGTGAATGTGAGTGTGAATGGTTGTCTGTGTCTATGTGTCGGCCCTGTGATGACCTGGCGACTTGTCCAGGGTGTACCCCGCCTTTCACCCGTAGTCAGCTGGGATAGGCTCCAGCTTGCCTGCGACCCTGTAGAACAGGATAAAGCGGCTAGAGATAATGAGATGAGATGGACTGAACCTTATTTCGCTTGCATCACCCACCAATCAAAGCCCTCGGGTAACATTAGTCGATCAGCGAACATTAACATTTTTTCCACAGCGCAAAATTTCGATAAAACATGTAGTTCGCTAGGCCACGTTATCTGAATTGACAATACTATTGTGTATTTTTTTAAATTTGCACCCACCGTGCACTGAGGTGAGCTCCTACCGTATAAGCACTCATATTACCGAAGGTTCTTTGTTTTTCACTACTTCACACAGTTAGCTGCTGTTAGTTCTAGTTAGCTTGGCAAGGTAGCTTACCCAGTGTCAGAGCTGTGATTGGGCATACAAGCTGTGTGAATATTATATGTACAAAGTTTCGGGAATATTTGTTTCATTATGTACACGAGCGTCTGGATGTCGTCATAAAAACGGCAATGTGAAGACCATAGCAAAAGAATTCTGTGGGTAAGGATGACAGAGTTCTCATTTAAAGATGTTAGCCAATCAGAGTGAAGCTATTTACATATTTAATTTTTAAAAGCATAGCAGCAAAACCAGTCTGCTTTATCCTTAGGATTTTCATAGCATGCCAAAATACTATGACAAAAAAAGAACCAAGGTGTGTATGTACTGCATGTGTGTGTGTGGTTTTTTTTAATAAAAAAAAAACTCTCAAACTTTTACAAACGCATCTCGGGGAATAATATAAAATAATTCAAAAGTGTATGGCATGTCACCTTTAAAGGAGCTTAGAGTCTAAAATTGTTAAATCTCCAAGAGTGTAAATAACTGAAAGTATAAATAAGTATAATTCTCTGAACCTGTTTATCTAAAAAAAAAAAGTAAAATGCTACAATCATGTTCTCTCAGTTCTGTCTAGCAGTGTGGCACGAGGCCTGGTAGTGAGGTTTCTCTGTGCATTTGCGGGTTGGTGGAGTTCTCCTCATCCTGAAGAGCCCCCATCATAGAACCCAGTGTCCCGTAGCCGCTCACAGCGCTCTCCACCTGAGCCGACACACACATTGTGACCTCTGATGTCTCTGGTATGTAAAGACCTTCAGGCTGGGAAACCGGCGTGGTTCTTTCACTCACACTCTGTACTGTGATAGTGGACTGGAAATTCCACACACACAAGAAGAAAATTGTAAGACATAATGAGTTTAGAGTCCTCAAGCAAATAAGATTTAATTTTAATATCGGGTGATATTTAATAGGCATGAATGAACAAAGAATAGTATTGAAACACATGGTCACTCCCGACACATAGGTTTAATGATTGCTTCCTTCTGTAACATGAGGTGGGAATACACCCTGAATGGGATGCCAATCAATCTCAGGACACCGTTGTCATGTCCATGTGCATTGGCGCTCGGAGCACACAGTGCACATCATGGACTGCTACTCGCGCGCAGCACTGCACTCTAGCTCATTAGAACTAACTGCCATGGACCTGTACCTGATTAGAGTGCAATCACAGCGTGTACATATAAGGACTCTCACAACACAGGGACTGGGTGAATTATATGCGCTGTACCTTGTGTCTCATGTTACCAAGCCTTTGTTCATTGTATTGCTTTCCTGGTTTTGACTTGCTTTTGTATTTTGGACTTTGCTTTTGACATTACCTCTGATATTCTGTTTGTGCCTCGGATGACCCTTGCCTGTTTTTCGACTCTGCATATTTTGGATCTGTTTTCTAGCATGCTTTTAATTACATCTGTCCACCACCTTCACATGACAGATATTTCCTCTATTATTACTCTTCTTCTTCTTCTTCTTCTTTTTCCCAAATGTTCTACATACTGTACTTCTTCTAGGACAGTACCAGTCAAAGGTTTGGACACCTTCTAATTCAGTTTTGTTTTCTTTATTTTTATGAATTAAAAGACACTTCATGTCTTAACGTAATGATGGATGTTTCTCTTTACTGAGTTGAGCGGTTCTTTATATAATATGGATTACTACAGTTGTGGAATAGGACTATTTACTGTATTTTTATTATTTACTATTAACTGTTTGATCTCAAATGCATTAAGAAGGCAAGAAATTGCACTAATTTACTTTTGACGAGGCAGACCTGTTAATTGAAAAGCATTCCAGGTGACTACCTCATGAAGCTGGTTAAGATAATGCCAGTAGTGTGCAAAGAGCTTTTGATCACAACATACTACATGACAAACTTATCACCTATGGATTTAACGGTTCTGCCCTATATTGGCTAAAAGACTATTTGACTTACAGAAAACAGTTCATCTCTAATCGAAATAACAATTCTTCCCAAAATGTCATAACATGTGGTGTACCCCAAGGATCCATTCTCGGTCCCCTTTTGTTTCTGATTTATGTCAATGACTTGGCATCGGTATCAAAGAAATTATTTACTTTGTTATTTGCAGACGATACAAATTTATTTAGTATGTCCCACAAAAATTTTGACACCTTAGTGATATATATATAAATAAAGAATTGTGCAAGGTAAATCAATGATTCAAGGCGAATAAATTGTCCCTTAACATTAAAAAAAACAAATTTCATTATCTTTGTAGGCAGGAACAAGAAATACGATAAAGAAAAAGCTAGAATCTATATAAATGACAAACCTATCAATCAGGTAAGTCACACTCACTTTTTAGGTATATTGATAGACAAAAAACTTACATGGAAGAATCATATTGGTTTTATTAGCAAAAAAATTTCCAAGAACATAGGTATCATAAGAAAAGTCAAAACCTTGCTCTCACGAAACATATTTATGACCCTTTACGACAGTTTGATATATCCTGATTTAATATATTGCAATATTATCTGGGCTAGTACTTACACAACGTCCATCAAACCACTCTATCAACTACAAAAGTGCTTTGTTAGAATCGCAGCCAATGCCTCTTTTATAGCACACTCAGTGGCTCTGTTTCAAGATTTAAAAGTTACGACTGTGTATAACATCAACAAACTACAAATTGCCTTATTTGTTTATAAAATTGTCCATAATAGCTCTTGTTTACCTGATCAATACAAAGGTTTTTTCGATTTCAACTCAGATATCCACCACCACAGTACAAGACAGCAGAATCTTTTAAGATCAATTATGACAAAATCTAGTAAAAAACAATTTACAATAATGTTTAGAGGCCCCACCATACGGAACAATTTAAGCCAACTACAGCAAACTTGTCTGTTATTACCCAGTTTTAAAAATCTTCGAAAGATGGATTTTATAGAACACCCAAGCACTACTTCCACCTGATTTGTTTGTTTTCCTTGTTTCAGTTATCCGCTTTTCCTTTTATGTTTAATAATTTATTAGTTTCATTTTGAATTTCATTTCATAGATTTCAAGACTCCTTATTTGTTTTTCATATGTGTAAGCTTCCGATGTATATAGATACTTTATTATATAATTTTGATTTGTTTGTTTCATTAGTTAATTTTGTTTGCTTATGTATGTATACCTTAATTACAATGCTAGCATTCTCATATTTAATTTCATAGATTTCAAGACTTTTGTCTTCATATGTGTAAGCTTCCGATGTATATAGATACTTTATTGTATAATTAACCCCGCCGACAGTAGTCGGAGGGGTTATTATTTTCACCTGCGTCAGTCTGTGTGTGTGTGTGTGTGTATCTGTCTGTCTGTCTGTCTGTCTGTCTGTCTGTCTGTCTGTCTGCAAGATATCTCAAGAACCAATGGATCGATTTGGACCAAATTTTGTACATGTGTTGCCAATCACCCAGGAAGGAAACCATTAAATTTTGGAGGTCAAAGGTCAAAGGTCAAGGTCATGGCAGAACTTCGAAATTTTCGCCCAATGTATTTTAATAGGGAAAAGGCGGGGTTTGCACTCGTTAGAGTGTCCCTGTCTAGTTTTGATTTGTTTCTTTCATTAATTAATTTTGTTTGCTTATGTATGTATACTTTAACTACAACGCTAACATTCTCATATTTTTAAATTTTGGGGGAGGCCCACGAAAAACCATATAGGTTTCTGGCCTCCCCTGCATGTTTTTTTGTTTTTTTTAATTGCTATTATTATGATTTAATGTCCTTATACATGCGAATAAACAATAACAATAAGGTAAACATTGGCTACTCTGAAGAATCTATAGTAAGAAATATATTTTATTTTTTAACACATTTTTGTTTACCACATAATTCCTGATATGTTCCATATGTTATTTCATAGTTTTGGTATCTTCAGTTTTGTTCTCCAATGTCGAAAATAGTCAAAAAACAAACAAACAAACAAACAAACAAACAGATGATTAGGGGTGTACAAACTTTTGATTGCTACTGTATATACAAGCCTTTTTAACTAGTATGAGTCACGAATGAGTATTTAGGAAATATATTTTGACAAACTGTATGAGATTCTTCTAATTGATAAATTAAAACAGTGATTTGAACTTAGGTTTTTGGACTTTACTGTGTTTTCTGTAGTTTGTCCTTCTATAACATATGCCATGTTCTCCAAGTTTTATCTAATTTGACTAAAGGGACACCTTATGGAAAAGTTATGGATCAGGGGAAACACTCCCCTGCACTAGAACCTGGATGAGGCTAGATTTGCGCAATACTTTATATAATATGTGTAACAATGCATATGCATTCATAATACTTTTTCCGAATATTTCATAATATACCTATACTCACATTCGCCAAGGAGACATTACTCCCTATAGGGGTATTTTTCTTTCTGGAGAGGTTCGGGTTCCAGTGGCACACCAGACTGTCATTCTGGACACTGTAGTTTTTGTGGCCGATCAACCAGTAGGTGTTCATTTTTCCTTTTCCCTGAAAAATAAATCTGAGAATCTGAACTTTGGTATGCAAGAGCCTTTAGGGATATTTCACACAATTGTGATACAAATTGGATGTGATCACCTTTGCATTAACAAATGTTTCCTGAATTTGTAATCGAAACAACTGTTTAAAGTTGTGCTGCTGTTTCCTGTAGCACACAAAACCTCCACATCTTAATCACGATACTCTTGCACATTGTAAATTGCGAAATGGATTCTCACCTTCACTTCGATCTCTCCCCGTAATTGGAGCTCATAGGCGTTGTCTTTCATCAGAGCCAGGTAAGTTGCAGAGCTGGCATGGATCTTTTGAGCTGAAACAACAGTAGACAAAAGAATAATTTACTTCATAGGTTTTTTTTTTCAGCTTTAGTACAACCCAAATTCTTTTCCTTTTAGAGTTTTACACTTATATAAACCAAAACAATTGACACTTGCTGAAACAGCCACTAAAAACAGTAACTGTGATCATGCAGAAAGCAAAACTATCTTAATATCACATACGAATTGTTCAAAGATACCACTGTGTAGGAGTGTAAGTATGAGCAATAATTATGATTATTTTTTTCGCGGTCCAAATCCTGCGCTCTGATTGACTGGCGAGCGGGTCCGTATCCTACGGTACGGACCCCAGTTACGGACCCCGGTTACGGACCTCTGGGGACTCGCTCATTCACAACAACAACAAACATAGTAGCAGTTTTTGTTAACATTTATCTTTTTTTATAAGATTTATTTATAAGATTTTTATCAAAAATCTTATACATTTCTGCCAGCATTTCTCAGGAGAATAGCATTAATTTTACAGCATGGATAGCGATAACAACAGTGTTCACAGCGAAAGCGAGTTTTACAACCCTGAGGAAGAAGAAATAAAAGAAAACATTTCAGGAGAAAGCTAAAAACCTGTAACTTGCTAACGCCGAGCAAAAACATGGCTGAATCTTGAATGACTCCTATTTGTATAAATAAGGGACTACATAGGCGGCAAAAAGTAGTTTTTTTCCTATCATGGAAGTGCACTTGTATACTGAGGAGGAAGCCATTTGCATTACAGCCGTGAATGAGGATTCAAAATAGTATTAATTTTACAGCATGGATAGCGATAACGACAGTGTTCACAGCGAAAGCGAGTTTTACTACCCTGAGGAAGAAGAAATAAAAGAAAACATTTCAGGAGAAAGATAAAAACCTCTAACTTGCTAACGCCAAGCAAAAACATGGCTGAATCCTGAATGACTCCCATTTGTATAAATAGGGGATTACATAGGCGGCAAAATGTAGTTTTTTTTCCTGCCATGGAAGTGCACTTGTATACCGAGGAGGAAGCAATTTGCATTACAGCCGTGAATGAGGATTCAAAATGGCGGCTCGGCTCGGTTTTCCCTTTCGGGCGCTCTCGTTTTCTGTTAGAATTTGGTAAAGAAAAAAATAAATATCTTATTTACCAGCTTAAGGTCGGTCCGTATGGTGAAATACCGTGACCTCGGCCTTGAATACTGACCTCGGCTCAGAGGGCCTCGCTCAGTCCTTTCAAGACCTTGGTCACGGTATTTCACGATACGGACCTCCCAGCTGGTAAATAACATACATGTAATTTTTAAAAAATAAAGCAAATGGATAGCACGACATTCACGTTTTTTTAAAATTGCAATTTAATCTGATGATTACCCAAACAGCTTATTTTGAAATATTAATTATCACCTGGCTAAAGCAAATTGTGATTTCTTACATTATGTGTGGAAAAAACAACGTCCACATGGTGTGTAAGAGATTCAATGCTGTCGTTAATTGATTAATTTAATACTTTTAATCTTACATTAATAGTAGTGTTAACATTTATGTTATGTTCATTTTGCTCCATCTGTAAAGTGACCTGTCTATGGCAGCACTGTTTATATTGAGAAATCACATCTACTGATTATTTATCTTCCTTCAAAAGACTTTTATAATAGCATGGGTTTCTTTAAAGGAAGGGTTTGGGTATTTTAAATTATAATTAAAAGTTATTCCACAAAACTGAGTCATACGTGAGCTGATAGCTGACAAGGCGCGTAGCTCTGAGTTGGCTATAAGCCATGTACGACAAGATTGAGTGGAATAACTGTTTTATTATATCCACATTCACTGGATTTTCAGAAACTGAGCATTTGTATTTTTTTTGCAAATTCGATAAATAAAAACTTTATACAAAACGTCCAACAAAATAATTTTCGCTTCGAATGTGAACAAACCAGCGAAATGACAGTTGTGAAAAATGCGATAATAATAATTCTTGAAAAATAAAAATAAGATACTTTCATTCCATATTTTGTTACCTTTTTTTGTATTTTTTGGGGTTTTGTTTTCGAGTAGAGTTTTTATTTCGTCCTCGGTTGGTTCAGCAACATGTGCTGCCATTTTCTTCTTCTTCAGGTTTTTTTTTGATAGTTGGCAAACCAGCTTAAAGGTGTATTACTGCCACTGACTGGGCTGGAGTGTGGAACAGGAGATACTGGGGGGGGTGTTCTATTCTTTTAGCTATTTCTCATCTCATCTCATTATCTCTAGCCGCTTTGTCCAGTTCTACAGGGTCGCAGGCAAGCTGGAGCCTATTCCAGCTGACTACGGGCAAAAGGTGGGGTACACCCTGGACAAGTCGCCAGGTCATCACAGGGCTGACACATAGACACAGACAACCATTCACACTCACTTTAGAGTCACCAGTGAACCTAACCTGCATGTCTTTGGGGGAAACCGGAGCACCCGGAGGAAACCCACACGGACACGGGGAGAACATGCAAACTCCGCACAGAAAGGCCCTCGCTGGCCACGGGGCTTGAACCCAGACGTTCTTGCTGTGAGACAACAGAGCTAACCACTACACCACCGTGCCATTTCTGTTTCTTCTAAATACTTGATAACAAAGTGACATACACTAACTGACTTGATGCGCTCCACCATTTTGTTTTTCTCTACTCACGGTATATGAGCTGATAGCCTAGAAGTAGAGTAGCCAATCAGAGAGTGTGATTGCTCATGTCTAGTGAATGTGGATAAAATGATCTATGAATATGTGATAGAGATATCCATTTGGCATGCTTGCAACTTGTTTTGGCTATCTTCAGTTCAATCCTTGAAACTTATCTTTGCTCACACCGCTGCTCTCTGTTTTTCATAAGGCTATCCTGATCAGGATATTCAACTCTCCATCACCCGTTGAAACTACCCCATCACACTCAGCCAACTCATATTACATTTTCCAATCATATTGCTACACCACACTCTTGAATGTGGATATACAGTTGTGTTGGGGAAAAAAAATAGCAGTACAACATCAGTGACCTGCTGAACCACTGTTATTAGTAGTAGTGATATTTCTGAATGGCAAATAATTTACTTGTAGATGTAGTAGTGTAATAGAAAAACAACAGACCTCACTGTCATGACATGCACACTGCTTGTTCTGAGTAACTGACTCATTCATTGAAAGGGGCATGTTCAAAATAATAGTGGTGTGGAGTTTAATTAGAGAATTCATTAATTCTGTGACAAAACAGGTGTCATTAATTATTCTTTATGAAGGAAGAAGGGAAGCGGATGTTTCACACATTGTTATAAAATATATTTCCTTCTGAATTGCTCAGTAAAATGGGCTGTTCCAAACATCATTCGGAGGAACAAAATAATCTGATGAAAAAGCTGATTAGAGAGGGGAAACTGTATAAAGAAGTTCAGCAAATTATAGGATGCTCAGCTAAAATGATCTCAGATGCTTTAAAATGGCAACAAAAACCCGAAACGTGCGGAAGAAAACGAGCAACTACTGTTAAAACGGATTGAAGAATAGTCAGAATGACTAATCATCCAGTCCAGATCCAATCATCACCTCCAGAAAGGCCAAAGATGATGTAAAATTACCTATAAGTACTGTTACAGTCAGAAGACGTTTGATCGAAACTATCAGCAAGATAGTTTCGATAAAGCACCATTGTTGAAAAAAAAAACGGCACGTGCAGAATCAGTAAAAAAATTACCAAGGAACACATCGATTGGCCCAAAGAGAAATGACGTAACATTCCATGGACTGATGAGAGTAAAATTGTTCTTTTCAGGTCTCGTGGTCATCAACAGTATGTCAGACGACCTCCGGGTACTGAATTCAAACCACAGTACACTGTGAAGACAATGAAGCACAGTCGTGCAAAAATCATGGTACAGGGATGTTTTTTATACTACGGTGTTGGGCCTATTTATCATACACCAGGGATCATGGATCAGTTTGAATACATCAAAATACCTGAAGAGGTTATGTTGCCATATACCGAAGAGGAAATACCCCCAAAATGGGTGTTTCAACAAGACAACGACCCCAAACACATGAATAAGCGAGCAACATCTTGGTTCCAGACAAAAAGGATTGAGGTAATGGAGTGGCCAGTTCAATCCCCTGACCTCAACCCCATTGAACCTGTGGGGTGACATTAAAATGCAGTTTCTAAAGCAAAACCCAAAAATTCACAGGAACTCTGGAATGTAGTTCGTTCATCCTGGGCTGAAATACCTGTTTACTGGGGCCAGAAGTTGGTTGACTTGATGCAACACAGATGTGCAGCAGTTATGAAAAACAATAGTTATGCAACTAAACATGAGTTCAGTTTGAAGAGAAAAATGTCAACACTGCTATTTTTTTAACAGATTAATATTCCTTTTCTTTGCTTCCTGTAAAAGAATAACGCAGACTTGATAAAATTTGTGAATCCTTTGATTTGGAATTGAATGTGTAATGTTTCCACTAGGGCGGCACGGTGGTGTAGTGGTTAGCGCTGTCACCTCACAGCAAGAAGGTCCTGGGTTCGAGCCCCGTGGCCGGCGAGGGCCTTTCTGTGTGGAGTTTGCATGTTCTCCCGTGTCCGCGTGGGTTTCCTCCGGGTGCTCCGGTTTCCCCCACAGTCCAAAGACATGCAGGTTAGGTTAACTGGTGACTCTAAATTGAGCGTAGGTGTGAATGTGAGTGTGAATGGTTGTCTGTGTCTATGTGTCAGCCCTATGATGACCTGGTGACTTGTCCAGGGTGTACCCCGCCTTTCGCCCGTAGTCAGCTGGGATAGGCTCCAGCTTGCCTGTGACCCTGTAGGACAGGATAAGTGGCTGCAGATAATGGATGGATGGATGTTTCCACTACATTTGAAATATGGAAATAAAAGCTATTAAAAAATATTTCACTTTATTCCCTTTGTTAATGCACTGCTATTTATTTGAACACAACTGTATACTCATGTTTGTCTTTCAATAAACTGAGCAACATCTCTGAACAGCTGTGTCTGCGTAAGTGACCGTTGCTCCCAGATCGATCTGCGAGACAGAATCTCCGGATCTCCTAGGCAGCGGAGGACTTATATTTCTAGATAACTCATACTTTATCAATTCAACTTTCTTCAGTACAGACAAATCAAAACCTATCAATAAATCTGATGTGCCTTTCAATAACTAATAATACTATTTTAGACAAACAATATCACGAATGAGCGCAAAAACTGTACTCGTATATCCCATTTTGTTGAACTCATTAAATTCATGGCATGCTAAAAGGGCACACAGTTTAGCAGTAAATAAAGAGATGCTCTGATGACTTAAACCTAAAATGAAGAATGATACAATCATGGCTGAAATGGAGGCCTGTCTCTATGGTGATGTAGTAACTGAAAATATTCATGAACATCACAGCAGCAAAAAGCACTGCGAAAACAAGCCTTTCAACTCTGGGCAAAAGCTGTCTTTATTTCCATACAAGTTTTAGATCTTGATGTTGGACCATATACAATTTATCTATGAATAGTAAGAAAAGTCTGATTAGCTAATCGGTGGATGAAAATATGATCATGGGAAAGTTGTGAACATATGAAAGTGTTATGAAAAGGACATACGCAGGCTGGTGGATTCCATTCGGGAGGCTGTGTTTACTGTGTCTCCAAACAGGCAGTACCTGGGCATCTTGTAGCCTACAATTCCAGCTACACATGGTCCTGTAGTACATGGACCACAGATGATTTTTTTTATTTTTCCCTGTAAATAAAATCTCAAAACCCTTTTCGGTGAAAAACTTGAACAGTTATAGAGTAATTACAGGTTTGCATATCATATAATTGACTTACAATATTGATATCATCAGTACTGTCTTTATTTGATAATGTAACCCTACAGCGGTGCTTGAAAGTTTGTGAACCCTTTAGAATTTTCTAGATTTCTGCATAAATGTGACCAAAGACATCATCAGATTTTCACACAAGTCCTAAAAGTAGATAAAGAGAACCCAGTTAAACAAATGAGATAAAAAGATTATACTTGGTCATTTATTTATTGAGGAAAATTATCCAATATTACATATCTGAGAGTGGCAAAAGTATGTGAACCTCTAGGATTAGCAGTTCATTTGAAGGTGAAATTCGAGTCAGGTGTTTTCAATCAATGGGATGACAATCAGGTGTGAGTGGGCACCCTGTTTTATTTAAAGAACAGGGATCTATCAAAGTCTGACCTTCACAGCACATGTTTGTGGAAGTGTTTCATGGCACGAACAAAGGAGATTTCTGAGGATCTCAGAAAAATCGTTGTTGATGCTCATCAGGCTGGAAAAGGTTACAAAACCATCTCTAAAGAGTTTGGACTCCACCAATCCACAGTCAGACACATTGTGTACAAACGGAGGAAATTCAAGACCATTGTTACCCTCCCCAGGAGTGGTCGACCAACAAAGATCACTCCAAGAGCAAGGTGTGTAATAGTCGGTGAGTTCACAAAGGACCCCAGGGTAACTTCTAAGCAACTGCAGGCCTTGCTCACATTGGCTAATGTTAATGTTATGAGTCCACCATCAGGAGAACACTGAATAACAATGGTGTGCATGGCAGGGTTGCAAGGAGAAAGCCACTGCTCTCCAAAAAGAACACTGCTGCTCATCTGCAGTTTGCTAAAGATCACGTGGACAAGCCAGAAGGCTACTGGAAAAATGTTTAGTGGATGGATGAGACCAAAATAGAACTTTTTGGTTTAAATGAGAAGCGTTATGTTTGGAGAAAGGAAAACACTGCATTCCAGCATAAGAACCTTATCCCATCTATGAAACATGGTGGTGGTAGTATCATGGTTTGGGCCTGTTTTGCTACATCTGGGCCAGGATGGCTTGCCATCATTGATGGAACAATGAATTCTGAATTATACCAGCGAATTCTAAAGGAAAATGTCAGGACATCTGTCCATGAATTGAATCTCAAGAGAAGGTGGGTCATGCAGCAAGACAACGACCCTGAGCACACAAGTCGTTCTACTAAAGAATGGTTAAAGAAGAATAAAGTGAATGTTTTGGAATGGCCAAGTCAAAGTCCTGACCTTAATCCAATCGAAGTGTTGTGGAAGGACCTGAAGCAAGCAGTTCATGTGAGGAAACCCACCAACATCCCAGAGCTGAAGCTGTTCTGTACGGAGGAATGGGCTAAAATTCCTCCAAGCCGGTGTGCAGGACTGATCAACAGTTACCAGAAATGTTTAGTTGCAGTTATTGCTGCACAAGGGGGTCACACCAGATACTGAAAGCAAAGGTTCACATACTTTTGCCACTCACAGATATGTAATATTGGATCATTTTCCTCAATAAATAAATGACCAAGTATATTTTTGTCTCATTTGTTTAACTGGGTTCTCTTTATCTACTTTTAGGACTTGTGTGAAAATCTGATGATGTTTTAGGTCATATTTATGCAGGAATATGGAAAATTCTAAAGGGTTCACAAACTTTCAAGCACCACTGTATATTCAAACCCTTTTACAATGTAGACATAAAGCTGTGAACACATATCAGGCAATTTTCTGTCTGGTTCCATAAAGCGTTGTTTATTTTTCTAATACACTGCTATGAGGATATCATATATTCAGTATTTTATCATTCTAGTCCTATCAAACATTATGCAATAACAAAGCACATGGAGAAATCAGCACGTAAAAACACACACCTGTGTGTATCCCTGCTCGAAGCTGAAGACGTTTGTTGGGCATGTGGGGAATGGAAACCTGCCTCACAGCAGCCACCAGGTCTAGAGACATCTTAGCGATCTCATCAGCATGTTTATCCCCATTTCTCTCAGGAAGCCCACTCACTACCATGTAGGCATCGCCAATAGTCTCCACCTGTCACAGAAAACTCCACATTGAAGCACCATGTCAATGTAACTTACAGTTACTTTATAGTTTACACCATTGTTGCATGTTACCTTGTAGACATCGTAAGAGTCAATGCGCGTATCAAAGCACATGTACAGATTGTTGAGCATCTCGACGACTTGCAGAGGTGTGCATGAGGCTGATATGGCAGTGAAGCCCACAATGTCTGAGAAGAAAATGGTGACCTGAAATGAAACTGTGTATTAGTGCTGACCAAGTATAAATGTATTGTTTAAAATGAGCCTAATTCAAATGTACATCTACAATCAGTTAAATACAGAAAACCTTTTGCCTTAGGTGGCTATAAGAAAGAAAAGCATATTTTGACTGGGTTTTTTTTTTCTGTAGTTTTATCTGCTTTTCTGTTGTACCCAAGCTACAATATACAAACCAAAACCAAAGTCTTGAGCCCTAAATGTCAGTCTTCAGTAAATGTGACATTTACTAAATATTTAGGTGAAGAACCTACATGCTATAGCAGAGAGAAAATGATCTGCCAAATTTATCCTCCATGAGAGACACACAATTTGCTCCTCTCCATCATAAGCTGTTTTATCTCCTAATGAATATGTAATACCATAATTATAGGCAATTACTACAACAATAAGAACAAACAAAATTGGAGCATGTGCTCTTTCTGTATACACCAATCTTACCAACACGTCTAATGAATATGGACTGCTTTCCTAACATCAGTTTGATTTATTAAAAGTATGTTAGTAGTGTTAAACGCTTCGTTTAACATTTTTCTAGCTTTAACCTGTTAAAATCCTGGTTTGGCTATGCATGTACACATTTTCTAATTCAATTCTCGCTTACACTCTCGTAGCTCTCAGCCTCTACGTGTCTGTTTTTGCGAAGCTGCTTAGCCACGGACTTGGGCAGCATCTGATGAAGGAGGTCCTCAGCAAGCTGCCTCTGTTTTTTCAAATCTTCTGTCTTCTCCTTCAAAGTCTGTGCGTAGTCCTGGATCCACCCCGTCATCTGCTTAAAGGAGAGCAGCACAGTGGGATAGATGAGGCATGCAATGGTGAGCAGGCAGATCTTCAAGCTTATGCTGGATGAGACGTCTCTGGATTTCAGCTTCAGGGCTAATGTGGCCCTTGTAAGGAAGCAGTTCTGGATGTTCCCCAAGGCAAGAATGAATATTTGGGCTCCTTCCAAAGAGGAACCGGGGTTATAGAGAGAAAAGTCTTTCAGGTGGAGCTCCTGGTCAACATTCTCTATCCAGCAGCTCTGGAAATTCTCAGATATGTCTCGTAGGACCATCAGTGTGGTTAAAGTTTGTAACCACTTATACTGGATGTCTGGTCCGCCTTCATTTAAGATCCGCTGATAGTTCGTCTCTTGGAATGTAATTAGAAATCTCAGCGTGATCATGTCTGTCCAGTCTGCACTGTGCTTCAGAAGACCAAAGTCCACATCTCTTATGCCTGATAAATCTAATATCTTTTCAATTGCAGGACTGAAAATCCAAGTCCCATTGCTGCATCTTGGATCATCTCCCCATATCACGCTAACAAACTCAAAAAAGTCAGACTGAAGCTGCTCACAAAACTCCGGCAGCTCCACGCCACAAGGCTGTCCCAAGCCGTCCATTTCCACACCTGTACAAATGTGGCTGATGATTGATAATTCAGGAGTCGGAAACATCTCTTGATCATTAGGTTTGCTCTCTCTCGATGAGCATGAGTTTCTCATCATTTGGAGTTCAGTAACAATTCGGAGTGTAGCTTGAATCCTGCAGGAGGTCAGTTCAGCGAGGCAGTTCTCAATCATCTGCCATTGATCCAAGGAGGAACTGAAGTCCATGGCCATGGAGCAAAACAGAGCCAGGAAAGAGATGACGCAGGCAACCAGGATCCTGCGAACCGTGCTATTACACCTGCTGCAGCAGCAGAGAGAGGGACTGTGGAGCAATATAATATAATATAATATAATATAATATAATATAATATAATATAATATAATATAATATAATATAATATACAGTATATGCATATATCTCAGTGAGCTATATCTATAGGCAATGCTATATTAAAACAACAGTGTCTAGACAGCACAGGATTTCATAATGCACTTAATACTAAGCAATTTGCTGCAATAAATGTATTTTCAGGGCTTTTGAATACATTCAACAAGTAATGGGTTTCCTGAAATGACTTTGTTATAGTATTAAAGTGATACCTGCAAGTATTCCAGTCGTCCTCAGTCTCCTCTGAGCTGTGGGCTATGAGCTTCTCTCGGGCTTCGTGTTTTCTGCTATGAATTTTGGTTAAAGTGCCTTTTAAAGAGGTCGATGACAAGGTGCTGGATGCCAAACAGTCCTTCTTCATTGACTCCAGTGATGACATGAGACACCTCTCCTGGACTGGGATGATAAAAGTTAAGTTATTTCTTTGTCTTTTAAAAATCTGCTTCTTCGATATTTACAATAATTTTGATAATCTGTCGTCTATTCTTGAATATAACACCCATTCATGCACCTTCGTCTCCTTTACTGGACATTAAAGGCACTCAATCGGTGACGTAGGCTAATAATTACACAATGCTGCATTGTGATTGGTGGATTCGCTGCGCTCCGTGTTAATCCTTCCCTTCTGGTTGAAACCGGTTTTAAAGTTCAGCTTTAAATTCATATCGCGTTACTTTGGTGTGTCACTTGTTTAATAAGTCGCGTTTTCATTCATTTTAGCCTGCATTTTGTACAAAAAGCTCATTTTTATTTAAATTCAGGAAAGTTGGCTTTTGAATTAAGTAAATAATAATAATAATAATAATAATAATAATAATAATAATAATAATATGCTAGAGCTGCTATTTCAGTGACAGCCTTGAGTTTCTCGTTTGCTTGGCGTGTAGGTTACATCAAGTGATATGCTTGGATGGTGTAAGTATTTTACACATTTTAGTAACAACAAATGATGCTACTCATAACTGTCTGTATTCTAATTAAGCTCATTCCCTTAAAAATTCTGAATAATATTGTTATTATAATTCAGTTCCGGATGCTCTATGTCCTTCTCAGTCATTTTGGAATAAGCTAGAAGATCTGTTCACTATTCCAGAAACTGTAGGGGAGAGCGGGGAGACTTGTGACAGGGGAGACTTGGAACAGTTTGTATTCCCATAAATTAATTCCAACCAATCAGGTTTTAGATTATATCAGAAGTTAGGTGTTGCCCCGTAGAGTAACCTACTTCCTTTGGAGCCACGAAGCTGGAAACTGTAGTAAACTGTGTGCAGTTTAATATTTTAGTCGACTAAAACTTGTATTTTCTACTTTGTCTCCACCTCCATTCTATGGTGTAATATATTTCTAACTTTCAGCTGTTCCTGTTAGGGGTCACCACAGCAGATAATGTCCCTCCATCTCCTGCTGTCGTCCGTATCTTTTTCTGTCACACCAACCATCATGTCCTACACATCTATAAATCTCATCATTGGTCTTCGTCTTTTCCTTCTACCTGGCAACTCATATATATATATATATATATATATATATATATATATATATATATATATATACTCTGTATAACCTCTAATGAATGCCCCCCCCCCCATATTTCGGAAAAAAAAAATCAAAATTAAAAAAACTAACAGTCTGAACAGTTTTATATACCCCAGGTTTTCTATCCAAGTCCAGTATCCAAATCAAATACAAATTCAATGTCCTGGACTATCACAATCCGTCGATGCCTGCTCTGAATCACTGCTGTCAACCTCCTGCTCCGACTAGCCTTTTTCTGCCCGGCTGCCAAAGTTTCAATTTTGCGTTTTTGTTGGCACCTTTCACGGACTCGTTTACGATTGATCTTGTAGAGTTTAGAAGCAAAGTGCTTTCCTTTCTCCTCCGCTGTTTTTAAGACTTTTAGCTTAAAACTCGCAGTGTAGGATTTGTGTTTTTCAACACGTGTGTCCATCTTTACGATTAGAAACAGAATGATCAGATCAAATTATCTGGGAGGCGTGTGACTTCTGCAAAAAGGGAGCTTTATGCAAAGTGAGTGATGTAACAGTGGTTGGCGAAAAGACCAAATGTGTCAAGCCAGCTGACACGTGAGCTATATCTGGGCTGTTTCCTCGCCGAATGAACACCTGCATTACCGTATACACTCCAGTAAGCGCCCCAAATAATAAAAAAATCAATTTTTAAAAACACTTAATTCGACGACTTTTCACTTAGAAAACGTATGAAAGTTAGGGAAAATTAGTAGGGCAGTTATGTTAGGGTTTGAAAAATTGGATCAACTGTGATTTTTTTACCCCTAATAAACGCCCCCCTTTTGAAAAATGTAACGCCCCCGGGGGCGTTCATTAGAGGTTTTCGGTGTGTATATATATATTTTATTAGCAACTCAGTGTCAGTCAGTCACAACTCAGTGTTTGTCTAGTCAGGTTTTGGTTAAACTGACATTTTTCTATCACTGTACCAGCATTGTGTGTTCTTACAGTTCATACGTTACACGTTTTGATAAAAAAAAATCAAAATTAAACATGAAGGCCTATGTATTTTATTTTTGTTCCATGTCTCACCACTATGTCCCAAGTCTCCCAACATAATGTCCCATGTCTCCCCTCAATGTCTCATGTCTCCCTGCAAAAAATAATGACAGAAAAGTGAAGCCTGAAGGCCAGTATATGTGACAAACTAAGAAACAATTGTTATGGTAAAAGGGTATAGTAAATCCTGTCTAATGCAATATGAATGTGATGCTACCTGCAAAGAATTTCTCACAATCTACAAAAGCTGAAAACTTGTCCCAAGTCTCCCTACTTATAAAAAAATTCCTACATGCAATTTGAAACTTCAGGGTCACAGAACTTTTCAGAGGTTTGGGTTATTAAATGATCAAACGCATGTATTACTCAGTCTATTTAATGTGTTGAACACACATACGTTTGTCGTATTATCCTTGTGAGGACCTTCCACTAGCATTAAAAAGAAGAAAGAAAAAAACAGCATTGCATTCCTCATGGGGACCAAACAAATGTCAAAACCCACAATGTCAAAACCGTTAGATTTGATTGATATCCTTGTAGAGACATTGGCGTTTGTTGTTATGATGTTGCAAAGAATCACACGATGCTCAACAGGAAACATAACCTTTATTCCTTCAGAAGATGCAAGACAAAATTACCAACAAAACATCCAGTATTGCCCATAAAAATCAACTTAAAAAAATACTAAATTCAGTGCATAAAATAATTAACATCATATCATATAAAAAGTTTCCCACTCCACTCCACACTTCAATAATAGCTCACAGTAGTTCTCTCACCTGGCTTCATAAGGTCCATAATTTTGTTTATTTCTTTTAATTAAATATTAACAGCTTTCTTTTCATTTTTTTGCATTATTTTTGCATCTGCATTCACAAAGGCATATTCTACTGTAAACAAAATATGTATTTAGATTTTTAAACCAATTTTTAGAATGTACATATCCCATAGAGATACATTTAGTGTCATGTTAGTAATTAGTGCTAAAATGAGTCAGCCCTAAACTACAGTATATCACTAAATTGGTCCTGATTAAGGATATCCTAAAGGAGAGCACACCACACCTACATTATACTTGTCACATCTGCATCCATTACCTGTGGACACATTGTTCATTACACATGAATAAAGATTTATAAGCAATTGCATACCCTCATTATAGATAATGTCAACAGGAGGTATTAAACCTATGTGCAAGTAGGCATGTTATTCAAGCTGTCAAATCTCAGAAGCTCGGCAACACTCCATATGTTCCAAATATTACCACCTAGTGGCTTTTCTTCGTGGTACATCCTACCATGGGATACACCACTTCACATTCTTTTTTTTTTTTTTTTACCACTTCACATTCTAATTTTAATCCTGAGTACCACTTGCTTCAACTTTGTCTGTTCTTTCTTTAACAGTGTAGTCCCTAGTCAGTTGGAAGTAAATTAGTTTTGCAACAGCTCTGTGCTTGAATTTTATTCTGCCTCACTTATAAGTCACCTTGAAAGAACATAGTCAACTAGAAAATAAATCAAATGAGCAAGGGGAGTGTGGTTTATTTTAGAAAATTATTAGAAAAAGTAAAACAGCAGGGCTCAACATTAACTTGTAAGCCCGCTTGTCCTGGGGGGCAAGTGGGGGTAAATTTCCACTTGTCCCCCAATATTATCACTTGCCCCCTATTTTGTGAGTCGTACTTTATCACACATTGAGTTGAAGTTTGGTTATTGATTAAGTTGGTTATTGGTTACTTTTTACTTGTAACGGACAATAACAATTTTATCCAAAATAGGTTTTCCTGCCTTAATCGATTTATTTCCATTTCACATGCATGCAGCTGTTGTAAAGTTCAGTGTGCTTGTGTAGAACACTCTCAGACTGTAGGTTCATTACTCGATAATGTAGAAATCATAAAATAAAAATCTATAACAAAGTTTGTAGGAAGAAAACAATAGGGTGCCAAGACTTTTGAACAGTACTGTGTTTGGGGATATTTATATATAGTTTTTTTGTTATATCATCCACCTCTAGGTTTAAAAAAAAACGCACTGTGTCATGACAGACAAGATAATGTTTGAGTTTAAAATTGTTTAGTGTAGGCTATGGGTGTTTTATACAGACCTGGCAACCTGTAACTGAATCAGTGCAGCCAGTCTGTCATGACGCAGCGTGGGTGTTTTTGTTTGTTTGTTTGCTTTTTTAATAAACCTAGAGGTGGATGGTATTTAAAAAAAAACAGCTATATAAATATTCTGCACAGGACTGTGTTCCTCTGATAACAGAAACAAAGCTCCAGCTCTCTCGGCTCTTAATCTTTTCTGTTCTTTCAGGATTTATTGCACATGTCACTCTTTGTTGAGTTTTTTATGCCTGAGTTGTTTGACACCAATCTGGGTTTTCTGTGTCGAATAAGGAAGCAGTTTCACCTGTAAGAAAATCAAACACTTTCATGAAGGAGCTAATTCGAATGCGAGCAGAAAAAAAAAAAACGAGATTCTTAAGCAAACTCTTCCATCCTCACTTCCGACTTTCTGTTTTTGGAAAATACATTTTAAATACAATTGTGAATTTCTCTGGAGTTTTCAGGCTGAGCTGCTCTTCATATTTTTTAACCACTCATTTCCTCATTGTTCTTGAAACATTTGTTTCTATTTGTTAACATTTTTCTTGATAGCAGTGAGAGACGGTAATGCCTTTTATCCATTTCTCTCTTTGAACAAGCAAAAACAGCGCAGAAATTAACCATATTGAAGACGGATTAAACCTTGCTTACATGAAAGACGGTGTCTGTCTGACCCCAGCTGTAATTATCACATGATGCGTGACATCATGCACAAGGGGTCTATAAACAGTGCGCGTACCATACTACAACAGCGGGGGTATATAAAATAACTTGCAAAGCAGGAAATGAAACGGAGACTAAGAAAACAGCCAAGACATAATGGTGGATATGTAGTGAGGGATGCTTTTAGGAACTGAAATAAAATATCAAAAAGCCTAATTTTTGTGGTGCTAGTTCGTGATATATGCTCATTCCAACTTGCCCGGAGAGGCATGTTGGGGACATAGCCCACTTGCCTGAATGCATGTTTCACTTGCCCCGGGCAATCGGGCAGTGCTTAATGTTGAGCCCTGAATAGCAAGCCCTGTCTCTAATGTCATACCCATTCACACAAATTTAATCATGTAGATTGTTGCAAATTTGCAGACATGACATTGGGTTGGGGAATCAGTTAACAAATCCAGTCTAAAATCTTGATGCTAAAACTACAACTAGCACAATTAGCAGTTCCCTTCTGTGTCTCATTTATCTTTCGTAAAATACAAGCATTTAACTAAAAGTTAACATTGGAGCCCTTTGTTCTCTTATCTTCATTTATCTCATCTCATCTCATTATCTCTAGCTGCTTTATCCTGTTCTACAGGGTCGCAGGCAAGCTGGAGCCTATCCCAGCTGACTACGGGTGAAAGGCAGGGTACACCCTGGACAAGTCGCCAGGTCATCACAGGGATCTTCATTTATATCACACTTAATGCGTACTGAGTGCCCTTTTTTAAATATGTAATTTTATTCTATCCACATTCACTGGATATGAGCAATCGCACACTTTGATTGGCTACTCTACTACTAGGCTATCAGCTCATGTACCATAAGTAGAGAAAAACAAAATGGCGGTGCATGTTGCTGAACCAACCAAGGACGAAATAAAAACTCTACTCAAAAACAAAACCCAAAAAAATACAAAAAAAAAGCAACAAAATATGGAATAAAAGTATTTGATGGGAAGAATGTATCTTTTTTATTTTTCAAGAATTATTATTATAATAGCATTTTTCACAAATTGCTACTGTCATTTCGCCTGTTTGTTTACATTCTAAAGCAGAAATTATTTTGTTGGACGTTTTGTATAAAGTTTTTATCAAATTTGCAAAAAACATACAAATGCTCTGTTTCTCAAAATCCAGTGAACGTGGATAGAATAAAATAGTTATTCCACTCAACCTCGTCATACATGGTTTATAACCAACTCAGTGCTACACACCTCGTCAACTATCAGCTCATGTACGACTCGATTTCATGGAATAACTGTTAAATGTTCAATGGTGGAAGAAGTATTCGTGACCTTTACTTAAGTAAAACTTGTTTTTTGAATATGCTCTAGGTCTGAAATGCAGGAATGGATGGATATTAACAAACAAAATAAAGTTAACCAGACAAAACATGAAATATCTTGAGTTCATGCTGTGTGCAATGAAATACAAGTAAAAGTAAATTTAGAAATCACTGCTTTCTTTTTTACTTGCATTTACCACACCGTCCCAACTTTTTCTGATTTGGGGTTGTATTATATATGATGTTTTTGGATTAATACTACTTCTGCATTAATGTGTATGCTACATTTTACTGTTATAGATGTTTAAGACTGAGCTCATTTTAATTTGTTTATATACTGTTGGGTAATTTAAAGTGCCATTCCACCATTGGATGTATTCTTTGGCATAAAATACAATATATTTTATGACAACATGACTAGACAGAGAAATCTTTTAGCTTCAAAATGATATATCAAACATAATTTTTTGACAACGACAAGTATATTAATTTTGCGACCAAAGTCACCTACCCTTTTAATTTCCGCGCGGTAGTGAAACATGATGTCATCGGCAGGTTCCCCTTCTTGTGTACCACGTGTCGGTCTATTTTTAGACCAGGAAACCCCCAAAGTGAGAGAGTCATTTCTCCTCGTATATAGGGGCCAAAAAAATTGCGAAAATTTTTGAGTTAATCTTTCAGTTAGCTAGATTTATTGGTATTAGCTAGATTTATTGGTATTATTTTTATCGCGTTCTATCCGCCATTGCTGATAATATGTGCCACATCACACGTCACGTGGTACACAAGAAGGGGAACCTGCCGATGACATCACGCGCAGAAATTAAAAGGGTAGGTGACTTTGGTCGCAAAATTAATATACTTGTCGTTGTCAAAAAATTATGTTTGATATATCATTTTGAAGCTAAAAGATTTCTCTATCTAGTGATACCATTTATATATGTTGTCAAATATATTGTATTTTATGCCAAAGAATACATCCAATGGTGGAATGGCATTTTAAGCGATAGCAAAGCATCATGTTCTATAAGATCATCATATGTTTGTAGAATCACTGTCCTGTGGAAACCATTTATGTCTAAAAAGTCAGCTTTTCATGAGCTCAGATAAACAGCCCTGTTTTCATCTGTGACGATATGTTTACCAGCTAATCCAAAAGGGTTATTAAATAGAAGTATACATTTGCGTAAAACAGAGACACTCAAGTACATGTACCTCGAATTTTATGCTGAAGTACAGTATTTGAATAATTGGGTAGTTCTTCGGTAAAGGAATTCCATTCACAGCAAAATGTGGTAACTTTTTTAGTCGCAGTACTCAAGATAATGGTATTAAATAAAAAGTTCACACTGTAAGGGGAAAGCACAGGAAAAATTGGCTATGTTTAACTCTGAATGCAAAATCTTTTATGAGGAAAGAAAAGTCAATAACGGAATTATATTCGAAAAAAACCCTGAACTTTCATGTCTTAAAATTCAAACCAAGATTTCTCTGAAGCGACACTGCTATAATTGAGGTGATGATTTTTAAACCTGGTTTTCAGTACATTTTGCCTTGGATTCCATACTTTAGCAAGATCACTGAGCTGACAAGTTCAGACAGTCTTAATGATTTCATCATTTTGGCCTCTCTGCTGAAGAACTGCCCAATTGTACTTAGTTACATTCAATCACTTATTATATTGTACATTATATGTAAGCATGGAATCCAAAATCTTGTTTTTTCCTGCTTTACAACACCAGTACAACTATATTGTTTTCTATAATTAAATTAAGTAAATGATAATAATAATATTCAGTGATGGATTCCAGTGTAAACAGTGAACGAGTTGAAGAAATAACTTTGAAAATTTGACTCGTTGTCCTCAGGACTTCAGGAAGGGCTTCATCGTAAAGCTCCGCGCATTACCGGACGGGGGTCAGTGGCCATCCTCATTCTGGAGACAGACATTCAACAGGTAGGAATCAGACCATTTCAGTGCACTATGGATAACATTCATTTGGACTATTTCATTTTATTAAAGAGAAATGCTGCACAATGGAAATGCTCACTGCCAACTTTAAAAGGAACATCTGTACATCTACAGTGGTGCTTGAAAGTTTGCGAACCCTTAAGAATTTTCTATATTTCTGCATAAATATGACCTAAACCAACATCAGATTTTCACACAAGTCCTAAAAGTAGATAAAGAGAACCCAGTTAAACAAATGAGACAAAAATATTATACAACCCCGATTCCAAAAAAGTTGGGACAAAGTACAAATTGTAAATAAAAACGGAATGCAATAATTTACAAATCTCAAAAACTGATATTGTATTCACAACAGAACATAGACAACATATCAAATCTTGAAAGTGAGACATTTTGAAATCTCATGCCAAATATTGGCTCATTTGAAATTTCATGACAGCAACACATCTCAAAAAAGTTGGGACGGGGGCAATAAGAGGCTGGAAAAGTTAAAGGTACAAAAAAAGGAACAGCTGGAGGACCAAAGTGCAACTCATTAGGTCAATTGGCAATAGGTCATTAACATGACTGGGTATAAAAAGAGCATCTTGGAGTGGCAGCGGCTCTCAGAAGTAAAGATGGGAAGAGGATCACCAATCCCCCTAATTCTGCGCTGACAAATAGTGGAGCAATATCAGAAAGGAGTTCGACAGTGTAAAATTGCAGAGAGTTTGAACATATCATCATCTACAGTGCATAATATCATCAAAAGATTCAGAGAATCTGGAAGAATCTCTGTGCGTAAGGGTCAAGGCCGGAAAACCATACTGGGTGCCCGTGATCATCGGGCCCTTAGACAGCACTGCATCACATACAGGCATGCTTCTGTATTGGAAATCACAAAATGGGCTCAGGAATATGTCCAGAGAACATTATCTGTGAACACAATTCACCGTGCCATCCGCCGTTGCCAGCTAAAACTCTATAGTTCAAAGAAGAAGCCGTATCTAAACATGATCCAGAAGCGCAGACGTCTTCTCTGGGCCAAGTCTCATTCAAAATGGACTGTGGCAAAGTGGAAAACTGTTCTGTCGTCAGATGAATCAAAATTTGAAGCTCTTTATGGAAATCAGGGACGCCGCGTCATTCGGACTAAAGAGGAGAAGGACGACCCAAGTTGTTATCAGCGCTCAGTTCAGAAGCCTGCATCTCTGATGGTATGGGGTTGCATTAGTGCATGTGGCATGGGCAGCTTACACATCTGGAAAGACACCATCAATGCTGAAAGGTATATCCAGGTTCTAAAGCAACATATGCTCCCATCCAGACGACGTCTCTTTCAGGGAAGACCTTGCATTTTCCAACATGACAATGCCAAACCACATACTGCATCAATTACAGCATCATGGCTGCGTAGAAGAAGGGTCCGGGTACTGAACTGGCCAGCCTGCAGTCCAGATCTTTCACCCATAGAAAACATTTGGCGCATCATAAAACGGAAGATACGACAAAAAAGACCCAAGACAGTTGAGCAACTAGAATCCTACATTAGACAAGAATGGGTTAACATTCCTATCCCTAAACTTGAGCAACTTGTCTCCTCAGTCCCCAGACGTTTACAGACTGTTGTAAAGAGAAAAGGGGATGTCTCACAGTGGTAAAGATGGCCTTGCCCCAACTTTTTTGAGATGTGTTGTTGTCATGAAATTTAAAATCACCTAATTTTTCTCTTTAAATGATACATTTTCTCAGTTTAAACATTTGATATGTCATCTATGTACTATTCTGAATAAAATATGGAATTTTGAAACTTCCACATCATTGCATTCCGTTTTTATTTACAATTTGTACTTTGTCACAACTTTTTTGGAATCGGGGTTGTACTTGGTCATTTATTTATTGAGGAAAATGATCCAATATTACATATCTGTGCGTGGCAAAAGTATGTGAACCTTTGCTTTCAGTATCTGGTGTGACCCCCTTGTGCAGCAATAACTGCAACTAAACGTTTCCGGTAACTGTTGATCAGTCCTGCACACCAGCCTGGAGGAATTTTATCCCATTCCTCCATACAGAACAGCTTCAACTCTGGGATGTTGGTGGGTTTCCTCACATGAACTGCTCGCTTCAGGTCCTTCTACAACATCTCCATTGGATTAAGGTCAGGACTTTGACTTGGCCATTCCAAAACATGAACTTTATTCTTCTTTAACCATTCTTTGGTAGAACGATTTGTGTGCTTAGGGTCGTTGTCTTGCTGCATGACCCACCTTCTCTTGAGATTCAGTTCATGGACAGATGTCCTGACATTTTCCTTTAGAATTCGCTGGTATAATTCAGAATTCATTGTTCCATCAATGATGGCGAGCCGTCCTGGCCCAGATGCAGCAAAACAGGCCCAAACCATGATACTACCACCACCATGTTTCACAGATGGAATAAGGTTCTTATGCTGGAATGCAGTGCTTTCCTTTCTCCAAACATAATGCTTCTCATTTAAAACAAAAAGTTCTATTTTGGTCTCATCCATCCACAAAACATTTTTCAAATAGCCTTCTGGCTTGTCCACGTGATCTTTAGCAAACTGCAGACAAGCAGCAATGTTCTTTTTGGAGAGCAGTGGCTTTCTCCTTGCAACCCTGCCATGCACACCATTCTTGTTCAGTGTTCTCCTGATGGTGGACTCATGAACATTAGCCAATGTGAGAGAGGCCTTCAGTTGCTTAGAAGTTACTCTGGGGTCCTTTGTGACCTCGCTGACTATTACATACCTTGCTCTTGGAGTGATCTTTGTTGGTCGACCACTCCTGGGGAGGGTTAGTCTGGCTAACGCGACAAAGCTCTACGAGCTATTGGTCTGGCCAAGATATTAAGCCCAACCGTTTCCCAGAGCCCGTGGTTGACCCGCCTCCCTGAAATGCCTCAGTTTGCTACTGGTCGAAGCCAGAAAAGGCTGTGACGAAGCTTAAACCAATCACTTCACTCTTTCCTCTGACGTATGTGACGCGACGGGGCTAAATGGTAGATTAAACTCTTACCGAAGCCGGTCGGGAGCAAGGCGAAAACGTCCTTCCTTTCAATAAATACCTCCAGGGCTGCTCTTTGCTCCGTTTTCAATGAGAACTTCCCGTTGAATGCTTTCAATACAGCATCTACCGCTGTGTTAAAGGCTTGCCGCTGCTCCATGTTCGTGATGTGAATGAAGCGCTTCCAGCATAGATTCTGTAAACAATCTATGGCTTCCGGTCGTAGTTTTACTACGTCATTGCCTTGAACACGCCTCTACCCAGGGCCGTTGGAGATGCTCAAAGTTGATTGGTTCCCGATTTTTCGGGAGCTTGGAAGAGCTGTAGATAGCTTGCCTGGCCAGACTAAGCTCGCAACAGGCCCTGGTGTTGCGTCACGCTTAGGATGGGCGGGCCCAGGCTAGGGGAGGGTAACAATGGCCTTGAATTTCCTCCATTTGTACACACAGTCTGTATGACTGTGGATTGATGGAGTCCAAACACTTTAGAGATGATTTTGTAACCTTTTCTAGCCTGATGAGCATCAACAACGCTTTTCTGAGGTCCTCAGAAATCTCCTTTGTTCGTGCCGTGATACACTTCCACAAACGTGTTGTGAAGATCAGACTTTGATAGATCCCTGTTCTTTAAATAAAACAGGGTGCCCACTCACACCTGATTGTCATCCCACTGATTGAAAACACCTGACTCTAATTTCACCTTCAAATTAACTGCTAATCCTAGAGGTTCACATACTTTTGCCACTCACAGATATGTAATATTGGATCATTTTCCTCAATAAATAAATGACCAAGTATAATATTTTTGTCTCATTTGTTTAACTGGGTTCTCTTTATCTACTTTTAGTTGTGTGAAAATCTGATGTTTTAGGTCATATTTATGCAGAAATATAGAAAATTCTAAAGGGTTCACAAACTTTCAAGCACCACTGTACATAGACATTGATGCAATTTTCCAGTCAGCCAATCACGTGGAAGCAGCACAATGCATACAGTCATACAGGATAGAAGAGGAACTCAAATAAGCAGTCTTTATTAGCATGCTGAGCAGAAAAGCATCTCAGAATGCACAACACACTGAACTGGACAGTTTTAGAGTTGACTGTAAAAGGGCCAGGCAATTTTTTCTTCAGTCTTCAGCTGACAGGAGTGGAACCTGATGTGGTCGTCTGCTGTTGTTGAACATTTCCTCATGGTTTGGTGTGCTGTGCATTCTCAGATGCTTTTCTTTTCAGCACGGTTTTAGAGAATGATTATTTGAGTTTCCATAGCCTTTCTGTCACAGCAAACCTGTCTGGTCTTTCTCCTCTGAACTCTCTCATCAGCAAGGCATTTCTGACCATTGGATGTTTTTTGTTTTTCGCACCATTCTGTGTACACTCGAGAGAGTGCTGTGCATAAAAATTCCAGATCAGCAGTATCTAAAATACTCAAACTAGCCTGTCAAACACCAACAACCATGTCACAGTTTCCTCAGTCTGATGTGAACATTAACTGAAACTCTGCTGCACTGCGCTGCTGCCACAAGTTCGACTGATTGAATAATTGCATGAACGTGTGGAATGCAGAGGTTCCTGAAAATGTGGATGGTGAGTGTACATACATATACAAAATCAATAGCAGTAGAGAATGATTCCACAGAGTAGGAAATACCAAAACTAATGCCAAAACTTAAATTTTACTATTTGCTACATATTAAGGCAAATATGTATGTCTTATCTCATTATCTCTAGCCGCTTCATCCTGTTCTACAGGGTCACAGGCAAGCTGGAGCCTATCCCAGTTGACTACGGGCGAAAGGCGGGGTACACCCTGGACAAGTCGCCAGGTCATCACAGGGCTGACACATAGACACAGACAACCATTCACACTCACATTCACACCTATGCTCAATTTAGAGTCACCAGTTAACCTAACCTGCATGTCTTTGGACTGTGGGGGAAATTGGAGCACCCGGAGGAAACCCACGCAGACACGGGGAGAACATGCAAACTCCGCACAGAAAGGCCCTTGCCGGCCACGGGGCTCGAACCCGGACCTTCTTGCTGTGAGGCAACAGTGCTTACCACTACACCACCATGCCGCCCACAAATATGTATGTATAGCATGAAAATGAGAAATCCTTGTTTGGAATTGACATCTATCTGAATGTCATGTTCACCACCATTTTTCTAAAAATGGAATAAAATTTGGCAAGTGGTCTATTTTTCATAACTAATTACACCAATTCACAGTGGAAAAAGACTTTTGGATAGATTAACCTCAGCACCCTGAAAAGGATTCTTCTATTTGTACCTATAGAGGAACTTTTACAGCTTCCGTGCAGAGTTCATTTAGAAATCTGGAACCTTTAACCACCAATGCCGCTTTTCCACTACAAACGCGGCTGAGTAGGGCTGAGCCGTGCCGTGCTGAGTTGGGCTGAGTCGAGCTGAGTGGGGCTGTTGGAGTTGCATTTCGACTACAACCGCGCTGAACCGTGCTGGCTGGAAGTGGGTGGACACATTGGGTGGAGTTAGCGAAAGTGGGTGGACGTCACGTGATGTCGTTAAGCAGCGCAAACAGTGACATCAGTGAGCTTTTAAGCGGTAGTCTCACGCCCCGGATAGTAAACAAACATGGAGGACATGGAGTCGTTAGTGTTGCTGGTCTTGGTTCTGTGGCTTGTTGTCACCGACAACGCAGACAGATACTGGCAAGAGCGCATAAGGCTTCAGAAATTCTCGTAATTCGTAATTCTTCTTCTTCCGGGTTCACAGATCCCAGCGTGCTCGCGGGGCATGTGTGGGCATGTGAGGACACTCCTCCTCACCAATCAGTGCACAGGGGAGTGTCTGCTCACGCCCCCAGCCTCACTCGGCTCGGTTTGGCTCGCTTCAGCCCCACTCCAAAACGGTGCGAGTTTTAGGGGCTAAGCAGGGCTGAAGCGAGCTGAGTCGTGCTGTTCTTTGGTAGTCGAAACGCGAGCCGTGTCAGGCTGAAGTGAGCTGAAGCGAGCTGAAAAAGGGTAGTGGAAAAGGGCCACAAGAGAACCCTTGAGGAACCCATTTTCCAAAGAGTATTTGTGAATAGTCTAGGGCTGGGTGATACAGACAAAGAAAATTTTTCCACTAGATATACGGACCAGAATATTACAATACCAAGCTGAATACCTATCACCCAGACCTAGATCATGATCACATTTGCAGGGAAATCAGTCTCAGCAGACACATCAATGAAGATAACCACCACCTCTGATTCATTAATTTAATCATAGTGAGTCAATATAAAAACACAATTCAAGACTCAAACAAATGCAACACCACAAAACACTTTGCACCCAATGATTTCCAGGTCGACGCTAAAAGGAAAAAAATAAAAATAAAAACAATAATGCATAAGAAAAACAGTTTCACCCTGAAATTTCAACCATAAAGATTCCAGAAAAAAAGTAAAATCAATCAATGCAATCAATGCAGTTTCACATTTATAAACTAGAACAGCTACAACAAAGTGAAAGATATTTTTCTTTCCCAATTGGTTTGTACCACCGGTGAATAATGTAATTCTTGGCTTGGATTTGATGCAGTGCAGATTTTCTTCAAATGAAAGTGATTCAAAGATGAAATGTTTATGTAAAACACATTCACATTCTGATGATGAAATATGAATCTAGCACGTTTTAGGATCAGACATATAGTTGACACGGTTTGTCTATTAAACCATGCAAGTGTTGGGTTTATTTGCGTCAAGTGTTTAAGGAACGAGGCGATTAGGATATGAAAACTGATTCTATAATCACTGACCGTGCAAGCACGTTTCCTTTTCATACAAGATGGCAGTAAGTGTTTGGTTCGAGCTCTTCAGATTGTGTTCTTATGCATGACGGTAAAAACAACTGTCTAAACTGAAAAGGACATGAACAGTGAAGTCAATGGAAAAAGATGGCATGGCGTGCACACACAGAAACCCCATATACCAGCTTGGAAGAAGAAGAAGAAGAAGAACTCGAAGGCACCAGTGAAGAATTTATGCTCAAATTTCTTATCAAATAAAATTCAAATCAAATCCTTACTCTATTCGATTGGACTAATTCACAATTCTCTGAAGTGTGAAATGTATAGTCTACACGTGTAAAGAAAGAAATTGGCTGCTGCCAATTAACGGATAAATGAAAATTAAAGATGATTTTGTGACAAAAACAAATGTCTGTTGCAATAGCGCCAACTAAGCTGCATTTGTATAAAAAAATAAATATTTCTATTACTTTATGACTCACAAATAATTATTAATAGGATTAAGAATTATCAAACAAAGACCAAAAAAAAAAAACCCTTTCAGCAAGATCTTCAAGAACTTCATGCAGCAGTGCCAGCCACGATTACACTGGTGCTTTCAGTTAGCAAGGAGTCTCTGTGGGGAAACACCCAGGCAGACGACTGTAGAGAGATTCTTCACCTTTGCCTTACTCTCCAACAAAGTTCTGGGAGTAACAAGTTAACAACACAGACCATTCTGATGAGTACATTTTTTTCAGGAACAAAAGGATTTTGGGAGTAGAAAGAAAGTGAAAGGAGGGGGGGAAAAAAGGAAGATCTAACACCACCCCAAAGTTGACGACCGATCCTTCATGGATTTATACCTTGCTCCTGAAGAGTGGCTTGGCGCCGGGGCCGCAGTACTCGTTATAGATGAGCTTGAAGAGGAAGAGGTGGAAGAGGGCAACCAGAGACGCAACACTGAACCAGAACAGGAAGGGCAGACCTGGGTTCTGCTTGGCCATGTGCTCATCGTGTGCTAGGATGGCCTTGACGTGCAGAGTGTGGCGCAGATCCTGCAGGTGCCTCAGGTCTGTCGAGATGTAGAGCAGCGGCGTCAGAGGCTGCGTCACTAAAACGGGGAAAACATGACCCCGAGGCTCAGACGTGAGCTCCACGGGTTCGTTGATGCATCCTGCCTCACAGGCATACAGCTTCACCGGCTTGTCTTCATCCTGTGGTTTTACAGAGACGTGCAGTGAGGGCCGTCCCTCTGCATCGGCCACCACGGAGAGGCTGATGCGGTCACGGTGGTAGCGCAAGCCGCGCAACGAGTAGCTATTATGCAAGACACTCGGCTCAGCCTGGAACTGCAGGTGGTTCTCTGTGAACTGCAGGCCACCAAAGCTGAGTGTCACAGCTTGCATCATGCCATGAGCGCCTGCTGAAACCAGAGCCTTGCAGGCACGTTTTTGCAGGGTTAACGTCCAGAGATTAACTAGTTGCAGGAGGGAAGCAGCGCCGCTCACACGCTCAGGCCACAGGTTCTCGGCGTGCATGGTGGCGTGGCCACTAAAGCAGTGATCAGCGTAGTTCAGGCTCGACTCAAGCTTATCACGCTCCTCTGTGCTCAGGGTGCTCTCCAGCAGGGGTGCTGTGGAGGAGGAGAGGATGTAGTACAGCGTAGTGTTGACTGTACGGCTCGAGGGAGTGTGGGCATCAGTGATTTTCCTAATCTCGATACCTATGAAAAGAAAACAGAACTTTTAGCAGGAAAGTATTTCTGTGTTCAGGCAAACTACTTTGTGTAATAAAAATCACATTAATTTTACATGCACATGGATTCTTATTCTTCACCTGCTTTGTAAAACCCAATAAAATTATCACAAAATAAACATGAACTTTTAGACAGTTTAGTTGACTTGCCAGATACGAAAAGATCCGCCCACATCTGCTGGTGCTCCTGGACCAAATCTTCCAGTTTTGCTCGTAGCAACTCCACCATCTCTCTCCTGACATCATCTCGAAGCTTGCTGAAGGTCTCGTCTGTTTTAGAGGGCTCGACAGGCTCGGACATGTGAATTACACTCACTATGTTTTCAGTATGATCAGATTTCGCAGGGACTTGAAAACGTGTGCTGAATCGTTTTGTCCCCACAGCCATCAACACTGTTTCCTTCTTTTCTGTCAGAACTTTTCCAGTGGACAACATGAATTCTTTATCTTCCAGAGTCTCTGCAACACTCCGAAATGATGGAGATTCCCCCGATGCCTCGACTGATACCGTATTGTCTGTTGGGTTGTTTATGTGAACCCGCTGAATGTAGACATTCGGTCGGCTACGGTGGACGATGTGTTCCTCTCGAATAACGACACAATCCCGAGAGGACTGGGAAGTATCGAGTAGGATGCAGCGAGAAGAGAGCACAGAGCCTTTTCGGTACCACAACATCTTAGCCTGTGCCTCAGAGCGTTTTCCAGCTATCTGCCATCGTACTATGGGGGAATATTCCGTCAGGAGCACTGGGGTCAAACCCAGCTGAGAGGATGATGTCACCCAGAGTTTATTAGAATCCACATCCACCAAGACGTGCCCATTACCGGTTACAAACGGGACTGAGACTTTCGATTGCGGTGTGCTCATGATGCCCTCACCACGGTCGACCTGTGTTATCCACCTGTTAATATCAGTCTGCAGACAGGCTCCAACAGTGCCTCCAGCCTCCTGGAAGAAACTGGGGAACTTGAAGATCCTATCAGGACTCAGGTACCAGTAAAACATCAGGAAAAGGAGCAAGACGACCAAAACTCGTCTGGCCCAGCTACTTGAGAGCAAACCAGGAAGTCCCTTTAATCTCTGCTGAAGCCACATGGTGTCTGTTTTAGATCTCATATCCTTTGAATAATCACACATCAGCTGATATTGCTTTCTGTAGATGTGGACAAAGCTAGTAGAATAGAAAACAATCCAACTGAGTCATAAAATGACTTCCTGAGAGTAATAAGTGGGAGTGGCACAATGCCTGAATGCCAGTGTAATTAATAATCAACCTGCTGTTTGTTTGATTACTTGGTCAACAAGAAAAGGCTGAACGCCAACAAGTCTAGCTAGTTATGCAACCACGTAAACAAACCATAATTCTCATTTAGCAAGCTATGTGCTGCCTCGACAACTTTTTGCATGTCACGAACTACTAGTATTTGTAAAACCTACAGCATTTTACTTCAATGTTACAATATTTATCACTGAAACACTAAAAACATTACTACCTAGCTTGCGGTCTTAAGACTCAGCTGACTCACTTGGACATTACTTATGCAGCTAGCTTTATAGCTAACGTTGTCTCTTCGAAATAACCTTTTAAAAAAAACCTCAAGTAACTCCCAATAACCGCTGACTATCTTGTCTGGCTTTATCCAATTTTCTTCCTCACGTAAATCCACGGAAACTCCATTTTAAGCACCATGTCAGATAGCTGATTTATCAACCTACCAAACTTGACATTTTGGTTTGTTTAAACTGCCGTAAAGCAGGCTGACTCATAACCGGAAGTGTCGCGCCTCAGAGCGCTCGTCGATGGCTCGCGCTCACAGTCGCTGATCTCAGATCAGACTTGACTGTCGCACACGTTTTATTTTAATCGTATGGTGTCGCGAGATCTGACCTCGAACCGGTGTCTATATCCAGCCCTAAAATCAACTTTTCGACAAAAAAGATCGCTTGCCGTATTTCCTTTTATTCCTGCTAACAGTCTGGAATTTTCTTTTGAGGCAAAGAAACTACTTCAGTGGTAGATACCTTACTACCTGTGGTGGTTTTTGTAATGATAAACTGGCCAAGTAATTTGTTTTTTCTATATCAGAATCAAGTTTATTGCCAAGCACGTTCTCACATACAAGGAATTTGCTTTGGTGATTGGTGCTAGAAGAATTTAGCAAAGACAAAAGTATAGTGGTGCTTGAAAGTTTCTGAACCCTTAGTTTAGAATGTTCTATATTTCTGCATCAATATGACCTAAAACATTGTCAGAACCTAGTTAAACAAATGAGACAAAAATATTATACCCGGTCATTTATTTATTGAGGAAAATGATCCAATATTACATATCTGTGAGTGGCAAAAGTATGTGAACCTTTGCTTTCAGTATCTGGTGTGACCCCCTTGTGCAGCAATAACTGCAACTAAACATTTCCGGTAACTGTTGATCAGTCCTGCACACTGGCTTGGAGGAATTTTAGCCCGTTCCTCCGTACAGAACAGCTTCAACTCTGGGATGTTGGTGGGTTTCCTCACATGAACTGCTCGCTTCAGGTCCTTCCACAACATTTCCATTGGATTAAGGTCAGGACTTTGACTTGGCCATTCCAAAACATTAATTTTATTCTTTTTTAACCATTCTTTGGTAGAACGACTTGTGTGCTTAGGGTCGTTGTCCTGTTGCATGACCCACCTTCTCTTGAGATTCAGTTCATGGACAGATGTCCGGACCGTTTCCTTTAGAATTCACTGGTATAATTCAGAATTCATTGTTCCATCAGTGATGGCAAGCCGTCCTGGCCCAGATGCATCAAAACAGGCCCAAACCATGATACTACCACCACCATGTTTCACAGATGGGATAAGGTTCTTATGCTGGAATGCAGTGTTTTCCTTTCTTCAAACATAACACTTCTTATTTAAACCAAAAAGTTCTATTTTGGTCTCATCCGTCCACAAAACATTTTTCCAGTAGCCTTCTGGCTTGTCCACGTGACCTTTAGCAAACTGCAGACGAGCAACAATGTTCTTTTTGGAGAGCAGTGGCTTTCTCCATGCAACCCTGCCATGCACACCATTCTTGTTCAGTGTTCTCCTGATGGTGGACTCATGAACATTAAAGGATATGGGACATGAAACATAAAAGCACGCTATATCAGTTTCTTTCCATTAAAAATATGAATTAATTGCGTCAACAAATACAAAATCATCTATTAAATTCAGCAAAATCGTTATATTCGTGATGATTATATGGCATTTCTGCTCGACTTCCGATATGCATTTTTTGCAACCAGAAGAGCCGCTGTCACGTGATCATACGTCACAAAAACTTTCCGGCACAGCACAAGCGGGTAGATGAATGGAGAAGTGGATGACAAGAAAATTGTTTTTATAGTCTTTAAAGTACATTGGACATCATACATTGGACATCGTGGTGTATTGTGCTGCTTATGGTTGCAATAATTCCAATGGGAAATGCCCTGGAGTAAGTTTTTTTGCATTCCCCAAGGACCCGAAGCTGAGGAAAGTGTGGGCTCACCTGCGCATGCGCAGTAGGCTTCGCGCATGCGCAGTAGGCTTGGTAGGACAACTTTACAGAACACCTGTTGAAAAAAACTTTGCACCTACTGTTTCCCACAAACTGTATTCGGACCATTTCACTGAGGATTCTTTCAACATTAATACTCAGGTACTGAGCGATATTAATTCATGAAACAGGAAGCATAAGGATGAGAAAAAAAAAACAGTTCAAATCGGGAAGCCGCGCACACCTGCGCCAGGCTGCACAAATGCGCGCAGCTTCCCGACCCAAACCGCCTCTTTCTCATCCTTACGATTCAATGCCTCATGATCCATGAACCAACATCGCTATTTTTTTTTTAAATCGGATCTGCGCGATTCAGCCGTGAAAAAGGCGGCATCCGCCGAAAGGCGCGCTGTTTGCATCCCTGCACGGAAGCCAGGGGACAGGGCGGGAATATTTTTGTTGATATGAGTGATCCGGTGCGATTTCGCGACCCCCCTGTTGAAGACCTCTGCGCTAAGCGACTGAAAGCCGAGGTAAGGATTAGTATTATAATTTTGGGTGTATCAATTATTGATTATCATAATTCTGACTCGTTTCGCCATTTTGAATGTTTTCATCTCGGACTCTGGAAGCATTGTATCTCAATCAATCTCGAAAAATATCAGCAAAAAAAAAACTAGCTTGCAACGGACTTTAGCTAGATCTATGATGAACTTTCAATGTATGATACAAAAATAATACTTCTTTCAACAGATCATTAGCCTTTGAGCAGAATTGTTTTTAACTTACTAGGAAGTGTTATCGAGCCGACCGCTTTCAGTTTCATGAGGGCTGAATGAACTCTCACTCTCAGAATCATCTGACCCGTCAGAGTAAAGACAAGATCTATGTTCATGTGAATTTCCAGCTATCGGTTCGAATTGATAGGGTCTAACTTCACATCTCTGTAAAAAATCGGGAATATCACTGTCGATGGTGTCCATTTCGGTAACCTGTTTACATTAGATTCCCAAGCGCTGGCTCCTTGGAAAGTTTTTGTGACGTCACGGGTCACGTGACCACCTAGCTCATTAACGAATCCTTGTTTTACGCTGATGTATAGAAAAACTTGAATAATGTGATGATTTTCACATTTTTGACGCCCTGCAGTGATTTAGATGGCATTTCTTATGTCCTTTATACATAATTATGCCCAGGTAAAAATCCATGTCCCATATCCTTTAACATTAACCAATGTGAGAGAGGCCTTCAGTTGCTTAGAAGTTACCCTGGGGTCCTTTGTGACCTCACCGACTATTACACGCCTTGCTCTTGGAGTGATCTTTGTTGGTCGACCACTCCTGGGGAGGGTAACAATGGTCTTGAATTTCCTCCATTTGTACACAGTCCGTCTGACTGTGGATTGATGGAGTCCAAACTCTTTAGAGATGGTTTTGTAACCTTTTCTAGCCTGATGAGCATCAACAACGCTTTTTCTGAGGTCCTCAGAAATCTCCTTTGTTCGTGCCATGATACACTTCCACAAACATGTTGTGAAGATCAGACTTTGATAGATTCCTGTTCTTTAAATAAAACAGGGTGCCCATTCACACCTGATCATCATTGAAAACACCTGACTCTAATTTCACCTTCAAATTAACTGCTAATCCTAGAGGTTCACATACTTTTGCCACTCACAGATATGTAATATTGGGTCATTTTCCTCAATAAATAAATGACCAAGTATAATCTTATTGTCTCATTTGTTTAACTGGGTTCTCTTTATCTACTTTTAGGACTTGTGTGAAAATCTGATGATGGTTTAGGTCATATTTATGCAGAAATATAGAAAATTCTAAAGGGTTCACAAACTTTCAAGCACCACTATAGCTATATACATAGAATAAAAAAATAGAAGAATCTGAAATATACAAATTAGAAAAGTGGACAAATTTAAGGGGCATGTGTATGAGTTGTTGAAGTCCAAGCTGTACAGTATGTCCCAGACTGTGCAAAAACAGTAGGTCACATGATGAGGATGGAGAAGTGACATGATATGAATGTGTGAGAGGAACAGAATATGTGTAATGGGTTACGGTAAGTCAATAACCAAGCTGTACAGTGTGTGCTGGAATGTGCAATAAAAGTTCACAGAGTGAAGATGTATGACATGACTTTGAAATGTGCAAAAATGCACTTTAGAGACAAAATGCATTAATGTTACAGATTGGAAGTGTGAGGTTAGAATCAGTGGGGGTCTCTGACCTTATTGATGAGGCCAGCTGCAGTGGGGGGAAAAGCTGGCCTTATGGTGTGAAGTTTTGGTTCTAATGGACCACAGCCTCCTACTAGAGGGGAGTGATTCAAAAAGTTTGTGTCCGGGGAGAGAGGAGTCAGCCACAATCCTTTCTGCTCTACTCAGGGTCCTGGAATCGTACAGGTCCTGAAGAGACGGAAGGTTGCAGCCATTTGTCCTCTCAGCAGAGCGGATGATGCGCTGCAGTCTGCCCTCGTCCCTAGCAGTGGTAGCAGCGTACCAGACAGTGATGGAGGAGGTGAGGATGGACTCAATGATGGTGGTGTAAAAGTGCACCATCATTGTCTTTGGCAGATCAAACTTCTTCAACTGCTGTGGGAGGTACATTCTCTGCTGTGCTTTCTTGGTAAGAGAGCAGGTATTCGTGTCCCACTTATAGTCCTGGGTGATTATAGTGCCCAGGAAGTGAAAATATTCCACAGAGGTTACTGGGGTAGTCAAACAGGATGATGGGGGAGAGTGTGGCAGAGCTCCTCCTGAAGTCTACAATCATCTCCACTGTCTTTAGAGCTTTAAGCTCTGCATCAGGACACCAGATGGTCAATCTCCTGTCAGGAGTGGTGAGCTGAGGTGAAGTGAGGACCCAAGAGCAGACTCAGAAAGCAGGCAGTGTAAAGAGAAAACTTCTTTAATGAAGTAGATGGCAGAACGGCAAAGGTAGCAAAAGACACAATTCAAAAGAACAGGCAGGCAAAAAATAGGGACAAAAAACTGGGCAGAAAAAACTTGACAAAAAACAAGGAGAAATTCAGGCAGGAGGAATCAAGAAGACACAATACCAATGAGCTGTAGTGAGGCGAGGAAAGTCTACAAGAGACAGTCTGGCAAATGGAGTAGCTCCAAACAGTTCTTAAAAAGTCCTGGCTGATGGGAGAGGAGTGGTAGCAGGTGTGGGAGTGCTGCTTCAGGAAATGGCCTTCAGCAAGGCAGGACTGAATTCCTGTCCTGGAGCCGGCCTGGAAGTCCCACAGTCTAAGGCATGGATGGACTGGACCGGACTGTGACATCTCCCACCTGTAGGCAGACTCATCCTCATCAGAGATGAGTCCAATGAGGGTGGTGTCGTCTGCAAACTTTAGGAGCTTGACAGACTGATGACTGGAGGTGCAGCTGTTGGTGTACAGGGAGACGAGTAGAGGAGAAAGGATGCAGCCTTGGGAGGATCTGGTGCTGATGGTTTGGGAGTCAGAGACATGTTTCCCCGGGTTCACATGCTGCTTCCTGTCAGACAGGAGGTTAGTGATCTACCTGCAGATGGAGTCAGGCACACTCAGCTGGAAAAGCTTGTCCTGCAGAAGAGCCAGGATGATCATGTTGAGGGCGGAACTGAAATCCACAAACAGGATCTTAGCATAGGTTCCTGGGGAGTCCAGGTGCTGGAGGATGAAATGAAGAACCATGTTGACAGCATCTTCTGCAGATCCGTTGGGTCTGTAGGCGAACTGCATGGGGTCCAGGAGCAGGTCAGTGATGGCTTTAAGGTGGTAAAGCACAAGTAGTGCCATAAATTCTTGTCATGTCTTTGTCGGGAGACTGGCAACAGTACAAGTTTTACCCCTACAGTCATTGTTCACGTCCTTGCGTGTCATCGGGGAGGAGGGTCAAGAAATTGTCAATCACAGCTACAGAAGAAACGTCAAGGAACTGCTGTAGGAGTTGTCAAACTAGGCAAGAAACTGCAAAAGATTCTGGAATGCTAGACTTTTTGGCAGGGTGTTGCGGGGCATCCCAAATGTGGCATTACTGTTTTTGGATTATGTCACACTTGAAGGCCCATTCGTCATTTTCAACATTCATATTTGGGCCCAATACTGGAAATTTGTCATCCATGACAAAATCGTGTCAAAATCGGGCTGAATTCATGTAGTCTGATCCCGGCATAACAGGTAAAGAAATAGGTTTGTGAATGTGGCGCTTAAAAATGATGATAGATGTTGAAGTATATAAGGAAATCTGAAGCTATTATAAGAGAAAAGATATTAAACAAATTGTAAGTGAAGCAGAATAAGAGTAGGAGTAGGTTAGCTACGTTAATGTTAAATTGCATTGAATGGGCAGTATCATGTGATCGAAACTGCAGAGCAGATTTTATTGGTGTGCCATCAGTTTAATAAACATCTAGGTTTTTACTCATAGGTATTTTATTAAAAAGCTGACCCCATTCAGTTTAATGCTAGTAATACTAACTTATGAACCATTGCACTAAGTCTCAAAACTCTTCCCAGCAAAGCCAAGGATGAGATTCCCTACTTACATTTATCAATATTTCTTATTATAATTGGAACATGCTTTCATTCTCCCCTTGAAACACCCTGTCCAGAATCAACACTCTGTCCTAATTAGGGCTACTTTCATTCTGGCAAAAGTTTTGTCTATTTCAAGTTACCCAAAACTTATTCAGTTTGATATTAAAATAATAAAATGCTTAATTGCTTGTCTAATGACCCCCCCCCCCCAATAGTCTTGTCTCAGCCTTGAAGACTTAAAAGCATCTGATATTCACTGTATACTTTTCTGGTAGGCGGCACGGTGGTGCAGTGGTCAATACTGTCGCCTCACAGCGAGAAGGTTCTGGGTTCGAACCTCACAGCCAATGGGGGCCTTTCTGTGTGGAGTTTGCATGTTCTGTCTGTGTGGGTTTCCTCCGGGTGCTCCGGTTTCCCCCACCGTCCAAAGACATGCGGTTAGGTTAATTGGTTCCTCTAAATTGTCCCTAGGTGTGAATGGTTGAGTAGGAACTGCTCTCTGTCCTCAATGTCCACCATGGGTAGCTCTTCTGAACTAGCTAACAAATCTGCAGTAAACAGTTAACTATGGTTGAGATATGAGGAGAAGAAGAAGACTTTTCTGGCCACAAGCTTCACAGATTTGAAAGTTGCAATATTACAAGGCGTCCACAAATTTCTATCTGTCTATCTATTTATTTATTGCATGCATACATGTAGTACGCGTATTGGCTTCCAATGGGTAGATTTTTGAACATTGTGATAAGAGCCTTTTGGAGCAAACTTAAACTGTTGGAGAAGTTGTAGAACACAACGCCATGTTTTCAAACTGATGTTACAATTTCTTGAAGCAGTCAGTGGAGACCAAACATGACATTCTTGGGAGTTTTTCGACTTATTCTGGGAAAAGTCAATAGTTGATCGCTTGCATTGTCAGTAAAATGGGCTCTACCACAAAAATATGTAGTTCTTGGCCATGATTAGTCATGAAATGTACTAGACTCTCTCATGAAAGTTAGAGGTCTGGCCAGGGCCAAATTAATACATGGCCCAGGGCTGATGAATATATGAGGCCCCACCTGCACTACAGAACTACAGTGGTGCTTGAAAGTTTGTGAACCCTTTAGGATTTTCTATATTTCTGCATAAATATGACCTAAAACATCATCAGATTTTCATACAAGTCCTAAAAGTAGATAAAGAGAACCCAGTTAAACAAATGAGACAAAAATATTATACTTGGTCATTTATTTATTGAGGAAAATGATCCAATATTACATATCTGTGAGTGGCAAAAGTATATGAACCTTTGCTTTCAGTATCTGGTGTGACCCCCTTGTGCAGCAATAACTGCAACTAAACATTTGCGGTAACTGTTGATCAGTCCTGCACACCGGCTTGGAGGAATTTTAGCCCGTTCCTCCATACAGAACAACTTCAACTCTGGGATGTTGGTGGGTTTCCTCACATGAGCTGCTCGCTTCGGGTCCTTCCACAACATTTCCATTGGATTAAGGTCAGGACTTTGACTTGGCCATTCCAAAACATTAACTTTATTCTTCTTTAACCATTCTTTGGTAGAACGACTTGTGCGCTTAGGGTCGTTGTCTTCCTGCATGACCCACCTTCTCTTGAGATTCAGTTCATGGACGGATGTCCTGACATTTTCCTTTAGAATTCGCTGGTATAATTCAGAATTTATTGTTCCATCAATGATGGCAAGCCGTCCTGACCCAGATGCAGCAAAACAGGGCCAAACCATGATACTACCACCACCATGTTTCACAGATGGGATAAGGTTCTTATGCTGGAATGCAGTGTTTTCCTTTCTCCAAACACAATGCTTCTCATTTAAACCAAAATGTTCTATTTTGGTCTCCTCTGTCCACGAATAATTTTTCCAATAGCCTTCTGGCTTGTCCACGTGATCTTTAGCAAACTGCAGATGAGCAGCAATGTTCTTTTTGGAGAGTAGTGGCTTTCTCCTTGCAACCCTGCCATGCACACCATTGTTGTTCAGTGTTCTCCTGATGGTGGACTCATGAACATTAACATTAGCCAATGTGAGAGAGGCCTTCAGTTGCTTAGAAGTTACCCTGGGGTCCTTTGTGACCTCGCCGACTATCACACGCCTTGCTCTTGGAGTGATCTTTGTTGGTCGACCACTCCTGGGGAGGGTAACAATGGTCTTGAATTTCCTCCATTTGTACACAATCTGTCTGACTGTGGATTGGTGGAGTCCAAACTCTTTAGAGATGGTTTTGTAACCTTTTCCAGCCTGATGAGCATCAACAACGCTTTTTCTGAGGTCCTCAGAAATCTCCTTTGTTTGTGCCATGATACACTTCCACAAACATGTGTTGTGAAGATCAGACTTTGATAGATCCCTGTTCTTTAAATAAAACAGGGTGCCCACTCACACCTGATTGTCATCCCATTGATTGAAAACACCTGACTCTAATTTCACCTTCAAATTAACTGCTAATCCTAGAGGTTCACATACTTTTGCCACTCACAGATATGTAATATTGGATCATTTTCCTCAATAAATAAATGACCAAGTATGATATTTTTGTCTCATTTGTTTAACTGGGTTCTCTTTATCTATTTTTAGGACTTGTTTGAAAATCTGATGATCTTTTAGGTCATATTTATGCAGAAATATAGAAAATTGTAAAGGGTTCACAAACTTTCAAGCACCACTGTATGTAAAGCAACAGTAAACCATGATTTAAGCTACTCAGGCAGGATAAAACCTAGGGGGGAAAAGAAGTTTAGTTTACTGATGGCCAATCAGCACCAGATGTGATTCTGACATTTTTTTTTTTAAACACAAGTAACACAAGCGTCTCATACACCTTTAGAAGCGGTTGAGCCCATGTGTCCTGCTGTGCTTCTTTTACATGCAGTCTGCATTTTCCTCTCTTGTGCAGGTAAGTCAAGCTCTGCGATGCATTAAAACTCCACACTTCACTACTGTTAAACATAAATACAATCCAATTTGCTGTGGTTGCAATATTCATGACATTCAGATAATTTCTTCTATAAGGACATAATCACTAAATGCACATGTTAGAAACTTGCACATCAAGCAGTGGATGGTGGTATAACTTTTTATTTACAGTAGCCTGAAGGACAGACGTCTGCAGAACTGCCTGAAGATGTTTAGACCATCAGAAGTGAGAAAGAAGTCCTGAGATATAATTACTTAGTAACTAATCTTAAGTCTAATTTTTAAGCATCTGCTCTTTAAGATGGTGTAGTGGTTAGCACTGTCACCTCATAGCAAGAAGGTTCTGGGTTCGAGCCCAGTGGCCGGCGAGGGCCTTTCTGTGTGGAGTTTGCATGTTCTCCCCGTGTCTGCGTGGGTTTTCTCCGGGTGCTCTGGTTTCCCCCACAGTCCAAAGACATGCAGTTAGGTTAACGTGGGGTGGCCTTGGGCTGAAGTGCCCTTGAGCAAGGTACCTGACCCCTGACTGCTCCCCGGGTGCTGTAGTGTGGCTGCCCACTGCTCTGGGTATGTGTGCGTGTGTTCACTGCTTCAGATGGGTTAAATGCAGAGGATGAATTTCACTGTGCTTGAAGTGTGCATGTAACAAATAAAGGTTTCTTCTTCTTCTTTGTTTTTGTTGTTGTTGTTGTTGTTGTTTTTAATCTAATACCTTTGACTTTTACTCACTACATTTTGAAAGAAAAAACTCTACTTACTACAAATGTTTATCACTGCAATAAAACTGTTGTTAGTTGTGTGACTTATTATATTTTTACTTTGACACTGTAATAAAATTTAAGAGTTTATAATTTTCTACTTTAACTTGAGTAAATCATTTGAAGGTGTACTTCAACATTTACCAGACTAGCCTTCTGGTTAAACAGCAGGTGCTGGTGAAAAACTAGCAGGGAAATGTGATGTGTAAAAAACAGCATGTCTTGGCCTGTAAAGGCCAATGTGTCTTCTTCTTCTGGCTGCTCCTGTTAGGGGCTACCACAGCGAATCTGTTCTGCATATTTGACTTGGCATAGGTTTTACACCAGATGCCCTTTCTGACGCAACCCTCCCCAATCTACCCAGGCTTGGGACCAGCACTAAGTATGCACTGGCTTGTGTAACCCCAGTGGCTGGGCATTTTACCTAATCTTCATGTCTTTGAACCGTGGGGGAAACTGGAGCACTTGGAGGAAACCCACGCAGACACGGGGAGAACATGCAAACTCCTTGTCAGCTGTGAGGTTCAAACTCAGAACCATCTTGCTGTGAGGTGACAGTGCTCACCACTGTGCCACCCCTGTAAAGGCCAGTATGTATTGGACTAGAGACATGTTCAAAGCACAACACCTACTGGTTTGTGACCAATACATACTGGCCTTTAAGACTTGTTTTTGCTGGTTACTAGCACAGACTGGTGTTTTTTTGGACAGTGAATGCTGCTCATCATCACAAGCTGCATTTTTCTGCTTACCAGCATATACAGTGCCTTGCAAAAGTATTCATCCCCCTTGATGTTTGTCCTGTTTTGTCCCATTACAAGATGGAATTAAAATGGATTTTATACAACATGCCTACCACTTTAAAGGTGCATGTTGTTGTCACAAGAAAACAACAATTTTCACCTTTAAAGAGGTGTGTAAGTCAAATGGTGCTAACCACCCCAAATCTATTTTAATTCCAGCTTGTAATGTGACAAAACAGGACAAACACGAAGGAGAATGAATACTTTTGCAAGGCAATGTACTGGTCAAAAACCAGTATATGTTGCATTTTGAACATGTATGTGCTGGTTTTTGCTGGTCACCTACACATACTGGGTTTTGCTGGTCACCAGTACAAACTGATTTTTGACCAACACATGGTGATTTTTGCTGGTCACCAGTACATCCTTGGTTTTGTTCTGGTCAGCTAGTTTTTGACCATCACCAGCACAAACCTGTTCAAAACACAACAAATACTGGCCACCAGCATTCAAGCACCATGCTGAACTGTGCTTTGTTTTCAAAAGGGTATATTTAGATGAGTTAACAGCTAGGATTTTTTTTATGCCTCCGCCACCGTAAGGTGCAGGAGGCATTATGTTTTCGGGTTGTCTGTCTGTCCGTGCGTCCGTCCCGAAACCTTGTGAACACAATATCTCAAAGGCTAATGAAAGGAATTTCACCAAACTTTCACCCTTTGTGCGCTTTGGGACAAACATGAACTGATTAGATTTTGAGATCAAAAGGTCTAAGGTCAAGGTCACTGTGAGGTCAAATGTCTGTCTGAAAACCTTGTGAACACAATATCTCAACTGCTAATGAAAGGAATTTCACCAAACTTTCACCATTTGTGCGCTTTGGGACAAACATGAACTAATTAGATTTTGAGGTTAAAAGGTCACAGGTCAAGATTACTGTGAGGTCAAATGTCCATCCCCAAACTTTGTGAACACCATATCTCAAAGACTAATGAAAGGAATTTCACCAAACTTTCACCATTTGTGCGCTTTGGGACAAAGATGAAATTATTAGATTTTGAGATCAAAAGGTCTAAGGTCAAGGTCACTGTGAGGTCAAATGTCTGTCCGAAAACCTTGTGAACACAATATCTCAAAGGCTAATGAAAGGAATTTCACCAAACTTTCACCATTTGTGCACTTTGGGACAAAGATGAAATGATTAGATTTTGAGATCAAAAGGTCTAAGGTCAAGGTCACTGTGAGGTCAAATGTCTGTCTGAAAACCTTGTGAACACAATATCTCAAAGGCTAATGAAAGGAATTTCACCAAACTTTCACCATTTGTGCGCTTTGGGACAAACATGAACTGATTAGATTTTGAGGTTAAAAGGTCACAGGTCAAGATTACTGTGAGGTCAAATGTCCATCCCCAAATCACAACTTAATAAGGCGTGTAGTCTACCGGGCAGAGGCATCCCCAGTTCTATCTAGTTCTTCCTTGTGATTAACTAGTACTAACCATTATCACCTTACTAGAACCTACTATGCTGGTGTAAATGTTTTTTTTTTTTTAATATCAACCCACCAAACTTAGCTAGTAGGTTAGCAAGAAGATTTCTTGTCTGGTTTGGGTGCACTGTAATAAAATAAATAGATACAAATAAAATAGAATAAATCTGAAGTCCCTGCTCAAGCTGTGGGACTTTAAAATAAAAAAAAAGTCACAGCCCCTGCTTTTACTAGCTGTATGCTAATGTAGCATCGCGTCGTAGCTAACTGGGCAGTCTTACTGGAAAGGCTGGGCTTAGGTCTGTTTATATAAGTTAAGCTAACTTTTACTCGAAACTTCTTCAGCACGCTTATTATCTTAAGAATAAGAAATGAAGACCGAAACGCTAACACTGTTGCTTGGATTTTTATGCTTGAGTGTATTTTCGCCGTTACACTGTGAGCCAAAGGGACCAATTCCTGAAGGTAAGGCTGAGATTTACTGAGGAGATAAAAAGCCCCGAACATGAGCCTGTGATAACGCAGCAGAAACAAGTCATGGCTTGTACCTGATGTTTGATTAAATGTTCAGGCTTATGGAAATAATACGAATGGAGCTTGTAATAAAATCCAGAGAAAACTTGTCGTGTGTGTGTGTTTTGAGCTCAGGACTTCGGCGCTGACGTGGAATGTACAAGCCGCAGCCAGTTCAGTTCTTTCAGCTGCAGCGAAAACCGGCTGTGATTTTTATTTTATCTTCATTTTTTAGACATGTTGATTAAAACAGAATCGTAAGATCGCTGGTTTTTTTTTTAAATATTTTTTAGCTATTTAATCCAGTACTGTCACACTGATATTATTATTGTTGTTGTTATTATTATTATTATTATTATAACTGTGTATCAGTGTAGTGTAACACTTAAATCCATCCTGCCGGAATTTCAAACACGTAAAAAGTTTCCGCTTTTTGGTGATTTATTTTCTTATAAATAAATAACCTGTTATTCGATATTAGGTTTTACTGTTTAAAAAAAAAAAGAAGCACATTAACAAGATCCGCTTTCTGTCCCCTGCTGTGTTGCCTTTAAAGCCTTTAAAGCTGAGTTAAGCAAATCCAGTTCAGAGGATATCCGCTTCTGACTTTAACAAAAAAAAAAAACCAAAAACACTTGAATGTAGTGGTTCAAGGGGGAAAAGATGGAACTTGTTCCCATTATTCATTACCCTTAAGGCACGTAGGCTGCAGGGCTCCTCCGGAGTGTGTGTGTGTGTGTGTGGTACTGAGTACCTGAGACTACTACTGTTTTAATGATCTAGTCATACAGCCAATATTTGATTTAACTGAGATCCCTTTGGCTTAATAAAATCTCATCTCGTTATCTCTAGCTGCTTTATCCTGTTCTACAGGGTCGCAGGCAAGCTGGAGCCTATCCCAGCTGACTACGGGCGAAAGGCGGGGTACACCCTGGACAAGTCGCCAGGTCATCACAGGGCTGACACATAGACACAGACAACCATTCACACTCACATTCACACCTACGGTCAATTTAGAGTCACCAGTTAACCTAACCTGCATGTCTTTGGACTGTGGGGGAAACCGGAGCACCCGGAGGAAACCCACGCGGACACGGGGAGAACATGCAAACTCCACACAGAAAGGCCCTCGCCAGCCACGGGGCTCGAACCCAGACCTTCTTGCTGTGAGGCGACAGCGCTAACCACTACACCACCGTGCCGCCCAGCTTAATAAAATGATTTAAAATTTTTATTTTTTTTTTTACAAGAAAAAAGGAGATGTACAGAGCTGCAGTAATTACAGAGGAATAAAATTGATGAGCCACACCATGAAGCTATGGGAAAAGGTATTGGAGGCGAGATCGAGAAGAGAGGTAGCAATCTGTGAACAGCAGTACGGGTTTATGCCAAGGAAGAGCACGTCAGATGCAATTTTTGCTTTAATAATATTAATGGAGAAGTACAGAGAAGGCCAGAGAAAGCTACATTGTGTGTTTGTAGACCTGGAGAAGGCATACGATAGTGCCGAGAGATGAGTTATGGTATTGTATGAGAAAGAGTGGAGTGAATGAGAAGTATATTAGAGTGGTGCAAGACATGCATGAGAACAGTGAAACAGCAGTGAGGTGTGCAGTTGGAACAACTGAATGGTTCAAGGTGAAGGTGGGACTCCATCAAGGATCTGCTTTGAGTCCTTTTGTGTTTGCCATAGTGATGGATAGCTTGACGGATGAAGTGAGGCAAGAGTCACTATGGAACATGATGTTTTCGGATGATATTGTGATAAGTGGTGAAAGTAGAAAGGAGGTTGAGTTGGGTTAGGAGAGATGGAGGTATGCATTGGAACGAAGAGGAATGAAGGTGAGCAGTAGCAAAACAGAATACATGTGCATCAATGAGAACGGGGATGAGAGTGTAGTGAAGATGCAAGGAGTAGACGTAAAGAAAGTTGGTGAATTCAAGTACCTGAGATCAACTGTGCAGGAAAATGGGGGCTGCGATAGTGAGGTGAGAAAGAGAGTGCAGGCAGGGTGGAGCAGTTGGAGAAGGATTTCGGGAGTCATTTGTGATAGGAAAGTCCCAACAAAAGTGAAAGGTAAGATGTATAAGACAGTAGTGAGAGCAGCTGTGATGTATGGATTGGAGACCGTACCCTTAACGAAGAGACAGGAGGCAAAGTTGGAGGTGGCGGAGTTGAGGATGTTAAGGTTTGTGATGGGAGGTTGGACAGGATAAGGAACGAGCACATCAGAGGAACAGCACATGCGGAGAGCTTGGGAATTAAGCTAAAAGAGATGAGACTGAGATGGTATGGGCACATCCTGAGAAGAGATGCAGAGCATGTTGGAAGGAGAATGTTGAGGATGGAGCTGCCAGGCAAACGAAAACGTGGAAGGCCAAAGAGGAGATACATAGATGTGATGAAAGAGGACATGAAAGTAGCAGGTGTCGTAGGGAAGGATGCGGAAGACGGAGCAATGGAGACGAAAGATCCACTGTGGTGACCCCTAATTGGGAGCAGCCAGAAGAAGAAGAAGATTTTTGTTTTTTTAAATCTCATTTTTAACTTTACAAATGTGTGTATAGCTGTATTACGGATGTCTTGGATGGCGGGTCCGGCTCTGACATCCATCAGAGTTTCTAGGGAACATTACAGTAGTGGTTTCCTGTTGGATTATTTAGACGTTTTCTCCTTTCAACTATTCACACACACACATTCATACCTAGGGACAGTTTAGAGTAGACAGTTAACCTAACCGCATGTCTTTGGACTGTGGCAGAAACCCACACAGACACGGAGAGAACATGCAAACTCCACACAGAAAAGCCGTCGTTGGCCATGAGGTTCAAACCCGGATCCTTCTTGCTGCGAGGTGACCGCGTTAACCACTACACCACCCCATTATGGATGTTCGTCCATCCATCCATTATCTGTAGCCGCTTATCCTGTCCTACAGGGTCGCAGGCAAGCTGGAGCCTATCCCAGCTGACTATGGGCGAGAGGCGGGGTACACCCTGGACAAGTCGCCAGGTCATCGCAGGGCTAACACACACAGACAATCATTCACACTCACATTCACACCTGCGGTGCCACCAATTAGCCTAACCTGCATGTCTTTGGACTGTGGGGGAAACCGGAGCACCCGGAGGAAACCCACGTGGACACGGGGAGAACAAGCAAACTTCACACAGAAAGGCCCTCGCCAGCCACGGGGCTCGAACCCGGACCTTCTTGCTGTGAGGCGACAGTGCTAACCACTACACCACTTGTGAAATTCCTCTCTGCATTTAACTCCTCTGAAGCAGTGAACACACACGTGAGCAATGAGCACACACACATACCCTGAGCAGTGGGCAGCCATGCTAACAGCGCCCGCGGAGCAGTCGGGAGTTAGGTGCCTCGCTCGAGGGCACCTCAGCCCAAGGCCGTCCTATATTATCCTATATTATTTCTGGAGGAAACCCATGCGGACACGGGGAGAACATGCAAACTCCACACAGAAAGGCCCCCGTCAGGCACTGGGCTCGAACCCAGAACCTTCTTGCTGTTAGGCGACCGTGCTAACCACTTACACCACCATGCTGCCGTGTGAGATTTTCATACAGTGTCACATAGGATGCTTGTTTTTATGTCAGACCTTCAAGTTTGGATGTGAGAAATCATATGTGCATCTTTGCAAGAAATAAAATGGTGTAAAAATGCATGTTTTTAAATTACCGTAATTTACTGTTTGGTGCTGTATGCCATTCATCTTTAATGCAAAGCAAACACTATTCCATTACAATGGAATGGACTCGTAGATGGGTATAATAACTTACAGGTATAATGAGTTAAAGAGGTCTCATTTTCAAAGACGCAATGGCATTTTATTATAATATCGTAATCATATAATATCAGGGAATTGTTTTAAACTTATTCAGCCTAATTTGACTGCTTATGCATTTTTCGTACCCCGCTCTCTTTTTCTTATATGCTAGGGCTCTGTTAGTTAAACCCACCCACTAAATTATGCATCTTTACATACATGCAACGGATTAATTATGGGTTAGGGTTCTTGTGCAAGGGCCACAAAATGGGATTAAAACTTGCAAGCTTCTGATCACCAGCTCAGAATTTTTAAGAACTTTAGGCTCCATTGCCTGAAGTGCACATTATCAACGATCTCTAATATTTGAATTCATACTCACGCTTTCAGGGACCACTGCTATTGTCTCACCTGTCCTCTTACCGAACTCCACATCGATTTGAAAGCTTCAGCTCAGAATAGAAAGAGGAAAAAAAAGCTTCTTACAGCTGTTTTTTTTATATGTTGGCAAACTGTTTACTCCGTCATTTTTGTTGACCTGCAGCAGAGAGCTAAATCGGTGCATAGTAATTTGAAATGGAATTTTAAAAAAAAGGCCACACATCATCTTTACAAGCAGATTACTTTTAAGCTGCATGTGCGCTAAAATAAATCTGCTCCATAATAGTAAATTCCCTAACACTTGTGCACACCAAGTACTTTTATTTGTGCCATCTTATGACTTTGTCAGTATAATGTAATATCTACATGCTTTTTTTTCCCCCATCTCCACAGGAAAGCTCCTCGTATTAACTGTAGCTACAAAAGAAACAGATGGATTTAAGCGGTTCATGAGATCTGCACGGTACTTTAATTACACAATTAAGGTACAGAAAGTGTCCAAGTGCAAATCTGTTGTTTCTCCAGTTTTAAGCATGAGTGCACGCACACAGCTGATGCTCACAGTGATGTACTCTCTCAATTATTTATTTTGTTCTTTTTTTAGGTTCTTGGAAGGGGAAACAAATGGGCCGGCGGTGACTACATGTCTGCACCAGGAGGAGGACAGAAAGTGAGACTTTTGAAATCTGCCTTAGAGAACATAAAAGAGGAGGACAAAATCATCCTCTTTGTAGACAGGTATTTACTCGTGCAGGTGATTTTATTTCACTAAATTATGCATCCATTGGAGCTGATGTTCAGGACAGGGCAAGAAACATTTATGTCTTGGATTGCATAAATAATTTACTTTTTAAAAGTATTAATAGGTTTAATAGCACTTCTGCGAAAAGGTACAAAACAATGAAAAATGATCCTGTTTGGCATGAAACAAGTAATTTCATAGCAGATGGCATAAAATGATAATCCACTGCAGGGACTTTTGGGATTTAGCAGTGCTGTAATGGATGCATTGTCCACGTCTTGGTTTAAAGCCCATTAATGATGAGTGCTCCAACAGAGCAGCGGCTGTTTAACCACTACATGTAGAGATTTGCACTGTTCATAAGGTTTTTGGGAAAAAAAAAAAAAACTGTCATAATGTCCAAATGACCGAAAGCTAAATTTATTGCCATATTTTTCATTTTTGTTAATTGATATCTTAATGCAGTTTGGGCATAAATCTAGTCAATAGCATTAAAAATGGAAGGCCTTCTTAATGTTGTCCTGGGATGCCCGGCAGCTACGATGTGATCTTCTCTTCGGGCCCAAAAGAACTGCTGAAGAAGTTCCAACAGGCCAAGCACAAGGTGGTCTTCTCTGCCGAGACCCTCATCTGGCCGGATCGCCATCTGGAGGACAAACACCCACACATCAGGGAAGGGAAGAGGTTTCTCGGAGCAGGAGGCACGTGTTTGTCTCATTCTTGATATGGCAAACGTTGTTAATTATGCTGTTAAAATTTGATGTTATATTTGCACTGACATTCCCAACCTTGGTCCTGGAGAACACCCTGCCCTGCACATACACTACCGTTCAAAAGTTTGGGGTCACCCAGACAATTTTGTGTTTTCCATGAAAAGTCACACTTTTATTTACCACCATAAGTTGTAAAATGAATAGAAAATATAGTCGAGACATTTTTCTGGCCATTTTGAGCATTTAATCGACCCCACAAATGTGATGCTCCAGAAACTCAATCTGCTCAAAGGAAGGTCAGTTTTATAGCTTCTCTAAAGAGCTCAACTGTTTTCAGCTGTGCTAACATGATTGTACAAGGGTTTTCTAATCATCCATTAGCCTTCTGAGGCAATGAGCAAACACATTGTACCATTAGAACACTGGAGTGAGAGTTGCTGGAAATGGGCCTCTATACACCTATGGAGATATTGCACCAAAAACCAGACATTTGCAGCTAGAATAGTCATTTACCACATTAGCAATGTATAGAGTGGATTTCTGATTAGTTTAAAGTGATCTTCATTGAAAAGAACAGTGCTTTTCTTTCAAAAATAAGGACATTTCAAAGTGACCCCAAACTTTTGAATGGTAGTGTAAGGATAACCCTAAAATATACTGGATGGGGGTACTCCAGGACCAGGGATGGGAACCTATGTAGTATGCTGCTTCATTTCATATACATAGTAATTACTTTAAAGTGCATATTCTGGACCAATTTTGGGTTTTTTTTATATGAAAGTATGTCCCTTTACACACTCATCCAGAAGGGTAATTTTGCACAAGACCATCTGTCTACAGCAGAAAAAAATAAAATAACAAACCGCATCTGGAAAAATCCCAAGGGAGTCTGGAGCCAGATTTGTGACGTCACCTGCGGAAGCGCCAGCAGGCTGCGAGAGCTTTGCACTGTTTCAGTGCACAGCCTGTGTAGACCAAGCGCTCCCATTTCTCTCTCATTGTCCGGTCTTTTGGGAAACGATGAGTACTAATCCCATCAAGATTGGTGTTGCTACACCCTCCTACGATACATCTGTTAACCATTTTAATAATTATGCGATAATGTTGAAGAAATTTGCAGAAAACCACCAGGTGGTTTTCTCATAAACAAACCAGCGCTGACGTAGGATTCAGAAGGAGGCGTCCTGCATGCGACGTCACAAAAATCAATGTTTCCCGGGAAATCCAAATGGCAAGTTTTTTCAGAGGCGGACCAATTCGCCTCAAATGGCTTGATTTCAACTGAATTTTTCTGGTATTGCGCAAGGTAAAAAAAATGCAGAGAATGCAGAATGTGACAGATATTTGACCAAAGTTTAATATAAAATAGAATTACATTGATCTTGCTCCTGAATTTACCCGTGATATGCACTTTAAAGAAGCACATGTATAAGTAAGGAAAAAAGAAGAAGAAAAAAAGTGGTGTTATTGGAAAATAATCAGCGACAGGGTGGTTTGTTGCTTCATGACACCTTGTTACCACTGTTACCAAAGCTGAGAAGCACATTCTGATTTTTTTTTTTAATTTATGAAAGACCTTTTATGCATTTAGAGTTATATTTAATGTTCTGAAATGTCCACAAAACACACTAACTCCTGTTATGACATATTATTACACATTAAGAAGAAGGAGAAACCTTTATTTGTCACATGCACACTTCAAGCACAGTGAAATTCATCCTCTGCATTTAACCCATCTGAAGCAGTGAACACATGCGCACACACACCCAGAGCAGTGGGCAGCCACACTACAGCACCCGGGGAGCAGTCAGGGGTCAGGTACCTTGCTCAAGGGCACTTCAGCCCAAGGCTGCCCCACGTTAACCTAACTGCATGTCTTTGGACTGTGGGGGAAACCGGAGCACCCGGAGAAAACCCACACAGACACGGGGAGAACACGCAAACTCCACACAGAAAGGCCCTCGCCGGCTGCTGGGTTCGAACCCAGAACCTTCTTGCTGTGAGGTGACTGTGCTAACCACTACACCACTGTGCCGCCCAATTACAATTGTTTCCTCACCATACAAATGTTCCACCATACAAACACACATTATTTATTTATTTATTTTTAATTGATTTATGTCGCACATCCACCATCTTGCAGCTAGAACTGTGATAGAAAATGAATCGATGCCTTTGGACCAATCATATTTGAGAATTTAAGTGCTGTGGTATAAGAGAGGAATAACGCTTGCGTTACAGTATATTCATTATTCACTTACAAGAAATGGGTGTAAAATGTCTCATCTCATCTCATCTCATTATCTGTAGCCGCTTTATCCTTCTACAGGGTCGCAGACAAGCTGGAGCCTATCCCAGCTGACTACGGGCGAAAGGCGGGGTACACCCTGGACAAGTCGCCAGGTCATCACAGGGCTGACACATAGACACAGACAACCATTCACACTCACATTCACACCTACGCTCAATTTAGACTCACCAGTTAACCTAACCTGCATGTCTTTGGACTGTGGGGGAAACCGGAGCACCCGGAGGAAACCTATGCGGACACGGGGAGAACATGCAAACTCCACATAGAAAGGCCCTCGCCGGCCACGGGGCTCGAACCCGGACCTTCTTGCTGTGAGGCGACAGCGCTAACCACTACACCACCATGCCGCCGGTGTAAAATGTTTCCATGTTAAATGTTTAAAGGAGTAATTCTTTGGAATTCAAATTCTTCACAACAAATGATGTTTATTGGACAAGTTTGAAGGTGCATCTTTCCCCTCTACCTTCTCTTTGACATTCCTTCTGACTGTGTTCAGTGAATTGATTGCATTGTTATGAGCTAATGTAATGAGCTAACAGCTGGGACACGATCTGGCTATGTTTGTCAGTACTCCCTCCCCCTCCCTCCATGATAATGTGAAAATCAGATGTGGGAACATGAGACAGAAAACCGTAGGACAAGTTTTTTTTTTTTTAACCACCAGTTTCTGCTGTAGTACTCAGAGCGCTTCTTCCTTTTCTGTATCCAGGCTTCATCGGCTATGCCTCGAACCTTAAAGAGATGGTCTCTGATTGGTCAGGGAAAGATAATGACAGTGATCAGCTCTTTTATACCAAGATATACATCAATCCCGAGAAGCGGGTGAGCTTCATCTTTATCTTTCAAGTTTTGTAAGAGAAAGAAGTATTTTGTCTCCTTTTCCTGTCTCTGTGCTTTAATAAGGTGTTTTGCACTGACATTCTCTTCCCTGTCATTTCCTTCACAGAAATCCATAAATATATCTCTCGACAGCAAGTGCAGATTGTTCCAGAACCTGCACGGAGCTCTAGGTGAGCATGTGTTGTGTACATGCAAATAAAGTCAGAAAGACAGCCTATTGGACTGTTCTTTATTGGGACGCAAAGTTGCTGACTAGTCCAAGAACAGAGTAACAACAGTGCAGCTTTTATCGCCTATAAAAATGCTACACCAGGAGGGCCAAAAAAAGAACAACCTTTCGTTCTCTCTGTAAATATCCTCTTTTTAATGAGGCTTTAGCTTTGGCATGCTTTGATGGAAACATAGATGATGGAATTGATGATCTCTCTCACACTGAGCCTGGGCTCTTTTCTTCACGAGGACTCACTGCAGGGGTGGAAGCCAGGGCCTTGGCTTTCATCCAGGCTTCTGCAAGTCCTGGCTTTCCCGCCTGCCTCCGTTTGCCTGAGGGAGTGGAATGTGAGAGTCAACTGTAGGATGTGCCTGTGCACACGTAGGCCGGCTGAACGTGAAGCCACCATTCATTCTTGTTTTGGACTTCAGTCCTGTGATAGCTGGGTGCTAAGAGAAACCTTCTGTGCGCTCTCAAAGCCTCAGCTCTCACACTCAAGTGGCTATTTTAAAACCAACATAAACGGCTGGGCCTCTGGTAAATTAACGACAATCCACCAGATGCTTTGTTTAAATGTAATTTACTTGGCGTGTTTATGGGGGTGGAATTAAAGAAAACAATCTGTTCTGTATCACCAATAAATCTCAATAAATATTTAAGCAGTGGATCAAGCTGTTCACTTCAGTTCTGCTGTATTTCCTGTACTGGCAGTAGATAAAAGATGCCAGAATGACTTGGTGCAAGAGATGAGTGTTTAGATAACTGCAGAAAGCTGGAGGACATAGTCTAGTACAAAAGAGCATTCTTTCTCCGTCCCAGTGGAAAACTGATCTTTCTGGGTCATTAAACAAAACCAGCTATGACTATTACGAAGAAATTCGAAGGAGAATGTTGATGGGACGTTTCTTTTTTTTTTTCTTCTTTTCTTTCCACTGAGCAGATGAAGTGGTACTAAAGTTTGAGAACGGAAGAGTGAGGGCCAGAAATGTGCTCTATAACACCCTACCTGTTCTTGTTCATGGAAATGGACCTACAAAGGTAGACAGCCTTTTATTTTTTTCAATTATTCGTTAAGAAATAATTCCATTTATTTTTTTCGCTGTCCAAATCCTGCGCTCTGATTGGTTGGCGAGCGGGTCCGTATCCTACAATACGGACCCCAGTTACGGACCTCTGGCGACTCGCTCGTTCACAACAACAACAAACATCGTAGTATTTTTTTTGCCAACATTTATCTTTTTTTATAAGATTTATTTATAAGATTATCAAAAATCTTATAAATTTTTGCCAGCATTAATCAGGAGAATAGCATTAATTTTACAGCATGGATAGCGATAACGACAGTGTTCACAGCAAAAGCGAGTTTTACTAACCTGAGGAAGAAGAAGAAATAAAATAAAACATTGCAGGAGAAAGCTAAAACCTGTAACTTGCTAACGCCGAGCAAAAACATGGCTGAATCCTGAATGACTCCTATTTGTATAAATAGGGGACTATATAGGCGGTGAAATGTAGTTTTTTTCCTGCCATGGAAGTGCACTTGTATACCGAGGAGGAAGCCATTTGCATTACAGCTGTGAATGAGGATTCAAAATGGTGGCTCGACTCGGTTTTCCCTTTCGGGCGCTCTCGTTTTCTGTTAGAATTTGGTAAAGAAAAAAATAAATATATTATTTACCAGCTTAAGGTTGGTCCGTATGGTGAAATACCGTGACCTCGGCCTTGAATACTGACCTCGGCCCAGAGGGCCTCGCTCAGTACTTTCAAGACCTCAGTCACGGTATTTCACCATACGGCCCTCCCAGCTGGTAAATAACATATGTATTTCCTTAATATGCCGACTTTTCATTAATGCCCCGTATTCATGTTATCACCATTTGCATGCTTTTCCCAGCTACAGATAAATTACCTCGGCAACTACATCCCAAAAGTGTGGACCTTCGAAACTGGCTGTACGGTTTGCCATGAGGACTTGCGGCCTCTCTCTGGAATCAAGGTGGGAATTTACTTTTGACACATAATAGGCTAAGGTTTTGCTTTGAGTCTCCTACTGTGACCTTTCATATTTTCATTCATCCTTGTTCCATTTTTTAATTCACTTCTACAGTATCGTATGGATCTATAACCTGAACTCCTTTAACCTCTCAGGATTTTTCACTCTTGTTGTAACTACATACCCTCCCAGTTAATTGAACTTGTCATTCATTATAATGTGCTTTAATGTGGATAACTGGAAAAGAAGGTAGGACTAAAATGTATACATGGTGTAATATTTTGATTTGTATTATTTGCTGTGGGGCTTTTTTAAATCTAATGCTTTATAAAAAGGATTAAGTCCGGTCTCCATGCTCACAGATAAACTTGATTTTATACGGTTCATAAGCCAATCATCATCTAGAATGAACAAACATATGATGAACCTTTTCTACCTAAGCTGTAGAATCTTAGATGTTCTACATATGATCCATGAACGGAATAAGCAAGTGTACAAAACAAGTAAAGGTGTACTGTATTTTACAAAGGCTCAAAATGCCTTTCTCTGCAAAGTTTATTACCATTTATCAGTTACAGTTGTATGCAAATGTTTGGGCACCCCGGTCAGAATTACTGTTACTGTGAGCAGTTAAGCAAGTTGAAGATGAAATGATCTCCAAAAGGCATAAAGTTAAAGATGACTCATTCCCTTTATATTTTAAGCAAAAACAATTTTTTTCTTTTCATCTTTTACATTTTCAAAATGACAAAAAAGGAAAAAGGCCCGAAGCAAAAGTTTGGGTACCCTGCATAGTTAGTACCTAGTAACACCCCCTTTGCCAAGCATCACAGCTTATAAACACTTTTTGTAGCCAACCAAGAGTCTTTCAATTCTTGTTTGAGGAATTTACATCCATTCTTCCTTGCAAAAGTCTTCCAGTTCTGAGAGATTCCTGGGCCTTCTTGAATGCACTGCTCTTTTGAGGTCTATCCACAAATTTTCAATGATGTTCAGATCAGGGTACTGTGAGGGCCAGGGCAAAACCTTCAGCTTGCGCATCTTGAGGTAGTCTGTTGTGGATTTTGAGGTGTGTTTAGGATCATTATCCATTTGTAGAAGCCATCTTCTTTTCAACTTCAGCTTTTTTACAGATGGGGTTATGTTTGCTTCCAGAATTTGCTGGAATTTCATTGAATCCATTCTTCCCTCTACCTGTGAAATGTTCCCCATGCCATTGGCTGCAACACAACCCCAAAGCATGATTGATCCACCCCCATGCTTAATGGTTGGAGAGGTGTTCTTTTCACGAAATTCTGTGCCCTTTTTTCTCCAAACATACCTTTGCTTGTCGCTGCCAAAGAGTTCCATTTTAACCTCATCGGTCCACAGGACTTGTTTCCAAAATGCATCAGGCTTGTTTAGATGTTCTTTTGCAAACTTCTGATACTGAATTTTGTGGTGAGGATGCAGGAGAGGTTTTCTTCTGATGACTCTCCCATGAAGGCCATATTTGTGCAGGTGTCGCTGAACAGTAGAACAATGTACCACAACTCCAGTCTGCTAAATCTTCCTGAAGGTCTTTTGCAGTCAAGCGGGGGTTCTGATTTGCCTTTCTAGCAATCCTACGAGCAGCTCTCTCTGAAATTTTTCCTGGTCTTCCAGACCTTATCTTGACCTCCACTGTTCCTGTTAACTGCCCTTTCTTAATTACATTTCGAACTGAGGAAATGGCAACCTGAAAACGTTTTGCTATCTTCTTATAGCCTTCTCCTGCTTTGTGGGCCTCAACCATTTTCAGAGTGGTAGGAAGCTGCTTAGAAGAACCCATGGCTGCTGATTTTTGAGACTAGGTTAGAGGAGCCTGGGTATTTATAAAGCTTTGAAATTTGCATCACCTGGCCCTTCCTAACGATGAGTGTGAACAAGCCATAACCCTAACAAACTAATTAAGGTCTGAGACCTTGGTCAAAGTGATCTGAGTGCTCAAATCTCTTAGGGTTCCCATACTTTTGCAAGTTACTCCTTTCCTTTTTTTATGCCTCCGCCACCTTAAGGTGCAGGCGGCATTATGTTTTCGGGTTGTGCGTGCGTCCGTGCGTGCGTCCGTGCCGAAACCTTGTGAACACGATATCTCAAAGGCTAATGAAAGGAATTTCACCAAACTTTCACCATTTGTGCGCTTTGGGACAAACATGAACTGATTAGATTTTGAGGTTAAAAGGTCACAGGTCAAGATTACTGTGAGGTCAAATGTCCATCCCCAAACCTTGTGAACGCCATATTTCAAAGACTAATGAAAGGAATTTCACCAAACTTTCACCATTTGTGCACTTTGGGACAAAGATGAAATGATTAGATTTTGAGATCAAAAGGTCTAAGGTCAAGGTCACTGTGAGGTCAAATGTCTGTCCGAAAACCTTGTGAACACAATATCTCCAAGGCAAATGAAAAGAATTTCACCAAACTTTCACCATTTGTGCATTTGGGGACAAACATGAACTGATTAGATTTTGAGGTTAAAAGGTCACAGGTCAAGATTACTGTGAGGTCAAATGTCCATCCCCAAATCACAACTTAATAAGGCGTGTAGTCTACCAGGCGGAGGCATCCCCATCGACGCCGTTGGCATCGAGTTCTATCTAGTTTCACTCTAAAATTGTACAAAGCCAAAATAATACACCGATATTGCTTAAAATGTTGAAAAGTGTGTTTCATCTTTAACTTTATGCCTTTTGGAGATCATTTCATCTTCAACTTGCTTAACTGTTCACAGTAACAGTAATTTTGACCGGGGTGCCCAAACTTTTGCATACCACTGTATTTGATGAGATTAACTGATTGATTGCGTAATAAGAAACTTTCTGGATACGATTCAGTAAGGTTACTTCCTAATGGTCTCAGAATTTCGATAATTTTGGTCAATTTGAAGATTTTACCTGTTGGAAATGGCAAGGCTATTTGATATGGATCATAGCAAGTGTGAACTTTTTACACTATGGATGCTGAGTTTGTCATTCCTCTGCAGGAGAGCGAGTATCCAGGAGTGGTTATCGGCATCTTTATTCAGCAGCCAACTCCTTTCGTAACGGTCTTCTTTGAGCGTCTTCTCCGTCTACAGTACCCCAAAAATCGCCTTAAACTCTTCATATACAACAATGTGAGATGTTCTTCCTCATCATTTCAGTTCATATTTCAAACAACACTCTTGATGCTTCTGTAAACATTCTGCTGTTTTGGACTGTTTTAAAGAAACTTGGTCTAAATGTGGGGATTGGAGAGTTGCTGTTTTATGGTTTGGCAAACATACGGTAACTTTGGGCAGCCCGTGATGTTGGAGTACATGGTTTGTTCATGTTCGCTAAAGTGTCAATCAGTGTGTTGGCAAATATCTTATACTGCCATTACAAAAAAAAAAGTAAATTTAAAATGAACCAGTTTCACATTTGCATTTTACACCAAATTATGTTTTTCCCCTTTAAGAATTTTTTTAAATTATATTGTCTCCCTTTATAATTGATTCTTGTATAATTTCTTTTCAGGAGCCCCATCATGAACAGCACATCTACGCTTTTCTACAGCATCATGAGGCAGAGTATCAGGCTGTGAAGCTGATTGGGCCCGATGAGGGCGTTGACGACATAACGTCACGCAATATAGGCTTGTAAGTTTTAAATGCCAGTGACATTCCTGAAAGCAAGGTGTGAATTCATATCAGCCTACCATACCAGAGAGTGTCTTTTGTTATGGCTGGAATATGCAGTTTTTTCTGGAATAAGACATTAATTGGCTTCGTTTTTCCTCGCAGTGATATGTGTCGTGCCGACATTGACTGCGAGTACTTCTTTAATTTGGATGTGGATGTGGTTTTGAAAAACGAGGACATTCTCAAGATACTAATTGAGTTAAATAAGTAAGTGACACCTTTTTGTTTGTGGTTTTAAACGTTTCTCACTCCCCTGTAACATCATCTCGGTAAGTGAATGAATTGGATGACACGCTTTTCTACAATGGGAGTCATTGTTACTGTACCTCTCATGAGAGTGCATAGACTTCGTTACTAAACCCAGTGCTCGTCTTTGTTGTCATTTTTGAATCATGGTTTCATTCCTTACTCCACAGGCCATTCATAACGCCGATGATGAGCAAGCCTGGCCGGTTGTGGTCGAATTACTGGGGAGCGCTTAGTGCTGATGGATACTATGCCAGGTCTGAGGATTATGTGGACATCGTTCAGGGACGCAGAGTGTAAGTCTATCTTTAGCCACCATGCTTGGACTTGTATATTTGAAATTCCTTGAAAGTAAAGAGAGATTAGTGTGTGAACTACAGTATGTTGGTAGCTTGTCTAACATAAAGAGCTTGGCATACTGTGATATATATCTTTGTGTTATCCCTCAGGGGTATCTGGAACGTTCCATATGTATCTCAGGTGTACCTGATCCGAGCAGACATTCTGAGGAACGAACTGAAGGCTCCTGATCTCTTCCACTCAGCGACCCTTGACCCAGATATGGCCTTCTGCTCCAAAGTACGAGACCAGGTCGGTACAATGACAAGTTTTCTTTAAAACTATCAGAATACAGCAACATCCGTTCTGAAAACCACTGCGTAGAAGTGATTTTGCAAAATAGGTTGCATTGGTGCAAGTTACGGCGTTCTATAGGTGGAAACACCTTGTGGATGAGGTAGGACAGAGGAGAGTGACCAGTCTGCTATAATTTGAGCTGACAGAAAGGTTACGATAACTTGAATAACCACTCTTTACAACTGTGCCGAACAGAAAAGCATCTTGGAACATCTCATCTCATTATCTCTAGCCGCTTTATCCTGTTCTACAGGGTTGCAGGCAAGCTGGAGCCTATCCCAGCTGACTACGGGCGAAAGGCGGGGTACACCCTGGATAAGTCGCCAGGCCATCACAGGGCTGACACATAGACACAGACAACCATTCACACTCACATTCACACCTACGGTCAATTTAGAGTCGCCAGTTAACCTAACCTGCATGTCTTTGGACTGTGGGGGAAACCGGAGCACCCAGAGGAAACCCACGCGGACACGGGGAGAACATGCAAACTCCACACAGAAAGGCCCTCGCCGGCCACGGGGCTCGAACCCGGACCTTCTTGCTGTGAGGCGACAGCGCTAACCACTACACCACCGTGCCGCCCCCTGTAGGGTTCATTAAAAAAAAAAAAACTCAGTGTTTAGGCCACACCCACTTCTGATTTCAATCCAAATACAGATTCGACTATTTGGAGCACTAAACAGACACACAGTTACAGATAGTGTCAATGCATTACACACAGTATGGAAAGAGTAGTAGTATGTGAGCAGAGCAACACCAGAAACCAAAATAATTCTCTGTGAGAACAGATCCTGCTTACTGATTATTGATTTCTGGCAATACATCAACCCATCATGAAATATGGCATAATGTTGTATGTACAAGTCGTGTACTGAGTATACAATGATTTTAGGTATTGCGCAGATATTTGCGAAAGATCGTAGTCCAATTCTTCTTTTGCTTTTAAGGGAGTCTTCATGTTCGTAACAAATATGCATACTTATGGCCGAATCCTGAATACAGAAAACTACCAAACGGATCACCTTCACAACGATCTCTGGCAGATCTTTGAAAATCCTGTGGTACGTGGAAATCTTAGATTCCTAATTACGTTGCTAAGTGTATTGCTGTGTTGCTTCTGTGTTCACCTTGCTATTGATTTTGATTTTTTTTTTCTCCCACTACCACATGGTATCTTTACAGGACTGGGAAGAGCGATACATTCATCCAAATTACTCAAGCATTCTGAATGACAAAATAGTGGAAACGGTAAGTATGGGAGACTGAAGACTGTTGGCTACCGAAGATATTCTTATTGTACTTTTTTCCCCCTTTTTTATTAAGATGGATTATTCACATTACCTTCCTTGCTCATGAACATCTTTGTGCATCATGCAGCCATGCCCTGATGTCTACTGGTTTCCTATTTTCACCAACGTGGCCTGTGAACAACTTATTGAAGAAATGGAAAATTTCGGCCAGTGGTCAGGAGGTGCCAATGTGGTATGGTTTTTCCCTAGAAGTTGTTTGGGAAGAGTTTCTGTTTACATTTGCAAAGCTAAACACAAAAATAAGGTGCAGTTAATACATTATGATGTAGGCAGGTTTTAAGGTTTTAAGCTGCATACTGACTTGGCAGATCCACTTTTACATCTCTAATTATTTTTGTTTTCTTTTTGCAGGACAGTCGGATCCTGGGTGGCTATGAGAATGTCCCCACTATTGATATTCACATGAATCAGGTCAATTTTGAAAAAGAGTGGCACAAGTTCCTCTTAAACTACATTGCACCTGTGACGGAGAAAATGTTTCCTGGATATTATACAAAGGTAAAGGCTTTTTATCCGTTTTTCTTTCTCTTTGAATTTAAATGTTATTTTGTTTAAGGTATAGAATATTACTCTTTGTATGCTGAGATCATTTTCATGTCTTGAAGTAAGACTGCACTATATCGACAAAAATAGGATCTTGCTCTTGAGTTCTGCCTTCTGTCAGGATTCAAGGTTGGCCTGCATTAATTCCAACATAAATATTTGTAGGTGGGCGGCACGGTGGTGTAGTGGTTAGCGCTGTCGCCTCACAGCAAGAAGGTCCTGGGTTCGAGCCCAGTGGCCGACGAGGGCCTTTCTGTGTGGAGTTTGCATGTTCTCCCCGTGTCCGTGTGGGTTTCCTCCGGGTGCTCCGGTTTCCCCCACAGTCCAAAGACATGCAGGTTAGGTTAACTGGTGACTCTAAATTGACCGTAGGTGTGAATGTGAGTGTGAATGGTTGTCTGTGTCTATGTATCAGCCCTGTGATGACCTGGCGACTTGTCCAGGGTGTACCCCGCCTTTCGCACGTAGTCAGCTGGGATAGGCTCCAGCTTGCCTGCGACCCTGTAGAACAGGATAAAGCGGCTAGAGATAATGAGATGAGAATGAGATATTTGTAGGTGTTTTTGGGTGATTGATATTGTGGAGCCATAAGCTGAAAGTGATTAAAATTGTTACAGATTTGTTGCACTCAATTACTGAGACTTGTTGACCAGAAAAAGTCAATTAATTAAATTGTCAAAAGACTGGCAAGTCATTAATGCCTGAGTCACACTACAAGATTTATACAGTAATAACCCTGGATGGGCATATCAGGTGAAAATTCAATCCAAGTTGCCTGAAACGGCTCTCACTGAATTCAGAAATGAGCGCAGAACAACATACTTTTTACAGAACTAAAATATGTTTATCCGTTTTTGAGATATTACAAATCAAAGATTGAAAAACGGCTTAATTTTTAGAAAGCTGATGTTATTTATTCAGATAACATGGTCCAGGCGGCACGGTGGTGTAGTGGTTAGCGCTGTCGCCTCACAGCAAGAAGGTCCTGGGTTCGAGCCCAGTGGCCGACGAGGGCCTTTCTGTGCGGAGTTTGCATGTTCTCCCCGTGTCTGTGTGGGTTTCCTCTGGGTGCTCCGGTTTCCCCCACAGTCCAAAGACATGCAGGTTAGGTTAACTGGTGACTCTAAATTGACCGTAGGTGTGAATGTGAGTGTGAATGGTTGTCTGTGTCTATGTGTCAGCCCTGTGATGACCTGGCGACTTGTCCAGGGTGTACCCCGCCTTTCGCCCGTAGTCAGCTGGGATAGGCTCCAGCTTGCCTGCGACCCTGTAGAACAGGGGTCACCAAACTACGGCCCGCGGGCCAGATCCGGCCCGCCACCCCCCTTTGACCGGCCCCCCAGCCCCTCTGCCCCCCATCACTTGAACCGGCCCTATGAGGCAATCCCCAAAAGTGGTCATGGCCTATTTTTTTAAATTGCTTTTTGGCAAATAATAACATGTCTGCATCTTGTATTTTGTTGATTTTATCAATTAAAATTGATATTTAGTTATAAAATGAACTATTCATATTTTCCGAATTTTCGTCATATGCTCGCGATCAAGCAGTGACAGGCAGCGCATGCGCAAAGAACTGTCAGTGTTCAGGACAGCAAAATGGCTAGCGGTCAGCGAAAAGCTGACAGAGAGTGCAGAGTTTTTAAAGAACAGTGGACCACTGATTATTTTTTCGTTCAGTGTAAGGACCGTGCAGTTTGTCTTGTATGTAAAGAAAGTGTGTCGGTTTTCAAAGAATATAATCTGCGTCGTCACTATGAAACCTGCCACAAAGCAGGGTTCGAATTATAAATTTGACCCTATGGGGGTCTCTATTTAAAAAAAAAAAAAGCAATGCATACTCGCTCTCCTGGACCAGCGCACTTTTGCGCACTGCAGTGCACAGCTTTCACACACAGGCGCGCGCATGCACGCACTCACGCACGCACGCACACACACACGGTGTTGCATATATATATATATATATATATATATATATATATATATATATATATAAAATTATATATATTGTTAAACAAAGGAAGATCGTTGTGAGATAGAGGACAAGTCTTCTTCGGACTTAACTTCACATTCGATTTCGCAGGCTGCAAATTTCAGTTTGCGCGCATAGTGGTGTGGTGGTGAAGTACAGCCGTACATGTTGCGGTTTAATAACACATTCAATACAAAGTTATGGCTGCATGGTGATCGGAAATGAAATGAGTTTTATTTATATTTATATGGTGATATAGGCTATTCAAGCTTATTATGGTGATATATGATGTATTTGAGAGACTTCCACAGAAAATTAAGTTTGCTTCTTTCATGGGAGCCTGAGGGAATGGGAGCTCAGCTCCCATTGGCTCCCACGTAATTCGAACTATGCCACAAAGAGTATGCTAGTTTGCGAGGGCAAACAAGAGAAGACAGGATTCGGAGGATGAAATGCGGACTGGCTGCACAACAGAATGTATTCCTTCACCAAACCCAGATCAACCAGGCTGCTGTCCGAGCTAGCTATAAGGTAGCTCACCTACTAGCTACCCATGGAAAGCCGTTTACTGATGGGGACTTTGTTAAAGTATGCATGCTTGCTGTGGCTGAGGAGGTGTGTCCCGACAAGAAGGATGCGCTCGACGCGGTGAGTCTCTCCGCACCTACTATGACCAGGTGAACCGAAGATTTGGGGGACAACGTGTATGACCAGCTGAATGAGAAAGCGTCAGAATTCGAGTTTTTTGCTTTGGCCATGGATGAGAGCAATGACATGCAGGACACAGCACAACTGCTGTGATCTATTGATCTATTGCTCATATTATTATAATTTCACTGTTTTTTAAAATGTATTTATTTTATAGGCCTATTTATTTGACCTTTATTAAGTGCTGCATACAATTATTATTAATATTATTAATAATATCAACAGGCCTACCTACAATTTATAATTTTCCACTCACCTTTGCCAGTGTCAATCACCTCAACTAGGCAGATGTTTCTTACCTTGACAGCTTTGATATTATTTTTATTAGAAAATAAATCAATGGAATATCTGTGGTATTTCAAATTAAAACAAAGTGTGAAGACTCGATTACTACTTTTGCAAACCACTAGTAAAGATAAACAAATATGTGCCAGGAATCAAGTGTTGATATAGTAGTATGGATATAGTAGTGGGGATGGCCGTGCCAGGCTAGTAATCTCTACTACACAATGAGGCCTGCTGGTGGTCATAATTGTCTAGGTTATACAATTCTATGTGATATAGCTGACCCGACCCCGGCCCCCATCACAGTCAGGAACGACAATGTGGCCCCCAGAGAAAAAAGTTTGGTGACCCCTGCTGTAGAAGGATAAAGCGGCTAGAGATAATGAGATGAGATGAGATGAGATGAGATGAGATGAGATGAGATGAGATGAGATAACATGGTCCAAAGTGAGCCTAATTAACGAATGAGATCAAAATGTTTTTCTTAATAACTTTATTTTCCAGGATATTTACCTGGAAATTGGCAGGCACATAGATGGTTGTATACTGAATACAAAGTTTGAAAAATTAGTAAAAACAAATGATGCGAATTAGTATTTAATTAGCATTAATTATGCTAATTAGGTTAAACGTTAAATCGGTAGACTCAATAAAAAAAGTAATAAAAGCTTATCTCTAATACCCTCTTTGTGCTCTGTAGGCCTTTGTATTTCTCAAAAGTAGGGCCTATAAGTGTTTATATTAAAGAATATAAATGATAATATTCACAGCTTTCAAGGCGAACCTCGAAAAAAAACCCCGTGTAAGCCACATCCAATAAACAATTCCGATTTCTGAGTTTTTTTTTTTTTAATATCATTCCGACCACTAAGATCTCAATATTTTTCATCAAAACAACTCCAATTATATTCTAAAACAGTTATTTATTTTCATGAATCAGTTTGATTTTTAAAAATAAGTAGGTAAAGCGATGAAGACTTTGAAGTAAGTTTCCTGTGAAGCATAACATCAAAACTAGCTGATGGAAAATTTTGCTGAATACTTCATCAGAAACAGTGAGAGCGAGAGAACATCCCTGTAAAAGTTATATGATTGATATTCATGAGTAATCCAGTTGGAAACCAATCAGAAGCAGGGTTTTCCCCAGAAAAAAAATATCAGAGCGGTGCTACCGATGCGGACCCAGCCCATAAGGACCTTCTGCTAGAGGGGTCCGGTGGCATGCTCCCCTGGAAAATTTTGAAATTAGAACAGGGGTCACCAGACTTTTTCCTCTGGGGGCCACATTGTCGTTCCTGACTGTGATGGGGGCCCGGGGTCGGGTCAGCTATATAGTATAGAATTGTATGACCCAGACAAATATGACCACCAGCAGGCCTCATTGTGTAGTAGAGATTACTAGCCTGGCACAGCCATCCCCACTACTATATCCCCACTACTATATCCCCACTACTATATCCCCACTACTATATCCACACTACTATATCCCCACTACTATATCAACACTACTATATCCCCACTACTATATCAACACTACTATATCCCCACTACTATATCCCCACTACTATATCCCCACTACTATATCCACACTACTATATCCACACTACTATATCCCCACTACTATATCCCCACTACTATATCAACACTACTATATCCCCACTACTATATCCCCACTACTATATCCACACTACTATATCCCCACTACTATATCCCCACTACTATATCCACACTACTATATCCACACTACTATATCAACACTACTATATCCACACTACTATATCAACACTTGATTCCTGGCACATATTTGTTTATCTTTACTAGTGGTTTGCAAAAGTAGTAATCGAGTCTTCACACTTTGTTTTAATTTGAAATACCACAGATATTCCATTGATTTATTTTCTAATAAAAATAACATCAAAGCTGTCAAGGTAAGAAATATCTGCCTACAGTGGTGCTTGAAAGTTTGTGAACCCTTTAAAATTTTCTATATTTCTGCATAAATCTGACCTAAAACATCATCAGATTTTCACACAACTCCTAAAAGTAGATAAAGAGAACCCAGTTAAATAAATGAGACAAAAATATTATACTTGGTCATTTATTGATTGAGGAAAATGATCCAATATTACATATCTGTGAGTGGCAAAAGTATGTGAACCTCTAGGATTAGCAGATAATTTGAAGGTGAAATTAAAGTCAGGTGTTTTCAATCAGTGGGATGACAATCAGGTGTGAGTGGCACCCTGTTTTATTTAAAGAACAGGGATCTATCAAAGTCTGATCTTCACAACACATGTTTGTGGAAGTGTATCATGGCACGAACAAAGGAGATTTCTGAGGACCTCAGAAAAAGCGTTGTTGATGCTCATCAGGTTGGAAAAGGTTACAAAACCATCTCAAAAGAGTTTGGACTCCACCAATCCACAGTCAGACACATTGTGTACAAATAGAGGAAATTCAAGACCATTGTTACCCTCCCCAGGAGTGGTCGACCAAAAAAGATCATTCCAAGAGCAAGGCGTGTAATAGTCAGCGAGGTCACAAAGGAACCCAGGGTAACTTCTGAGCAACTGAAGGCCTCTCTCACATTGCCTAATGTTAATATTCTTGAGTCCACCATCAGGAGAACACTGAACAACAATGGTGTGCATGGCAGGGTTGCATGGAGAAAGCCACTGCTCTCCAAAAAGAACATTGCTACTCATCTGCAGTTTGCTAAAGATCATGTGGACAAGCCAGAAGGCTACTGGAAAAATGTTTTGTGGACAGATTAGACCAAAATAGAACTTTCTGGTTTAAATGAGAAGCGTTATGTTTGGAGAAAAGAAAACAATGCATTCCAGCATAAGAACCTTATCCCATCTGTGAAACATGGTGGTGGTAGTATCATGGTTTGTGCCTGTTTTGCTGCATCTGGGCCAGGACGGCTTGCCATCATTGATGGAACAATGAATTCTGAATTATACCAGCGAATTCTAAAGGAAAATGTCAGGACATCTGTCCATGAACTGAATCTCAAGAAAAGGTGGGTCATGCAGCAAGACAACGACCCTCAGCACACAAGTCGTTCTACCAAAGAATGGTTAAAGAAGAATAAATGTTAATGTTTTAGAATGGCCAAGTCAAAGTCCTGACCTTAATCCAATGGAAATGTTGTGGAAGGACCTGAAGCGAGCAGTTCATGTGAGGAAACCCACCAACATCCCAGAGTTGAAGCTGTTCTGTACGGAGGAATGGGCTAAAATTCCTCCAAGCCGGTGTGCAGGACTGATCAACAGTTACCAGAAACGTTTAGTTGCAGTTATTGCTGCACAAGGGGGTCACACCAGATACTGAAAGCAAAGGTTCACATACTTTTGCCACGCACAGATATGTAATATTGGATAATTTTCCTCAACAAATAATTGACCAAGTATAATATTTTTGTCTCATTTGTTTAACTGGGTTCTCTTTAGCTACTTTTAGAACTTGTGTGAAAATCTGATGATGTTTTAGGTCATATTTATGCAGAAATGTAGAAAATTCTAAAGGGTTCACAAACTTTCAAGCACCACTGTAGTTGAGGTGTTTGACACTGGCAAAGGTGAGTGAAAAATTATAAATTGTAGGTAGGCCTGTTGATATTATTAATAATATTAATAATAATTGTGTGCAGCACTTAATAAAGGTCAAATAAATAGGCCTATAAAATAAATACATTTTAAAAAACAGTGAAATTATAATAATATGAGCAATAGATCACAGCAGTTGTGCTGTGTCCTGCACGTCACTGCTCTCATCCATGGCCAAAGCAAAAAACTCGAATTCTGACGCTTTCTCATTCAGCTGGTCATACACGTTGTCCCCCAAATCTTCGGTTCGCCTGGTCATAGTAGGTGCGGAGAGACTCACCGCGTTGAGCGCATTCTTCTTGTCGGGACACTCCTCCTCGGCCACAGCAAGCATGCATACTTTAACAAAGTCCCCATCAGTAAACGGCTTTCCATGGGTAGCTAGTAGGTGAGCTACCTTATAGCTAGCTCGGACAGCAGCCTGGTTGATCTGGGTTTGGCGAAGGAATGCATTCTGTTGTGCAGCCAGTCCACATTTCATCCTCCGAATCCTGTCTTCTCTTGTTTGCCCTTGCAAACTAGCATACTCTTTGTGGCGGGTTTCGTAGTGACGACGCAGATTATATTCTTTGAAAACCGACACACTTTCTTTACATACAAGACAAACTGCACGATCCTTACACTGAACGAAAAAATAATCGGTGGTCCACTGTTCTTTAAAAACTCTGCACTCTCTGTCAGCTTTTCGCTTACCGCTAGCCATTTTGCTGTCCTGAACACTGACAGTTCTCTGCTGCCTGTCACTGCTTGATCGTGAGCATATGATGAAAATTCGGAAAATATGAATAGTTCATTTTATAACTAAATATCAATTTTAATTGATAAAATCAACAAAATACAAGATGCAGACATGTTATTATTTGCCAAAAAGCAATTTAAAAAAATAGGCCATAACCACTTTTGGGGATTGCCTCATAGGGCCAGTTCAAGTGGTGGGGGGGCAGAGGGGATGGGGGGCCGGTCAAAGGGGGGTGGCGGGCCGGAGTCGGCCCGCGGGCCGTAGTTTGATGACCCCTGAATTAGAGACTTCAAATGGTGCATTCTGGTGGCATCGAGGGCTGATTTAGGCACAATTCAACATTATTAAGTGTGCTGTTTTTTACCTTGTCAAATATGCAAGGGGCAAAATTAGATTTGAAATGAAAACACTGGAAACAGTCAATTCAGCGAAATATTTAATTTTATTGCACAACAAAAAATGCATAATATTGAACAATGTAGGGAATCGAGGTCAAATCACACAACAGCGCCATCTAGTGACCAGCGCTGAGAATGTGGTTTGATGTATGGTTGCGAATGGCAGTCAGTGCACGCAGCGAAACCCTTTATTTTCACTTCTGGGTTGAGTCCCAGGATAGTCTAGACCTATATATTACAGTATCTTCTTAGTTCTATAGTTATTGCTCATTTTCAGAGGGCAATAGGAGATATTTAGGTGCAGAAAGTACTCTGCATTGTTCAGTTTATGGTATTGATTTTTTTATGGTATGCAAGTGATAGCGCGGCGCTGACATCACCTAGTGCAGCGGAGCGCTGCATATCCGCGCTTTGGGGAAAGCCCTGAGAAGAGAGCCTAACCACTTTCCCGTGACTCAAAAAGCACTGGCAGTTTCCCAACGTCACACGAGCAGAGAGTGTACTTTGTTGTACCAACTTCAACCTACGCTTACTCCCAAAGTACTGAACAGATCTTAACGAGAGAAATTTCATTGGAAAGCAGAGATTTTAAGCTTTTTAATGGTCATATTCATGACAGAAAATATTCAGGAGTTAAGCAATGACAGGTTTGTAAACTTAGATGAGCGTCTACATACACAATTTTCACAGCACGGCCAGCAAGCATCCGATATGCCTAATAATGACCGATATCATTATATATTTAAGTTATTCCACGAAATCGAGTCGTACATAAGCTGATAGCCGATGAGGCACATAGCGCTGAGTTGGCTATAAGCCATGTACAATGAGATTGAGTAGAATAACTGTTTTATTCTATCCAAATTCACTGGATTTTGAGAAACGGAGCATTTTTATTTTTTTGCAAATTCGATAAATAAAAGCGCGGCACGGTGGTGTAGTGGTTAGCGCTGACGCCTCACAGCAAGAAGGTCCGGGTTCGAGCCCCGTGGCCGGCGAGGGCCTTTCTGTGCGGAGTTTGCATGTTCTCCCCGTGTCCGCATGGGTTTCCTCTGGGTGCTCCGGTTTCCCCCACAGTCCAAAGACATGCAGGTTAGGTTAACTGGTGACTCTAAATTGAGCGTAGGTGTGAATGTGAGTGTGAATGGTTCTCTGTGTCTATGTGTCAGCCCTGTGATGACCTGGCGACTTGTCCAGGGTGTACCCCGCCTTTCGCCCGTAGTCAGCTGGGATAGGCTCCAGCTTCACTGCGACCCTGTAGAACAGGATAAAGCGGCTAGAGATAATGAGATGAGATAAATAAAAGGTTTATACAAAACGTCCGACAAAATCATTTCTGCTTAGAATGTAAACAAACCGGCAAAATGACAGGAGCAATTTGTGAAAAATGCTAAAATAATAATTCTTGAAAAATAAAAAGGATGCGTTTTTACCATCAAATACTTTTATAACATATTTTGTTGCTTTTATTTATTTATTGGGGGGTTTTCTTAATCTTCTTATTCTTCTTTAGGGTTTTTTTGGTGGTTGGCGAACCAACTTGAAGGTGCATTACTGCCACCGACTGGGCTGGAGTGTGGAACAAGAGATATTGGGGGGGAAAACAAACAACCCCAAAAATCTATATTCTTTTAGCTATTTCTGTTTCTTTTAAATACTTGATGATGATTTTTGGGGTTTTGTTTCCGAGTAGAGTTTTTAATTTCGTCCTCGGTTGGTTCAGCAACACGCTCTGCCATTTTGTTTTTCTCGACTCAGGGTACAGTGGGGCAAAAAAGTATTTAGTCAGTCACCAATTGTGCAAGTTCTCCCACTTAAAAAGATGAGAGAGGCCTGTAATTTTCATCACAGGTATACCTCAACTATGAGACAGAATGAGAAAAAAAATCCAGAAAATCACATTGTCTGATTTTTAAAGAATTTATTTGCAAATTATGGTGGAAAATAAGTATTTGGTCAATAACAAAAGTTCATCTCAATACTTTGTTATATACCCTTTGCTGGCAATGACAGAGGTCAAACGTTTTCTGTAAGTCTTCACAAGGTTTTCACACACTGTTGCTGGTATTTTGGCCCATTCCTCCATGCAGATCTCCTCTAGAGCAGTGGTGTTTTGGGGCTGTCGCTGGGCAACATGGACTTTCAACTCCCTCCAAAGATTTTCTATGGGGTTGAGATCTGGAGACTGGCTAGGCCACTCCAGGACCTTGAAATGCTTCTTACGAAGCCACTCCTTCGTTGCCCGGGCGGTGTGTTTGGGATCATTGTCATGCTGAAAGACCCAGCCACGTTTCATCTTCAGTGCCCTTGCTGATGGAAGGAGGTTTTCATTCAAAATCTCACGATACATGGCCCCATTCATTCTTTCCTTTACACGGATCAGTCGTCCTGGTCCCTTTGCAGAAAAACAGCCCCAAAGCATGATGTTTCCACCCCCATGCTTCACAGTAGGTATGGTGTTCTTTGGATGCAACTCAGCATTCTTTCTCCTCCAAACACGACAAGTTGAGTTTTTGCCAAAAAGTTCTATTTTGGTTTCATCTGACCATATGACATTCTCCCAGTCCTCTTCTGGATCATCCAAATGCTCTCTAGCAAACTTCAGACGGGCCTGGACATGTACTGGCTTAAGCAGGGGGACACGTCTGGCACTGCAGGATTTGAGTCCCTGGCGGCGTAGTGTGTTACTGATGGTAGCCTTTGTTACTTTGGTCCCAGCTCTCTGCAGGTCATTCACTAGGTCCCCCCGTGTGGTTCTGGGATTTTTGCTCACCGTTCTTGTGATCATTTTGACCCCACGGGGTGAGATCTTGCGTGGAGCCCCAGATCGAGGGAGATTATCAGTGGTCTTGTATGTCTTCCATTTTCTAATAATTGCTCCCACAGTTGATTTCTTCACACCAAGCTGCTTACCTATTGCAGATTCAGTCTTCCCAGCCTGGTGCAGGTCTACAATTTTGTTTCTGGTGTCCTTTGACAGCTCTTTGGTCTTGGCCATAGTGGAGTTTGGAGTGTGACTGTTTGAGGTTGTGGACAGGTGTCTTTTATACTGATAACGAGTTCAAACAGGTGCCATTAATACAGGTAACGAGTGGAGGACAGAGGAGCCTCTTAGGCTGCTGGGCCATAGAAGGTTCACGCTGCACGCTGCATGCTGCACGCTACACGTTCACGTGAAGAACCGGACCCTGGGCCATTAAACTTCATGCTTGGATGTTCACGTGTTGCGTCTGTTCTACTTTGACCGAGTAACCAACAATATGGACTCTTCGGATGACGACGATTGCCTCATTCTGCTTTTACTGAGACAGAGGAAGAGAAAAAGGAACAGAATTTGGAGCCGAGAACACTTCCTTCTGAGAGAAACCCGTGGTGAATTTCACCGAACATTCTATAATCTGCTTGACAATCCCGATGAAGAACTATTTTTCAATTATACCATTCAATTATATTTTTTCTGAAGTTTTCCCCTGAAAGCATAGCGTTATCTCCCTAGACCCGTTCTGATTGGCTGGCGCGGCGGTGACCGCATGCATTGACTGGAATTTCCATCTTCACGCCTAGAAAAAAGTGTGCATGTTCATTTCATGCTTCACGCGTGAAGTGTGCAGCATGCAACGTGAACGCCGTTCTATGGCCCAGAGCAAGTCATGCTACGTTTGTCCACTTTTCTTTACACGCGTGTAGCGTGCAGCATGCAGCGTGCAGCGTGAACCTTCTATGGCCCAGCAGCCTTAAAGAAGTTGTTACAGGTCTGTGAGAGCCAGAAATCTTGCTTGTTTGTAGGTGACCAAATACTTATTTTACCAAGGAATTTACCAATTAATTCATTAAAAATCCTACAATGTGATTTCCTGGATTCTTTCCCCCCCATTCTGTCTCTCATAGTTGAAGTGTACCGGTACCTATGATGAAAATTACAGGCCTCTCTCATCTTTTTAAGTGGGAGAACTTGCACAATTGGTGGCTGACTAAATACTTTTTTGCCCCACTGTATACGAGCTGATAGCCTAGTAGTAGAGTAGCCAATCAGAGCGCGCGATTGCTCATATCCAGTGAATGTGGACAGAATAACACTTTTTTTATTCTGCATCATTTGTTCAATTAGCAGATGTGCTGACGAATCGGAACGTGACTTCACATCAAAATAAACATCCGTGACAACAGTTCGCACGATGTTGAGACATACATGTTTAGATGACCAGGGTTACGATTGGATTTTATAAACCCCACATCACAGTATAAGACAGACCTAGGCATTTTACGGCCCGCGGGCTGCATCCGGCCCTTTGGTTCATTCTGACCGGCCCGCGTAAGGTTAATGAGAAATTATAAAATAAACGTATTTTCTAATTTTACCTCATGCATGGACTGAATGTGCATTGCTTTTATTTTGAAGTTGTGTTCAACAAAAACGCAATGCGCGCGACATGAAAATGACATGAAATCCCACGAAACCTAATCCCGCGATAACTACTTCCGTAATTTGTCCAGACCAACCACAAACTTGTACGTCTTCCTTCAAACGGTCCAGCCAATCACATCGTGTGACGTCACCAGCAGGCGCCGGAGCCGATCTCCGGCGAAAAGCACCAAATGAGGTGATTAGACTACAAATGTGGGCATCATTATTATAATATGATGTATCTTGCTTGATATTTGGAGTAGAAAGACAATATTGTGATGTCTTTATTGTGTTTTGGGGTGAATGTGACTGAAAAAAATGGTACAAACGTTCACATTTTGTTAACCATTGTTTTGGGAAATTTGATTGAATAAATGACATTTTTTGTACAGTGGGGAAAACAAGTATTTGATCCCTTGCTGATTTTGTTGGTTTACCCACTAAGAAAGACTCGATCAGTCTGTAATATTAATGGTAAGTGTAGTCTAATATGCTGAGACAGAATATCACAAAGAAAATCAAGAAATCAACTTTAAAGAATTTGTATTAATTTATTTGCATTTTATTGAGGAAAATAAGTATTTGAACCCTCTTGCCAAAAGGACTTAGTACTTTGTGGCAAACCCCTTATTAGCAAGCACAGAGGTCAGACGTTTTTTGTAGTTGATGACCAGGTTTCTGCACATATTAGGAGGAATTTTGGTCCACTCTTCTTTGCAAATGACCTCTAAATCATCAAGATTCCGTGGCTGTTGCTTGGCAACTCTGAGCTTCAGCTCTCTCCATAGATTTTCTATAGGATTCAGGTCCGGAGACTGGCTGGGCCACTCCATGACCTTGATATGTTTCTTCTTCAGCCATTCCTTGGTTGCCTTGGCTGTATGCTTTGGGTCATTATCCTGCTGGAAGACCCATCCACGACCCATTTTAAGCTTCCTGGCAGAGGGAAGGAGGTTTTCACTTAGGATTTTACTGTACATGGCTCCATCCATCCTCCCATTGATACGGTGAAGTAGCCCTGTGCCCTGTGCAGAAAAACACCCCCAAAGCATAATGTTACCACCTCCATGCTTGACAGTGGGGATGGTGTTCTTGGGGTCATAAGCAGCATGTCTCTCCCTCCAGACACGACGGGTTGAATTGATGCCAAAGAGCTCAATTTTGGTCTCATCTGACCATAACACCTTCTCCCAGTCACTCTCCAAGTCATTCAGATGTTCATTGGCAAAGTTCAGGCGGGCCTGCACATGTGTTTTCTTAAGCAGGGGTACTTTGCGAGCACTGCAAGATGTTAGACCATTGCGGTGTAAAGTGTTACCAACTGTTTGCTTGGTGACTGTGATCCCAGCTGCTTTAAGATCATCCACTAACTCTGCCCGTGTTGTATTAGGTCTATTTCTCACCGTTCTCATGATCCTGGAAACCCCACAAGGTGAGATCTTGTTTGGAGCCCCAGACCTAGGTCGATTGATGATCATGTTGTGAGTCTTGTACTTGCACACAATTGCACCAACAGTTGTCACCTTAACGCCCAGCTTCTTGCTAATGGTTTTGTAGCCCATACCGGTCTTGTGCAGGTCTACAATCTTCTCCCTTAAATCCACAGAAAGCTCTTTAGTCTTTCCCATGTTGGAGAGTTTGGAGTCTGACAAACTGATTGAGTCTGTGGCCAGGTGGCTTTTATACAAGTCATTAGTGATATCAGGTGTCTTCAATTTAGGTGACAAGGTAATTTGGAGAGTCTAACTTGTCTGTATTAACAAGAACTCTTGATGGTTACTAGGGGATCAAATACTTCTTTTTCTCAATAAAATACAAATAAATTAATATAGATATTTAAAAGTTATTTTCTGGATTTTCTTTTTGATATTCTGTCTCCACATGTTAGAATACACCTACCATTAAAATTACAGACTGATCAAGTCTTTCTTAGTGGGTAAACCAACAAAATCAGCAAGGGATCAAATACTTGTTTTCCCCACTGTAAGGCAACCTCATTTTTTCCATACTCTTACCAGTCTTAGCAGCTTGTAAAAACAATGTTATTTATTGCTTTATATAAAGAAATACAATTAATATTATGCAGAATTTAGTTCAGCCTTTTGGTCCGGCCCTCCACAAAATTTTCTGTTTCTCATGTGGCCCCATGGAAAAAATAATTGCCCACCCCTGGTATAAGACTAATCTGAGATCGGGACAAACATTGATCATGACGGGGTCAATCAAAATTGGCCCGATTTGCTCTCTAGTGTGTCCCAGGCATAATTTGTAAATAAAACCCAAAGAGCACAAGTTCTGCCAGATTTGTCTGACCCATGTCTCCTTTTCTCATCAGTGTACCTCCGACCTGAACTTTGTAGTGAGGTATAAGCCTGACGAGCAGCCCTTGCTCACCCCGCATCATGACGCGTCCACTTTTACTGTTAACATAGCTCTCAACAGCAAAGGCATTGATTATCAGGTAAACAAGGCTCATTTCACAGATGGAGCTGCACTGAAAACACAACGAGGGGCAACAATCTGGCAGCTGTAATGATGCAGGGGAGCTGGGCTTTCTCTCTCTTCTTCCCCTCTTGTGGGATGCTGTCCTGTTTGTGAATGCTGCATGAACACACTTGCATCTGTGTGTCTCTTGTCTCTCTTTGCAGGCTCAGTTTGACTTGGCGTTTGTAGTTAGATATAAACCTGATGAACAGCCTTCATTGAGGCCTCATCATGATGCTTCCACTTTTACGATAAATATTGCTCTCAATCAAGTGGGGATTGACTATGAGGTGAGTGAGAGCCTGAGTGTTTTCTGGTGTTCGTGTGTCACATAATGTGCCCAGTGCTGCTTTTTTTTCTGCATAGCTAAATTGAATACTGATATTAAATATCAGTGACGTATTAAAATAATATTGGCTGGCATTGAGTGATATATTCACTCAACTAGTATTATATTGAACAAGTCAAAGATGAGTTCAATATCATACTAGCTGAATGGAATATATCTGAAATACCATGGAAAAAAAACCATTATTATTATTATTATTATTATTATACATACACATTGCATTCGGGTGTTCAATGAATCTTTCTCTTTGAAAATTCTCTCAAATTCTTCTGTATTTAACGAAGCAAACCTGGCGGCCATGTTTGTTTAAAAATTGTCAGTCACTCGTTAGCACAAAAGTTTTACATCTCCGGCATGTGATGTCATGTTGTCTTGACAGCCATGCAATATACAGTGTCTTGCAAAAGTATTCATCCCCCTTGGTGTTTTGTCGCATTACAAGCTGGAATTAAAACGGATTTTTGGATGGTTGGCTCCCTTTGATTTACACAACATGCCTACCACTTTAAAGGTGCAAATCTTTTTTATTGTGACACAAAGAATAATTAAGATATTAAAAAAACAGAAATCTGGCGTGTGCATAGGTATTCACTCCCTTTCGTATGAAACCCCTAAATAAGAGCTGGTCCAACCAATTCACTTCATAAGTCACATAATTAGTTGATTAAGATCCACCTGTGCGCAATCAAAGTGTCACATGATCTGTCACATGATATCTGTATAAATCAACCTGTTCTGGAAGGACCCTGACTCTGCAACATTACTAAGCAAGCAACATGAAAACCAAGGCGTCTCCAAACAGGTCAGAGACAAAGTTGTGGAGAAGTATAGATCAGGGTTGGGTTATAAAAAAATATCCCAAACTTTGAATATTCCACGGAGCACCATTAAATCCATTATAGCAAAATGGAAAGAACATGTCACCACGACAAACCTGACAAGAGAAGGCCATCCACCAAAACTCACAGACCGGGCAAGGAGGGCATTAATCAGAGATGCAACAAAGACACCAAAGATAACACTGAAGGAGCTGCAAAGATCCACAGCAGAGATGGGAGTATCTGTCCATAGGACCACTTTAAGCTGTACACTCCACAGAGCGGGGCTTTATGGAAGAGTGGCCAGAGAAAAAGGCCATTGCTGAAAGAAAAAATTAAGAAAACACATTTGGAGTTTGCCCAACAGCATGTGGCAGACTCCCCAAACACATGGACGAAGATTTTCTAGTCAGATGAGACTAAAATTGAACTTTTTGGCCATCATGGGAAATGTCATGTGTGGCGCAAACCCAACACTTCCCATCACCTTGAGAACACCATTCCTACAGTGAATCATGGTGGTGGCAGCATCGTGCTGTGGGGATGTTTTTCATCTGCAGGGACAGGAAAGCTGGTCAGGACTGAAGGAAAGATGGATGGCACTAAATACAGAGCAATTCTGGAGGAAGACCTGTTTGAGTCAGCCAGAGGTTTGAGACTGGGACAAAGGTTCACATTCCAGCAGGACAATGACCCTAAACATACTGCTAAAGCTACACTGGAGTCGTTTAAAGGGAAACATTTAAATGTCTTGGAATGGCCTAGTCAAAGCCCAGACCTCAATCCAACTGAAAATCTGTGGCATAACTTGAAGATTTTTGTACATCAACACAATCCATCTAACTTGAAGGAGTTGGAGCAGTTTTGCCTTGAGGAATGGGCAAAAATCCCAGTGGCTAAGTGTGCTAAGCTAATAGAGACATACCCCAAGAGACTTGCAGCTGTAATTGCAGCAAAACATGGCTCTACAAAGTATTGACTTTGGGGGGTGAATATCTATGCGCACCCCAGATTTCTGGGTTTTTTTTTTCATCTTAATTATTGTTTGTGTCGCAATAAAAATTAAAAAAAGTGTACCTTTTAAAGTGGTAGGCATGTTGTGGAAATCAAACGGTGCTAATTGTCCAAAAATCCATTTTAATTCCAGCTTGTAATGCAACAAAACAGGACAAACATCAAGGGCGATGAATACTTTTGCAAGACACTGTAGTCAACCATATTCAATGCTCATTCTCTATTGGGTAGAGTGATGTAATACACGTAGGTGCTAACAATATTGCATGCTGTCAAACCAAATGGATGAAACCCACTAGAAGGGAATAGAATCTATGTTTTTGTTCCAGCCAAAAAGTGTCCTGTACATATTATATATCGAGCTGTATGATTAGGCTGAAAACTGAAAGCATTTCTATGTTGGTGGTGTCATTATGCTTTTTCTGCTTGTTCACTGAGGTATTAACAAGGGTTTCTTGCATGTAGAGCTCAACTGACTTTAATTTGCATCGTGGCTTCAGATGATTCATATTACAGTTAAAATGGCTTATTTTTACTCTTTCATCTATATAGGTTAAAATATGAATGCATTAATGACTCAAATGGCCATGTATCGTTTGACTTCCTGTACGTCTGTTAAGACAGTGGTCAAATTTGTGATATTGAATGTTTTAGTTTTAATGCATTTGTTATAAAAATGGGCCAATCAGAGTGTAACCTTCAGCATGCTGAAGCTTGTGGCCAGAAAAGTGTACAACAGATATCGGATGCTCATTTGCCCATGTGAGGCTAAGACTAGTTATAAGAAAGCACTCTTTTCATGAACTCTAGCATCTTACAAAATGTTTACCATAATGTGTTGTCCCTCCATTCAAACATTTTATCAACACTGGGTGGGGGTAAAATGTCGGTTGACTAATACAACCCCGATTCCAAAAAAGTTGGGACAAAGTACAAATTGTAAATAAAAATGGAATGCAATAATTTACAAATCTCAAAAACTGATATTGTATTCACAATAGAACATAGACAACATATCAAATGTCGAAAGTGAGACATTTTGAAATTTCATGCCAAATATTGGCTCATTTGAAATTTCATGACAGCAACACATCTCAAAAAAGTTGGGACAGGGGCAATAAGAGGCTGGAAAAGTTAAAGGTACAAAAAAGGAACAGCTGGAGGACCAAATTGCAACTCATTAGGTCAATTGGCAATTGGTCATTAACATGACTGGGTATAAAAAGAGCATCTTGGAGTGGCAGCGGCTCTCAGAAGTAAAGATGGGAAGAGGATCACCAATCCCCCTAATTCTGCGCCGACAAATAGTGGAGCAATATCAGAAAGGAGTTCGACAGTGTAAAATTGCAAAGAGTTTGAACATATCATCATCTACAGTGCATAATATCATCAAAAGATTCAGAGAATCTGGAAGAATCTCTGTGCGTAAGGGTCAAGGCCGGAAAACCATACTGGATGCCCGTGATCTTCGGGCCCTTAGACGGCACTGCATCATATACAGGCATGCTTCTGTATTGGAAATCACAAAATGGGCTCAGGAATATTTCCAGAGAACATTATCTGTGAACACAATTCACCGTGCCATCCGCCGTTGCCAGCTAAAACCCTATAGTTCAAAGAAGAAGCCGTATCTAAACATGATCCAGAAGCGCAGACGTCTTCTCTGGGCCAAGGCTCATTTAAAATGGACTGTGGCAAAGTGGAAAACTGTTCTGTGGTCAGATGAATCAAAATTTGAAGTTCTTTATGGAAATCAGGGACGCCGTGTCATACGGACTAAAGAGGAGAAGGACGACCCAAGTTGTTATCAGCGCTCAGTTCAGAAGCCTGCATCTCTGATGGTATGGGGTTGCATTAGTGCGTGTGGCATGGGCAGCTTACACATCTGGAAAGACACAATCAATGCTGAAAGGTATATCCAGGTTCTAGAGCAACATATGCTCCCATCCAGACGACGTCTCTTTCAGGGAAGACCTTGCATTTTCCAACATGACAATGCCAAACCACATACTGCATCAATTACAGCATCATGGCTGCGTAGAAGGAGGGTCCGGGTACTGAACTGGCCAGCCTGCAGTCCAGATCTTTCACCCATAGAAAACATTTGGTGCATCATAAAACGGAAGATACGACAAAAAAAGACCTAAGACAGTTGAGCAACTAGAATCCTACATTAGACAAGAATGGGTTAACATTCCTATCCCTAAACTTGAGCAACTTGTCTCCTCAGTCCCCAGACGTTTACAGACTGTTGTAAAGAGAAAAGGGGATGTCTCACAGTGGTAAACATGGCCTTGTCCCAACTTTTTTGAGATGTGTTGTTGTCATGAAATTTAAAATCACCTAATTTTTCTCTTTAAATGATTACATTTTCTCAGTTTAAACATTTGATAGGTCATCTATGTTCTATTCTGAATAAAATATGGAATTTTGAAACTTCCACATCATTGCATTCCGTTTTTATTTACAATTTGTACTTTGTCCCAACTTTTTTGGAATCGGGGTTGTATTCAGTTAGCTTGTTTGCTTGCTATTTATGTATTTATTGATTGATTGATTTTTACAAGTGAATGCATTTTTTTAGTTAATATCTTCACATGGAAGTTTTGACCATGTCAATAGTGAGTCTGCGCTTTAAGTTTAATCATCAGTTTGTTTTACGATATGTATAGTTGTATCACGTTTTCGAAAAGAAGCTGTAATATAACTGCATTTTGAAGTTAGATGTATGAAGCGTTGCCCAAATAAGTAAATTAAGATTAGCTATGTTGGCCATCCATAGTTCCCTCTTAATACACCAATAGGTACACTGTAGTCTAGGCTCCTTTTTTTTTAAATATATATATTATTATTATTAAATCATGTGCTGCCATAGCATATTTCTCATATGAAGTAATAAATAAACTAGGTAGCTTTAGTGACCGACTCGGGTATTCACTTCATGTGAATTAATAATGGTGCCGTGTTGGACAGCACTGTCAGCAAGCATTGCGATGTAACTTATCATACCTCCTCATGTGTTCCTATTCATTCAGGGCGGCGGCTGTCGGTTCCTGAGGTACGACTGCTCCATACAGGCTCCAAGGAAAGGCTGGGCCCTTATGCACCCTGGCCGTTTAACACACTATCACGAAGGCCTGCCCACCACGGCAGGTGTCCGATACATCGCTGTTTCATTTGTGGACCCTTAAGTTTAAAGTCTTTTAAAGGAAATCCATGTTACAGTCCCTTTCTTTATTATATTAGTCCAAGACGTCCAGTGTGAGAGGTGAGCTAGGACTATCCGAGAGACAATCAGTTTAACAGTATCTTGAAAATCATTAAGATTGTACCTTTCATTGCCTTGTAAATGTTATAATGTACTAACAAATCTGTACCCAGAAGCAGGGCCGTTGACAGCTTTGGCTGGGCCCGGGACAAAATAATCTGAGTGCCCCCCCCCCAAATAATCTGAGTGCCCCCCCCATACACACACACACACACACACATACGCGCGCACGCACATCGCCACACAGCAACCACCCACACCCAACCCCTCTTTTCACAGTCTCCATTCACTCCAACCCTTAAATAACAGGTATTCCAAGCCCATTATAACAGTCAACCATTTTATTTCAACATTTCAACATATTTACAGTTTGAACATTTCCTTAGTCTGCAACTATTCAGGTGCGAAATGCAATGCGCCGGACTTTTGCTGTGGCAAAGTCGTCAATAAGGTCATTGAAGTCCAGCTTCTTTGCAAGTTCGCGCTCTATAGAGAGCATAGCCAGCCCATTGAGCCTCTCCTGTGACATGTTTGAGCGCAGGTAGTTGATAAACCAAAATGATTGTTTACGGGCTGGAACTGGGCCTCAATGAGAACGGAGTTATGGCTTTCCCAAAACCTGAACATAGAAGCATCACCACTAGTGATGTGTACTGTGAGTTTTTCAGTGTATTTTTTTGTCTTGTTTTTCATAAACGTCCTTTCCGTACTAGATTTAGAATGTTACAAAAAAAATTGACACCCTCCCAACCACGTAACATTAGCCTATCTGACCTGGGGGCTGACACGTTTATTACGGATAAACCAAAAGGATTACAACGTTCCCTGGATATAGAACTGGACCGAGAAGATTTCAAAATCTTAACGTGTAAGCAACAACAATAAAACAGAGGTTGTTTTATTCATTTAGGGCTTATTAGGCTACTTTCATTAATTGCGCTTTTCATACAGGCCTATCATTTTTCACTTGAGCAAGGGAATTGTTTGAAGAGTATCCAGTCTAAGCGAAAGTTTAATGTTTTGCAACAGACTAACCTCAAAACACCCCATTTATAGCCCATTCGTTACATTAAACTCTATCTAGCTGGCAATTTCACATGCCGTCGTATCTACACGGGATGATTTCCAACAAAATAAGGTTTAATTAACAAGAGGCAGCGTTCCACGGGCTTTCAGCTAACCGGAGTCCAGCTCAGCGCAGCTCAGCAAGCGTGCCTAAAACATTTGGATATGATTGCGGGCCAATGTGCTATTCTTTGCTTCATTGAGATATATGCAACACAGTGTTATTAAACCGATATGTTTATGAAATAATTCAATGCCCTGTGCATTTCAGTGTTCACTCAGTGTACCCTGCTATCCCCTACTTTATAATTATGAATGGCGCGTCGCGCGTGCTGGGGTTACATTACGGGGCTGGAAAAAAGTTATCTGTGTCTTACCTGGCTCAGCTGCCCCACTGCATCATCTGAATCTTTTCTAAAATATCTATGCAGTGAGCCTCTGAGGCTCTTGGCTTCTTCATCTCTTTTTCTCTTTTCTTTTCTTTGCTCCTGACTTGTGCATGTTGGCAAACGGGCTCGCACGCTTATTGTCGAAGCGTTATGATGGAATAGCGCCGTGTTATTTGGCGCCTTAATCAAAGACCAAACCATTTCTGCATTAGGGGTGGTAGGTGGGTTCTTGAATCTATTTTCGAAGACAATAAAGGCAAAAGAACCAGAAATCATTCATTGAATGCAAATATAGCACATTTTTCTCCCCCAAATCAACACATTTTGAAATGAAACAGAATGATTAATGGCATCTTCATGAGGGACCAGTTCTGGGCCCCCCCTCATGCCTGGGCCCGGGACAAAATACCCGGTTGTCCCCCCTGTCGACGGCCCTGCCCAGAAGGGCATTAAGTACAATGTATACCTCCTCCAAGCCACATATGATCAACATCAAAATCAAATAACTTGAACTTACGATAATAATACTAATGCTGTACACCAGATTTCATCAAAGTCCATTCACTACCTTTTGAGATGCGTTGGGCGCAGACAAATAAACTGAGGTGAAAACATAACCTCCTCCAACAAAGTGGGCAGAGATAATTAAAAGGCCAACCCTTGAACTCAGCGTACTTTGAATGCAGATGAGACCTGTACTTCTTGTTTGTTTTTTATTTATTGATCAATTTTTAAAGCAGTCACACCGTTCCTCTAGTATATAGGTTGTTTTTAATAATTTGGCCTTGGATAACTGAATTATACACTTGTTTCTTTTTTACTTGATAATGTTTCCGGGACAAACGGTGCTACTGTTTAAAAATGGCTGATTGTGTATTTTGTTTGTTCACTGCCTTTTTAAAAACCATCTGCCCTTTTTTTTTTTTTAAACTGGTGCCAATAAAAGTAACTGTTTTCTTTATTATCTTTGTTATATTGGGTTCGTGACTGACACCTTGCTTTTACACAGCATAAGAGGAAAAACATCCAGTTTTCCCTGCGCAGTAGCACCAACTGACTATAGCTCAAGAAATAAACCTGTGCACTGTCCACTGAATTCAAAAATGTAACATTTTTAGTCTTTATTTATAGATCAGAATATATACAGTGGTGCTTGAAAGTTTGTGAACCCTTTAGAATTTTCTATATTTCTGCATAAATATGACCTAAAACAACATCTGATTTTCACACAAGTCCTAAAAGTAGATGATAAAGAGAAGCCAGTTAAACAAATGAGACAAAAATATTATACTTGGTCATTTATTTATTGAGGAAAATGATCCAATATTACATATCTGTGAGTGGCAAAAGTATGTGAACCTCTAGGATTAGCAGTTAATTTGAAGGTGAAATTCGAATCAGGTGTTTTCAATCAGTGGGATGACAATCAGGTGTGAGTGGGCACCCTGTTTTATTTAAAGAACAGGGATCTATCAAAGTCTGATCTTCACAACATGTTTGTGGAAGTGTATCATGGCACGAACAAAGGAGATTTCTGAGGACCTCAGAAAAAGCGTTGTTGATGCTCATCAGGTTGGAAAAGGTTACAAAACCATCTCTAAAGAGTTTGGACTCCACCAATCCACAGTCAGACAGATTGTGTACAAATGGAGGAAATTCAAGACCATTGTTACCCTCCCCAGGAGTGGTCGACCAACAAAGATCACTCCAAGAGCAAGGCATGTAATAGTCAGTGAGGTCACAAAAGACCCCAGAGTAACTTCTTAGCAACTGAAGGCCTCTCTCACATTGCCTAATGTTAATGTTCATGAGTCCACCATCAGGAGAACACTGAACAACAATAGTGTGCATGGCAGTGTTGCAAGGAGAAAGCTACTGCTCTCCAAAAAGAGCATTGCTGCTCATCTGCAGTTTGCTAAAGATCACGTGGACAAGCCAGAAGGCTATTGGAAAAATATTTTGTGGATGGATGAGACCAAAATAGAACTTTTTGGTTTAAATGAGAAGCGTTATGTTTGGAGAAAGGAAAACCCTGCATTCCAGCATAAGAACCTTATCCCATCTGTGAAACATGGTGGTGGTAGTATCATGGTTTGGGCCTGTTTTGCTGCATCTGGGCCAGGACGGCTTGCCATCATTGATGGAACAAATGAATTCTGGATTATACCAGCGAATTCTAAAGGAAAATGTCAGGACATCTGTCCATGAACTGAATCTCAAGAGAAGGTGGGTCATGCAGCAAGACAACGACCCTAAGCACACAAGTCGTTCTACCAAAGAATGGTTAAAGAAGAATAAAGTTAATGTTTTGGAAAAGCCAAGTCAAAGTCCTGACCTTAATCCAATGGAAATGCTGTGGAAGGACCTGAAGCGAGCAGTTCATGCGAGGAAACCCACCAACATCCCAGAGTTGAAGCTGTTCTGTACGGAGGAATGGGCTAAAATTCCTCCAAGCCAGTGTGCAGAACTGATCAACAGTTACCAGAAAGGTTGAGTTGCAGTTATTGCTGCACAAGGGGGTCACACCAGATACTGAAAGCAAAGGTTCGCATACTTTTGCCACTTACAGATATGTAATATTGGATAATTTTCCTCAATGAATAAATGACCAAGTATAACATTTTTGTCTCATTTGTTTAACTGGGTTCCCTTTATCTACTTTTAGGACTTGTGTGAAAATCTGATTATGTTTTAGGTCATATTTATGCAGAAGTATAGAAAATTCTAAAGGGTTCACAAACTTTCAAGCACACTGTAATTGATAATTGCATGATTGCTTTGTGCATGTAACATCCGTGAATGTATATTTTCAATAGATCACATTGTGCAAGCAAACCCCTAAAAACAAGAGTGTGTCGTATAATGTAAAAGTGCATCTTTTGTGTCTGAGGGCTGTTCAAATATTAGGTTACGTTATATTCCTTTAACTTCTTTGTTTTTTTTTTCATAATGCCTTTTAGAGAGAAAGTAAAAGGAGAAAAAAGGTACAAAGTGCACAATGCTTCCATGTTAATGAACAGGGCATTTCTTTGTCCTGCCAATTTTTTATCTGACTGCCTGTTTCCACCAGCATGACAGTAAATACTGTCAGTGTTTTACCTTCTCAATGATTATTTTAAATATATATTTAGTGAGAGAAGTACAGTGGCGCTTGAAAGTTTGCGAACCCTTTAGAATTTTCTGTATTTCTGCATAAATATGACCTAAAACATCATCATATTTTCACACAAGTCCTAAAAGTAGCTAAAGAGAACCCAGTTAAACAAATGAGACAAAAATATTATACTTGGTCCTTTATTTATTGAGGAAAATGATCCAATATTACATATCTGTGCATGGCAAAAGTATGTGAACCTTTGCTTTCAGTATCTGGTGTGACCCCCTTGTGCAGCAATAACTGCAGCTAAACGTTTCCGGGAACTGTTGATCAGTCCTGCACACCGGCTTGGAGGAATTTTAGCCCATTCCTCCGTACAGAACAGCTTCAACTCTGGGATGTTGGTGGGTTTCCTCACATGAACTGCTCGCTTCAGGTCCTTCCACAACATTTCCATTGGATTAAGGTCAGGACTTTGACTTGGCTATTCCAAAACATTAACTTTATTCTTCTTTAACCATTCTTTGGTAGAACGACTTGTGTGCTGAGGGTCATTGTCTTGCTGCATGACCCACCTTCTCTTGAGATTCAGTTCATGGACAGATGTCCTGACATTTTCCTTTAGAATTCGCTGGTATAATTCAGAATTCATTGTTCCATCAATGATGGCAAGCCGTCCTGGCCCAGATGCAGCAAAACAGGCCCAAACCATGATACTACCACCACCATGTTTCACAGATGGGATAAGGTTCTTATGCTGGAATGCAGTGTTTTCCTTTCTCCAAACATAATGCTTCTCATTTAAATCAGAAAGTTCTATTTTGGTCTCATCTGTCCACAAAACATTTTTCCAATAGCCTTCTGGCTTGTCCACGTGATCTTTAGCAAACTGCAGATGAGCAGCAATGTTCTTTTTGGAGAGCAGTGGCTTTCTCCATGCAACCCTGCCATGCACACCATTGTTGTTCAGTGTTCTCCTGATGGTGGACTCAAGAATATTAACATTAGGCAATGTGAGAGAGGCCTTCAGTTGCTCAGAAGTTACCCTGGGTTCCTTTGTGACCTCGCTGACTATTACATGCCTTGCTCTTGGAATGATCTTTGTTGGCTGACCACTCCTGGGGAGGGTAACAATGGTCTTGAATTTCCTCCATTTATACACAATGTGTCTGACTGTGGATTGGTGGAGTCCAAACTCTTTAGAGATGGTTTTGTAACCTTTTCCAACCTGATGAGCATCAACAACGCTTTTTCTGAGGTCCTCAGAAATCTCCTTTGTTCGTGCCATGATACACTTCCACAAACGTGTTATGAAGATCAGACTTTGATAGATCCCTGTTCTTTAAATAAAACGGGGTGCCCACTCACACCTGATTGTCATCCCACTGATTGAAAACACCTGACTCGAATTTCGCCTTCAAATTAACTGCTAATCCTAGAGGTTCACATACTTTTGCCACTCACAGATATATAATATTGGATCATTTTCCTCAATAAATAAATGACCAAGTATAATATTTTTGTCTCATTTGTTTAACTGGGTTCTCTTTATCTACTTTTAGGAGTTGTGTGAAAATCTGATGATGTTTTAGGTCAGATTTATGCAGAAATATAGAAAATGTTAAAGGGTTCACAAACTTTCAAGCACCACTGTAGATAAACTTGCTGAAATAGAGGATATGCATTTCAGTCATGAGGCCCTGTTGGTGACCACATGTGGTGGGATTGTCCCAGGCTGTCCTTAGATTAATGAATCTTGTCATGATGAATGTTCATATTGTTTATTGCAGGGGTGGAGCTAAAGGGGGCAGGCGGGGCCATTGCCCCTGGGCCTTGGGCCCTCCCCCTAGCCGTACAGGGCCCCACCTTTTGACATTCAGGCCCTCCCAATACTTGTGCCTTACGCAATTTCATTGGAAATTCCTTGAAACCTACAAGTTTTCACATGATTACAGACTAGTTGACCTATATATCTCTCATTTTTGCTACACATTCTTATCATCTCATCTCATCATCTCTAGCCGCTTTATCCTGTTCTACAGGGTCGCAGGCAAGCTGGAGCCTATCCCAGCTGACTACAGGCGAAAGGCGGGGTACACCTTGGACAAGTCGCCAGGTCATCACAGGGCTGACACATAGACACAGACAACCATTCACACTCACATTCACACCTACGGTCAATTTAGAGTCACCAGTTAACCTAACCTGCATGTCTTTGGACTGTGGGGGAAACCGGAGCACCCGGAGGAAACCCACGCGGACACGGGGAGAACATGCAAACTCCGCACAGAAAGGCCCTCGCCGGCCACGGGGCTTGAACCCGGACCTTCTTGCTGTGAGGCGACAGCGCTAACAACTACACCACCATGCCGCCCCATTCTTATCATGGTTAAAAAAAATAAAATTTAAAAAAAACCTGTGAAATCCCTAATGTTTTCAAGCTAAACTAAGCTGTTCCTTTTGTATTTAATTGTTTTTCATTTGAGGAATTTGCAAAAAAAAAACTGCAATGCGTGATGGGTAGGATCTAAAGGCTGCCTAACGTCCTCATCCGTCTGATGACATACAACAGACTAGGAAGGTGCATGCCTGGTTGCGGTTGCTGGTTGTCGACTAGAAACGAATTCAGCATGTTTAAAAGTAAAAGTGGGGCACAAAAGAGGAAGGAAAAAAAATAAAGAGAAGGCAAACTCTAAACTTCCAAAGTTGGATTCATTTTTTTTTACTTTGCCTTCTCCTGTCCCTGAATTTGCTAGTAATGAACATGCATTGCCCTGTGTTAGCACTAGCAGCAGTAGCGTGGTGGTGCTTAGCAGTAGCTCCGGCCAAAGTCATATAGAGGAGGGTGGGGAACGTGGAGAGGGGTTAGCTGAGATGAGCAACCAGAATCAGGAGGGTAGGGAACGTGGAGAGGGGTTAGCTGAGATGAGCAACCAGAATTAGGAGGGTGGGAAACGTGGAGAGTTAGCTGAGTTAGCTGAAGTGAGCAGCATGGTTCCCAGCATGGAATCATCAAACCCAGCTAATTTTCCAACAGACCGTGGTAATTTCCCTAAAAACATTGCAGATGCTAATGTGAAGAAGTATATCCTTCAAACTGGCCCATGTAAGCCAAATGGTCCCTTTCCCGTCACTGGCAATCACAGTTTTTCAACCCATTACTACACATCTGTCACTAAAGCTGGTATTAAACTTCCACAAAGCTGGTTATGCTACTCGCCCAAGCTTGACTGTACATATTGCGAGCCTTGCTGGCTTTTTGCCAATTGTCAAGCCCCCTCCTACAATAATGCCTGGGTAAACAGAGTTAAAGATTGGAAACATATCTCCTCCAAAACTGCAGTGCATGAATCTACCCAGATCCATCTCGTGTATAGTCTATGAGCAGTGGAAACTCTATGGTACAATAGATGCTGATATGGAGAGGGATGTTCGTAATGCAGCTAACTTTTGGAGGCAAGTGTTAAAGCGCATTCTGAATGTCACACTGACTTTAGCGTCATGTAACATGGCATTTAGGGGACACTGAGAGTCCATTGGGCAGGGGAACGCAGGAAACTTTTTGTCCATCATTGAACTGTTGGCCCGCTACGACCCTGTCCTGAAGGAACTGATCAGCTGGCCTGAGGGATCAGTTAAATATCTGAGCCATGCTATTCAGGATGAGACCATTTATATATTATCACAGAGAGTCAAGAGCAACATAGTCCATGAAATAAATGCATCTCCATTTTATTCCATCATTATGGACACCAGGGCTGTAACCAGCATTTTAAAATCACCGAGGTCCGTGATTTTCAACATATTTAAATGAGAGGGGTGAATTACATGTCACATGAGAGACCTATTCCTGAAATTACTTTTAATGGTGTTTGAACTGAATATCATCAGTTTTGAAAAAAAAAAATCATGTATGTGGCAAGAGTAAGAATAATTTAAGCTTGTTTAATGGTTTGATCTGGCCCAAGCAATGAGGACAAGAGATACCCTAACCATGTAGCCTGGGGAACTGAGATACATTCACAATCTGGCATCCGTTACACCTACACAAAAAAAAAAAATTCTGGGAAAAAAAATCAGTATACACCACCATGTTCTAGGGCTAGGCAAAGTTATCCAAGGCAAACATAAGTTGAAACTTTCCACTCTATTGCTTTGGCTTATCAAATGATTTATTTTTAAAATCACAAACAAGGCAGGCTACAACTGCGCTGCTTTGAAAATTGTAAATGTAACAGCTTCATGAAAGTGCGCTGATGGTTACCATGAAAAAACAGTGTCTCCTGCACTGCGTTCCTCGCCTGAGTTGTGCGCTCATTCGGTTTTGTGTTCTTGGTCTCAGAGCCGCTCACACGAAACAGACACAGAAGACAGAATCAACGTTTAACATAATTAACAATGCACTTTTTACGGAGACGTTTTAATGTTATTCTTTATTTTTTTATCCAGTTGAATATTTAGCGTACAAATGTATTTTCAGCTCTTAAAAATGACCGAGGTCCGGACCGCGGGGGCCTCATACCGGTAGCTGGCTACGGCCATGGTTCCTACTTATTCAGGTGACATTGGGCATACCTAACAACCTGTGTTTTCTCTCTCTTCCCCCCCCCCCCCCCCCAAAAAAAAAAAATCTGTCCCTCTGAGTTACATGTTGGTCCTGGGATCGAGATGCTGACCTCTTCTGCTCCTCGGACCTGCCTGATCCATCCTGGTGCCCTGTGTCTAGTTGGAGTCTCATCACATTGCTCCTGTGGAGGGTGGCCCCATGTGGACAGTTGCGGGTCGCGCCTGGAGGACGCTCTGAACTCAGGCCCGGCGCCAGGAACAGTTTACTAAGGGGGCAATTAGAAATCGCAAGGGGGCAAATATTTTTCATATAGTGTGTGGTAGTGATAGCGGTCTGACAACGTGTTTCAAACAATTAACTGCGCCAACCACAAAACCACGGCCCCGAAGGTTGCTTTAGTCCGGGAAAATCATGTGATACATTACCAGGGCAGTTGCGCTTTATCAACCCCGTGCCCACCTGTTACCCCTCCCCTCCAATTTTCTCACAGACACGCGTTACAACCGGAAAGATGCCAAACATAAAACAACACACACAAACCTACAGGCAAGTCCTTTACATTTAAAATACATACAAATAGCTCCGCGGCATGAAAACAAAACGCCAATGCAAGTAAGTACTTGCCTCGGCGGCCAAAATCTCATCTCATCTCATTATCTGTAGCCGCTTTATCCTGTTCTACAGGGTCGCAGGCAAGCTGGAGCCTATCCCAGCTGACTACGGGCGAAAGGCGGGGTACACCCTGGACAAGTCGCCAGGTCATCACAGGGCTGACATAGACACAGACAACCATTCACACTCACATTCACACCTACGGTCAGTTTAGAGTCACCAGTTAACCTAACCTGCATGTCTCAACAGACCCCGCGGCTGCACCAGTAACAGCCTTCCTGACTCGCACCGAGTCAACGCTAACCACTTAATCCGCGATCCCAGTTTAGGCGTGTAGGGGACTAAACACTCTGAAGTGATGAATTTTCACCCCCGCTGCATGGGGGGTGACGTCAACGACACATATTCTTACGCTATTTGCGCACAAAGCGGACCATATATGAACACATGCACCAACATAAACGGAGATAAACTTAGCCGACAAAGAAAGAAAATGGATTCACAATATTGTGATTGAATTCGTTTAATTCGGAGGGGGAAAGACTACTCCCGTAAACTGACTGCATATTGCAGGATATTGCAGAGACAGTGCACTTTAAGTGTGCATGTAAAACCCCCGCCCGCCCGCTCGCACGACCCCTCCCCTTGTCCTTATCACAGGTCTGTGTGTGCGTGGCTGTGTCAGCATTTTACACATACACCCACAATAACTAGTCCCCAGTAGTTAGGATTGATGCATATGTCTAAAACAGGGTTAATATTAAATTCAGGCTTTTTGAAATAATCCTACCTTAATACAGTCGAATTCTACGATTGCAACGTAAGAATCATAACAACCAATCAGATTTGTTCTACCGTGCCAGTTTTAGTAGTGATTTATGTGAAATGTATTTTTGTGCAATGCGCAACCACTTAATATTTCGTATTTGAAAATGCAAATTATTAATACGTCTGGCGGCACGGTGGTGTAGTGGTTAGCGCTGTCGCCTCACAGCAAGAAGGTCCTGGGTTCGAGCCCCATGGCCGGCGAGGGCCTTTCTGTGCGGAGTTTGCATGTTCTCCCCGTGTCCGCGTGGGTTTCCTCCGGGTGCTCCGGTTTCCCCCACAGTCCAAAGACATGCAGGTTAGGTTAACTGGTGACTCTAAATTGACCGTAGGTGTGAATGTGAGTGTGAATGGTTGTCTGTGTCTATGTGTCAGCCCTGTGATGACCTGGCGACTTGTCCAGGGTGTACCCCGCCTTTCGCCCATAGTCAGCTGGGATAGGCTCCAGCTTGCCTGCGACCCTGTAGAAGGATAAAGCGGCTAGAGATAATGAGATGAGATTAATACGTCTATAATACATTATATTTTCATAAGAAAAAGTGATCTGAGTCTCCGTTGAGGGGGCAGGGCTGTAGCCACGAGGGGGCGACGCCCCCTTTCGCCCCCCCATGGCGCCGGGCCTGTCTGGACTCTTGCAGTGGTGCTTTTGTGGCTGGGGACTGCAGTTGACTTGCTGACTTTGGGACTGTGGTTGTCGTGAACGGTTTTGCGCTCGGGTTTCCGTCGGTGGGGGGTTTATAGCATCAACGAAGCTAACTTTGTTAGGACTGTTAATGTTATAGTCATGTTGTCTGTTGTTGCCTGGATGGGGATGAGTTCCCTTTTGAGTCTGGTTCCTCTCGAGGTTTCTTCCTCATGTCGTCTGAGGGAGTTTTTCCTTGCCACCGTTGCCACAGGTTTCTCATTGGGGATAGATTAGGGATAAAATTAGCTCATATTTTAAGTCATTCAAATTCTGTAAAGCTGCTTTGCGACAATGTTTATTGTTAAAAGCGCTATACAAATAAACTTGACTTGACTATACGAAGTGGCCCGTCGACTGTGTGATCACTATAGTCGGGATATTGACTCCAGCTTTCCTGGTCAACTAGTGTCATTTAGGGCTTGTTTCAAGGAGCAGATAGTGAGACACACATCTGTGCTTAACATGGCCAGGTTGCTGGTAGTAGATCATCCAGCAGTAACTTCTACATTTAGTGAGGTGTGCACGGACTTCTTGCTTTTTCTCACTCTCCCCGTCTCAGTTGCGACAGCAGAGCGCTCTTTCTCCAAATTAAAATTGATAAATTATCTCAGGAGCGCAATGGCTCAAGAGAGAATCTGTGGATTGGCCATTTTATCAATTGAGAATGAGCAAGCAAGAGCGCTTAACAGCCTTCAAATAGTCGACGCATACTTGCCAACCCTCACGATTTCGGCGGGAGGCTCCCGATTTTAGCCTCCGCCTCCCTATCGTATTTGTTAAAAACTGGATAATCTCCCGGTTTTGGGAAATCCCTACCGCCAAGTTAAAAGTACTCCCGATTATGTCCAATCAGAATCGTATGAGAAACACTGCTGACGTCAACTGATTTTTAACCAATCAACGACCAGAACGACAGTCACTTCCGTAATGTAGGATTCACCCAGGCTGTCCGACATTTTTTACAAGCAGTCATTCATCATGGCCACTAAACCCAATACCAAACGGCAAAAATCTCATCTCATTATCTGTAGCCGCTTTATCCTGTTCTACAGGGTCGCAGGCAAGCTGGAGCCTATCCCAGCTGACTGTGGGCGAAAGGCGGGGTACACCCTGGACAAGTCGCCAGGTCATCACAGGGCTGACACATAGACACAGACAACCATTCACACTCACATTCACACCTACGGTCAATTTAGAGTCACTAGTTAACCTAACCTGCATGTCTTTGGACTGTGGGGGAAACCGGAGCACCCGGAGGAAACCCACGCGGACACGGGGAGAACATGCAAACTCCACACAGAAAGGCCCTCGCCGGCCACGGGGCTCGAACCCGGACCTTCTTGCTGTGAGGTGACAGCGCTAACCACCACACCACCGTGCTGCCTACGGCAACAATATGAATGCAAATACCAGGTTGCATGGGAGAATGAATTTCCATGGATAAGCAAATGTTCAACCAGCCAGTTACACATTTTAAAGTAAAGATGCCTTAAATCAGAATATAATGGACATTTGAGTGTGAAATTAAACTAGTCTTCCGTACCATTTCAGAAACAAACGGTACAACTTCTAAAGTGTTTAGTGAAATTTTGCATGATGGAGAATGTGTTTGGCGAGTGTATTTGAATAGTGTGGTCGTGTCTTAGTGCTATTTTGAATTCATGTTTGAAAGTTTTAAGTGAAAGTTTACAAGTGAATTCTCTGGAAAGTGATTGATTTTGATCGAGTTTTGAGGTTTTAAGTGAAAAATTACTAGTGAGTGTATTTGGGTCGTACTAAAATTTAGCATTCGAGTGAATTTCTTTGCGGAGTATATTTTGATAGTATGGTAGTATTTATAGTGGCATTTTTAAATTTTGTTTGAAAACTTTCAAAGTTTGCAAATGAGCAAATTCCTTTGATGCATTCCGATAGGATTTCTAGTGCTTTTTAAACATTCTGTTGGAAAGTGTTTAGTGACAGAGATGCATTTTAGTAGGACTAAGACAGTGCAGTATTTATTTAATTGAGTTATTACTATTTTGGTCGAATCTTATTAAAATTTAATTTATCTATGATATTATAGTTCTCTGTATTTTTACATGAGCTTACAGAAGGAAAACACATTTGATGCAATCCAATAATACTTTCATTCACTGTGACTATTTTAAGAAATGATAAACATCCTTCTAAAGCATCACTTGTGTTATTTTCTGCGGGTCTCTGTATGTAGACAATATTCAGGCAGGAGATTTTTCAGCTCAAAATCTGATTTAAGACTTCCCTTTCATTGTTGTTATGTTAAAATTCAAGACGAGTATTATTTCAGATTTTTCACTCTGAGCTCTCTCATGCCTGATACATGAATCCCATAACCTAGAGTAATTGATCGAACAATATCAACAATTCAAAAACTCTTTAATTGTATAAATTTCAAATGGTTTGCAGTTAATTGGGATCTGCTGTTTTTATCATTTCAACCACCCATCATACCCTCGTTCAATTGAAAATGTCATTCACGCACTTTTCTCCCCCATGAGAATTTTGAAAAGTTGGCAAGTATGTTGACGACTTTGCAGAGCGCAAGGTGCGTCGAATGCCTTTTTAATGACGAATGCAGGTTTCCGTGTCGGCTTTGTAGTTGAAGACGTGGTTACACAATGAGGGTGTATCATTCATGATTGCTGGATTTTGTTGTTGTTGTTTAGTGTCTATTTGGAACATAATAGAAATGAATGGAAAATACAGGCTATGCAGGCCTATAAAAAAAATTTAAATAATAATAATAATAATCTCATCTCATTATCTCTAGCCGCTTTATCCTGTTCTACAGGGTCGCAGGCAAGCTGGAGCCTATCCCAGCTGACTACGGGCGAAAGGCGGGGTACATCCTGGACAAGTCACCAGGTCATCACAGGGCTGACACATAGAGACAGACAACCATTCACACTCACATTCACACCTATGGTCAATTTAGAGTCACCAGTTAACCTAACCTGCATGTCTTTGGACTGTGGGGGAAACCGGAGCACCCGGAGGAAACCCATGCGGACACGGGGAGAACATGCAAACTCCACACAGAAAGGCCCTCGCCGGCCACGGGGCTCGAACCTGGACCTTCTTGCTGTGAGGCGACAGCGCTAACCACTACACCACCGTGCCGCCCTAATAATAATAATAATAATAATAAAAAAAAAAAAAAACTTTGAGCAAGTTCTGTTCTAATATAGCCTGATTATATGCCGCAGGCCTTCTGTTTGTTTGCAATTTCACCATGGCTAGGTCCAAAGGCTACGTTCTTAAAAACTGTTTTTTGTTAGATATAGCGTGAGTAGGCCTATATGCCACAAGTCTTCTAATTTGTTTGTTTGCAATTTCACCATGTGGGGGCCCTGATTGGTGTTTTGCCCCGGGGCCTTGTGTGCAGTTGTTCCTCCACTGGTTTCTTGGTAGCCTTCCATGTGCTGGCAGATTGCATGGTTCAGCAATACAGGCACAGTGTTCCTAAAGATCGATCCCAGTGAGACATTTTGGGAAGGGACGGAAAATAAAATAACTACAGGATACAAAGATCTCATGATGCATGAGACAGTCCCCTTACGAAAATTAACCATGGTTTTACTATGAAAACTAACCATGGTTTATAGTTATTCATGGTTTTCATGGTTTTTTAGGTAACCATGAAAACCATGGTTCATGACTATGGTTTAACCATGATTTAACCATGGTTTCACTATGGTATAATCTTTGCCATAAACCATGGTTTTTTTTTCAACCAAACCATGCTTTTTAAACCATGGTTTTCTTATTCAAGTTTCAAAAGTAGGCTACAATAATTCACATAGCAAACAATAATAAATAGCCTAATTGTATCCACAAACGTAAAAAACCCACTTAAATGACTTCATGCTTCCATCTGCCTAAATAAAAACAGAAGAATCAATCTGTATATAATTAAAGTTTTTATTTTCCACAAATAAATCAATGTCTGAGGGATCAGGGTTCATCGGATCCAGCTTCAGCCCTAGGTGTGTGAGAGAGGAACAGAGAAAGAGATATAATACAGATTAATGATTTATGTATGTATGTATTTATTTATTTAGCTAGCAAAAGATATAACACAATGTTTGCCATAGGCTACTAATGTATATGGATTTCTATTTTACGGCAGTGTCAGTGGGTCAAAAGAAATGCTAGCCTAGAGAATTCCAGCCAATTTCAACATGCAGTTGTATTGCAGCATTTTTTTTGTTAAGCCCTATCCTGGCTATTCTCATGGGGCATGGATTAGTTACATTTAAAAATTTGCCAGAATTCTCCTTTAATTATACACAGGCTGACTATGGATTAAGACAGTGGTGACCTTCCTGATGCCTGTGTGTATGTGTGTGTTTGTGTTCACTGTTGAGTACACTTACTGTGTTTTCTTGAACAGCTTGCTGACATTGTTTAACTTATTCCTGACGGCTCCCCTCAGGACAGATAGTTCCACATTGGGAAATTTCTGCAGAGTGTATTCTGCAAAGTAATGTGAAAAACATAATCCCATATGTGATTAACAGTAAAAGACATGGCAACATTCTAAAGGTCAGTTTCTTTTGTGATAATGGTGTGGTACAACAAACATAATGGCAGTAGTAGTGGTGTTAATTTGCAAAAATGGCATATACTGTACATCTTAATACGTGCAGCAGATTAGACAGACAAAATGGCTAAACTTACCAAAAATAGCTTTGACCGCGGTGGCCTCCAGTGGTGGTTTTATTTCGTCTTTGGCACTGCCCTTTTGTCCAGTCAGGGACGAGGTGGCCATCTCTCTTTTTGAAAATACAACTCCTAGCAGGTCGCACACCAGCTTGGTCGGGAGTTGGTGGTTGCATCTTTGCAATTTAATTTTGTTGACCCTGAGGGTTCCTCCAATGACAACCTTGAAATTCAGAAGAAAAATCACACACTTGTTACATAGGCTATATGAAGCCTCCTCACCCCCATCAGTTAACATTGGCTGACAATTCTGAACTTAACTTCATGATCTACTATAAATTTACTGATAACATTTGGACATTTTAACAACAGGTTTGACAGCAGGCTATTTGATTTGAGGGATGGCTGGCTCAAGGCTATTGCTTGGGAGGTAAATGGATGCTCTTACAAAATTCACTTACATCATTTGCCTGTTCTTGGTTGACTGGTTGGCTGGTGATGGCTGGTTGGGGGCTGGTGATGGCTGGTTGGGGGCTGGTGATGGCTGGTTGGGGGCTGGTGATGGCTGGTTGGGGGCTGGTGATGGCTGGCAAAGGCTGGCGATGGCTGGCCAAGACCTCAGCCAGCATATTTCTCAGATCCAAGAAATCACAGAATTGTATTACAGAAAAGAAATCACTATTACCATCTACATTTTCAAATATGTTAGTCCGGTTTAGATTTCGGATGTGTCTAAACTAAGTTACTACACTATTTGAAGAGAGAGAGAGTAAAGCTTCAAAATCTGGCCAATAAATTTATCAAGTCCAAACTTACCATTAAATGTATCCAGCTGCTGGCTTAACTGCTGCCGATCTTCCTCCAGTTCTCTGACACGCTGTTCGAGGCGTTTACATTTTGAACAGTCCTTTCCCTTAAAAATAATAAAGAACAGGCACAATCACAGATGGCAACATGGCCCAAAGTGTCACATAACAATAGGGGTCATTGCAATACCTGGCCAACCCCCCCCCCTCTGGGGAACCATGTAATAACATTGTGACATCCTATTCAGGTAATACCATTTGTTACTATAGATAGTTTTCACATGACGTCACAGAGTCGGGGATTCCCTGGTGGCGGCCATCTTGGAGGGCCAGCTTACCGTACGGGTCACTGAGCACACATTGTAGCACGCGAGTTACATTCATTTATATCTCATCTCATCTCATCTCATTATCTCTAGCCGCTTTATCCTTCTACAGGGTCGCAGGCAAGCTGGAGCCTATCCCAGCTGACTATGGGCGAAAGGCGGGGTACACCCTGGACAAGTCGCCAGGTCATCACAGGGCTGACACATAGACACAGACAACCATTCACACTCCCATTCACACCTACGGTCAATTTAGAGTCACCAGTTAACCTAACCTGCATGTCTTTGGACTGTGGGGGAAACCGGAGCACCCGGAGGAAACCCACGCAGACACGGGGAGAACATGCAAACTCCGCACAGAAAGGCCCTCGCCGGCCCCGGGGCTCGAACCCAGGACCTTCTTGCTGTGAGGCGACAGCGCTAACCACTACACCACCGTGCCGCCCATTCATTTATATATTATTTACATTTATAGTTACATTACTACTATTTAAAGCTAGCAATGGTGCACAGCTGTTGTATTCACGGCTGTCGTAATAGGTCAGATGATGAAGTCAAGCGGAGCTTTTATGGAATTCCCACTGTACGGGAGCACGAAGGCGAGCAAACAAACTCAGCATACAAAGGAGAAATCTATGGCTTGCGAGAATCAACCGCAAGGATTATCAGCCTTCCAAACACAGCAAAGTCTGCTCCAATCATTTTATAAGTGGTAAGTTGTTTAAATAAACAATCAATTGTGTTTAAGTTTGTTTTTGGAAACCAAAACATCATGTGAACACTCTCTGGAGAATGCCTAACTGGAACCGCTGAGTGTACGTTTACATTGTAATGTACACTTAATATCGCTCGTTTGTCACGTTTCTATTTGAAACTTGTCACTTCACTCACGCAAGGGTCATTTCTGAAAAACATTTTAGGTCTATTCTGTATGATTTGATTTGTGTTTGGGATGCAAACAGCGCGCCTTTTGGCGGATGCCGCCTGAATCGCGCAGATCCGATCTTTTTTTTTTTTTTTTAGGGTGGGCGTTGGAGTGTCTGCATAGGTCGCGTTAACCGACAATTGTCCGTCATTGACGGATTTTTTTTAGCTATGACGGAAAAATCTGAAGGCCGTCGGTCATTTTGACGGATGTTTACCGTTACCATTACCAATAACAATAATAGCCTAATAATAACAATAATAAAACATAATGAAACACACAATTGAAATGATTGGCAAGTCGTGGCAGAGTTTTCTTACATACAGTATACATAGTCTTCACTGCCGTCACTTTCAATCTGAGCCGACGTTGCGGCAGTCTTGATGTTCAGTGCACAGGCTACTCATGTATACGTTGTAGCCACTGCGCAAGGCTGTTCCCCCATCGCGCTCCTGACCGCGCTCTGACTTCTCTAACCACTAGCACAGTGAGATGTATTAATGTTTCCCTTCTCTGCAGAAGACACGTCATTTTTGCTATTAAAAAAAAAAAGAGATGTATTGGGTTGTTTGTGTCGTTTCCCTGCCTGTACAATAGCGCTCATTTAGGCTAGTTGTTTTCTTGTTTTTAAAATGAAACGAATGTCGATTTATTGTATTCTTCCCCAGCAAGCTTAGGAAGCTTAGGAACATCACTGCTCGAATATCTGCTAAACTATCATTTTAATGAGAGCACGGGTAGACAAACTAACATTTAAACATAACTTCGTTTTATTTAAGACCTTCCGTGTCAGCCCACTACGGGTCACCGCAGGGTGCAGCTGCACCACTGGTGCAGAAAGACCACATGCTGCAGGATTTCCTCCCTATGAAGAGAGTACTAGCAGGGTCGAGAAATGCAACTTTTAGAGGCTCTTAACGGCTTCTGATCACTTCCCTGGGAGAAATGTTTGCCGACTTCAGAACTTTGGCTGAAGTGGCGCTGGTTATTCCAGTCTCCAGTGTCGCAGCAGAGCGCGGGTTCAGCCTTCAGAATAAAATTAAAACGTCAACGAGAAGTCGTCTGTCCGAGGCAAAGACGCAAAATTTAATGACAATTGCCTCGGCAGCAGTCTCCATTGACGACTTTGATTATGCACAAGCGAGCTCCCAATTTAAATCCATGCGGGCCAGAAGGAAGGTTTGAGCTCACGCAAACAGGTCAAATTAGATTGTCACTTAAATCGTTGTAGTGAACTGTTCATATTTTAACTGCAATTGTCTTGCTACGTTGTAAAATAACATTGTTCATATTAGGGTTGGGCGGTATTACGGTAAGAAGGTATCCCGAGGTATCCAAAAGTACCAACGGTATCGGTCTCATTACCGTCATTTAAAAAAAATATATAATATCTAAATAAATATGGAGTACATGAGGTCATAATATAAAATAATAAATTGAAGATCATCCCGAATAACTGTGTGATCGTATTTTCACTAATTCTATCAATTTCCTAAAGTTCTCATCGCGTGCAGGGTTGTTTATGTCGTTACCATGGCAACCCTGCGTGACATTTTGGAGTCTGACAGATGAAGGAAGAGTTGCGTGATGCTTTGAAATATCTCTTAATGCTAGTGTTGCCACACGTCCAGGTTTTTCCGGGATTGTCCCGGTTTTTTGTGGAAAATGGAAAATGTCCAGGAAAATGGAATAACCTTCCCGGGACACGTTTTGTCCCGGTTTTTTACTTCCTCACATTATCCCCATTGAAATAAACACAAATCATTAATGTTTCTCGCAGCCACTTAACATATTAATAGTTTTCACGTAAGCGGGCATATTGTAGGCAGCTACTTGTGTGGCCTCACCGAATGTTTGCGCACGCAGCCAGTCGCCGTTGCTAGGTGATCGTGGTCAATACAACGGCGGCCGCGCGAAATCAAAGATACTGGAATACCGTAATACCAAACAATAGGTGAGAGTTCCCTTGGTCGGTGCGCGAGTAGGCTGGCTGTCTACTTCCTATGTTCTGATTCTGATAAAGGCTGGTTCTAAAGCCTGGGCCAATTTCATCAATAAATGAATCATTAAATAAATCATTAAATATATCAAAAAAGAATGCCTGAACACTGGCGTGAGAAATGAATAAATCAGTTGTCCCAATAACATAGCACCTCTCTCTTGTGATTAAAACAAAGGATTAGGACTATTTGGTATGATACGGTAGTCTAACTTTTAAAGTTCAGTTCTCCAGAGAAAAGGCTAAAACAACAACGAAGCAGACTGAGAGAAATTATATTGATTATATTTGTATTATTTTGATTTGGAAACGGAATGGGAGGAGAGACTCTTCAGGGGGCTGTTAGCCTACTATTAAATATTTGTTTAAAAAAAAATTGGCGTCCAAATAAGATCATTCCTATATGAACTTATTTTTTGTAATAATATTTGTGGTAGTGCCCATTTAAGGGTTAAGAAGACAAAATGAATTTTAACTAAACGCCTAACTGCACCAATTGAACTGTTTTATTTTTAAACGTGAACATTCACATAAGGCATAAGGCATCGTAGATGTGCGTGTCCGCAGCCCTCAACCCCCGCGCTCGTACGTGCGCGCAGGCGCGACCGCCGACCGATGTGTCCCGGTTTTTTACAACTCAGATGTGGCAACCCTACTTAATGCACAAAATTCGCTTTGCTGCTTAATCCATACCACAGTGCACACAATTCGCTATGCTGCTTTTAAATAGTACATTTGAGGCATAGGCGCACGTTACACAGTAGGCCGAAACAAAATATTATTTTTTTCTCGGTAATACCGTATACCCCGGGAAAACACAGAGACGGTTTAAAGGTATCAAAATTTGGATACCGCCCAACCCTAGTTCATATGCCCGTTAAGGCACAACAGCCGCAATGTTTTTAGCGGAGGGAAAATGGGTTCACAAGTGACTGAACGTCAGAATCTCTGTTCATCTTTTTGCATCATAAATACATAAATAAATGATTAAATAATACAAGCTTGTTCTGTGAATTAATTTTTAAATGAAAGAGTCCATGAAAACACAAGTTATTAAATATATAGCATTTATAGCCTATATACATTGTCATTTAAAAGTTAAAATAAAATGACAGATAATAATGGACAATGATGGAATTTTTACGACCCTGTCCGTCAAAATGACGGACAATGAAAAAGTCTAACGTAACCACTGAGTGTCTGATTATAATTTCAAAGTAAATTCTGTATTAAAATTACTAAATAAGCAAATTTGTTACAGTCCATGAAACAGTAAGTATAAGGATGAGTACAAGAAGAAACCAAGGAGCTTTCTGCCAGGAGACAGAGAGAGTATTTAGCTGCTTTATGCAGAGCAGATCTGAATACTTCAAATCTACAACAGTACAGAATATGTTCAGACCATTTTGTTACTGGTAAGTCACTAGGGTAGAGTGTTGTAGAACATTTTTTTTAAAATGTTTACTGAATAAAAACATCCTTAATTTTATCACATTTATGTTATAGAGTAGAGTGGGGGAAAAAGCCCCCCTTAAGGAAAATTCAGTTTTTCTTCAAGTTGAAATGAACCATGTGTTGTTTTAATCATAGTTTTTGACAACAGTGACATGAACAATAATGCCACCTAAAGTTTGCCTAAAAGTTAATACTTAATTTTTTTTTTTAACAAAAACAAACATTGTGCCAAGGGGGCCTTTTACCCCCCCAGTGGGGTAAAAGGCCTCCTGAGGTGGGTCAATAGGCCCCCTCACTCAAAAAAAGCTGTTTGGATAGCAAAAGTGTTTACTTAAGCCTATAATGTGAAAGAAACAAGAAAATATCCCTGAATTAATGAATAGATGCATTATTTTATTATATTTCGCATTTTAATTTCAATATAATTTTGTGTGGATTGAACATGAATTAACAAAGAACAAGCTATTCATTAATTCAGGGATATTTTCTTGTTTTTTTGAGTGAGGGGGCCTATTGCCCCACCTCAGGGGGCCTTTTACCCCACTGGGGGGGTAAAAGGCCCCCTTGGTACAATGTTTGTTTTTGTTAAAAAAAAAAATTAAGTATTAACTTTAGGCAAACTTTAGGTGGCATTATTGTTCATGTCACTGTTGTCAAAAACTATGATTAAAACTAAACACATGGTTCATTTCAACTTGGAGAAAAACTGAATTTTCCTTAAGGGGGGCTTTTCCCCCACTCTACTCTAATTATGATAAAAGGAAACGATGCCCCCTGGGGGCCATTTACCCCACCATTAAGGGGGCATTTTACCCCACAGACTACACTTTTACAAAAAAGGGTCTTACTTTCAAAATGTGATTCAACTTTTTATACCTAATGTATTTTTTTTTTAATGTACTGACTTGTCTACTCATACCACATACACAGCTGTGATATCTGACAAAATAGCAACTATCTAAATACAGTTTTACTGATATCTGAAAATTATATCACTTACCATGAAATTTGATTTTTCTCCGCTGCGTTGCTGATCCACAGTGGATATTTGTATATCCCCATTGTCAAGCCAGTCCATAGCAACAACAGAAATGTAACTTTGCGCCATCTGGTGGTTATTTTGGGTAAAACAGGCCGGGGGCCTTTTACCCCACGGGGGAGTATTACCCCACTCTACTCTATATTTCATTTCTTTCTTTTGTTTTAATTTTCCTCCCTCCAACCCTCTTTGGATTTTAAATATAGTTTTCCCCCCATGTCCAAATAATTCAAAGATATATAAATAAAAACTTCACTCTCGCTCGTGGTTTGTTTTATATTGTATGTACGTACTGAGGTCTTCCAATATGGCGCGGTACGGTGACGTCACGCGATAGCCCTCGTATGCAATCTTCTTCGCGTGGTTTCTCTTGGACTCTCGACAACACACAACGTCAAACAAACAGCGCTTATGTGGACCCAATCGTAACATTTGACGTTAAGGCACTAGCCCATTAGCTAACTAAAGTTATCATGGTGGAGACGCTGTAGCCAAGTTACCCAAAGTCTCAGAATTAAGTGAAACAGACAAAAACACTAATACTTACAATTACATTCAATCTTCTTCGAGACGTTTCTCTTGGGATGTCGACATCAACATCACTCAAATATCTTTTGTATGGACCCCGCCATCGGCGATACATGGCTTGAACTTCAGTCAGCACAACCTGACTCGCGCTTTCCTCATGAACTTGGCTGCCGCGTGCGGACGTGACTGTGGCGCGTGCAGTGAATGCGACTCAGCCAATCACATTCAATGTTCCGAGTAGCTAGCATTTTGACCGTTGGGGGTCGCTGTTATTTTCGGTTGATTTTCTCTGCAGCGAAGACTGATTTTGTGGCAGTGGCAAACATGTATGGTTTATTTGGTTTTTTCGAGGAAAATACTTTAGGCGTTGGGTCATTACATTTGGTCAATTTGGCTGGCACGGGTTTAAGACCAAATGCTCTTAATCCAAAGGACTGGCCAAATAACCAAGAAGTCATGGTCAGATGGGGAAAGGGCCTGTATCCAGCAAAAATCCTGGACATATCAGGTAAAAAAAAAAACATATATACAACTGGCAATTTCACCTATGATAAATAATCCAAAAACACACCAAAATGGTATCCAAAATGTGTAATTCAAAATGTTAGCAATAGGGCTGGGCGATAAAATGATAACGATACGTATCGCGATAGACACATACTTGATATCAATAGAAAATGCGTTCGAGAGAACGTTTCGATAGAATGTTTTTTTTTTTCAAGAAACAAGCGTTAGCCAGAGCCCTCTCTTGTTTAAGTCCGCTTTCATCAACTGTTGTTGCGAAGCAAGCTTGGTTGCATGAGCAAAGGCACTCGTCCTCTGGTGCCTAGCAACGCATAGGGAGTGGCACGCTGATAGCCAATCATGTAACAGTATCTTGTTTGGTTGCGCCATCTCGTTGTCTCGTGGTCGTGTTTATTTTTTTTCCAGAAACAGCGTGGCCAAGAAAACAAAGATGAGTGCCGGAATGAGCGAGGAAATTGTGGATAAAGTCAGTAAGGTCAGATGTTACAGATGTAAAGTCTTAAGTCTACCTCAGTTTTACTTTAATTTCTTCTATGTTTACAAAACACTATTTTTATTTTATTAAACCTTCAATGAAAATATACTTGAATAGTTTAAGAATAGTCTAAGTCTACCTCAGTTTCACTCAATTTCTTTTATGTTTATAAAGCACTGCATATTTTTTATTTATGTTTTTAAATGTTATTCACCAGAGGGTGAACTTTTTTTGCACTAAACTTGCAGTAAAAAATTAAAAATATGACAGTCCTTCTCACATAGGCTTTGCTATGTTTACATTTAACACTTTGCTCATGTTTTTATAACACTTGAGTTTTTTAAGCACTTTATTATTGATAATTGCTCAGTTTTTGTTGTGATCGTAACATTGAACATGCGTGTTGACATTCCTTGCTTATTGGCTGTCAGAGGAAGTTTAAGTTTAAAATAAATGTTTGAATTTAGTATTGTTCCCTCCTGGTCCTTATTTTAAATAGGTCATAAAATGTTTCAATAATTATCGATATCGACCAATATGAAACACTTATATCGTGATACAGATTTCAGCCATATCGCCCAGCCCTAGTTAGCAACATCCAGTAGCTACTGAGATGTACAAGGCCTTAGGACTGTATTATGATGAGGTATGGCTAGTGTTTACTAAATATGTAGGCATTGTAGACAGTCACCTTAATTATAAAGGAGAAAAACACAAGTTTATGACATTACTTTTAATCATCTGTCACCATGTGTATGTGTTGTATCAGGGAGACATCAACTACCCCTCTGAACTTGAAGACGACGAAGCTCGAGACCCCGAGACAGACCCTAGTGAGGTATGTAGACAAAGCACTTCTCTCTCTATTCTGCATCATTTTAAATTGATCACAGTCGCCAACAGGGAAGTATGGCTAGTGTTTCCTAAATATGTAGGCATTAATTATAAATGGGAAAACACAAGTTTATGACATTTACTTTTCTTGTAATCATCTGTCACCATTTTTATGTGTTGTGATTCTGTAGCCAGGCCATTACTGAAACACAGTACACAATTTAATGGAAAGCATGGCTGTGACTGGTGTCTTCATCCTGGTGAAAGAGTAGCTAAAGGTCACGGCTATGTAAATGCGTACCCCTATCTAGATCCACCTACAGATATCTCGTCTCGTCTCGTCTTCTTCCGCTTTATCCGGGACCGGGTCGCGGAGGCAGCAGTCTAAGCAGGGAAGCCCAAACTTCCCTTTCCCCAGACACCTCGGCCAGCTCCTCGGGAAGAACACCGAGGCGTTCCCAGGCCAGCCGAGAGACATAGTCCCTCCAGCGTGTCCTGGGTCTTCCCCGGGGCCTCCTCCTGGGGGGACATGCCTGGAACACCTCCCTAGGGAGGCGTCCAGGAGGCATCCGAAAAAGATGCCCGAGCCACCTCAGCTGATTCCTCTCGATGTGGAGGAGCAGCGGCTCTACTCCGAGCTCCTCCCGAGTGACTGTGGTTCTCACCCTATCTCTAAGGGAGCGCCCAGCCACCCTGCGAAGGAAACTCATTTCGGCCGCTTGCATCCGCGATCTTGTTCTTTCGGTCATTACCCAAAGCTCATGACCATAGGTGAGAGTCGGAACGTAGATCAACCGGTAAATTGAGAGCTTCGCCTTTTGGCTCAGCTCCTTCTTCACCATGACGGACTGGTGGTGAAGAAGGAGCTGAACCTGCAGATATGAGACAACTAAATATGTGGGAAGATGACGCAATTCAGGCCTCACGGGAGGGCCGCCCTGTTCATGGCGTGAAAGGTGTGTCCCCTCTTCTTTTCTTACCACTGTTTAACATAATCACTAGTTTCATACCAGATTATATGCATGCTGTTCTTTTGGGTATCGTCCGGCAATTTCTTACTTTATGGATTGACAGCTCATACCATACTCAACCCTGGTACATTGGCACTAAAGTAAATGTCTTGAACAGACGATTGCTAACTGTGAACCCCCCTAAAGAGCTTACACGTACACCTTCGTCACTTGACAAAATGAAATTTTGGAAAGTTTCCGAGTTCAAAAGTTGGCTTCTTTATTATTCTATGATTACCCTGAATGGTATATTGCCGACACAGTATCTTAATCACTGGGCACTTCTGGTTTATGCACTGTATACACTCTTAATGAACGACATCCATCGGCAGGTCTTGGAAAAGGCTGATATTGCGTTAAACAAATTTGTCCTACAGGTGGAATTATGGTATAGAAAGGAACATGTCAGCTTTAATGTTCATCAGCTTACTCACTTATGTGAGAGTGTGAAGTTATGGGGCCCACTATGGTGCATATCTGCGTTTACATTTGAGGGCAATAATCATAATTTGATGCAATATTTCCATGGAACCCAGTGCGTACCTAGACAGATATGCCGAACTTTTCTTTTGTGGCGTGGCATTAGAAACATTCCCAGTTACATCAAGGATAAAATTCTACTGTGTTTGACTACTGTAGTAAACTGCTTGGGAAAAGAGTAGTTCAGAGGCATTTGACTGTAGGTGATTTTAATATATTTGGTGCACCTACATTTACAACCCTCTTGCCAAGACAATGTGCAGCTGTTGAAAGAAGTTTTAATGTTTTACTTGAGAAAGAGCCTGTACAATTTTTTAAAAGGTTTTTATATAAAGGAACACTTTATACAACAGCAGGATACACACGTATGAAGAAACGTACTAAGTCAGTAGTGATGCTATTCAATGGAAGCTTCATTCAAATTCAGGATTTTGCCCTTCTGAAAATTCACTGTAGTTGTGCTCTAGCTAAATGTACTTGTAATGAGATAACCGTGATTTTCGGTTATCCTCTTGAAGTGAAACAAAAAGTGTTGTGCAGAGACAGACAGTTGAGAATCTGTATTGATTTCATTGTAGAGGTCTGTGAGAAAAAAAGAAACCATTGCTGTTACGGCTTCATCACTACATAAAAAATGTGTTTTCTTAGAAATCAACAGAAGACAGTATGTCGTCCTTTTAGTGAACATTATTGAAACTGATTAAAGTTTTCTTTTATCTACAAAGTTTTGTATTGTATTGTACTTTGTATTGTATTTATTGTATTGTACTTGTATTGTTTGTATTTGTATTTCTTGTGGCAGGGTGGACTATTGTTCCCTGAATTTCCATTCCTGGATTGGTCCATGTCTTTTCTCACGTAATCAACAATAAAACTCTAAAAAACAGGTCTGTTGTTTCGTCCGTCACTCAATACAACTTCTTTAACTATATTTATTTATTTTTTTAAATCTTAAATCTTGGTGACCTGAAAGGCGCCATGTAAAAAACACATTCTTCTTGTTGTAGGCTAATTTATTATTATTACTATTGTAGTCTTACATTTACAATTTTTCCTACATTTTAGTTTAAAATTACATGCAGGAAATTGCTTTAAAACATACTACTTTGCATCAATGTAGTGTCACTATAATTTAGTAATATGGGAATATATTAAAATACACACTAAAAAATACTATTCATTTAAATGTTGAGTTGAAAAACCACTGACCCAACAATTATGTAACATTAGTCTCACAGTATAGTTAAAATAACCCATTCTTTATGTTAAATCGTCAACCCAACTCTTAGGTTGATTGCACCCAATCGTTTCAACCCAATTGTTTGGGCTAAGATAACCTAGTGTTGAGTTCGTGCAATATTAGCCCAGTGGTTGGGTTAAAGTTGAGTTATTTTTGACCCAGTATTTTTAGAGTATATTATTATTATTGTTGTTGTTGTTGTTGTTTAGGATGTACTATATGCATTTTATCTCAATGTTCACTTAAATTTTTAGGTTCTAAGTAAATGTTAAAGTATCTGGGCTGTTAATCGAGATCCTTCTCTACAGCATTGACTGTTGGACGAAAGCATGGTAATATACTACAGTTAGTGCATCCTTTTAAAAACCATACTATCCCTTTTTAAACTAATTTCATAGTTACTATGACCTATTACACATACAACTATGATGCTACACAGCTACTGCAATACTATGGATAAACCACAGTAATGCTATGGTTGGTTCATAGTACTTAGAATCACCATGAAATACCACAGTAGAACCATGGTTACTACCATGGATGAACCATAGTAATACTATGGTTGGTTCATAGTACTTAGAATAACCATGAAATACCATAGTAGAACCATGGTTTCTACCATGGATGAACCATAGTAATACAACCCCGATTCCAAAAAAGTTGGGACAAAGTACAAATTGTAAATAAAAACAGAATGCAATGATGTGGAAGTTTCAAAATTCCATATTTTATTCAGAATAGAACATAGATGACATATCAAATGTTTAAACTGAGAAAATGTATCATTTAAAGAGAAAAATTAGGTGATTTTAAATTTCATGACAACAACACAAAAAAAAGTTGGGACAAGGCCATGTTTACCACTGTGAGACATCCCCTTTTCTCTTTACAACAGTCTGTAAACGTCTGGGGACTGAGGAGACAAGTTGCTCAAGTTTAGGGATAGGAATGTTAACCCATTCTTGTCTAATGTAGGATTCTAGTTGCTCAACTGTCTTAGGTCTTTTTTGTCGTATCTTCCGTTTTATGATGCGCCAAATGTTTTCTATGGGTGAAAGATCTGGACTGCAGGCTGGCCAGTTCAGTACCCGGACCCTTCTTCTACGCAGCCATGATGCTGTAATTGATGCAGTATGTGGTTTGGCATTGTCATGTTGGAAAATGCAAGGTCTTCCCTGAAAGAGATGTCATATGGATGGGAGCATATGTTGCTCTAGAACCTGGATATACCTTTCAGCATTGATGGTGTCTTTCCAGATGTGTAAGCTGCCCATGCCACACGCACTAATGCAACCCCATACCATCAGAGATGCAGGCTTCTGAACTGAGCGCTGATAACAACTCGGGTTGTCCTTCTCCTCTTTAGTCCGAATGACACGGCGTCCCTGACTTCCATAAAGAACTTCAAATTTTGATTCGTCTGACCACAGAACAGTTTTCTACTTTGCCACAGTCCATTTTAAATGAGCCTTGGCCCAGAGAAGATGTCTGCGCTTCTGGATCATGTTTAGATACGGCTTCTTCTTTGAACTATAGAGTTTTAGCTGGCAACGGCAGATGGCACGGTGAATTGTGTTCACAGATAATTTTCTCTAGAAATATTCCTGAGCCCATTTTGTGATTTCCAATACAGAAGCATGCCTGTATGTGATGCAGTGCCGTCTAAGGGCCCGAAGATCACTGGCACCCAGTATGGTTTTCCGGCCTTGATCCTTACGCACAGAGATTCTTCCAGATTCTCTGAATCTTTTGATGATATTATGCACTGTAGATGATGATATGTTCAAACTCTTTGCAATTTTACACTGTCGAACTCCTTTCTGATATTGCTCCACTATTTGTCGGCGCAGAATTAGGGGGATTGGTGATCCTCTTCCCATCTTTACTTCTGAGAGCCGCTGCCACTCCAAGATGCTCTTTTTATACCCAGTCATGTTAATGACCTATTGCCAATTGACCTAATGAATTGCAATTTGGTCCTCCAGCTGTTCCTTTTTTGTACCTTTAACTTCTCCAGCCTCTTATTGCCCCTGTCCCAACTTTTTTGAGATGTGTTGCTGTCATGAAATTTCAAATGAGCCAATATTTGGCATGAGATTTCAAAATGTCTCACTTTCAACATTTGATATGTTGTCTATGTTCTATTGTGAATACAATATCAGTTTTTGAGATTTGTAAATTATTGCATTCCATTTTTATTTATAATTTGTACTTTGTCCCAACTTTTTTGGAATCGGGGTTGTACTATGGTTGGTTCATAGTACTTAGAATAACCATGAGATACCATGGTAGAATCATGGTTAATACATAAAAAACATGGTAAAACCATAGTAAACCATGGTAGATTTTCGTAAGGGATCTTTCATTTATCCAGTTTTTATCCTGGCCAGGTCCCACTGGGTGAAGGCAGGACCGAATACTCCCTGACTATGACTCTAATTTTGCAGATAGGCAATCATTCTGTATGCTATCGTAACCTATTTGTATAAGACTCATTGTTTTTGTTGAGTAGATCAGTGATGCACAAGGTAGAAAGGCGTCTAAGGGAAAATCGCTGCTAGATGGGAAATACTGTTCTCTCATAATTTGATTCACTTCAGCGACGTCCTAAAATGGGCTCCTATTATAACTTGTTGTCAGAAATAAAGAATAGCTCCGAGAGTTATTAGACCAGTTCACTGAAGCACAAATACATCAAAGGCCCTGTCAACCTGTTTTCATAATTAGCTTATTATTAGCTTCTTTATTGAATGCAAAAGAAAATACAGGTATAAGTGCAGAGGTTTTGTGGAAGTACTGCACTATTTTTACCATCACTAGTTAATAGTGTTGCATTTAGCAGGCTTTGAATATTTGTTGGTATTTCCAGATGAGTATCAGAACACTCATCCTTAAAAATCATACTTAAATTTAAAAAAAAAAAACCCAATATTAATTATTTTATTGCAGTTCAAAATATGTCCAGTAGGTGACGATGATGCATAAAGTTCAGGTTTATTATAAAGCCCTTTAAAAATAACAACAGTTGACCAAAGTGCTGTACAGTGTGCTTGTATTTTAGATTGTAGTTAGGAATATATGTATTATTAATATTCCTACAATACATGCTTATTTAAAAACCAAACTTGATAATCACCAAAAAAAATCCACACTTGAAACTTTGTTCTCAGTAACCTTCATAGCTAATAGTTCTGTGCAAAAAAAAATTGTTAAATAACTTAAGTGTTGTTTTTCATTTGTGACATGCAAAAAAAAATGCCGCAATGAAAAGCAAAACATTAAATGCAATGAAATCATCAATCACCAATTTGCAGTTTTCTCACACTGAAGTACAATTACTGTCCAATCACATCCCTACTCCGTACTGGGTGGATGTGGAATATGAGGTGGTAGTAATGGGAAAAGGCCCAGAAATAAAAGGAACATATAAAAAAATGCTTTTTTTTAATTGTTTCTTATTGACTCATTGTTTCTTCATTCCCAATGCAGTGATTGTTGATCTATTAATAATCCAGTTTTCCAGAAATGACGAATATGATATGGAAAAAAAAGCCAAGTTACAACTCACAGCAGATCTTAGGAGTTTAATATTAACACATTTTAGACATCTAGACTACTTTCTGTTGGAGTTGGTTAAACATTGAGACTAGACTCCTTCCGAGGTCAGAATCACTGAGTACAATGGTGCTTGAAAGTTTGTGAACTCTTTAGAATTTTCTATATTTCTGCATAAATATGACCTAAAACATCATCAGATTTTTACACAACTCTTAAAAGTAGATAAAGAGAACCCAGTTAAACAAATGAGACAAAAATATTATACTTGGTCATTTATTTATTGAGGAAAATGATCCAATATTACATATCTGTGAGTGGCAAAAGTATGTGAACCTCTAGGATGAGGAGTTAATTTGAAGGTGAAATTCGAGTCAGGCGTTTTCAATCAATGGGATGACAATCAGGTGTGAGTGGGCACCCTGTTTTATTTAAAGAACAGGGATCTATCAAAGTCTGATCTTCACAACACATGTTTGTGGAAGTGTATCATGGCACGAACAAAGGAGATTTCTGAGGACCTCAGAAAAAGCGTTGTTGATGCTCATCAGGCTGGAAAAGGTTACAAAACCATCTCTAAAGAGTTTGGACTCCACCAATCCACAGTCAGACAGATTGTGTACATCTCATCTCATTATCTCTAGCCGCTTTATCCTGTTCTACAGGGTCGCAGGCAAGCTGGAACCTATCCCAGCAGACTACGGGCGAAAGGCGGGGTACACCCTGGACAAGTCGCCAGGTCATCACAGGGCTGACACATAGACACAGACAACCATTCACACTCATATTCACACCTACGGTCAATTTAGAGTCACCAGTTAACCTAACCTGCATGTCTTTGGTGTTAGGACTGGGACTGTTTTGGCCTCTAGAGGCCGCTGTTTTTTCCTTTTCTGGTCATGTTTGTTTTGGCCTCTAGAGGTCACCACTGTGTTCTGTGTTTTGTTTTTGTCTTATTGCCTGTTTCCTGCCCCGCCCTGTCCCTAATTAGTTTGTGTATTTATACCCGAGTTCAGTCCTCTTGTCACGGAGTCATTGTGCTGTTATGTTTAGCTCCAGTTTCCTCTGTACCCTGTTCCTTGTTTTTTTGGTTTTGCACTTTGCTTTGCTTTTTGGACCTAGTATTTACTGTGTTTTTGGATCTTCTGAGCGTTGGTATTTTTGCTTTTTCTTTTCTGGTTTTTTGGCTTTTGTTTTGTACTTTTGGATATTTTATTTTTCCCTTTGTCTTCTCAGCTTTGGATTATACTTTTTGTTTCTTTTGCCCTGGATTGTCTCATCTCATCTCATTATCTCTAGCCGCTTCATCCCTCTACAGGGTCGCAGGCAAGCTGGAGCCTATCCCAGCTGACTACGGGCGAAAGGCGGGGTACACCCTGGACAAGTCGCCAGGTCATCACAGGGCTGACACATAGACACAGACAACCATTCACACTCACATTCACACCTACGGTCAATTTAGAGTTACCAGTTAACCTAACCTGCATGTCTTTGGACTGTGGGGGGAAACCGGAGCACCCGGAGGAAACCCACGCGGACACGGGGAGAACATGCAAACTCCACACAGGCCCTCGCCGGCCCCGGGGCTCGAACCCAGGACCTTCTTGCTGTGAGGCGACAGCGCTAACCACTACACCACCGTGCCGCCCGCCCTGGATTGTATATAGTGTATATAGTATAAATAAACTGTTTTTGCTACTTTCTACTTTCGCCTCATGCCTCTGCACTTGAGTCATTCCCCTGGTGGCCTAGTGGGGGTTTGCTGGATCATTACACCAGCGACCCAGGTTCGATTCCCAGCAAAACCCTAACATTTGGACTGTGGGGGAAACCGGAGCACCCAGAGGAAACCCACGCGGACACGGGGAGAACATGCAAACTCCGCACAGAAAGGCCCTCGCCGGCCACGGGGCTCGAACCTGGACCTTCTTGCTGTGAGGCGACAGCGCTAACCACTACACCACCGTGCCGCCTAGATTGTGTACAAATGGAGGAAATTCAAGACCATTGTTACCCTCCCCAGGAGCGATCAACCAACAAAGATCACAAAGATGAGGCGTGTAATAGTTGGCGAGGTCACAAAGGACCCCAGGGTAACTTCTGAGCAACTGAAGGCCTATCTCACATTGCCTAATGTTCATGAGTCCACCATCAGGAGAACACTGAACAATAATCGTATGCATGGCAGTGTTGGAAGGAGAAAGCCACTGCTCTCCAAAAAGAACATTGCTGCTCATCTGCAGTTTGCTAAAGATCATGTGGACAAGCCAGAAGGCTATTGGGAAAATGTTTTGTGGATGGATGAGACCAAAATAGAACTTTTTGGTTTAAATGAGAAGCGTTATGTTTGGAGAAAGGAAAACACTGCATTCCAGCATAAGAACCTTATTCCATCTGTGGACCATGGTGGTGGTAGTATCATGGTTTGGGCCTGTTTTGCTGCACCTGGGCCAGGACGGCTTGCCATCATTGATGGAACAATGACTTCTGAATTATACCAGCGAATTCTAAAGGAAAATGTCAGGACATCTGTCCATGAACTGAATCTCAAGAAAAAGTGGGTCATGCAGCAAGACAACGACCCTCAGCACACAAGTCGTTCTACCAAAGAATGGTTAAAGAAGAATAAAGTTAATGTTTTGGAATGGCCAAGTCAAAGTCCTGACCTTAATCCAATGGAAATGTTGTGGAAGGACCTGAAGCGAGCAGTTCATGTGAGGAAACCCACCAACATCCCAGAGTTGAAGCTGTTCTGTATGGAGGAACGGGCTAAAATTCCTCCAAGCCGGTGTGCAGGACTGATCAACAGTTACCGGAAACGTTGAGTTGCAGTTATTGCTGCACAAGGGGGTCACACCAGATACTGAAAGCAAAGGTTCACATACTTTTGCCACTCACAGATATGTAATATTGGATCATTTTCCTCAATAAATAAATGACCAAGTATAATATTTTTGTCTCATGTGTTTAACTGGGTTCTCTTTATCTACTTTTAGGAGTTGTATGAAAATCTGATGTTGTTTTAGGTCATATTTATGCAGAAATGTAGAAAATTCTAAAGGGTTCACAAACTTTCAAGCACACTGTAATTGATAATTGCATGATTGCTTTGTGCATGTAACATCCGTGAATGTATACGGTATTTTCAATAGATCACATTGTGCAAGCAAACCCCTAAAAACAAGAGTGTGTCATATGATGTAAAAGTGCATCTTTTGTGTCTGAGGGCTGTTCAAATATTAGGTTACGTTATATTCCTTTAACTTCTTTGGGTTTTTTTTTCATAATGCCTTTTAGAGAGAAAGTAAATGGAGAAAAAAGGTACAAAGTGCACAATGCTTCCATGTTAATGAACAGGGCATTTCTTTGTCCTGCCAGTTTTTTTTTTTTTTTTTTATCTGACTGCCTGTTTCCACTAGCATGACAATAAATATTGTAGGTGTTTTACCTTCTCAGAGAAATATATATTTTTTCTAAAGGGGAATCTTAAAAAAAACAAAACAATACAATTCAACATGTCCACATTAAAAAACAAACTATACGGAGCAGGAAACTGGAATAAACTGGACAAAGTCACTATTTTTTATGACACCTTTTTGATTTTTCCAAACGTCTTAGCTACATTTTGTGCAGTTTTATAAGGAAATTGGCTGGTAAGGTTTTCTGACCATCTTGGAGAATCTGCCACAGTTCTTCTGGAGACTTTGTAGAACTTGCTTTTGTTTTGAGGTGATCCCTGACAGCCATCATCATCATCATCTTCTGTCTGAAAAGTGCTCTGTTACTTTAATTTTACTGACATTTTCTTTGACATTTAATTATTGGAAAAGTGATATACTTTATAATGCAGTCATAAAATAAACATCTGAGACAAAACCTGTATTTACATTTAATTTACATAAATTAAAAAAAAAACTGTAAGGAGCAGGAAACTGGGGAATAAACTGGACAAAGTCACTATTTTTTATGACACCTTTTTGATTTTTCCAAATGTCTCAGCTACATTTTGTGCAGTTTTATAAGGAAATTGGCTGATAAGGTTTTCTGAGCATCTTGGAGAATCTGCCACAGTTCTTCTGGAGACTTTGTAGAACTTGCTTTTGTTTTTCTAGGTGATCCCTGACAGCCATCATCTTCATCTTCATCATCATTCCTCTTCTTCTTCTACTGTCTGAAAAGTGCTCTGTTACTTTAAAAGTGCTCTGTTACTCTGTTACTGACATAGATTTACTTTGACATTTAATTATTGGAAAAGTGATATACTTACTCTATAATGCAGTCATAAAATAACCATCTGAGACAAAACCTGTATTTACGTAATTTAGGGTGCTTAATATTTTTGATATGAATGTGCATGTATAAAATATAATATTTTATACATGTACATTAACAAATGTACGCTTTTAGCAAAACAAGACATTTTGTCACTCGATTGTTTTGAATTTTATTTAAAACTCTGATAGTCGTCTATGTTTGATTTTTTAATTATTATTATTTTTTATTAATATTCTGTACTACAATACTTCATCGTTCTGGGCGAGTCGGTGGCGCATTCTGATGATGTCATAAATTGTAGCCGGAGGAAAGCAAACGGTGCTAATGGTGACCAGTAATTTTGTGTAAACAAGCTACTTAGTGCATTATTTCTTTATTTATCCAGCTTGGCAGGGACATTTGTGTTTAATAACGATAATTGTCGTATTTCTGCATCATCTGTTTACTCTTTTACTTATCGTATTTACATCCCGCAACCATATTAGCTGAGCTTGCTAATGTCAGTTTTACTTTCACTGTCTGTTATAGAAGGTTTGGTCAGGTAGCAGCAAGACGTTCACTTGTGTTTCTCGGTTTTCTGCTCGGGTCCCTGTTGTTCGTAAGTACAGCAGAGACACTGTTAAAAGACTACTGGGAGAAGGAATATATTCGTTTTCTTGGACCAACATGACTGAAGATTTCTCATAGTCACTTCTTCCTTGGTAAGTTGTTAATCTTAACCATCTACTTTCACAGTAGTGATTTGCTAACATTAGGTGTGTGTGTGTAATATATATATATATATATATATATATATATATGGTTGATTTTATACACACACACAATTCCAAAAAAGTTGGGACAAAGTACAAATTGTAAATAAAAACGGAATGCAATAATTTACAAATCTCAAAAACTGATATTGTATTCACAATAGAACATAGACAACATATCAAATATCAAAAGTGAGACATTTTGAAATTTCATGCCAAATATTGGCTCATTTGAAATTTCATGACAGCAACACATCTCAAAAAAGTTGGGACAGGGGCAATAAGAGGCTGGAAAAGTTAAAGGTACAAAAAAGGAACAGCTGGAGGACCAAATTGCAACTCATTAGGTCAATTGGCAATAGGTCATAATATCATCAAAAGATTCAGAGAATCTGGAAGAATCTCTGTGCGTAAGGGTCAAGGCCGGAAAACCATACTGGGTGCCCGTGATCTTCAGGTCCTTAGACGGCACTGCATCACATACAGGCATGCTTCTGTATTGGAAATCACAAAATGGGCTCAGGAATATTTCCAGAGAACATTATCTGTGAACACAATTCACCGTGCCATCTGCTGTTGCCAGCTAAAACTATAGTTCAAAGAAGAAGCCGTATCTAAACATGATCCAGAAGCGCAGACGTCTTCTCTGGGCCAAGGCTCATTTAAAATGGACTGTGGCAAAGTGGAAAACTGTTCTGTGATCAGACGAATCAAAATTTGAAGTTCTTTATGGAAATCAGGGACGTCGTGTCATTGGGACTAAAGAGGAGAAGGACGACCCAAGTTGTTATCAGCACTCAGTTCAGAAGCCTGCATCTCTGATGGTATGGGGTTGCGTTAGTGCGTGTGGCATGGGCAGCTTACACATCTGGAAAGACACCATCAATGCTGAAAGGTATATCCAGGTTCTAGAGCAACATATGCTCCCATCCAGACGACATCTCTTTCAGGGAAGACCTTGCATTTTCCATCATGACAATGCCAAACCACATACTGCATCAATTACAGCATCATGGCTGCATAGAAGAAGGGTCCGGGTACTGAACTGGCCAGCCTGCAGTCCAGATCTTTCACCCATAGAAAACATTTGGTGCATCATAAAACGGAAGATACGACAAAAAAGACCTAAGACAGTTGAGCAACTAGAATCCTACATTAGACAAGAATGGGTTAACATTCCTATCCCTAAACTTGAGCAACTTGTCTCCTCAGTCCCCAGACGTTTACAGACTGTTGTAAAGAGAAAAGGGGATGTCTCACAGTGGTAAACATGGCCTTGTCCCAACTTTTTTTTGTGTGTTGTTGTCATGAAATTTAAAATCACCTAATTTTTTCTCTTTAAATGATAAATTTTCTCAGTTTAAACATTTGATATGTCATCTACGTTCTATTCTGAATAAAATATGGAATTTTGAAACTTCCACATCATTGCATTCCGTTTTTATTTACAATTTGTACAGTCCCAACTTTTTTGGAATCGGGGTTTTATACATATATATGAGACACAGACATAGACCTTGGAGCAGAGCTCTGTAATCATGTAAAATAATATTAATGATCATGATGGCAATCAAGGACTGTTTCCTGTTATTAACTAGTTTTATTAGCTATAACAAGTGTACTAATTAACTATTAATAAGCTATATATGTCAAACATGGAGAAAGGCACACCCCTTTTATCAGCTGACAAGGGTGACTCAATAGACGTTCCAGAAGTCAAGAAGTGCTGTGTCTCACATCTCATTATTAGCTACTGTTCTAGACAAGTAGTAAAATTTAAATGTAGCATTGTAGATAGATTCTTCTTCTTTTGGCTGCTCCTGATTAGGGGTCGCCACAGCGGATCTTTCGTCTCCATTGCTCCCTGTCTTCCGCGTCCTTCTCTACCACACCTACCACTTTCATGTCCTCTCTCACCACATCCATGTATCTCCTCTTTAGCCTTCCTCATTTTTGTTTGCCTGGCAGCTCCATCCTCAACATTCTCCTTCCCACATGCTCTGCATCTCTTCTCAGGATGTGCCCATGCCATCTCAGTCTCATCTCTCTTAGCTTAATTCCCAAGTTCTCCACATGTGCTGTCCCTCTGATGTGCTCATCCCTTGTCCTGTCCAACCTCCCATCGCAAACTTTAGCATCCTTAACTCCGCCACCTCCAACTTTGCCTCCTGTCTCTTCGTTAAGGGTACGATCTCCAATCCATACATCACAGCTGGTCTCACTACTGTCTTATACAGCTTACCTTTCACTTTTGCTGGGACTTTCCTATCCCAGCAAAAGTGAAAGGTAAGATGTATAAGACAGTAGTGAGACCAGCTGTGATGTATGGATTGGAGACAGTATTGCATTGTAGATAGATTATTGGGGGGAACCAACAAGGATTGTGGCTTGTGGCACAAGTTCCCAACCCTGGTCCTGAAGAAACTCCTGTGCTACATACTAGACTAGTGCATCTCCAACAATTAGAATATCATGGAAAAAGTTTTTTTTTCCTGGTAATTTAATTCAAAAAATTTAATTTTCATGTATTCTATATTCTTTACACAGAAAGTGAAATATTTCAAGCCTTTTTTTGTTTTAATTTTGATTATGGCTTACATAGCTCATGAAAATCAGAAATCCAGTTTCTGAAATTATTACAATATTGACTAAAATCAATCAAAAATGATTTACAATACAGAAATGTCCAACTTCTGAAAAGTGTGTTCATTTATACACTCAGTACTTGGTTGGGGCTCCTTCACCAGGAATTACTGCATCAGTGTGGTGTGGCATGGAGACGATCAGCCTGTGGCACTACTGAGGTGTTACTGAAGCCCAGATTGCTTCGATAGCAGCCTTCAGCTCGTCTGTATTTTTGGGTTGGGTGTTTCTCATCTACCTCTTTAACAGTACCCCATAGATTCTCTATGGGGTTCAGGTCAGGCAAGTTGGCTGGCCAATCAAGCACAATAATATCACGGTCAGCAAACCATGTGGTAGTAGTTTTGGCAATGTGGGCAGGTGCTAAGTCCTGCTGGAAAAGGAAATTGGCATCTCCATAAAGCTTGTCAGCAGATGGAAGCATTAAGTGCTCTAAAATCTCCTGGTTGATGGCTGCATTGACTTTGGACTTGATAAAACACAGTGGACCAACACCAGCAGATGACATGGCACCCCAAATCATCACAGACTGTGGAAACATCACACTGGGCTTCAAATACCTTGGATTCTGTGCCTCTCCACTCTTCCTCCAGACTCTAGGACCTTGATTTCCAAATGAAATGCAAAATTTCCTTTCATCTGAAAAGAGGACTTTGGACCACTGAGCAACAGTCCAGTTCTTTCTCTCCTTAGCCCAGGTAAGACGCTTCTGTTGTTGTTTCTGATTTAGGAGTGGCTTGACATTAGGAATGCGACAGTTATAGCCCCTTTCCTGAAGACATCTGTGTGCGGTGGCTCTTGATGCACTGACACCAGCCTCAGTCCACTCCTTGTGAAGCTCTCCCAAGTTCTTGAATCAACTTTTCTTGACAATCCTCTCAAGGCTCTGGTCATCCCTGTTGCTTGTGCACCTTTTCCAGCCAGCCTTTTCAGTAATGACCTGTGGTTTACTCTCCTTGTGGAGGGTGTCGATGATCTTCTGAACAACTCTCAAGTTGTCAAGGAAGAAGAAACCTTGTGAGGAAGATTATTTCTCTGTTTTTGACAATTCCATTCAAATGTTAAAAATGGATGGATATTGAAATAGGCTGGGGGGTTAACTCACCCCACATAGTATACCAGTTAGTAGCTTGTACCACAGTTTGCATCTAAAATAAGACTAGAGGAGGTGAGCATGGTTTCTAATGAGATATGTATCCCACATCTGTATAGAAACCAAGCAACTGTTTCAAAAGTTTACTGAGATTTATTTAATGCACATTTTATTTCATGCTACATGGCATTTACAGTCACCCAAAGTTAAGGCTGCTGATTCTCGCAGGTGCTTTTCCAAACCAGTTACCCTAAAATGTAAATATATTTTCCATCCATTATCTGTAATCACTTATCCTGTGTAGGGTCGCGGGCAAGCTGGAGCCTATCTCAGCTGACTATGGGTGAGAGGCGGGGTACACCCTGGAAAGTCGCCACGTCATCGCAGGGCCGACACGTAGAGACAAACATTTTTCACGTTTGACAAAGAAATGGATATTATCAACTCAATTATGCACACATGGATAGAAAAGGATAGTTAGGGCATTTTATTGAATGGTGTGGGGTGGGGGTATTGGGTGTGTGTGTGGGGGGGTATGCAGATCTTGCACTTTTTAGTGTGGTTGTGGGTGTGTGGGGATTGTGAGGGATGGGAGAGTCCTATGTGTGTGTGTGGGGAGATTTATTTCTTTTTTTTTTAAATTCTATTTTATCTTATTATGCTTGTGTATGACTATTAGGTGTGGGAGGGTAAAACCTACTGAAATGTGAAGTTTTGGTGGTTTGGAGAGCATGTCTTGCGCACTCTCTCTCTCTCGAGGTTGGAGTGGTAAATCTTATACTCTATGTAAAGAGGGGGTAGTGGGATGGGATAATGCATGTTTGCACTGGCTTGCACATTCCTTTGCACATTTCGTTTAACTTATTGTGTGTGTTTGTGCGTGTGTGATTGTGAAAAATGACGCTGCTATGTATGCTTTATGAGGCTATCCACTTCTATTTTACTGGTCTAAATCACTACAAATTGCTCTAATGACAGATTTGGTGACATTTCCTGTATGTTTTATTTATCTTTTTTATTACATCCACCTGCCAAGGGACTACAGGTGGAAATTAGCATGTACTGCTATAACCTGGTACAGACATATGTCCTTACCACAAGGATAATGTTTAATTTGTACACTGTCCCTTTTAAAAATAAAATAAACTCTAAACAACCATTCACACTCACATTCACACCTACGGTCAATTTAGAGTCACCAGTTAACCTAACCTGCATGTCTTTGGACTGTGGGGGAAACCGGAGCACCCGGAGGAAACCCACACAGACATGGGAAGAACATGCAAACTCCACACAGAAAGGCCCTCGCCGGCCGCTGGGCTCGAACCCCAAACCCACTGCTCTGGGTTCACTGCTTCAGATGGGTTAAATGCAGAGGATGAATTTCACTGTGCTTGAAGTGTGCATTCTGACTTGTCCAGGGTGTACCCCGCCTCTCGCCCATAATCAGCCTGCGACCCTGTAGAACAGGATAAGCGGCTACAGATAACGGATGGATGGATATTATTAAACCTATTTCACTGATGTTTACTGAGTAGCCTTCATGACTTGTAATTATGATAATTAACTCATAGTAGTTGATCTTCCCTACTGTCCCATGTCTAATATAATAATAATAATAATTAATAATAATAAAAAGTTGACCCTGAATCACAGCCTAAGGGCGGTATATAAAAAGCCAGAGTCAAACTCCTTCTTGTGTACTTGACACGCACGAGAGGCGGGGTTAAGGGGCAGGGCTTATAGTTGGACAGCCAAAGCAGCCAATCAGATTCCAGGGCACAGCAAGATTGCGGAAGTGAAAGCGTAGACAGAGTGCAGGTGTCGCCTGGTGCTTGAGGCATGTGGCGGAGATATACGGTATGAAGTAGCTTTAAATCCCGGCTCGACAGAGGAGTTAGTAGTGATGGCGGATTAACGCGTAGATAGCAGCTGTGTGTCGGAATAAAAATAAAAAAATAAATATATAGAGCGAGCAATGACTTGTGTGACATTGACATTGGACTTCTTTGCATGTGCTTCCTGCTAAGTCGCACAGTGTTGATTTTCTCAGCACATGGTGTTTTGTAAAGATGTACAAGTTGTTGCTGTTAAACTAGTTTTTCTCATTATGCTCGTGTTTTGACCCTGATGGAACTGATAACCGGGTGAACGGTTACCGCCGGCGATTTTTTACTGCTCCAGGACACATTTCTTATCACTAGATTGTTATAATACTCCAAGGTAAGTCTGTGACAAATATTCACCAGTTATATCATTATAGCACTAGCATTTATGTTTTGTTTTTATAAGAGCTACATGCTGTTAAACCTTTATCCTATATATATATGTGTGTGTGTGTATATGTATGTGTGTGTATATGTATGTGTGTGTATATATATATATATATATATATATATATATATAAAATATTATTATTATTATTATGGCTTTTTTTTTGCATGTCTAGTTTCTGTTGATTATTTGTGCTCCTTTGAAACTCTCCTGATACACTGCAATGTTCAAATATGACTTGTCTGTGTGTATCCGGTTTATGCCTGAGATTAAACCTACTTTGTCACTCATTTCATCTCATTATCTCTAGCTGCTTTATGCTGTTCTACAGGGTCGCAGGCAAGCTGGAGCCTATCCCAGCTGACTACGGGCGAGAGGCGGGGTACACCCTGGACAAGTCGCCAGGTCATCACAGGGCTGACACATAGACACAGACAACCATTCACACTCACATTCACACCTACGGTCAATTTAGAGTCACCAGTTAACCTAACCTGCATGTCTTTGGACTGTGGGGAAAACCCACACGGACAACATGCAAACTCCGCACAGAAAGGCCCTCGTCGGCCACGGGGCTCGAACCCAGAACCTTCTTGCTGTGAGGCGACAGCGCTAACCACTACACCGCCCTATTTCAAACATGTAAACAAACAATGAATAAATAAGCAGAAAACAAGAAAAACAAAACAGCATTTGCACAAGAACACGTAAAAAGGAACTAAATTAGAAAATGAACCGTAAATAATATAGGTAATAATAATATCAAAACAAAAATACAAACAAGGACGCACTAAGCAGTTTTGAGTTTACATGTCCAAAAAGGAGTGGGCTGGAGTAAAAACTTATTTAATCCCACCCATCTTCTTTAGTCAATATAAATTGATTAGATAGAACTTTATTGATCCCTTTGGGAGGGTTCCCTCAGGAAAATTAAGATTCCAGCAGCATCATTACAGGACAAACAGAGAATAGAAATGGAGAAAAAACTTCTAGATAAATTAAATTAAGTATTTACATATACAAATATAAAACAAATAAAATATGTGGAGGGGTGGCACGGTGGTGCAGTGGTTAGCGCTGTCGCCTCACAGCAAGAAGGTCCAGGTTTGAGCCCCGTGGCCGGCGAGGGCCTTTCTGTGCAGAGTTTGCATGTTCTCCCCGTGTCCACGTGGGTTTCCTCCGGGTGCTCCAGTTTCCCCCACAGTCCAAAGACATGCAGGTTAGGTTAACTGGTGACTCTAAATTGACCATAGGTGTGAATGTGAGTGTGAATGGTTGTCTGTGTCTATGTGTCAGCCCTGTGATGATCTGGCGACTTGTCCAGGGTGTACCCCGCCTTTCGCCCGTAGTCAGCTTGGATAGGCTCCAGCTTGCCTGCGACCCTGTAGAACAGGATAAAGTGGCTAGAGATGATGAGATGAGAAGATATGGGGAAGAGAGGAAGGGGGGAATCTAGCTTCCTTACACACACACACATACACACACTTTATATATGTATATGTACAGGTCTATGTCAACCCGAACTTATCAGTAAGAATAAGAAAGCATGACAGAAATGTCGGGTGGTGCAGTGGTTAGCACTGTCACCTCACAGCAAGAAGGTCTTGGGTTCAAGCCTGGGGCCTTTCGGTGTGGCACCCCCCCCCCCCCCCCCCCCCCCCCCCCGTGTCTGCATGGGTTTCCTTCTGGTGCTCCGGTTTCCCCAACAGTCCAAAGACATGCAGGTTAGGCTAATTGGTGGCTCTAAATTGACCGCAAGTGTGAATGGTTGTTTGTCTCGGTGTGTCAGCCCTGCAATGACCTGGCGACTTGTCCAGGGTGTACCCCCGCGTCTCACCCATAGTCAGCTGCGACCCTGTAGAACAGGATAAGTGGCTACAGATGATGGATGGACGGACAGAAATGTCCGGTTCTGTGTGTAAGACTGCCTCAGATGTGTCACATGTTCTTGTTTACTTAATCTATCTATGTTTAACTACTTCCAAGCACAACGATCCAATTTAATTATCGAGTAAAGTGATCGATGTGGTTCATGTCAGGAGATTAGTCAACAGTGCATGCTTATGAGAGACACACACAATTAGGAAGTTGAATGTCTTGTTTTGGGTTCATTTTTAAATGACCCACTCAGAATCGGAATCCGAACTAGAATAATGTTGATAGACACAAGGAATTTAGTTCCAGCAGTTGGTGTCTCTCTATGTGGGAAGAGGGGGGGAAAAAAGTGTGAATAAATGTATTTGTAATATAAGGAAAATCTATATGTATGTATTCTATCCATATTCACTGGATATGAGCAATCGCACCACTCTGGTTAATGGCAGAGTATGTTGCTGAACCAACTGAGGATGAAATAAAATCAGTACTTGAAAATGGAAACCCCCCAAAATAGCAACAAAACATGGAATGAAAGTATTTCATGGTAAGGACATGTATCTCTTTATTTTTCAAGAATTTTTATTATAGCGTTTTTCACAAATTGCACCCGCCATTTCGCTGGTTTATTTACATTCTAAGCGGAAATTATTTTGTTGGACATTTTGTAAAAAGTTTTTATGTATTGAATTTGTAAAAAACAAACTCTCAAAATCCAGTGAACGTCAGTAGAATAAAAGACTCACACCTCGTCTGTTATCAGCTAATATACCACTTGATTTTGTGGAATAACTGTTAAATGTAATGTACAATGTAGACATTGCACATTTATTGTATTGTGTAATCTCATACATAATATACAATACCTATATTATGCACAGTATGTCTAAAACGTTATACAATTGCTATCTATAATCTAAATATCTATAATAAACTCTATCTATAATATACATTATATTGTGCTAAAAAAATCTATCAGTAATATGCAATATCTATAATTTACAGTATACATTATAAATAGATCACTCTGTGATGTTACTAATTCATAGCCTGATAATTATACACTATATTATGTAGCCTTAGTCCAAGTACCTGGCATAGAGAGTGTCTGTCAGTAATTTTCAGAATCTGAACCCTGACCTCTTGTTGTGTGCGGAGATCTAAAGTTGCCCACGGTGTGTGTACGCTCAAGGTGACTTTCTATGGCAGGCGTTTGTTGTTCAGCATATTGGTCAGCCTCGCGTGTAAGCTTTGAGAGTGAAACTGATTAGTTACCATCTTGTGTTAATATTAGAAGCTCTCTTATTTTTAGCAACACAATTTCACCGGGGGTTATGTGTTTGCATGTGCAGACCTAATGAGAAGAAGAAACCTTTGTCACATGCACACTTCAAGCACAGCAAAATTCATCCTCTGCATTCAACCCATCTGAAGCAGTGAACACACGTGCACACACACGCACGCGCGCGCGCGCACACACCCAGAGCAGTGGGCAGCCATACTAGAGCACCCAGGGAGCAGTCAGGGGTTGGGTACCTTGCTCAAGGGCACTTCAGCCCAAGGCCGCCCCATGTTAACCTAACCTGCATGTCTTTGGACTGTGGGGGAAACCGGAGCACCCGGAGGAAACCCACGCAGACACGGGGAGAACATGCAAACTCCACACAGAAAGGCCCTCGCCAGCTGCTGGGTTCGAACCCAGAACCTTCTTACGTAGTGGATGTTCATTATGTCTAACTATTACAAATATTTTAAGTTCGTTTCTTAGACAAGGATATTTTTTAAGCTTGTTACCCTCGTTAACAGTTTCGGCGAGAATCTCCCGCCTTCTTCAGAAACAGTCAGACTGTTTCTGAAGAAGGCGGGAGATTCTCGCCGAAACTGTTAACGAGGTAACAAGCTTAAAAAATATCCTTGTCTAAGAAACGAACTTAAAATACCAGAACCTTCTTGCTGTGAGGCGACCGTGCTAACCACTACACCACCATGCCGCCGAGATGTAGCACAGATGTAGCACCCAATGTTTTCCAGCAGAATTCATAGCGTTTGTATATTCTCACATCTGAAGGTACACTTTCCATTGACTCATCCAGTCACCTGTTGGTATTGTATGTATTAGGCCTTTTTTAAAATGCTGAGTTGATTGCAACCACAGCATTTGAACATGACAAGCAAGCAAACAAAGTCCATCTGGAAATGTGTCCTTCCAGTAGACACAATAGGAACGACTTTAACCTGACATTGTTTGCACTGTTTTGGATGCATGCAGAATTTCACACACTCAGCTCTCTACAAACATTTACAGGCTGCAAGCAAATATACAAATGTGGCCAGTATGCTGATTTATATTTACATTTTTTTTTTTTTAATTTAATCATCTTTTTGGGGCGGCACGGTGGTGTAGTGGTTAGTGCTGTCGCCTCACAGCAAGAAGGTCCGGGTTCGAGCCCCGTGGCCGGTGAGGGCCTTTCTGTGCAGAGTTTGCATGTTGTCCGCGTGGGTTTCCTCCGGGTGCTCCGGTTTTCCCCCACAGTCCAAAGACATGCAGGTTAGATTAACTGGTGACTCTAAATTGACCATAGGTGTGAATGGTTGTCTGTGTCTATGTGTCAGCCCTGTGATGACCTGGCGACTTGTCCAGGGTGTACCCCGCCTTTCGCCCGTAGTCAACTGGGATAGGCTCCAGCTTGCCTGCGACCCTGTAGAACAGGATAAAGCGGCTAGAGATAATGAGATGAGAGAATGTTCTTTTTGTCATGTGCTTATCGGCCTATGTAAAAATATACCTCATTACATATCCCAAATATAACACCAAAAATAACATTAAAAGGCTGTTTAGCCTGTGTCTGCACAGAATCAAAGCCTATCTGTTTTGAAAAATGAGCGTAATTCATGTTCATCGTTTGACAAACTACAGTGCAGTTGAGTTTTGATTCTGATTGGCCAGAAGGTGTTAATTAGTTTTCTATAACAGCAACTCTTCAGCAGTTTCTGATGCATTTTATTCCTTACTTTTTACACATTTTATTTCGTGCTTAAATTTTTCAAAATGTTAACTACAGTCACCTAAAGTGGTTGGCTGGCTGGCTGATTTTTTTTTTTTTTTTCTTCGAGATGATTTCCAAAATCCATCACACAACGTTATGATATATATATTTTTCCCTCTTTCCATTTTTCTCCTTCGGGCTTCAGGGCAATGTCTCTGGTTTTCCCACGGCCCAACACCAGTGCAGTCGGCAAAAAGGACAAGCGACTCATGGCCGAGGTGAACGCTTCTCCACTCAAGCACTTCGTCACTGCCAAGAAGAAAATCAACGGCATCTTTGAGCAGCTTGGCGCTTACATCAAAGAGAGCTCAGGCTTTCTGGAAGGTAAGTGTTCACAGTGGATCACCTCTGTTATTTCACCGTACTGGTAAATATGGCTCCAGGAATGTTGAGCACACTGATAATGGGTTGGATGTCAGTCCTGCTTAATGCTCCTGAGGTTGTAAGGCTTTATTACGAACCTTTTAATGGTTATAAAATGACCAGAGAGACCCTGATGACGCGGACATGCTTCTTCAGTGACATTACAGGACAGATACCTGCTACCCCCCCCCCCCCCCCCCCCCCCCAAAAAAAAAAAAAAAACTAGCTCAATTATGCACTAGTGTAGTTGGATAGAAAACTTGTATGGATCTCGTGCAAAAGAGAGTTTCTACACGTATGTTTTTTAATAGAAATACATAAAAATGCCGACTGCAAGTAGTCCGTTAATACATATGTTATTTACTAGCTGGGAGGTCCGTATGCTGAAATACCGTGACCGAGGTCTTGAACGTACTGACTGAGGCCCTCTGGACTGAGGTCAGTATTCAAGGCCGAGGTCACGGTATTTCACCATACGGACCGACCTTAAGCTGGTAAATAATGTATTTATTTATTTATTTTTACCAAATTCTAACGGAAAACAGGAGCGCCCGAAAGAGAGAACTGAGCCGAGCCACCATTTTGAATCCTCATTCACGGCTGTAATGGAAATTGCTTCCTCCTCGGTATACAAGTGCACTTCTATGGCAGGAAAAACTACATTTTGCCGCCTATGTAGTCCCCTATTTATACAAAATTGAGTCATTCAGGATTCAGCCATGTTTTTGCTTGGCGTTAACAACAGTTACAGGTTTTTAGCTTTCTCCTGAAATGTTTGATTTTATTTCTTCTTCCTCAGGGTAGTAAAACTCGCTTTCACTGTGAAGACCGTTATCACTATCCATGATGTACAATTGATGCTATTCTCCTGAGAAATGTGAAAATAAATGTTGACAAAAATTGCTACGATGTTTGTTGTTGTTGTAAACGAGCGAGTCGCCAGAGGTCCGTAACTGGGGTCTGTATCGTAGGATACGGACCCGCTCGCCAGCCAATCAGAGCGCAGGATTTGATGGAAACAGGACAGTGAAAAAAATAAAAACCCTTATTGTATTTTATTCTGATGTGTTGTTGAGAGACAGTCACAGCAACCTTTATTATCAAAGTACGTTGATTAACCTGTAGCTAGAGATTTTGGTTAATATCAAAGCTCCTTTCGAGTTAGTCATGTTGACGATTACTGGATATCGTAAGTTGTGTTGTGTTTGTATAACAGAGACCTACAGCAATGGGGAGCTGGATCCGGTCACTACAGAGGAGCAGGTAGCTGAGGTACGGGGTTACCTGTCCAAGGTGGCAGGGATCGGCGAGGTGCTGTCCCGTAGACACATGAAAGTGGTATTTTTTGGCAGGTACGTGGTCATGTTTAGTTCCCAACACAAGTGTGTTTGCTCAGAATGTTTCCGTGCTCTTTATGTGACTCATTACCACCAGCATTAACAACTGGGCATGTAGGCTCAGACATGTGCTGGGAACATAGAAGTAAAGTATTTATTGTTCAGGGTGTGGTTGTTTTCAGATGTTTCAGCCAGGACCGTGCTTATGCACGTTAACTATTTTAAGAAAGCACAAGGTTGTCACAATACACATCAGTCACTTTGTTTCCCAGAGCTGACTTTTTCTACAAGAGCCTGTGTACAGTCAGATCCAGAATGATTGGCACTCGTGGTTAAAAAAAGGGGGAAAATATATTAGAAATGTACTGTATATTTATGGTTCACCTTTAATTTGCTCCTTGTAAATTTGCTCTAATAGGAAAAGAGAGTGAGGGGGGGAATCCAGCTTTTGGTGAAGTAGCTTCATCTCGCACTAAAATACAACCTTTTAATGAAAATCAAATTTATTCAGAGAAAAACAAATCCATCAAGAAATCATTATTTTCAGCAAAAACACGTTACACTATTCTTGGCACCCTGCAATACCTTGTCCAACCTCCCTTTGCCAGTAAAACAGCACTGAGTCTCTCCTATAACATTTTATAAGATTGGAGATACAGAGCAGGGCATCTAAGACCGTTCCTTTGTATACAGTCTCTCTGGATCATCCAGAGTCCTCGGCCTTCTCTTGTGCACTCTCCTTTTCAGCTAACCCCACAGGTTTTCACTGGAGTTCAGGTCAGGGGACTGCGAAGGCCAGGGCAGAAGCTTGATTCTGTGGTCAGCTAATCATTTTTGTGTTGATTTGGACATATGCTTCAGATCATTATCCTGCTGGAAGATCCAGTGACGACCCAGTTTTAGTTTCCTGGCAGAGGCAGCCAGATTTTGATTTAAAATGTCCTGGTATTTCATGGAGTCCATGATGTGATGTACCCTAGCAAGGTTTCCAGGGCCTTTGGAGAAAAAACAGCCCCAAAACATCACAGAACTGCCACAGTTGGGATCGGGTTCTTTTCATTGTAGCCATCCTTATTTTTACATCAAACCCACCTTGAGTGTTTATTGTGAAAAAGTTCCATTTTTATTACATCAGACCAGAGAACACGGTTCTAGTCAAAGTTGTCGTAACGTTCTGCAAACTTCAGGTGCTTACGTTTGTGGTTAACTGGCAGAAAAAGCTTTTTCTTTTTTCTGGCATACCTTCCAAATAGTCTGTTGGCATGGAGGTGGAGTCTGATGGTGGTTTTGGAGACCTGGAAACTGCAAGATTTTACTTTTTCTTGTAATTCATCGTCAGTGATCTTTGGGGATGTTTTTTTTTTCTTTTTTGCCTCTCCTGATCCTCCTCCTCAGTGTGGGAACAAAATAAACTTGGGTCCTCTTTCAGGTAAGTTTGTAACAATTCCAGTTGGTGTCCACCTTTTTTTTATTATTGCCCTAACAGTAGAAATGGACATTTTCAGGAGAGTTGCTATTTTTTAGAACCATTCCCTGACTTATGAAGGTCAACACACTTCTTAATTTGGTTTGTGGGTTCTCTTATCTTTCCCATGTTGATGGATGACTAAAGGGAATTTGGCCTCTGTGCCACCTCGTATTTGTACCCCAGTTAAATCAGGTCATTGATTACAGCTGGAAAGTTCCTTGTCTGTGTGTCTGTCTGTCTGTATTTAGGAACTCTTATCTGGTCATATTGGACTTTGTATCACTGGGGTATCAGTATAGGGTGATACAGGTCTCTCTTTTTTTTTTTTTTAATCCATTTTTACCAAGGGTGCCAGTAGTTCTAGGGCTGACTGTTTTTGCATTGATCCGATTGACATAATTTTTTTTATGTACTTATTCGTGTGTTTTTCCCCTTTCTTCCTGAGAAATTGCCATCATAGCTTCTTGATGCTTGTAGAGTTTTTGGGTCCTGTGTGAAAACCCCTGATTTTTGTTTTGCACACCCAGGACAAGCAATGGCAAAAGCTCAGTGATCAACGCCATGCTATGGGACAAAGTTTTACCATCGGGCATTGGCCACACCACCAACTGCTTCCTGCGGGTAGAAGGGACTGACGGCAACGATGCGTTCCTGCTTACTGAAGGATCAGAGGAAAAGAAGAGTGTTAAGGTGAGTGAGCTCACTTAATTTAGAGATCTGTTAGAACAGGGTGGCGTTTATTGTTTTACACATGGTCATAATGGAATTCTAGCTCTAAGACTGGACCTATAAGCATCTCTAAGCTAAGCTTAATGCTCCGTTAAGCAGTAAAAAAAGAAGCACATAATCTGTGAATGAATCATAATTATTAACAAATGTACCTTCTTTGCCTGATCATGCCTGAGTTCTTGGGCAGGCAGTTCACGCCTAAATAGTTCACAAAAATTTCAAAGTTCATGTTTAATTGTCCTTTATCAGCCAGCATAAGAAGATGGGGAAACTCCTTACCTTCACAGCCAATGTTTGATCAGAAGGTGTTGGATAATTTTCTACAATGGCAGCTTGGACAGTAATTTTCATCTGCAAGGTTTATATTAATGCACTCTCATGTTATCATTTATATAGTAACCGTGTACATGGTGGCCGCTTTACATTTAGGAATGTGTGTAATCATTTTTATGGAAAGATGATGTTTAATTAGCATTAATGGAAGGAACTTGACATGGGAAAGTCTTCAGGACAGAGGGTTTTGCGGTTGTTCAGTAACATGATAAGCCATTTTTCTTTTGTCTACTAGCACAAGTGATAATATAAATTAATTTGTTTCATGGATATTTCACAACATTAAAATTAACTATAAATAGATACGGTAAGTATGACATGGTATTCTGCAGTTAAGAAAATAATGTCACTGTTAATATAATAACAGTGTTTTATAATAAAACACTTCAGGATGTGCTGTCATTGGAAAATAATCCATTTTGAGGTTGGAACAGAAACTTGGCTTGTAGTCAGGCTACATCACAGCACCCCATCGTTGATTATTTTCCTATAATGGCACTTAAAAAATTTTTTTAAATTCCTTGCTTATTAAAATAAAGGGTCGAAATCAAGAACCAGTACCAAAAACTGGATTTATTTAATCTGTTATAGAGGACAAGAAAATAATGATCAAGTATTGTATATTATTATGCCTCCCTAAGTGCTGCGCCTTAAAGTGGTGGGGAGGTTTGTGCGCTTTTATGATCCTGGTAGCAAAATCGGCTGGGACTCCGTTCCCTAGTAGGTTCAACCTTGCTGGGCAGGTTCCAGGTGAAAAGCCAGACAAATTGCAGTACCTGGCCCTCCAGATTGGGGATTGGGCAATAGGCTAATGACCCATTCCTGTAAAAAAAAAAATCGTCATTATGGAAACCAGACACACTTTTCAAGTGAGTTATGAGCAGAAGGAAGAGGCTGGCCAGGTACCTCCAGACAAAGGTGTTTGTTTTAACTGGAAGTCATGGGAGGAGGTCAAAGTCCTTGCAAAGGACAAGGTTAATTAGAGGAAGAGTGTGGAGGCCTTAGTGCAAAGAGGTGAGGTAAGGTATATTATTATGGTAGTAAAGAAATCTTCATACAAGATGTAAATGTATCAAAACATCCATCCGTTATCTGTAGCCGCTTATCCTGTCCTACAGGGTCGCGGGCAAGCTGGAGCCTATCCCAGCTGACTACGGGCGAAAGGCGGGGTACACCCTGGACAAGTCGCCAGGTCATCACAGGGCTGACACATAGACACAGACAACCATTCACACTCACATTCACACCTACGGTCAATTTAGAGTCACCAGTTAACCTAACCTGCATGTCTTTGGACTGTGGGAGAAACCGGAGCACCCGGAGGAAACCCACGCGGACACGGGGAGAACATGCAAACTCCACACAGAAAGGCCCTCGCCGACCACGGGGCTTGAACCCAGACCTTCTTGCTGTGAGGCAACAGTGCTAACCACTACACCACCGTGCTGCCCGCGTATCAAAACATCCATGTTTGAAAAGTGTAATTAGACAAAACATCTCTTTTGTGGAAAAGCTCTTTATAGTGGACTGTCATGTTGAAGCTTGCTGTGTCTAGACAGTTTAGAAAAAGCTTTTTCTTGTGTTCACCAGTGTTTTTTTTTGGGGGGGGGGGTTGTGTAAATAAGATTTGACGCTGTTGAACCCTTATGTGTGCTTCGGACTGATACAGTTGACCTATAATTAGTCCTATGTGAGTGTGGAGGTCAATGCTGCCAGCTGTCACAGGGCCACACGTTCGTTTTTTGCTATCTGAGCTCCGGTGTCATGATTTCATATGTCACACTGAAAGGCACGAGAAAGTGCAGTGTTATTAGGGCAGTACTGGCACATCGCTGCCTTCTCCACAATATGTGAGGTTTATTTATTCAGGTATACAGCCAGTGATGATATTAAAATATTTGAATTACATGCAGAGATTTAACATGTATGTCACTCCAGACTGCATGGTCTTTATCAATATCTAAATCTAGCACAGCTATAGCATGCCACAAGCTTTGACTATCGTGCGTGTGCTTTCTCCTGGGTCTGAAGGAGACTGCCTTTTTACTTACACACACACACACAGGCGCACACCCCTTCAGTCATGTACTGCATTTCTGCTTTTCTAACAACGATAAACAAGGATGCATTTCAAAGCCGTCTGTCATAAAGAGGTCTAAAAAAGGCCTAGTTTTCAAATGGTTGATCTCAGCTGAGTAGACTTCCTCTAGTATTCTCTCAGACGTCTACTGCCTTTGCAAAGTATGCTGTTAAAAATTTGCCTCCAGAGGTCTTTTGGGATTTGTTAGGATGATTTTGAAAATGAATAATTAGGACATTAACACAGAATGAACTGACACATTGGCTTGCGCACAGTTGAATGCGTTGTCATAGGAAGGCATGTGTTTATAACTTAACACACAGTGCAGGTCTTTCCTGCCAAGCAGCTTGTGCTGGTTTTCCCCTGAGTTACCCAGACTTCAATGCTTTTATCTCAGTTGAATGCATTGCTTGTGTAGACTCTCACTACACGGCCTGCTGCTGAGCTGTTGTCCGTCTGATGCCTCTTCCAGAAGCTTGAATGTTCTAACAAGCTGAGGAAATCCCCTTCATGGCATTTTAATGTGCAAACTGAGTACGATGAAACAGTGAAATATTATTTATATGCTCAGCTGTAAAAATACAGTTGTGGTTAGATGTTTATATGCACTCATCTTGTTGTGGACATGAATGCCATGGCAGTATTGGGATTTCAGTAATTTCTTCAATCTGTTCTTTGTCTGTGGAAGAATGATTGTACAACTTGCATCTTTAAAAAAAAAAAAGAATTTGGGGCAGGGCGGCACGGCACGGTGGTGTGGTGGTTAGCGCTGTCGCCTCACAGCAAGAAGGTCCGGGTTCGAGCCCCGCGGCTGGCGAGGGCCTTTCTGTGTGGAGTTTGCTTGTTCTCCCCGTGTCCGTGTGGGTTTCCTCCGGGTGCTCCAGTTTCCCCCCACAGTCCAAAGACATGCAGGTTAGGCTAACTGGTGACTCTAAATTGACCGTAGATGTCAGTGTGAATAGTTGTCTGTGTGTCAGCCCTGTGATGACCTGGCGACTTGTCCAGGGTGTACCCCGCCTTTCACCTGTAGTCAGCTGGGATAGGCTCCAGCTTGCCTGCGACCCTGTAGAACAGGATAAAGCGGTTAGAGATGATATGAAGAATTTGGGGCGCAAGTTTGAATTTATTTCGAGTTTTCGGAACTCGACACCAGGTCAAAATTATACATGCATCCACTTAGATTATTAATTCAGTGGTGCTGAAAATTCCAGAACAATTTCACTTGCCAAGGCCTCTTAACTTGCTGTTATTGATCATGATTGACTCCAGCTGGTAACTTCTCTGTGCCAAGTTATTGGGAGGTATAGCCAGTTTGTCATGATTTGGAAGAAGGCCCAAACTGTTACCTTCAGCTGAGAGGAAATTGGTTCACATGGTCAGGAAAACCCAGGAACCACCAAGTCACAGGCCTACCATGAACTGGAAGCTGCTGGAACACCAGTGTCACTGTCTATAGTCAAGAAAATTTTACATCCAAGATTGACAGGCTGCCATCCAAGAAAGAAGCCACTGCTCCAAAATCGACACCTTCAAGCTCGACTAAAGTTTGCAGCTGATGACATGAACAAAGGAAAAGTTTTATGGTCAGATGAGACAAAGATTGAGTTGCTTGGCCACAGTGACCAGAGGTTTGTTTGGAGGAGCAGTGGTTAAACAAGGATCTAATAATGAAGGAGGACTACCTCAGAATTCTTCACTAGAACCGGTTCAAACCATCAGAAACTTGACAATGACCCCAAATACACGTCAAAGCTGATTGTGGAATGGATAAAGCAGGCTAATGTTAAGATTAAAACAAGTCCTGACTTCAGCCCTATCGAAAATATATGGGCTGTGCTTAAAAGTCAGGTCTGTGCAAGGAAGTGCACAAATTTATTGAACTCTGCCAAGAAGAGTGGTCAAATATCCAACCAGAATTCTGCCAGAAGCTTGTTGATGACTACCAAAAGCATCTGGTCAAGGTGAAACTTGCTAAGGGGACATTATTAGGTGTGCGTGTGTGTGAGAGAGAGAAAGATTTTGACCCTGTGTTGATTTGAGAAAATCCAAAATACATTAAAATTTGTGCACTAAATTCTTGTTTTATCTATTGAAGAAATAAATCAATGAAAGTCCAATATTGCCTTGACATTCATGTCCATGATAAGTGTATGTAAATTTCTGACAATTGGGCAATATTTTTAGATGCTGGATTGTGCTTGTAGGCTTCATTTGTGTGTGTGTGTGTGTGTGTGTGTGTGTGTGTGTGTGTGTTTGCAGACGGTGAACCAGCTGGCCCATGCCCTGCATCAAGACCAGGAGCTGGATGCGGGTAGTCTGGTGTGTGTCATGTGGCCTAAAGCCAAGTGCGCTTTACTGCGGGATGACCTGGTACTGGTTGACAGGTGAACAGAACAATTGGATTCACACACACACACACACACACACACACAAAACTAGGTTTATGTATTCGTCAGACAGTATAACCTGAATATTTGTCTTGACGTCAGTTCTCAGACACTCCTAGAATTGTGCCTCCTAGTGCTTTGTGTAATTCAAACCATATAACCTTGCACAGAGCTGAGTATGATCTATTCTCCTCCTTTCTCCAGCCCTGGCATCGATGTCACCACAGAGCTGGACAGCTGGATTGACAAATTTTGCCTGGATGCTGATGTTTTTGTGCTAGTGGCCAATTCAGAGTCTACACTGATGCAGACAGTAAGATTTCATCACCACGGATAATTTACTAAGCATTGATCCGGATAACACATGAGCAGTCCGACCACTTCTTACCCAAGCAAATACATTTAGCATTTGACTGATCCTGGGTTGGAGTGTGGTATGTCATCTGAGCTCAAAGAATATCTGGCATCTTAACTCGTACAGAATAACAGCTAGGCTAGTTTTGCTGAAACAGTTCATTTGCCATGAAGCTTAGGACTTAACAAAGCAGTAAAATGAGGCAGAAGTGAGCGAGAATCTCACTTTTTTTTTTTTCGTCTTTTGTCATTCTCTCTCTGTAGGAGAAATCATTTTTTCACAAGGTGAATGAGCGACTCTCGAGCCCTAACATCTTCATCCTGAATAACCGCTGGGACGCCTCAGCCAGCGAGCCTGAGTACATGGAGGAGGTATGACGGCAAACAAGACACGCTTTCTAAACCTATTTCTAGTCACATGACTTGATGATGTAGTGCCGTGACGCAGCAGAAAGACGCCAGTGCATTTTGACACTAGCAAGATAATAGTACACCAGGGCTTTGTGAAATGCAGTATTAGCCTCTGCTTGAATCATTTACTATGTTCGAGTTTGGAAAGGGCAGTGTTGCTTGTGTAGCTTGATACATTTTTACTGTTCTGGTTGAATAAAAGGTCAGTGGTGTCTCAACTGCACACAACAACTAGATTTATGTTAGCAGTTTTTCTTCGTTCTCACACCAACAGTGTGAAAATGAAACCCTGAGGTTAATAAAGAATGCCAAGGTACTGAATAAAGAGATAATGATCCCATGGTTGGTCTCATATTGGACCGACATCGGCCCAAAACCATCTGTATCGGACTCGTAATGGGATTGGACGTTAGTTTGGATGATTCACACAGGAATCCACGTCCGTAAGTCTATATTTGGACAGAATTGTTTACAGTCCTAAACGATCACTCTGTGTATATTTAAAAAAAAAAAAAAAAAAGTGTATGGAGGTTTTTAGGTTTTGGTAGATTTCTACTTCTTAGATTGTGTCGTTATTCTCTACATGATTGATAACTATATTAATCTTAAAATTGGATGTATCTTTTTTACAGTGGTATTGGTTTCCATAGCAACATTTTATAACCTATTTTGGTAATGAGCAGTATGTGTGAGTGAAGCTCGTTGTGTGTTTCAGGTCCGCCGGCAGCACATGGACCGCTGCACCAGTTTCCTGGTAGATGAACTGGAGGTGGTGGACCGAGCGCAAGCCAGCGACCGAATCTTCTTTGTGTCTGCTAAAGAAGTGCTACAGGCACGTGTGCAGAAGGCCCAGGGCATGCCTGAAGCAGGTAAGCCACAATTTGTCTTAAACAGGATGCTACGTGGCCCTGAGTAGGGGTCCAAGCACCTTCATAAATAACATAGGCAATCAAGACTCCATTTCCAGCGATAATTAATGATAAATGCTTCCTGCAATGCAGGGGGTGCACTGGCTGAAGGCTTTCAAGCTAGAATGTTCGAGTTTCAGAACTTTGAGCGGCGTTTTGAAGTAGGTAGCATCTGATGTTTGAAAATAACGTTTTCTTTGGGTAATTTCTTTATTTGATGAGATGAGTGTATGGAAATTGTTGTTTTTTGTGACTGTAGGAGTGCATCTCCCAGTCAGCGGTCAAGACAAAGTTTGAGCAGCACACCATGAGGGCCAAGCAGATCTCCGAAGCCTTACGGCTCATCATGGACTCGGTGCACGTGGCAGCCCAAGAGCAGAGGTGTGAAATTAAATGCCACACATTAGCTGCAGACAGTAATACGATTCTGCAATCAGACCAGGCTCTCAAATTGGAAGGAACACTAGACTACGTCAGAGTAACCCAATATTCAAAATGTACCGTATAATTAGTCAAAGTGACTGATGTCTTCTTTGGTGCCGAAAGCATAGCCACTGTAACATGGTAAAAGTCTTCCGTACATGATGGAGATGACCCCAGTATTTGGGAGGGGAGTCTTAAAGGGCATATTCTGGACCAATTTCGTGGGGTTTTTTTGTTTGTTTTTTAATATGAAAGTATGTCCCTTTACACACTCATCCAGAAGGGTAATTTTGCACAAGGCCATCTGTCTACAGCAGAAAAAAATAAAATAAAACTCGTCTGGAAAAATCCCAAGGGAGTCTGGAGCCAGATTCGTGACGTTATCTGCGGAAGCGCCAGCAGGCTGCGCGAGCTTTGCACGGTTTCAGTGTAGGGATGTTAACCGATGACCGTTTGACCGGTGGTTGACCGAATCAACGTCAACCAGTTAAATTTTTTTTTTTTTTGGTTGTCAGTTAAAAAAAAAAAAAATCAATCGTTTTGAAGCTGCCGATTTTGGAGCGGAGAACCTGGAATTCTGTGTTGTAAACGCTTGGGGCATGCCATGCGGTGTAAGGACGACAGCTGACAAATCAGAAACACCCATTCAGTCATGTCCCGCCCTCCCGCCCCAGTTGAAGACAGCTGACAAATCAGAAACACCCATTCAGTCATGTCCCGCCCTCCCGCCCCAGTTGAAGACAGCTGACAAATCAGAAACACTCATTCAGTCATGTCCCGCCCTCCCGCCCCAGTTGAAGACAGCTGCCACTCGGCAAGAGAAAAGTGTAGACAAGCTTTTTAGCTTACAAATTACTGTTCTGTTTTTTTTTTTTTTAATTATTATTAGAAGGCACATCGAGTTTAGTCCTGCCTTGGCCAGTGCATTCTGAAAGTATGTTTCGGTCTGTAGCCAACAATGCATGTTATTGCAGATCATATCTCTCCACACAAACTAAAGGCGCAGATGCCGACTTTTTCACGGCCGAATCGTGCAGATCCGATTTTTTTTTTAGGGGGGGGGGGCGTTGGAGTGTCTGAATAATTTCATCAGATTAAATTCTGTATTAAAATTACTAAATAAGCAAATGCCGTTGAAATTATTCAGACACTCCAACGCCCCCCCCCCCAAAAAAAATCGTATCTGCACGATTCAGCCGTGAAAAAGGTGGCATCCGCCAAAAGGCGCGCCGTTTGCATCCCTGTTAAACTCATGGGTTAACCGACTAATGAGGCTTGGTGGTCGGTCAAGATTTTTTTTTTTTTAGTTTTCGCCATCCCTATTTCAGTGCACAGCCTGTGTAGACCAAGCGCTCCCATTTCTCTGTCATTGTCCGGTCTTTTGGGAAACGATGAGTACTAATCCCATCAAGATTGGTGTTGCTACACTAGGGCTGCACGATTATGGAAAAAATGATGCTCACGATTATCTTGATCAAAATTGTAATCTCGATTATTAATCACGATTATTCTTGATGTTAGGGAAATCACTTAAATTTTATTTCACTATATTCAAACACAATATGAACAGCTTTCAGTGCAGAATGAAATTTAAAAGAGAAATTCTGATTTCCAAATGACAAATAAATGAAATTTATCCAAGAAATTACCAAAGGATGAAGGAACTGAAAACTCAGTTGCAACAATTACATAGCATTATACTGAGGCCAACAAGTTTTTAGCTAGAAAGACCAGCCTATCAACATGCTCTGGCTTTAAACATGAGCGAAGGCAGGTCACAACATTGCCTCCAGTGCTAAATAGTCTGTTGTTCCGACATAGCTTTTCTCTCTCACCTCAATCTGCTACCTACTCTCACGCTATCACCCCTTGAAGAAGATACCGCTGCGCTGAAGCTCTGCGCACTTGGCCAGTGTTGCCAGATGCTGCTGACGTTTTCCATCCCAAAATATGTTCAAAACCCGCCAAAATGCACTTAAAACCGCCCAATCTGGCAACACTGCATTTGGCTTGCTTGCTTATTTAGGCGGAGTAATGAAACCTTACATGCGTCGGTTCGCCCCCTAATGGTTTGGCGGAGTATTGGTCAAAAAGTGCTTGATCAGATATACAGCAGAGCTCGCATTTTAAATGGAAATAAATTGCGATTTTCATTTAATTTAATCGTGGCAGCCAAAATCGCGATTTTCGATTAAATTCGATTAATTGTGCAGCCCTATGCTACACCCTCCTACGATACATCTGTTAACCATTTTAATAATTACGCGATAACGTTGAAGAAATTTGCAGAAAACCACCAGGTCGTTTTCTCATAAACAAACCAGCGCTGATGTAGGACTCAGAGGGAGGCGTCCCGCACGCGACGTCACGAAAATCAATGTTTGCCGGGAAATCCAAATGCCAAGTTTTTTCAGAGGCGGACCAATTCAACTCAAATGGCTTGATTTCAACTGAATTTTTCTGGTATTGCACAAGGTAAAAAAATGGCAGAGAAGGCAGACTGTTAAGGATATTTGACCGAAATTTAATATAAAATAGGAGAATTACATTGATCTTGCTCCTGAATTTACCCGTGATGTGCCCTTTAAAATGGCTTTCAGATTTGCTTATTGGATTGTCTGAAATGTCACAGAATATCCCCGTTTGTCTCAAAATATTATATCTTTACATATATGTGTGTGTGTGTGTGTGTGTGTGTGTGTGTGTGTGTGTGTATGCGATAAAATTCATCCAAATCCTCTCCTGCAAAATAATTGATGTGGAATTGATGATTCAGGATCCACTGCATGGAAACAAAAGAAGAGCGGGAGGACCGGCTGGAGTTCATCGAGAAGCAGCTGGATCTGCTCACCCAGGACTGTAAGAGCAAGATCAAGAAGATCACAGAGGAGGTCGAAAAACAGGTAACATCAAGCCCCAATGTAATTACCACATATTGACTTCTGAAAGCAGCTTCAATGTGTGGATTCCAGAAACACTAGCTGTGTCAGGATATTAAACATTTAAAATCACTACCCCAAGGCTTTAGGCTTATCTTTACTTCACCTATTTTGACACAGGTTCTCCTGCTGTATCGGATTTTTCTCCAGCATACAGTGCCTTGCAAAAGTATTCATACCCCTTGAACTTTTTCACATTTTTCCACCTTACAACCACGAACTTAAAAAGTTTTTTTTTTTTTTTAATTGAGATTTTATGTGATAGACCAACACAGAGTAGCACATAATTGTGAAGTGAAATGAAAATGATAAATGGTCTTCAAAATTTTAAACAAATAAAAATCTGAAAAATGTGGTGTGCATTAGTATTCAGCTCCCCCGCATCAATACTTTGTAGAGCCACCTTTTGCTGCAATTACAGCTGCAAGTCTTTTGTGGTATGTCTCTACCAGCTTTGCACATCTAGACACTGAGATTTTTGCCCATTCTTCTTTGCAAAATAGCTCAAACTCAGCCAGATTGGATGGAGAGCATCTGTGAACAGCAATTTTCAAGTCTTGCCACAGATGCTCAATGGGATTTAGGTCTGGACTTTGACTGGGCCATTCTAACACATGAATATTCTTTGATCTAAACCATTCCATTGTAGCTCTGGCTGTATGTTTAGGGTCTTTTTTTTGCTGGAAGGTGAATCTCCTTCCCAGTCTCAAGTCTTTTGCAGCCTCCAACAGGTTTTCTTCCAGGATTGCCCTGTATTTAGCTCCATCCATCTTCCCATCAACTCTGACCAGCTTCCCTGTCCCTGCTGAAGAAAAGCATCCCCATAGCATGATGCTGCCACCACCATGTTTCACAGTGGGGATGGTGTGTGCAGGGTGATGAGCAGTGTTAGTTTTCTGCCACACATAGCGCTTTGCATTTAGGCCAAAAAGTTCAACTTTGGTCTCATCTGACCAAAGCACCTTCTTCCACATGTTTGCTGTGTCCCCTACATGGCTTCTTATGCCTGTCTTTCAACAATAGCTTTCTTCTTGCCACTCTTCCAAAAAGGCCAGATTTGTGGAGTGTACGACTTATAGTTGTCCTGTGCACAGATTCTCCCACCTGAGCTGTGGATTTCTGCAGCTCCTCCAGAGTGATCATGGGCCTCTTGGCTGCTTCTCTGACCAGTGCTCTCCTTGCTCGCTCTGTCAGTTTAGGTGGATGGCCATGTCTTGGTAGGTTTGCAGTTGTGCCATATTTTTTCCATTTTTGAATGATGGATTGAACAGTGCTTCTTGAGATGTTCAGAGCTTGGGATATTTTTTTATAACCTAACCCTGCTTTAAACTTCTCCAGAACTTTATCCCTGACCTGTCTGGTGAGTTCTTTGGTCTTCATGATGCTGTTTGTTCTTCAGTGTTCTCTAACAAACCACTGAGGCCTTCACAGAACAAGTGTATTTATGCTGAGAGTAAATTACACACAGTAGGACTCTATTAACTAATTAGGTGACTTCTGAAGGCAATTGATTGCACTGGATTGTATTTAGAGGTATCAGAGTACAGGGGGCTGAATACTAATGCACACCACATATTTCAGATTTTTATTTGTTTAAAATTTTGAAGACCATTTATCATTTTTGTTTCACTTCACAATTATGTGCTACTCTGTGTTGGTCTATCACATAAAATCTCAATAAAAAAACCTTTCAAGTTTGTGGTTGTAAGGTGGAAAAATGTGGAAAAGTTCAAGGGGTATGAATACTTTTGCAAGGCGCTGTATTTCAGCAACTCTTACTGATGCTGTATTTGTTTGTGTGCCATCTAGTGGTGAGAATAATGAAGTGTAGCGGTAGAAAATGGTGACTAACAATATTTGCTTTTAACAAAATGGCTTGTTAAGTTACTGTATTCGACCAAGCTTTAAGTAGGAAAATATCAATGTGGCTAATTGGTAAAAAGAAAAATTATACTTATTAATTTAATACTAATAAATCTTGAGTTGTCTGTGGGCGGAGTGCATGGTGATGCAGTGGTTAGCGCTGTCGCCTCACAGCAAGGTTCCGGGTTTGAACCTCACGGCTGACAGGGGCCTTTCTGTGTTTTCCCGTTGTCTGTGTGGGTTTCCTCCGGGTGCCACAATTTAAAAAGATTAAGTAAAAAATACTCAGCCACGGGGGTTGCACAAGCCAGTGCATACTCGGTTAGACTGGAGAGAGATGCATCAGGAAGGGCATCCAGTATAAAAACCTATGCCAGATCAAATATGCGGCTCATGATGATCCGCTGTGGTGACCTCTGATGGGAGCAGCTGAAAGAAGAAGAATTTATATATAAAAAAAAAAAACCCTCAGGGGCGCCACGGTGGTGTAGTGGTTAGCGCTGTCGCCTCACAGCAAGGAAGGTCCTGGGTTCGAGCCCAGCGGCCGACGGAGGCCTTTCTGTGCAGAGTTTGCATGTTCTCCCCGTGTCCGTGTGGGTTTCCTCCGGGTGCTCCAGTTTCCCCCACAGTCCAAAGACATGCAGGTTAGGTTAACTGGTAACTCTAAATTGACCGTAGGTGTGAATGTGAGTGTGAATGGTTGTTTGTGTCTGTGTCAGCCCTGTGATGACCTGGCGACTTGTCCAGGGTGTACCCTGCCTTTCGCCCGTAGTCAGCTGGGATAGGCTCCAGCTTGCCTGCGACCCTGTACAGGACGAGCAGCTGGATGGATGGAAGGAAAAAACCTCAGGCTTTCATTAACTTGTATTCTGTAGCTTTGGCCAACTAGTGATTTATTATTTGAAAAATCGACGAGCATATTGATTATATGTCATGTTATCGTGATGTGTGTTATGTTAGGTTTGTCATTTTATAACCTAATTGTGTGCAGGATGCTAATCTAGCTAAATTGCCAAGGTAAATTAGTTAAAACTACAAGACCAAGTCACACATTTGTGGATTTGCATCAAAATCTAATCAATTGTTCCTTGGGCCATAGCCCACCTTTCCTCAAAATTTCATCAAAATCCGTTCACTACTTTCAGTTACACTGAGAACAAGCAAACACACAACCTCTTCCAACAAAGTTTAAACTGGCAGAACATCTTGTTTTGAAAGAACAAAATGTTCTAGCGGGTAACTACAGTTTACTGTATGTGGGTCTGTGCATACGGTATGTAATGTTTTACACCAGGCAGGTTTTCCTGTATTGTGTTGTCCTCCCTTGAGTTGGTGGCTGTAGTCACGCCTTTTAATTTGTTCTGTCTTTCAGGTATCAAATGCAATGGCCGAGGAGATAAGGAGACTGCACGTGCTGGTAGATGATTTTCACATGGATTTTCATCCCTCGCAAGTGGTTCTGAAAGTTTACAAGAATGTGAGTGCAGTAGATCCAGCACTAAATTTCCTTTTCTGTTCTGTTGTGTGTGTGTGTGCGCTGCTTTCACTTTGTTAATTTACTGTTTATTGTTGATGCTCAGACTTGCTGACCCCTGTTTAGTCTTGTGTTCACAAAGAGGATTGTTTGTTACCTTGGCTTGTCTGCACCTGAAATCTGTGTGCGTTTGGATCACAGGAGCTTCACAAGCATATAGAAGAGGGTCTGGGCAAGAACATGTCTGAGAGGTGTTCCAACGCCATCAGCTCAGCCCTGCAAAGCACACAAACTGAAATGATAGGTCAGTATTACTTTCAAGAGTGGAATACTGGTTTACAATGGATTTTATTGTCATACCAATGTTGTGAAACTGACACTACCTTTTTAACCTGATTTTGATTTGATTTCAAATCCATGTGGTGATGGTACGGAAGTAAAACAATAATAACTTATTAGTGACCTACTGCTTTTTAAAGGGTGTACTACCCTCTTAATACCAATTCAGCAGTGCCAGGTTAACAAACACCTCCACTGTACTTACCCCAGATGGCCTGAAGCCCTTGCTGCCCACCTCGATGAAGGAGCAAGTGGATAAGATGGCGCTCAGACAGTGCTTCAGTCTCTGCTATGACCTCAACTGTGACAAGCTGTGCAGCGACTTCCAGGAGGACATTGGCTTCCACTTCTCCTTGGGCTGGACCATGCTGGTCAATCGCTTCCTCGGCCCTAAGAACACCCGCCGTGCCCTCATGGGCTACAATGACCAGGTAATAACTGGCTTCATGCTGTATCATGGTGTTTAGGTTTGCTGTTAGTTGATCTAGAAAAAAAATCTGATGGAAGTTTTTTTTTTTTTTTTTTTCCTCCCCCTCTGTGTAGCTCTTTATGTAAACTGCTGCCAAATGTGTTTGTCTCATCAGGTTCCCAGGCCTCTGGCAATCACTCCTGTCGGTACTGCCATGCCGCCATTCCCGCAGGGCTCCATGACCCAAGAAGAGCTCATGGTCTCTATGGTAACGGGACTTGCTTCTCTCACGTCCCGGACGTCCATGGGCATCATAGTTGTGGGAGGAGTGGTAAGATATATCTGTTGTTTGTCTAAACATTTTTTATTTTTAATTTTTTTTAAATTAATTTATTTTTTAACAAGATATCTGTAAGCATGAAATCTAAAACCTCAGTACTCGCATGTTTTGTGTGTGTCAGATCTGGAAGGCTGTAGGTTGGAGGCTCATTGCTCTGTCAGTGGGGCTCTATGGCCTTCTTTACGTGTACGAGAGGCTCACATGGACCACCAGGGCGAAAGAACGAGCCTTCAAGAGGCAGTTTGTGGACTATGCCAGTGAGAAGCTTCAGCTCATCGTCAGCTACACCGGCTCCAACTGCAGCCACCAAGTCCAGCAGTAAGTCTCAGTTCAGCTGGATTGATGGAAAGGAAAATCAAGAGAAATGTCAAAAGATCGACTTATGCAAAGTGTTTCATCTTAGGTGGAATGGAAACATTATCAGTGTGGGAAATAAGGAATTTTAAGCAGACTGTCACAGGACAAGTCTGAAATGTCTGTCCAAATGACTGGCCAAAGGCCCAGAACAATGCAGCTGGGGGTCCGGGGCCTGCCTTAAGGCCTTGGATGCTGAAAAGCTTTATAAGCCTGGAGATGGCTTCTCAGCTATTTTCAGGCACATTTTTGTGATCTTCAAAGGCCAAATTCTACTGGCGAGTGGCCTAGTGGTTAGCGTGTCTGCCTCTCGATCGGGAGATCGCGAGTTCTATTCACGGTCGGGTCATACCAAAGACCATCATAAAAAATGGTACCTACTGCCATCTGGCAAGGCACGCTGCAATACAGATGCGAGTGGGGAGTCAAACTCCTCATGGTTACCAGAGAACTAGCCCCCCACTGTAACCCTGGCTATGTAATAGGCGAGAGGCCGAGGACTACAGAAACTGAGATCAGCGCCGCCACATGGGACGCTTAAAGTCACACCCAAAAAAAAAACAGTAGCGCACAGGTCCGTTGGAGAAAAAAGTACAGGGAGCGATGATGTTCCAGTTGGTTACAACTTTCTGGTACTCGTATATAGGTTCTATAATAACACCCGTGAAACATTGTCAACAACATGTCTAAGAAATTTAGTAATTAACAGCACAACTATTCTGACAGAATTAAATTTTTGAGTACGAGATTCCAAGTAACTTTGTAACTAAATGACTCAAAACTAGACATGGTAATATCATATGGCATTCAGACTAAAAACTGCTGGATGAAAATAGAAGAAAATTAAAAACACTATTAAAATATTAATCTGCATCCTCCAAAACATATGACTATGATGGTCATTCTTATTATGAATTGGGGGGAAAAATGCACATCATAATATAACCGTTTGATTGGCAGTTTGGCACTTAATGTAATACTGTACTGCCAAGTCTCATGTAAACTGAACTCTGGATCAATCAGATGCTGTCAACCCGAAAACACTAGTTCAAATGCGTCGTGCAATAAAAACAGTGAATACAGAGGGTGTTGTTATTGTCTTACTTAGTGTGCCACTCCGGGAGAGGGAGGTGCGGTTTCCGAGTTATGAACTGGCTCGAGCCAGGGCTCATATTAAATTTTCGACGGGCAGCGCTCGCACCTGGGTTTCAGGGGCGAATAACGGGCTGAGGCAGGGTCATAGTGGGCTGTGCCTGTGCTGGTTCGAAAGGTCTTGGGGAGAGGGAGGTGTTGCGAATTAATGTGCAACATTTGGAAGAAAATTGGAACTAAATTTGACCCATATCTTTGCAATTTTTCATGGCCCATCTGGTTTGATGCTTTTGAAATGCAAACGGACAAATGCGAAAATTACCGGTCAATGTCTGCTGGTCCGGTCTTATTTCCCACACTGATTTATAAACGGATTTTTTTTTTTTTTAAAAATATACATTTGTGCTTTTTTTTTTTTTTTTTTTTTTTTAAAAAGTCATGAAAGTGTTCTGGATTTTCCCAGAATTCTGGATTTTTAGATTTTCCTCCGGATTTTTTCCGCTAATGACCCGGAAATTCGGATATTTGACAAAACTCTTGAAAATCTCCGGTTTTCCGAATGGAGAAATTAATTTTTCTGATTTTTCGTGTTCCTAGACGCAGCGTAATACTTTGCATCGTCCTTGCCTGGGCGCGGTCCTTAAATAGCCCAAACATAGTTCATTGATTTAAAGACAGGTGTTCTTTGTTAACGGTGCATATGCCGGAGCTCGTTAGGCGCGCGCGCCCAAGGCGTGCCTTCAGGTGCACGTGCTAAGGCGCGCAGGACTGACACTGTTCTGCGCAAGCGCAACACAATCACACTAGAAAGCATGTTCAAGCTGCCAGTGTAGCTGCAGTCTTTTTAGTTGCGAATTACGAGTATTTTCTCTTGTTAATAATTCGCCATGTCAAAACAAGCAAAACTTTCCTCCTCCTTTCGGCGTGAAGAGAGGTAAGCAATTTATTATATATATAGATTTTTTCCCATCAAAGTTGCATTTTGTGGCTTCGAAGCTAAGTTATAGTGCCGTTTCTAGAACACAACATCAAGAAAACGTGGAAGAAACAGCAATAATGGAAGAGCCGGTTTCTAAGCTGCCTAAAACTAGCAATGGTAATTATTTTTTGTTACATAATGCACTCAGGCTGCCAGTCAGTGTGTGACTGACACACACACCCTATGCCCCTGATTTATATGAGAAATTTGGTTTTCATTGGTGTGTTTAAATTTACAGACAATACGAACTAATGTAAACAATTGGCTTCAACTCGCGTAAATATGATTTGTAAATTTTTAGTTCACTTTAGCTTCTGCAAACGCACAACTCTGCTAAAAGATTGATAAACGAGGCTCAATGTCCCCAACATTGAAACCTGAAAGCTTTAGAAACTCTAACAGACCTTTACTTTTTAACAGTCCTGGTCTGGGATTTTGCTGAGTTTACCTTCAACTGTCTGATTTTTTTTTTTTTTCCAAAGTAATGAACTGTGTAGCAGGAAAATCACCACGTTTTCTAAATGCACTCCTGAAAATGACTCATTAACTAGGGGAATTAAATTTGATATTTTTGACATGTTAATCATTAATGTACGTGAAAGAAAAAGGCTTAAAAGTTATAACTTGTTTTAGTGAAAATAAGGACTAAAATGCATTAAAATGCAGGGTTTTGCGTGTTATGTTATTAAAATATTTTCCCCCCCCATTTCAGGTTTTTTTTTTTTTTCCTTTGCTCCACTTTCATCTCTAATTTTTCTTAACCAATAAACATCCATCACGTTAATGCATCTTTCTGAAGTGTCTCCAGAATATTTAGATAACCTAAACTGAGAGGAAAGCGCAATAATGGTGGAAATTTGCTTAAATCCATGAAACATTTTGATTGAGACTTGTCGAAAAGGCAAAAAAGCTACTTGTAAGCAAAAAAAAGTTTTTTGTTTTTTTTTTGTTTTTTGCTTGTTTTTTTAATTTATTTATGGAACAGGATGCATCTTTTGTCTCCTTTATATAATTGCATTTGGGCCATATATTGAAGTAATCTATTCCAGCATACTGATGATTTATTTTTTATTTATATAACTGTCTGGTCAGCCTGTAGAATGTTCTTTTTATAAATATATGATTTAGCCTCTTATTTTTCGCAGTGGTGCATCATGATGTTTAGTTATTGTTGGATTTTTCAGTTTTATATTGCTTTCTTGTTTATACAATCAAAACGCACACTATCCCACCAAAATCTGAAAATGGCTCTTGGCTCATGGGGGTCTTCCATCACTGCAGTTCCCAAATCATCAAAGCTTTCCCCGGAAATAATTACTACAGTGGTATGCAAAAGTTTGGGCACCCTGGTTAAAATTACTGTTACTGTGAACAGTTAAGCAAGTTGGCTGAATTTTGACACTGAATTTTGTGGCTAGGCCGCAGGAACGGTTTTCTTCTGAAGACTCTCCCATGAAGGTCATATTTGTTCAGGTGTCGCTGCATAGTAGAACAGTGCACCACCACTCCAGGGTCTGCTAAATCTTTCTCAAGGTCTTTTGCAGTCAAACAGGGGTTTTTATTTGCCTTTCTAGCAATCCAACGAGCAGTTCTTTCAGAAAGTTTTCTTCATCTTCCAGACCTCACCTTGATCTCCACTGTTTCTGTTAACTGCCATTTCTTATAACATTACAATCTGAGGAAACGGCTACCTGAAAACACTTTGCTCCGTTCTTGTAGCCTTCTCCTGCTTTGTGAGCGTCAATTATTTTATTATTCAGAATGCGAGGGAGTTGCTTAGAGGAGCCCATGGCTGTTGATTTTAGGGACAAGTTTGAGGAGTCAGAGAATTTATATAGCTTTGGAATCTGCATCATCTGACCTTTCCTAACGGAGAATTTGAACAAGCCACAGCTCAATAAGCCAGTTAAGGTCTGGAACCTTGGTAAAAGTTACCTGAAAACTCAAATGTATTGGGGTGCCCAAACTTTCACATGGTGTTCCTTTTCTTTTTTTTCACTCTCCAGTTGTACAAAACAAAAATAATACACAAATCTTGCAGAAAACGCTGAAAAGAAATGTCATCTTTACCTTTTTATGCCTTTTGGTGATCAGTTCATCTTCTGCTCACTTAACTATTCACAGTAACAGACATTTTCAGGAGGGGTGCCCAAACTTTTGCATGCCATTGTATAAGCTTGTAATGAATAAAAGGGAAATTTGTGGGTTTTCTTATTATTCCCTCTAGTGGACAAAGCTCTATACTGGATTTAAATGGCATAATGAAGAATTGCTCTGTGCCAACTTGATAATGAGCAGTGACCTGGCTGTGTTCATCTCATCTTATCTCATCTCATTATCTGTAGCCGCTTTATCCTGTTCTACAGGGTCGCAGGCAAGCTGGAGCTTATCCCAGCTGACTACGGGCGAGAGACAGGGTACACCCTGGACAAGTCGCCAGGTCATCACAGGGCTGACACATAGACACAGACAACCATTCACACTCACATTCACACCTACGGTCAATTTAGAGTCACCAGTTAACCTAACCTGCATGTCTTTGGGCTGTGGGGGAAACCGGAGCACCCGGAGGAAACCCACGCGGACACGGGGAGAACATGCAAACTCCGCACAGAAAGGCCCTCGCCGGCCACGGGGCTCGAACCCGGACCTTCTTGCTGTGAGGCGACAGCGCTAACCACTACACCACCGTGCCGCCGGCTGTGTTCATAATAAGAAATTTTAAAGATGCAGTGTTTTTAAATTAAAAAAAAAAATTGCAAGTAAATAAACTAGCGCTTTGCTAATGCGTATGCGCCTGTCTTTTCCAGGGAGCTGGCAGGCACCTTTAACCAGCTGTGCCAGCAAGTCGATGTGACACGACAACAGCTGGAAGACGACATTCGGGATATGAATGGCAAGATCGAACAGCTGGACGCACTACAGAGCAAAGCCAAGCTGCTCAGGTAACACACTGAGATTTCATGCACAGGAGTTTGTCTGAGAAGAAAAGTAGTCGGGGAGATTGATAACAGCGTTAATTATATATGTAATCTTTTTGTGTGGTTTTATTGAAATTTTTTTTCTTTCTAGGAACAAAGCTGGCTGGTTGGACAGTGAGCTGAACATGTTCACTCAACAGTACCTTCGTCAGAGCCGATAAAGGAATACAAGTCTAATTAGTTAACAATGTGATAAAGACCAACACTATTCGCTTCTACTAGTACCTAAAAAGTGCTGCAGAGCGCATCCGAATTTCAGTCGATTTATTCTCCTTGTACAAACACCGATCTCTTTTAGCCATGCTTTTACAGAAGAGAAGCCGATCAGATTGAATCTGAAATGACTGACTGCTGTTTTCCTTTGGCACTTGATGTAAACTTGTCTTTGAGGAGTCTGAGGTAGTGAACTGGTACCTTTTAAAGAAAGGCAACTTTTTTTTTTTAGGTTCTTTGTTTTCTCATGGCAAATAGATTATGTGAATGAATTATTTATTCTTTGCATTGTGAAGGTGTCGACCTCATCGTCTTGTCTCGCCTGTGACCAGTGGGATTTACAGCGATACTTCCTGTATGCTAAAACCCCATGGAGAAGAACAGGAGATTGCAAATGCATCCTGTCTGTGTGAGCTCACGTAACGGAATGAATATGTTTCACAGTCACAACTCAGCCGTATCTAACGAGTTCGGCAGGGTAGATGTACGTTGGGTGACTTTTTGTTAAGAAATATAAGCAAATAATTGGTGTCTGTGAGGATGTGCCTCATCATAAATGTCAGTTTGTCTGTGTTGGTTCATTTAAAAGTGTGGCGGCCTTGGAAAACACTTCACGTGGTGAACATTTGAGCTGAAATAATTCTTTTCATAGGCATGGCTCTCAGTCAGACAGTTATAGCATTATGATCTCTGCCAAAAAGTGAAAAGGTAGAAAATATCGCTTAAGCAGTTATATTCTTCATTCTGGCTGCATGATGGACATTTTGACAGCCGGTATCTGATTACAGCCAAGTAGCTAAGGCTTTTGTCCGTTTTCCTATCGCACATAGCTATCCGATAACCACTTGATCGACGTGTGATGTTCACTGTGTGTAAATCGCTCTCAGCCAACAGAACGGCTCCTTCCCCAATTTGGTCTTTGTAGAAAAATAGTCAAGTCATTTTGGAGAAATATAATTTGAGGTTTCTTTAAACCTTTGTTATAAGCAGAGAGAACACCATTTTAGCAAAAATCTTTATTTATTTGTATTTTTTTTGTCATGTTTGGCTGTTTGCCAGAATTCAACCTGGTAACATCCAACATGCTTCCCAAACCGCCACACACATTGACTTTTTTTGCATGAGAATGATGCCTACCTTTACATCTGTATAAGTAAGCCATTATTACTACAGGTTTGGCATCTTTACAGGGCGGCACGGTGGTGTAGTGGTTAGCACTGTCGCCTCACAGCAAGAAGGTCCTGGGTTTGAGCCCAATGCCAACGGGGGCCTTTCTGTGTGGAGTTTGCATGTTCTCCCCGTGTCTGTGTGGGTTTCCTCCGGGTGCTCCGGTTTCCCCAACAGCCCAAAGACATGCAGATTAGGCTAATTGGTGGCTCTAAATTGACCGTAGGTGTGAATGTGAGTGTGAATGGTTGTCTGTGTCAGCCCTGCGATGACCTGGCGACTTGTCCAGGGTGTACCCCGCCTTTCGCCCGTAGTCAGCTGGGATAGGCTCCAGCTTGCCTGCGACCCTGTAGGACAGGATAAGCAGCTACAGATAATGAGATGGATGGATGGCATCTTTACTGGTGTGAAAGGTCGGTCAGTGTTTTGTGAAGTGGGACCGTAGACGCGGAATGATTCCAGCATGTTGTCTTGATGTTGCCGTTTGTGCAGGAGGCATGTTTTTGTTGCTGTGACCACACTACAAAGACTGCAACTGCATTCAAATGCAGCACTGTGTATGTTTTATAATAGTGCAAAGTAGTGGCACTATTTATTTAATCCAAGCTAAATCAAATCTTCGGGTTTATGTTTAAAAAAAAAATGGACATGAAGTAAAAAGGATGCAGGATGAAATGTTCTAGCATGTGGTGACTGCTCATGAAACATGAAATTCCCTTGGGGGGGCGAAGTGCAGTTTGGGTGTACGGACTACTTTTATTTAATGTTATTTGAATTAATGAAATGTCAAGGATTTGTGACGCATCTCTGCGTCATATTGTCTTACACTGAGATTGATGTCGATACATTACTACATATAAAAAGGTATTTTAAAAAAATGTTCAACTCGGTCATGTAATGTACGTGTGTGTGTGTGTGTGTACACACATCACTGGTTTGTTGTTGTTGGTGTCATACGTAATGGCTGTTCACTTTGATTAGAGTTTGTGCCAAGTGTTTAAGAACGACAGATCTGAAGAATTCTTCACTGATTGTGCACTTTACTTTTGCTGCTTTTAAAAAAAAAAAATTTTGTCACATATTCACCAAGTGAAAAGAAACAAAGGTGATTTGATCTGTAGATTCCTGTCCGCAGTAATGTATAGCTGTGCATGCTTTGAATATTGTAACCTCATATCTTGTGTTCCACACGTGTTTAAATTAAATAAAATTAATGCCATCAGAGTTTTGCTTGTGTGGTGTTGTTAAAATTGTCCTCTACATCATTGGAGGCTTCAGATACACATGGCTTGCAATTGAATCGTTTTATTGATGTATAGTGTAGTCATTATGGTGGAAAGAGTGAAAATTATTCAAAAAGAAATGACCTCAGAGGATGACTTTTCTGGTTTGCCCTTACTGTTAAGATAAAAATTTATATCTCTTCTGTATTATCGGTATCAATGCCTAAGGCACTGTATAATTTAATATGCTATTTAATTAAAGGCTGACCTTCGGTAAACAGCTTAATTATACTAAGCTAATTAAAAGCTGAAATTAAGTGTTTTAAATGCCTTCTATTTCATAATTAATTTAACAAGTTGAATTATTTCAAAAGATGTTGCGGATGTTTGTCTGTACACTGTAGATGAAACTAACTAATATTCATTACTAGCTCTTGTAGTTGCTGTCTTTTTTTGCTTTCAAGTAATTCAAATTCTAAGTGACCTACGCTGTTTAACTTGGATAAAGGAAGGCGGGGGTTTCTGCATAAAAGCACAAAACCCATTCGAAATAATCATAACCATCTCTCCTTCCCAGCACATAAAGTAGCATGATTAATATCTAATAGTTTAGTATTCAAACAGTAATTAAGGCCTTAATGAATGAAGCGGCACTACCAACCCTCTCGCCAGTCCCTGAACTCATTTGCATGTTAATTATCATTAGCAGCAAGGAAAAAAAAAAAAAAAACACATAAGCTAAATTACCAGCTCAATCACCTTATGGTCCAGATGTTTCTCCACCTGAAGAATGAGGAAAGAAAAAAACAAACACCCATAGGATTTAAAGTAGGCTAGTGTAGGTACATATTGGAAGTGGATGTTTATTATATACACTGAAATATTTGTGATGCGCTTAGCAGTTGATGTTGTATTTTTATTATTCTCATCAGACGTTGGAGGTTTTCTGTCATGTTGATGTCACAGTTACAATGGTAAATAACAGGAGAAACATCTCCCATGCTCTAAAAACAGGGAAAATGGTCAGCTTTCGCTATTGGCTCCTAACTCGCTATTTCCCATCAACATTCAACATTAAATTAACGAGACATCATCTCAGTAGTGGAGATGAGACATGCTAGTTGATGAGAGATGAGCATGGCTAGTTGGTCATCTCCTAAATGGCAAGCACAATGGTGTTGACAGTGGTATTGGGGAAGCCATGGCCTAAAGGTTAGGGAAGCAGCTTTGGGACCAAAAGGTCGCTGGTTCGATTCCCTGGACCAGCAGGAATAGCTGAAGTGCCCTTGAGCAAGGCACCTAACCCCTAACTACTACCCGGACTGCCCACTGATGTGGGTATGTCAGGGTCTTGTTGGACATCGCTCTGGATAAGAGCATCTGCTAAATGCCTGTAATGTTATATCCACGGTACTGGCCTGAAAGCAGGGTGGTACGGTGGTGTTGTGGTTAGCACTGTCGCCTCACAGCAAGAAGGTTCTGGGTTCAAACCCAGTAGCTAATTGGGGGCCTCTCCGTGTGGAGTTTGCTTGTTGTCTGTGTGGGTTTCCTCCACAGTCCAAAGACATGCAGGTTAAGTTAATTGGTGGCTCTAAATTGACCGTAGGTGTGAACGTGAGGCCCTGCGGTGACCTGGTGACTTGTCCAGGGTGTACCCCATCTTTCGCCCATAGTCAGCTGGGGTTGGCTCCAACTTGCCCGCAACCTTGCACAGGATAAACGGTAATGGATGGATGGATGGCCTGAAAGGTGAAGCTTATGAACTTGATCTGTTTGTAGTGTGTCCAGACGAGGAGGTGAGTGAGCTGGCCATACTAAAGGACTAAAGCACTGCTGTATCACTTTCTTTCGGTAGAGATGAAGCAAGGACTTAAACCTATAAGGAGCTCGTCAATTGGCATTGTGGGTAATGTAGGAAATTTGAAACCACAGTGAAAATAGACTGATCTATGGATGAAAGACAGGACAAAAATGAATTAATTACAAAAATTTTGGTTGCCAATGATGATCACATGTTAATGATAAAGATTAATATGCAAGTTGTTCCAGGCGGATTTTCTAGCCTCAATCTTTCCAACAGGGGATTCTGCACCATAACATGCTCTGTGTTTGCTCAGGTCTTAACTGCTTAGTACCATGGTTTTTAATAAACCTCCTTGCTATAAAAGACGAAATGCAAAAATGTTTATAAATGAAAAAAGTATCACTGCATTACCATTGCAACTGATTTCTGAAGTATATTATGCCTTAGGGCAGATGAAAGCACTTGGACGAGTAGGACAATACCTGTCAAATACATTTATCAGGTGAATAAATGTGAGATAGAAGTAAGGAAGGTGGGACTTCTTTTTTTTTTTTTTATAAGTGACCTATTTCTAAGTTGTGGTTGGTAGATCGCAATGTCAGTCAGCTGTGGAGATGCAAATGTCACCAATTCCTCCAATTCCCATGGCAACAGTAAGCTAAGCGGGAAAACCGTACCACCCAGGTGCTATCAGCCATATTATGATTTTTAATAAAACCTGAAGAGGACTAAACATGCCAGTCAAAAAGAAAAATGACAAAGACGTAAGACTATCTTTAAGTTGTGTATATTTGTTAAAATAACCTACTCCGGCTAATCATGTTAGTATGTGTTGATTGACACAGTGGCTAGATTAGGTAGCTAAGTTAGCGTCCGTTCATTTAGCTGATTAATAAACCTCCATAATTCCCTGATCAAATCCTGATGTGGGTAAATTCGGTTAGTAAGAGCTGATGTTTTGGTAGCTTTCAAACAACACCAGCCCTGTGCCTTTGTGAGCTTCTATGCCCAAGAAATATGCAGCAGAAACCGGCCATTTTAACCACCTTTGGAGCACTAATTCTGGCTAAAGTGGCACCTCAGGCACTGCTACAGAGCTCATTATGTTTTAATCAAGACTTTGTTTATTCAACTGATAAACTGAATGAAATAATTTAACTCTGGTTTCAGATGTGGTTACAGTACCACAGAGCAGATTTACTGTGTGTACTGACATGCTAGGTATCATTGATGTGCTCTCATGACGTCTTATACAAGGGTCCGTCTTAGAAACTGGTCTCTCATTTGGGACATTATGGTCAAAAAATAAATTTTCTAATTTTACTTTTTTTTTGCATTTATCTAATATTCAATGTTTCTTTTGTCATGTTTAATAAGACTAAAGATAGTATCTTCCTTTATCTGGCCTCCACTGTGGACAATTTTTTTGATTAGTCTACAATTCAAATGCTTTTGTAAAATTGATTTACATATAAAATAACTACATCATGAAGAATTAAAGCCCCTCCTTCACAGATGAGTGAAAATATTGAATACATTTCCTCTTTTTGATTGCTTGAGTTAAAATGCCAAGTTATGCTGACTGAATTGATTATTCACTTAAATATGAATAATATGATACATTTTGGGTATTTGATATGGCGAAATAGGCGGCACGGTGGTGTAGTGGTTAGCGCTGTCGCCTCACAGCAAGAAGGTCCTGGGTTCGAGCCCCGTGGCCGGCGAGGGCCTTTCTGTGTGGAGTTTGCATGTTCTCCCCGTGTCCGCGTGGGTTTCCTCCGGGTGCTCCGGTTTCCCCCACAGTCCAAAGACATGCAGGTTAGGTTAACTGGTGACTCTAAAATTGACCATAGGTGTGAATGTGAGTGTGAATGGTTGTCTGTGTCTATGTGTCAGCCCTGTGATGACCTGGCGACTTGTCCAGGGTGTACCCCACCTTTCGCCCGTAGTCAGCTGGGATAGGCTCCAGCTTGCCTGCGACCCTGTAGAACAGGATAAAGCGGCTAGAGATAATGAGATGAGATGAGATGAGATATGGCGAAATAGGACACAATGGAAAAATCAAGAACACACCGGAAAAATGAGAATAACGGTGGTGGTAAAAGAACAGCGACTGTACCGGCTGAAGGTCGCGCGGGTCTCTGCTGCGGCGCGCGAGCAACGGGACATCACCACCACACTGGACGGAGCGCAAGGCAGGGGTGGGGCAAAATGACTGGCCGTAGATTCTATCCAAAAGTTCGATCTAAATTGACCATGGTTGCAAAATATTGGCCAAAAATACGCAAACACTACGAAATATGAAAGTAAGATGAAAAAGAAACATTCTATTGCATCATACTGCAAGACTAAAACAAAATAAAACTGCCAAAACTCACCTTTTCAGTGATAACGTCTGAACAGATCACCCGCGTAACAGATAGACCGCAAATGGAAGCACGATCAACTTCTAACTGTTGGAGTGGAAAATTCCATTCTACACATGCAAATTGTGAATGTGTGTCCTTCCCCGCACACAAATAACACGCTACGGTAAAAAATAGACCACGACTCATTTTATAGCTCAGAAATTCTTACAAGACCAGCTACCATCGTAACATATTCTGTAAGAAACATATTCTTTACCTAACTTTCAGCTTTCATTTAAAAAAAACCAAAATCGCAGATTTATAACTAAATTTTTATACGGCGTAGTGATTTTAAGTTACTACTTTTGGTGAGATAGTGACCTTGACCCTGAGGCTTTCCGTTTAGATCAAAACACACGATCGTATTGGTTTTGGGGATGCGGAAAATGGAGTTACAACGGTGATCAAATATTTTGCATGATGTTTTATTACGGTTATGATTATTCTGTGAGCGCACCAATCCTTAGGTGTATAAAGTTACAACTTAAAACACAATTAGTGATAACTGTAGACTTTTCAGTGGACTACAACCTTTTTAAGGGAATGCGATGTAGTCAACCATTTATCATGTCCCAGATCAAGCCGCCATTTTTCCACAAATTTGCAGAATTTTTGCCAAATTCTGAATATTCACATCAAAGATTTAGTTTTATCTGTATTATTTCTTTCATCATTTTATTTCAAATTAAAACCAACATCACCATTCAAAACTGTATAGTTTATTGACTGTGAGTATATTTAGTGGGGTCCCCCCACAGTACCCAGTTTCTGAGACAGACACACAAACATTATGTTTTTAATCTGTTTTTTTTAACACTGTCCTCACTGCACCATTAGACTTGCTTTTTTCCCCTCACATCAGCTAAATATTAGACTAGCTCGTATTTTATAGTGATAGCATTGCCATTCTAGATAGTATGGTAGATAGCTGCAAAGTAGGCTGTGCTTCCTGTTTTTCTGTTTAACACTGACGTACAGTATTTGCTGTGGTGTTCTCTTTCTTGTGGTTTTTATTTTGCGGTGGCATTTTTTTTTTGGTTGGTTTGTTTCACTTGTGTTTTGCCCTTCTGGGTCATGGTCGAGGTGTGTGACATCAGGAATGTGGGTTGTTAGCATAATGGCACTGTTAAAAGTAGTCACTCACAGTTTCTGAATTGTTTGGTAAAGATTGAGGACGATGATGGTGACAGTTTGTAGCGGAGCTCCCGAGCGGAGCACCATACCTAAGAAAAAACGGTAAACCCATTGAGTCGATTTTTTGTGGTTTGTCCGTGTACCGTATGTGTACCAACACTCATACACTCCGCCTAGTGGCCAGCGTTAGTAATTACCAGTCATACACACCGCCTAGTGGCCAGTGTTAGTAATTACAGTTATACACACCGCCTAGTGGCCAGTGTTAGTAATTACCAGTCATACACACCGCCTAGTGGCCAGCGTTAGTAATTACAGTCATATACACCGCCTAGTGGCCAGTGTTAGTAATTACCAGTCATACACACCGCCTAGTGGCCAGTGTTAGTAATTACCAGTCATACACACTGCCTAGTGGCCAGCGTTAGTAAAGTGGTCATACACACCGCCTAGTGGCCAGTGTTAGTAATTACAGTCATACACACCGCCTAGTGGCCAGTGTTAGTAATTACAGTCATATACACCGCCTAGTGGCCAGCGTTAGTAAAGTGGTCATACACACCGCCTAGTGGCCGGTGTTAGTAATTACAGTCATACACACCGCCTAGTGGCCAGTGTTAGTAATTACAGTCATATACACCGCCTAGTAGCCAGTGTTAGTAATTACCAGTCATACACGTGGTGTAGTGGTTAGCGCTGTCGCCTCACAGCAAGAAGGTCCTGGGTTCGAGCCCCGGGGCCGGCGAGGGCCTTTCTGTGTGGAGTTTGCATGTTCTCCCCGTGTCCGCGTGGGTTTCCTCCGGGTGCTCCGGTTTCCCCCACAGTCCAAAGACATGCAGGTTAGGTTAACTGGTGACTCTAAATTGACCGTAGGTGTGAATGTGAGTGTGAATGGTTGTCTGTGTCTATGTGTCAGCCCTGTGATGACCTGGCGACTTGTCCAGGGTGTACCCCGCCTTTCGCCCGTAGTCAGCTGGGATAGGCTCCAGCTTGCCTGCGACCCTGTAGAAGGATAAAGCGGCTAGAGATAATGAGATGAGATGAGATGAGACACACCGTCTAGTGGCCAGTGTTAGTAATTACCAGTCATACACACCGCCTAGTGGCCAGTGTTAGTAATTACCAGTCATGCCTAGTGGCCAGTGTTAGTAATTACCAGTCATACACACCGCCTAGTGGCCAGTGTTAGTAATTACCAGTCATACACACCGCCTCGTAGCCAGCGCTAGCCAGTAAAGAAATAAAACAAAAGAGACTGGCTATGATTTAAGAAAATTCTACAACCCAGAAACAGATGGGAGCTCCGCTTTAAGGCAGTGCCTAAATCTACTGCATCTCAAAAAATTAGAATATTGTGAAAAAGTTCAATATTTTCCATCAGTTATTTAAGAAAGTGAAAATGTTATATATTATAGACTTATTACACATAAACTAAAATGTTTCAAGTATTTTTCTATTTTAATTTTAATCAGTATGGCATACAGTACAAAAACATAAAAAAAAAACTCAAAATATTAGAATATTTCATTTTGAGTTTGAGTAAAACAGTATGAACACAGTGTATCTCTCTGTCTAGTTCAGTACACACAACCACAATCATGGGGAAGACTGCTGACTTGACTATTGTCCAGAAGATGATCACTGATGCCCTCCACAAGGAGGGTAAGCCACAAAAGGTCATTGCTGAAGAGGGTGGCTGGAAAAGGTGCACAAGCAACAGGGATGGCCGCAGTCTTGAGAGGATTGTCAAGAAAGTTGATTCGAGAGCTTCACAAGGAGTGGACTGAGGCTGGTGTCAGTGTATCAAGACCCATCACGAACAGATATCTTCAAGAAAGGGGATACAACTTTCGCATTCCTAATATCAAGCTACTCCTGAGCCAGAGACAATGTCAGAAGTGTCTTATCTGGGCTAAGGAGAGAAAGAAATGGACTGTTGCTCAGTGGTCCAAAGTCCTCTTTTCAGATGAAAGTACATTTTGCATTTAATTTGGAAATCATGGTTCTAGAGTCTGGAGGAAGAGTGGAGAGGCAGAGAATCCGAGGTGTTTGAAGCCCAGTGTGAAGTTTCCACAGTCTGTGATGATTTGGGGTGCCATGTCATCTGCTGGTGTTGGTCCACTATATTTTATCAAGTCCAAAGTCAACACAGCCATCTACCAGGAGATTTTAGAGCACTTCATGCTTCCATCTGCTGACGAGCTTTTTGGAGATGCTGATTTCCTTTTCCAGCAGGACTTAGCATCTACCCACAGTGCCAAAACTACTACCAAATGGTTTGCTGACCATGATATTACTGTGTTTGATTGGCCAGCCAACTTGCCTGACCTGAACCCCATAGAGAATCTATGGGGTATTGTCAAGAGGAAGATGAGAAACACCCGACCCAAAAATACAGATATGCTGAAGGCCACTATCAAAGCAACCTGGGCTTCAATAACACCTCAGCAGTGCCACAGACTGATCACCTCCATGCCACACCGCATTGATACAGTAATTCATGGTAAAGGAGCCCCAACCAAGTATTGAGTGTATAAATGAATATGCTTTTCAGAACTTGGACATTTCTGTATTGTAAATCGTTTTTTGATTGATCTTAGGGAATATTCTAATAATTTGAGATACTGGATTTCTGATTTTCATGAGCTATAAGCCATAATCATCAAAATTAAAACAAAAAAGGCTTTAAATATTTCACTTTACATGTAATGAATATAGAATATATGAAAGTTTACCTTTTTGAATTAAATTATGAAAAAAAGGAATTTTTTCATGGTATTCTAATTTTTTAAGATGCACTAGTATATTAATAATTTGATTCACTTTGGTGGTGCCTGTAATGCCTTATTCATGTTTTCTCTCACGGTAAATGCCAAAACTGAGCAGGATAAGTGATGACCAACCTGAAGAGTTGCACTTTTGTTTATTTTATTGTAAGTTTTACATTACTGTCTACTGAAGGGAAACTGAAGGGAACAAGCACCAATAAATTAAATCTCACAAGTCCTTACCCGGCGGCACGGTGGTGTAGGGTTAGCACTGTTGCCTCACAGCAAGAAGGTTCTGGGTTCAAGCCCCGTGGCTGGCGAGGGCCTTTCTGTGCGGAGTTTACGTGTTCTTCCCATGTCTGTGTGGGTTTCCTCCGGGTGCTCCTGTTTTCCCCCACAGTCCAAAGACATGCAGGTTAGGTTAATTGGTGACTCTAAATTGACTGTGAATGTGAATGGTGGTTTGTCTCTGTATGTCAGCCCTGTGATGACCTGGCGACTTGTCCAGGGTGTACCCTGCCTTTTGCCCATAGTCAGCTGGGATAGGCTCCAGCTTGCCTGCGATCCTGTAGAACAGGATAAGCTGCTACAGATGATGGATGGATGGAAGTCCTTACCCTGAGTCCGTGTTCTCTGAGCAACATACTGTTATATTTATATATGATGTTTTTCGGGGTTTTTATGAACAACACTGAATTATTACTATTCTCTCTTCATACTGGTGTTTCTTTCATCTCATCTCATCTCTAGCCACTTTATCCTGTTCTACAGGGTCGCAGGCAAGCTGGAGCCTATCCCAGCTGACTATGGGTGAAAGGCGGGGTACACCCTGGACAAGTCGCCAGGTCATCACAGGGCTGACACATAGACACAGACAACCATTCACACTCACATTCACACCTACGGTCAATTTAGAGTCACCAGTTAACCTAACCTGTATGTCTTTGGACTGTGGGGGAAACCAGAGCACCCGGAGGAAACCCATGCAGACATGGGGAGAACATGCAAGCTCCACACAGAAAGGCCCTCATCGGCCGCGGGGCTCAAACCCGGACCTTCTTGCTGTGAGGCGACAGCGCTAACCACTACACCACCGTGCCGCCCCAATGAGGAGATACAGAAAGAAAAAAAAAAGCAATACACTCATGTAGCAAGCCATGATGAAAAAATTGCGCTGTACACCAAAATATAAACAGAACAGTTATGGTATGTTAGAATCAGGGTTCTGGTATTGCACCTACCCATAGCTGATATGTACCTCCTTTCTGTTCAAGGTACTTTCAATGAGCAACTATCAGAAAAAGACAAAACCAACTCCTCGCTGCACACTTGTCTCCTTGTGCTGCAAGTGCACAAGGGTTTTGACGTAATTGTACATGTGTGTCTGTGTGTGTGTGTAAAGCCATTTTAGTCTTTTTATAAAGTCATTGTTAAATGAAGTAAAACAATTGCACTTCTTTTTTACGGGCCTAGTAGTCCCACCATCCTGTTCCTCCGAGTCACTTCACATTTTAACCTTTTATATTGTTCAATAAGCACACGTATATCGTTAAAATTGAAGTTGTTAGCAACTAGTAAAATGACTAATAATGAATGAAGGTTGTACAGCAGCGAATGGGCAGATTGATACCCAAGTATTGATATTTCCAACCCTAATGGTTCAGTTTTGAGAATCAATTTTTCATAATAAAAATCAATGATAGATACTGTCTTTAATTAGTGATTTTTAACTCCATTTAACTGCATATTATTCATTTATTTTTTAAAATTGTTGCTCAGGATAGGAACTACTTTTCCTTCCTCCTTCTCACACAGCTCCCCAGAGCTTACAGTAAGGCAGTAGTGAGGCTCACAGAGAAACAGCTACCGGTCGGTCAGTCAAATAATAAAGCACATGGGCGACTTCTCGTCGCGAGCATATTGTGATTTTTGGATGCAAGTTTCCCCTCTTGGGTTGCTGCGTGTGCGACCAGTGGGTGATTTGGGAAGGGGGATGCAAGTCGTTTGGAAATCACGTGACTACTTCACGGGCAAGGATTGGCTTAAGCCCAGCGCACACGGGCAATTTTCTGTCACTTGGTTGTGCAACTTTTTGACTCGAGCGAAAAATTGCTTCGTGTGTGGATATTTGCGATGGCGATTTTTTGTTGCTTGTGACAGATCGCAGGTATCAAACATGCTTGATGTTCTGCAACAAAAAATCGCCAGTCGCTTACTTGTTGCAGAGATATCGCCACATGTCCGTGTCTTTGTGATAACTGATGACAGAAAGGTTTCCCATCCGTTTTGCCATTTGATTTTTGCCGGACCACAATGGAAATAAGTGTTATACACTTTGTTGTGTTATCTGTGTATCTTAATGTACACTATATTTATGTATTTTGTGCATTATTTTACGAAATAAAATCAATCAATTCATCAACGAAGCGATTGTCTCCAAAGGCTAAGCCTATCCCCGCCCATGAAGTAGTCATGTGATTTCCATGTGACTTGCATCCCCCTTCCCAAATCGCCCACTGGTTGCAGATAATGCGCACACGCAGCTACCCGAACTTGCATCCAAAAATCACAATAGGCTTGCGACGAGAAGTCGCCCGTGTGCGCCAGGCTTTAGCCTTTGGAGGTGATCACTTTGTTAATGCAAAGACATGCCCATGCAGCGATATCTGTGCAACAAGTCAGTGACTGGCGATTTTTTGTCGCAGAATATCAAGCATGTTTGATACCTGTGATCTGTCACAAGCAACAAAAAATTGCTGTCGCAAATATCCGCACATGAAGCAATTTTTCACTTGCGTCAAAAAGTTGCACGACCAAGCGATGGAAAATCAGCCATGTGTGCCGGGCTTAGCAGAAAGGAAACAAAGCTTTGTTGAATATTCTTGAAATTATGTGAAGAATAACTCCTGAAAAGTATAATCATGTAAATAAAGATTTCTTGGATTATTCTTGAACATATTCTTCCATCCATCCATTATCTGTAGCCACTTATCCTGTTCTGCAGGGTTGTGGACAAGCTGGAGCCTATCGCAGCTGACTATGGGCAAGAGGCAGGGTACACCCTGGACAAGTTGCCAGGTTATCGCAGGGCTGACACAGAGACAAACAACCATTCACACCTACGGTCAATTTAGAGCCACCAATAGGCCATTTGCAGGAATTGGTCACGTGTCAATTTTCCCCATAGCAACAAGCCCGTGGTGGGCAAGCTAACTTGACATTCCTTGACAACCATAAGAGTTTGACTGGCGATGTGAAGCAATCCATTTCTATAACAGCTGTTTTTATCTTTTCTACTGTCTTTTTTTACCTGAATTTTCGTGTGCACTTGGAAAAAGTTTGTGGTTTTAATTTCTGTCGTAAGTTAACGTGAATCGGTGAAATGGTGGATTTCTCAGGTATAACTTATAATTTCTCCTTTTCTACCTTTATCATTTGCTTAATGTGTGAAGGTTCTTGAAAATAAATACAGATAAATAAATACAGATATATCCGCCATTTTGCATGTGAATTTCTTTCGGTGGATAGGCTCCAGCTTGCCCGTAACCCTGCACAGGAAAAACGGTTAGGGATAATGGATGGGTGGCACGGTGGTGTAGTGGTTAGCACTGTTGCCTCACAGCAAGAAGGTTCTGGGTTAGAGCCCAGCTTCCTGCAAGGGCCTTTCTGTGTGGAGTTTGCATGTTCTCCCCATGTCTGCATGGGTTTCCTCCGGGTGCTCCGGTTTCCCCCACAGTCCAAAGGCATGCAGGTTAGGCTAATTGGTGGCTCTAAATTGACCGTAGGCGTGAATGTGAGTGTGAATAGTTGTTTGTCTCTATATGTCAGCCCTGCGATGACCTGGCGATTTGTCCAGGGTGTACCCCACCTCTCGCCCATAGTCAGCTGGGATAGGCTCCAGCTTGCCTGCGACCCTGTAGAACAGGATAAGCGGCTACAGACAATGGATGGATGGATCCTCAGCAACCACTTTATTCTAGTCAGGGCTGCTGTGGATCCAGAGCCTATACTGAGAACACTGGGCAGAAATACACACTCATTCACACCTAGTGCAAATTCACCTACACAGGAGAACCTAGAGGAAACTCACACAGACCCAGGGAGAATATACAAACCTGTGCATAACAAGATCTTAAGCTTAGGCTCAAACCAGGGACCATGTGGGTAACTGATTTAAATCAAAGAGATACAGTACCATATACAGCTCTGGAAAAAAGTAAGAGACCACTTCAGTTTTTTCTTAAATCAGCATCTCTATGTATGGCGGCCATTTCATTCCAGTGTCTGCATTGGAATTCCAACACAAACACACCTCATTTTGCTAAATGAGGTACTGATTAGGTGATCACCTGAACCAAATCTTATTTAACAAGGAAAGGTATAAAAACAAACAAACCAATAACCCATTGCTGTGGTCATCACTATCCTCTTGCAGTAGGACAAGCTTGGAAGGAAAAAACAGTGCTAGTAGTATCGTACATTTAATTGGAATACAAAAATATCTATTCATCATACCAAAAGAGTTAAAAATAAAAGTTTTGAGTGATTAAAAAGAAGGGTTCAATTCTGGCTTGCAGAGCGTCAGGTTGCTTCCATTCTCAAAATTTCAAAGACAGTAGTTCATAAGAACAAGATAAAGCAGCAGACATTGGGGACACCAAAGTTACAGACTGGCAGAGGGCAAAAACGATTCTCCACTGACCGGGATGATAATCAACTCCTTCGACTGTCACTCAACCACCGTAGAATAACATCAAGTGACCTACAAAAAAGAATGTCAAATGGCAGCTGGGGTGAAGTGCATGGCAAGGACTGTTCGAAACAGGCTCCTCCGTGTGGGTTGAAGTCATGCAAAGCTAGAAAAAAGTCCATCAATGAGAAGCAAAGAAGAACCAGGCTGAAGTTTGCTAAAAACCATAAGGTTGGGACCATAGAGGACTGGAAGAAGGTCATCTTCTCTGATGAGTCCAATTTTCAGCTTTTCCCAGCACCTGATCGTCTAATGGTTAGACAGAGACCTGGAGAAGCCTACAAGCCACAGTGTCTCGCACCCATTATGAAATTTAGCAAAGGATTGATGATGATCTGGGGGTGCTTCAGCAAAGCAGGAATGGGGAAGATTTTTGTTTGTGAAGGACACATGAATGAAGCCATGTACAAAGTTATCCTGGAAGAAAACTTGCTTCCTTTTGCTCTGACAATGTTCCCTAACTCTGAGAATTGGGTTTTCCAGCAGGACAGTGCTCCATGCCACACAGCCAAGTCAATCAAGGTGTGGATGGAAGACCACAAGATCAAGATCCTGTCATGGCCAGCCCAATCTCCAGACCTGAACCCTATTAAAAACCTCTGGAATGTGATTAAGAGGAAGACAGATGGTCATAAGCCGTTAAACAAAGCTGAGCTGATTGAATTTTTGTGCCAGGAGTGGCATAAAGTCACCCAAGAGCAATGTGAAAGACTGGCAGAGAGCATGCAAAGATGCATGAAATCTGTGATTAAATGTCAGGGTTATTCCACCAAATTTTGATTTCTGAACTCATCCTATGTTCAAACATTAGTATTGTGTTGACTGTGGGTGGTAGAAAAGAACAACTGGACTTGCTTGAAGATTCTTGAAAATGTTTCACCTCTCATCCGAAAGGCTTCTTCAGTTCTGTCTGACTAATAAGGAGTATCAGATATTTATCCTCTCATGGATCAGAATCAGAATCAGAATTCTGATGACAAGCTCATCTAAGGTGTCATTGAGGCATCATGTTGGTGTGGGTCACTGGAGGCTGGGTGTGAACGGCGAGTCATTAGGGTGATCAATGGATTGCCCGTTAGGGTGATCAGTGGAAAGCTGACTCTCTCTGTCCTCCTGTGAGTCAACAAAAACAGCTGCGTCTTGGCGTGCACCCAGCCATCTGGGAAGTGTGCCCAAGATTGCATTGTAGATGGTTGATAAATGATGTCTTAGGTGGGGTTTACATTAGACCGTATCAGCGGATCATCAGATTAACGTTTTTAAAACGATTAGCGTGCACACAGCAACGCCAATACACGATTTGCATGCACACAGCAACGCTAATACACGGATACGCTCGGCTCCGCAGGCATCCTGCGCTCCAAATCACTCCGCCCTGAACAGCGAGTGCCCTCTGGAGGGTGCGCACTCCGGCCCTGCGCAGCTCACAGAGCGCGAGTGGAGCGCACGAGCAGTGATTTGGGACTGAGCCGCTGTGTGTGTGATCCCAGTGCATGTCGGGCATGCGCGTCACTTACCACTTGCAAGTGGAAGGATGGCAAGCCTAAAGACAATCATAACTATGCAATGGGCAGTATTTGCATCAGTATTTGCAGTATTTTCATACTTTTATACTCTTTAATGAAAGGTGATACAAGGCGGAAGTCCGCGCCGTTTTTCAGCAGTCGCGTCACATGACCAACGCCAGCGAATCAGGAAGGTGGATGTCACAGTGACGACGTCCAATGACGACGCCAGCTAGAGCTCAGCACAGCGTATCCGCGTATCCGCATATTCTCAATGTTTACACAGCACCGGACCAGACACGATCTGGATTGAATACGTGGACCCTGGCGGATTCCCGTTTCCCGGCGTTTCCAGGCGTTTTAATGTAAACGGACAGTGCATCCGCGAAGAAAACGAGACAGATACGGTCTAATATAAACTTGGCCTTAGACCCCCACCTCTGTTCATTGATGGCCGTTTCAGGTTGGCAAAAATGGCTTCTTTAACTCCTCGCTCATACCAACGATCCTCTCTGGCTAAAATGCGTACATTACAATCCTGAAATGAGTGTCCTTTGTTGTTAAGATGAATGCAGACAGCAGAGTCCTGGCCCGAGGAGCTGGCTCTCCTGTGTTGAGCCATGCGTCTGTAAAGCGGTTGTTTCGTTTCCCCAATATATGAGTCCGTGCATTCCTCACTGCACTGAATTGCATACACTATGTTGTCCTGTTTGTGTCTGGGTATTCTGTCCTTAGGGTGGACCAGTTTCTGCTTCAGGGTGTTACTGGGTCTGAAATGTACCGGAATGTTGCGTTTGTAGAAGATCCTCCTGAGTTTCTCAGATAGACCAGAAATGTAGGGAATGACAATGTTCTTGCATTTGTTCCTGTTGTCATCCTTGTCCGTTATGTTCCTTTTTCTGCTCTTTAGGAACGACCAGTTGGGATACCCGCAATTCTGAAGTGCTTTCTTGATATGATTCTGCTCCTTCTCTTTTCCCTCTTTCGTTGTAGGAATGTTCTGAGCCCTGTGTTGCAAGGTCCTAATGACCCCCAATTTATGTTCCAGTGGGTGGTGAGAGTCGAAAAGTAGGTACTGGTCTGTGTGTGTGGGTTTCCGGTAGACCTTGATACCACGGGCGATTGCTCTAAGACAACGAGGGAGGCTCAGCCTCCTCTAAAAACGACGAACATTGTGTAGAATGACTTGTGCTAGGCTTATGTTATAGCCGACCTTATAACATTGCTATTTCAGATCCAGAATCATAGAAATATATGTGCTCAACCCAACTACAGTGCGAAATCATTCCGTTATAACTTTCCCCAGTTCACCTAATGTGTGCGTGAGTTTTTCCCCCTCGTGACAACGCGATGCAGCCCAGCCTCAGTGGACTTCAATGGCATTTGGGAGCTATGCGCTTTTCAATATCAAAATGCAAGACGATTATTGGACAAATACTGTGAAAATGCCCGCCCACGGACTCCCAGCCTCACAGTGGGAGGGACATGGCAAAGCTTTCCGCGAGGAGACTGGTGATTGGTGAAAGCGGCCGGATATTTTCTTTGATTGACAGCTTGTTTCAACTATAGACAGGCAGCAGTGAATTTCAGTTCAGTCCCATGCGGATTCGCAAGTGCTGTGGTGTATTGTAAGAGATCAGCTTACATTTCGATTTCATTCATTACATACGGTTTCTACCAGCTTTTTTAGTTTGTATATATTTTCATTGTAAATAAAGTGTAAATATAGTGTTGTCAAGTTTGCTATCTTAGTTCCAGAAATTTCGTTTATTTGAGTGACTGAACTTGAACTTGAGGGGGCTAGTCAGCTAGCAAGAAAGCTACGCACGGATGCCAAGCATTGTTGATTTAATTTGGCGAAGCCATTTGCCAGTCTTCCTTTCGAGGAAAAAATTAAAATTAAAGAGCAGGGTAGACCAACGCCTCAAACTGACTTGGTGAAAAAGGTAGGGAATAATACTCATTCCTTTCAGCTCTCCTGGTACGAGAAAGTGAATTGGCTAACAGCAAGTGACCCACATCAACAACAGTAAATAGGCTACTTTAGTAATATGTCATGGATGGACCAAAAATATAGAATCTATTTAAAATGTTTATGCTGAGTATATTATATTGGAATATATATTTTTCTGGATATGAATTAAACACAGCTACAATTTGGAAAACATTTTTAAACAAAAACACAGCTGAGAACATTTCACACTACAGACCTGGATTAAAAGTGAAGGGTTATCAAAATTGTCAATAAAACATTTCTCAGTCAAAATAAGTAAAATATAGGGAAAGTGTCATTGAATTAAATGTGTGGCACCCAGCTCTATGTTTGGCTCCCCAAGGTCAGTGCTTGTGCCTATTCCAGAAGACTCTGCTGTTACTGCTGAGGTTCCTGACAAAGAGCTGCTTTCAATAATGATCAATTTTTAAACAACTTGCCACAATTTTAAAATATAAAATGTTAAAATATACCCCCCCAATACCACCATCATGTATACTGGACAGTAGGCTAATGGGCCAAAAGAACCTGTTATTTCACAGTTTGTGACCCTGCCAACAATCAGCCAGATCAGAGGCAAGAGTATGGGCAAAATTGATGTGTTTTTTCTTTTAAAATCTGGAAATATCGTAACCGACCAGCCTCCCCTGTTTGAAAGACTACCAGCCGCCACTGCTTGATACTAAGGCTTCTGTCTTGTCTAATGTGTACATCACAATCCAAGAAGGCTAGATTATTCCCACTGACATCCTCCCGGGTGAAGTTGATGTTGCTATCCACTGCATTAATGTGTTTAGAGAAAGCTTCCACCTCATGGATTTTGATTTTAACCCAGGTATCATCCATGTATCTAAACCACTGGCTGGGAGCAACTCCTGCAAAAGTGGTCAAAGCTACATGTTCCACTTCCTCCATGTATAGATTGGCCAGAATAGGGGCACCTGGAGGAAACCCACATGGACAGAACATGCAAACTCTGCACAGAAAGGCCCTCGCCGGCCACGGGGCTTGAACCCGGACCTTCTTGCTGTGAGGCGACAGTGCTAACCACCATGCCACCCCCAGTATTATTATGATCTATATTTTCTTATGGTGTATAAAAGCAGCAAAGCTCAGGAGGCAGCCTGTAGGCCAGAGTAGTCTGTGACTAAAATTTAATTTCCCCAGTATATAATTTTATTTAAATAGAAACAATATAACAGTATTTCAGCTTGCTTTCTGAGGATTTACGCTAATAACCACTGGGTAAATTGGCCAGGTGAGCAAAGCAACAAAAATAACATTGACCAAAACAAACATATTCCCTATTCCATTCCAGCACTGTCTCTATGACATGTGTGATACATTTCCCCCCCAGAAAGTTAAGAGAAAAAGCCTGTCAGAAATGAACAAAAATATGCTTTTGCCTTGCCAAAACAAAATTCTTCAAGTTATGCCAAGAAAGCACACTAAAATAATATTGAAACAAAATCACGTCTGTGGCTGTCCACATTTTTTTTTAAAAGGGACTTAGCTTATCAGGTTGGTATTGATTTATTTTAATAAAGTACAGTTTTAATCAAGCGGCACGGTGGTGTAGTGGTTAGCACTGTTGCCTCACAGCAAGAAAGTTCTTGGTTTGAACCCAGTGGCTGACGAGGGCCTTTCTGTGTGGAGTTTGCATGTTCTCCCCATGTCTGCGTGGGTTTCCTCCCACAGTCCAAAGACATGCAGGTCAGGTTAATTGGTGGCTCTAAATTGACTGTGTGTGAACAGTTGTTTGTGTCTCTGTGTGTGTGTGTGTGTGTCAGCCCTGCAATGAGCTGGGGACTTGTCCAGGGTGTACCCTGCCTCTCGCCCATGGTCAGCTGGGATAGGCTCCAGCTTGCCCCCCGTGACAGTTACAGATACAGCAACAGTTTTAATCAGGCTTAAATGTGGATGCATTGCACTCACTGCTCACACAAGTTATAAACTAATCCCATATTAGTGCTTGTTCAGGCTGTATTTACTATCCCCTTCCACAGGCTTTATTTACCTACAGCTTTTTTTTTTTTAATGCAAACAGTCTGATGCCACCTTGTGGCAGTAGATGAAATTATTCTCATTGCAAGAAGAAATTTATTACACAGCAGGGGCAAAAAATATGATGAGATTATTATTAAACATATGTAAGATGTAAGTCCTTTTTAAAAAAAATCTAGCCATCTAGATATGAGACTTCAGCTGGACAATATGGCAATATGCAGTAATATCAACATCGTGACACACTGTCCTGAGATATCGCAGGTATTGGATAACTTTAGTAAAATCTGATTGGAGGCAGCTAATTAGATGTTAACATTTAATGCTGAATCTTTAAAATTGTACAATTATTTTTTTATCGTGAAATCATATAGTTTTGATGACAAAGTATTGTTGTTGTTTTTTTTAAATGCAAAAACACCCCCTGTTGCTGGCAGTGTATAAGCAAATCTATCTATCATAATGTATATCATGAAGGAACTTTGTTCAGACATTATGATATGATATTATTGTGACATCGCCCGCTGTCGCTACCTTTTATTAATTTCAATCTTGAAATGATCTTCTTTTGGCAGATAATTTTGCTTGTTACCAACACAATGTGTAACAAGCACAATGTGACATGTGTATACAAATGTAAAATTATTTGCCAGCAATTATTAATAGATAATTGTTGAGAAATAAGCTGAATAATCATCTATTCATTTTTCCACTGCCACTGAAAATTTAGGATGCACTAGATATACTAAATAGATAATTTTCACTGTCTAAAAAGACATTTTAGAAATGTTTATGGTATGCATTAAAATAGTCTGAATAGAAATATATGACCCAAAATTAGAAAAAGTTGAGACGGTATGTTGAAATTGAAATTAAAACCGAAAAACAATGATTTGTAAATAATCTTTGACCCGCATTGCACTCAAAAATAAAAAAGAAAAATACAACAGCACATTATTTGATGTTTTACATCAAGAATAAAAATAAACACATATTTCAATTTTGATTCTTGCAACACTTAAAAAAAAAAAAAAAAACCTTGAGACCGTAAAGGATTGAACCCTTCATCATGTTGCCATTCTTTCTCACAATACTTAGAAGATGTTTAGGGACTGAAGACACCAAATGATGAAGCGTTTCAGGTGTTATTTTGTCCTATTCTTCCTGCAAACAGGTCTTAAGGTGTGCAACAGTACGGGGTCATCATTGTCATATTTTTTCATTTCAAAATTCACCATGGCGGCACGGTGGTGTAGTGGTTAGCGCTGTCACCTCACAGCAAGAAGGTCCGGGTTCAAGCCCCGTGGCCGGCGAGGGCCTTTCTGTGCGGAGTTTGCATGTTCTCCCCGTGTCAGCGTGGGTTTCCTCCAGGTGCTCCGGTTTCCCCCACAGTCCAAAGACATGCAGGTTAGGTTAACTGGTGACTCTAAATTGACCGTAGGTGTGAATGTGAATGGTTGTGTCTCTATGCGTCAGCCCTGTGATGACCTGGCGACTTGTCCAGGGTGTACCCCGCCTTTCGCCTGTAATCAGCTGGGATAGGCTCCAGCTTGCCTCTGACCCTGCAGAACAGGATAAAGCGGCTAGAGATGAGATGAGATGAGAAAAATTCACCACATATTCTCTATTGAGGATAAAGGAGACAGGTACCCTCTCCTTCCACAGCCATGCCTTTGTAATGTGTGCAGAATGTGGTTTTGCATTGTCTTGGTGAAATCTCCCTGGAAAAGATGTCATCTTGAAGGCAGCATATGTTGCTCCAAAATCTCAATGTACTTTTCTGCATTAATGCTGCCATCAGAGAAGTATAATTTATCTTTGCCAAGGACATTGGCATAATCCTGGCTTTTGGGCTTGTTGCTAGTAACAGTCTGGATGGTACATTTTGTCTTTGGTCTGGAGCACACAGTGTCCATTTCTTCCAAAAAAAGACCTGGAATACTGATTCATCTGACCACAGTACCCATTTCCACTGTGTGATGGTCCATCCCAGATGTCTCTGAGCCCAGAGAAGTTGATGGTGCTTCTGGACACAGTTAACATCAGGCTTCTGTTTTGCACAGTAAAGATTTAACTGACATTTGTGGATGTAACTCAGCATTGTGGTGCTTGATTAAAGATTTGCCAAAGTAATCCCGAGCCCATGTGGTTATATCCGCTATAGATGAATGACAGTTTCTTGAAGGCAAGAAAGTCCATGAATTAACTTTTGAGAAGGTACACTTGTTAATTGAAAAGCATTCCATGTTAATAAAACCTAAAAAAAAAAACTAAAATAATTACCTCATGAAGCTGGTTAAGATAATGGCAATAGTGTGCAAAGCTGTCATCAAGGTACATGGTGGCTATTTTGAAGAATCTGAAATGCAAAACTTTTTTTTTGAAAAATTTTTTTTTGTCTGCCACATAATTCTGTATATTATATGGACATGAGTGTTTTACTGGGAAATATGCCACTCGTATTTTTCATACGAGCTACACCCGGGACGTGGAGATCTAAAACCGTGACATAAATCTCTAGATGTCACTCGTGAGCAAATCAATGAATTGTTTTGATAAATTTGGGTACTTTTTGTTTGTGAATGCGTCTATATAATAAAAAAATCATACATTGGTGGTTTGAAGATATGAAGTTTATCTTCTATTGTTGAAAAACTTGTATTTTTCATACAAAATGCATCACGGATCTGAGTGACATATTTAAATAATATTGGTTGGCGTTGAGTGGTATATGAGAGATATTCCATTCAGCTACCATGATATTGAACGAGTCAAAGACGAGGTCACTATCATGCTAGCTGAATGGAATATATCTGATATACCATGAAAAAAGCCAGACAATATTATTATTATTATTATTATTATTATTATTATTATTATTATTATTATTATTATAATACATTGGATGGAACAATTATAGATTTTACAAAAAGTTAAGAACAGGGGGTAACTTACCAATATTGAATGCTGATTCTGATCAAATGTAATTCAATGTTCTGTCAAGTCAATGTACATGCACAAAGTTCTAACAATAAAAATGGTACAAGTCCAAAAAGCCTGATCAGCAACCCAACTTATATCCAAGCTATATCCAGGTTGACAGCTCAAGTTCAAAGTGACTTTTGGTCATAGTTAATTGTTACATTGCAGTTGTTCAAAACAAAAGGGCTTTGCTGAGTGAAGTCCACAAGTGAAGTCCTCTTGTAAAAGTCTCTGTCACTTTTCCTCACCTCCAAGTAGACCTTTGACAATATTTCCGCTATTGCTCTCTTTTCCAGTTTTTCGACGTCAGTTGGTATGTTTTTCTCTTGTAAATATGCGTGAAGAATATCCAGTGAAGTTTTGGTAGCCTTTCGGGTGTTAAGCGCGTCTTTCTCTTTCAAAATTCTCTCTAAATCTTCTGCTTTTAATGAAGCAAACCTCACTGCCATGTTTGTGTACAAACTGTCACATCACTCACTAGCGCAGAAGTTGTACATCTCCGATGTGTCTCTTTTCCAGTTTTTCGATGTCCATTGGTATGTTTTTCTCTTGTAAATATGTGTGAAGAATATATAATGAAGTTTTGGTAGCCTTTCGGGTGTTCAGTGCATCTTTAGTTTCAGTTTTCAGTTTATTTATTTAGTGCTTAAACCTAGCACTGTATCTTCTCTCTTTCCCGGCTGACAAAGAAATGATTGTGTGCATGCGCAGTAGAAATGTTTTGTCATTGGATCTTCGCATGAGCTCCGATCTGTGACGACGTGTTGTCTTGACAACGCGCAATATTATAACAATATTGCATGCTCATTCTCCATTGAGGAGAGTGGCGTAATACATGGAGGATAAGCGATATGATAACAATATTGCATGCCATCAATAAACCTGCTAGAAGGGAATAGAATACATGTTTTATTCCATCAAAAAAGTGGCCTATATGCATTTCACTCAGATGACGTCACTCCCACTGTTTTCACACTGACTGAATGCATGTTGTTAAAATGGCAAACGGGTTCAAAATTAAAATTCTTTTGATTAACTTGCATATTTTTTTTTGTGTGTGGATGCATCCATATAATATAAAGAACATTACACAGTGTATGTTATTTCATAGTTTCGATGTCTTCAGTATTGTTCTACAATGTAGAAAATAGTAAAAATAGAAAAACCTAAGAATGAGTAGGTGTGTCCAAACTTTTGACTGGTACTATACTTGAATTTCAGAGTTTTGATATGTCCTGCTTTTGCTTTAATGAGAGTGTGCACTTGAGCTGACCTTTTGTAAAAAGTAACTAACTAACTTGGTCAATACCAGATATTTGCTTTCATTTAAATAGGAGCCTAGAAACAGTGCAGAATCTTAAAAATTAAATATTCAATATATCAAACATGTGCTTTCTTCATTTTATCTCATCTCATTATCTCTAGCCGCTTTATCCTGTTCTACAGGGTCGCAGGCAAGCTGGAGCCTATCCCAGCTGACTATGGGTGAAAGGCGGGGTACACCCTGGACAAGTCGCCAAGTCATCACAGGGCTGACACATAGACACAGACAACCATTCACACTCACGGTCAATTTAGAGTCACCAGTTAACCTAACCTGCATGTCTTTGGACTGTGGGGAAAACCAGAGCACCCAGAGGAAACCCACACGGACACAACATGCAAACTCCACACAGAAAGGCCTTCGCCGGCCACGGGGCTCGAACCCGGACCTTCTTGCTGTGAGGCGACAGCACTAACCACTACACCACCGTGCCACCCACCAGTTTTAAATTAAAAAAACAAAACATTGTCAATGTGGTCTCAGAAGCTGACTTATGGACCCAACTGTATATGACAACAAAGAAAACAACAAATTTCCCAAATTGGGGTTTTATCATATAGCATATATACACAGTGGCTTGCATAAGTGTCCCCCCCAACCCCTGAATTGGGACTATACTATGTATGTCACGAGTCTACACAAAATTGCCTTTTATATTGTGTGTGACTGTATAAGTATTCACCCCATCACTATTCCTATCATTCCTGTGAAACTCTTAATTTAGTTCCCTGAGAAAGAGACATGGAGCGTGACATTTGAAATGAAGTTCATTGCTCTAGTTTTCCCCCTAGTGGATTAACAAAGCTTAAAAAAAAATCTTTCCATTCAATTATGATTCAAAAGGCAAAATATTTTTTTGGCTGGATTAGAACCTTTGCCAGACTAATCCCAGCTCACAGGCTGCATGTTTAACACCTCTCATTTAGAATTTAGGAGAAGCAGTGAGGAGCTCAGCCTATTTGCTAGGCCTCCTGGATGAAGCTCCTTCATGATCTTAGTTGTGAAGATGTTGAGATTGTGCAAAGCTTAATCATGTGTACTGTTAAGAATATAAGATATGGAATAATTTTGATTAATTTACCATCTAATGTGTAGTTTATTGTTTAATTAATGTCTTAATTATTATCCTAAAATAGTGGAAAATAGTAAAACTTTAAGGGAACCATTCTATGAGCCAGTTTGTCCAGACACTTGATTTGTAGTGTATAAAAATAATAATAGTCTCATAATGAAAAATGTAAACAAATGTGCCTATATATGACATATTTGAAATATGATTTTTTTTTCCGTAGGTAGGGTCAGTGCTTTAATTCCAAAGCATAAAACCAGCCATTTTCCAGTTACACTCCTTCATTCGCATTTTGAAACAAACAAACAAACAAACAAACAAACAAACAAACAAACAAACAAACAAACAAACAAACAAAAAACACTACATATTATTCTCATATTCATTGTATTTTGGAAATAATACATAATAAAAATGTAATGTCTGAGGTATTGTTGTCCTCCTTGTCCTTAGTTTTCACAATTGAAAAATTCAGTCAGCACAGCGAGATCTTATAGATGAGTTGAAGCCATGGCTTAAAAGTTATAGAAGCTCTCCATCCATGGCTGAAGTGCCCTTGAGCAAGGCACCTACTGTAACCCCCAACTAGTTGCCCACTGCTGTAGAAGGGTTAGAAATAGAAAGAATTTCATTGTGTTCCCATGTACATGTGACAATTAAAGGCTTAAAATTCTAAAAATTCCTCAGGGTTGCATAAATTGTGTTGTGCCTTGATGTGTGTTGATACAGAAGATCAGTGTGATGACGTCCTGATTTTTAAAATCTGAAATAGTTAATGTTGTGCTATATCAGGATAGATAACCACTGCAGTTTTTTTTAAATTAGATGTGCTGCTCCTCTTAAATTATAATACAAGATGTTCTAGAAGTGATATAGCACACTTTTCATTTGCATGCTGCTCATGCAATGCAGGAATGCAGCAAAACATGCTTACAGGCATGGACAAATTTGTTTGTACCCTTACAGCCCGTTGAAACAATGCTTTATTCCTCCTGAAAAGTAATGAAATTAAAAGCAATTTTCTCATGTATACTTGCACACCTTTGGTATTTCATAGAGTAAAGGATAAAAAGTGTGAAAAGAAATGATTTATTGTTTATTTTACAAAGATACTCTAAAATAGCCTGGACAGATTTGCTGGTACCCCTAGAAAAGATTATAAATAATTGGATTATAGTGATATTTCAAACTAATTGTTCAACCTTAATTTGTATCAAAGGTGTCTTCAATCTTGTAATCAGTCATTCAGTCTATTTAAATGGAGAAAAGTCATCACTCTGCCATTTGATACTGTCGTGTGCACCACACTGAACATGGACCAGGGAAAGCAAAGGAGAAAGTTGTTTGAGGAGATCAGAAATAAAATTATAGACAAGCATGTTAAAGGCAAATGTTATAAGACCATCTCCAAGCAGCTTGATGTTCCTGTGACTACAGTTGCAAATATTATTAAGAAGTTTAAGTTCCATGGAACTATAGCCAACCTTCCTGGACATGACTGCGAGAGGAAAATCAACCACAGATTGAACAGAAGTATAGTGCCAATGGTAGACAAAGAGCCAAGGACAACTTCCAAAGAGATAAAAAGTTGAACTCCAAGGTGAAGGTACATCAGTGTCTGATTGCACCATCCATCACTTTTTGAGTGACAGTGGGCTCAATGGAAGAAGACCCAGGAGGACTCCATTACTGAAAGAAAAACTTTTAAAAAGCCAGAATGAAATTTACTAAAATGCATATTGACAAGCCACAATGCTTCTGGGAGCATGTCCTTTGGACAGATGAAACAAAACCCAAGCTTACTGGCAAGTCACATCAGCTCTATGGCCACAGAAGAAGAAAAAAATGAAGCTTTCAAAGAAAAGAACACTGTCCCTACTGTGAAACACTTGGTTATGATTTGAGGCTGTTTTGCTGCATCTGGCACGGGGTGCCTTGAATCTGTGCAGGGGACAATGAAATATCAAGGTATTCTGGAGCAAAACGTACTACTCGGTGTCAGAAAGCTCTGTCTCATTCACAGGTCATGGGTCCTCCAACAGGATAAACACCCAAAACACACAGCTAAAAGCACCCAAGAATGGTGAAGAACAAAACATTGGACTATTCTGAAGTGGCCTTCTGTGAACCCTGATCTGAGTCCGGTCGAACATCTCTGGAAAGAGCTGAAACATGCAGGATGCCATTCATTTTTGTCAGTTTCAAGTTATTTCAGAGATACTTGTGGGCTCTTTTTTTTTTTTGTCATGGAAGGGTACTACAAATTTGTCCACATCTGTAGAGGAAACTGCACTCTTCTACTCGTCATTCCTTCCCACCCAGAGAGCAAGGGCAACTGTGCACCCCCGAATAGCTGGTGGCATTGCCAGGAGAAGTGCCCAACATGGTGAACACTCTTCTGTTGCACATCTCTCAGGATAAGAAATCCAGATTTTATGAATACACAAATTGGAACCACCCCAAACCCTGGACACATGCCTGCCCTTCATGTTCCTTAATAAACCTGTGTTGCATTTTCCTGTGAGATTCTCAGCACCGCTCTGTTAGAATTTTGCAAAACTGCTGGAGTGCCAGGTTTTGCGTGTTTGTTTTATAAAGTTTAGGGTGACTTTGGAATGCAAGAAGGGAATATTTTGAATTGAGAAATTTGTTCTGCTGATGCCTTACAATGTCATTCTTAAAAAACAACTTGAAATTCTGACTAGTCATTAAATATTGGTCATTGTGGTTTGGCTTTGCAGAAATATTTGTCTTAGCTCAGTTGCAATGTCATAAACATATTAGACATTAGGATGCAAGAGCAAAGGAAACCAGGAGCTGTTGCAGTAATATGTACTGACTTATCAACAACAGAGCTTATTTATGTGAGCAGACTATGCCAGTCTTCTGATGTCATAGTGTGTGTGTGCGTGTGTGTGTGCGTGTGTGTGTTTTGTGTGGGCACGGAGGGACAATATGGTCTTTATGAGCAGAGCTGCGCTCCAAGGCAGAAACATTGTTCGGCAGTAAAACATTCTGAAACCAAAACCACATGTTCCAAAGTGCAGGACACACTTTACATTGCAGAGCTGTTACTCAAATGGGACTGGAGGCTCCTGAGCCATGCCACACCAGTGTTGGACATTGCACTTTTTCATTTCTACCTGGAGGCTTAAATGAAGAACAGATTCTGTTTCAGGCATGCTGCAGGAAAGGAAAGGGGGAGCAGCAGCTTGGGAAGGAGGGTGGTAGGGAGAATGAGAGATTTTAAGGAAAATTGAGCATGCTGCTTAATGCTGACTGTTTTGACAGTCTTACAGCTGATGTTTTGCATAGTGTGTAGTGATTTATTTTCGTTTTTTTTGACATCTGCTCTGTGTACTGACAACTATATCCTTTAATGCACCAACCAGTACAATACCACGTACCATATATAGCCATAGAATACTACACCAAGTACGTACTGTAACCAGTTTTTTTGTGTCTACTTTTAAGCCGTTTGTGAGCATCTTTGTTCTTTATCTTTTCAGGTAAAGGTTTACGAGAATGACCAAATAAATAAATGCCTATAGATGCACTGTATAGTGGTCTGCAAATGATTCGCAGCACAGTATTCAGACCAGACCAATGCTTGCTCGATCTGTTTCACTGCTTTTGTTTAAAAATGCTTTTAATGCAGGCGCAAATACCGCACTCATAATTGTGCACAGCGTGGAGCTGCGAGGCCTCTTGAAAGTGGCAAGATTTCAAGGCTCAATTAAAATGTGCCATAGCCAACGATGGGGGCCCCCTCGTGAACAAAGAAAGCTCAAGTGCATCTGCTGTCCATGCACAGGGCCGCCGATACACAGGCAACAGTTGCCTTTAGCTAGAGTTGAACCCTTGACCTGTGAGCTGCCCAGCTAGGCTTGGGTGTGACTTTGTATAAGGTGTGTTTGTGTGAATAATTAACAATCAGTGCATCCAAATAAATAGGCTTTCATTTCCATAATTACAGCCTCGACCAACTGCTGTTGAACATGTGTTTGCCTCTGTATGCACAAATAATTTTGAATATGCTCCAAGGTTTAGAGATGGCATGCGTTTCATTGTGTTACAGGTACCCATGCTTGATTTTGTTTTTAACGTGGTTTTTTTTCTGTCATAAACCTTTCTCTTCATCAGTCACCCATTGTAGGCAATATGAGATATCTAACCAATTATTATTTTTTTTAAGTCAGTGAATACAGGAATATTTTTCTTCATTTTAATTGGCGCAGCAGTCAATCAAATGCTAATAGTTCTTACAGTTGATTTATTTCTGTCTAGTTTCCCTCTGGTTGTATTAATGTAAACCATAAACTCTCATCAAAATGATCATTCTTATCGAAACAATGATAATAAAGGGAAATATTTGCAGTATATAAGAGTGGGTTTTAAAATGTCATGATAAAAAATGTCATGATAAACGTTCAAGTTTTCACGATAAAAGCTTTGAAGTCCCAGCAATACCTCTATCTTTGTGATAATGCAGTGACTAAAAGTTCATGCAGGACATGTAGTGCCGTTTACTGCATCCATTGATTGTAGATTGATGTTGTTATATCCAGTGACAAAAGAACTACAGATTCAGAATTATTGGCACCCTTGGTAAAAATGAATAACAAGATTAGTAAAATGTTTGTGGTTCATTAGTTTAATCTCACGCTGAAAATGTGAGAGAACTCTAACCTTTAATTGAAGTCAATTATTCTAAGAGATTAAAAAAAATATTTTTAACAAAATCATGTTACAATTATTGGTATACCCCTAGAAATTCTTATGAACAAAATGGAACCGAAGCATTTATATTATACGTTTTGAACTGAGCGTTAGAAATTCTTTAGTGGCTATTCATGACTCCCTGTTTCACTAGGGTATAAATATGAGGGGACACAGGACAGTCATTCAACAATATGGGGATGATTATAGAATACACAAATGAAATGAGACAAAAGTGCATTGGCCATCATAAATCAGACAAGAGCTTTAAAATTCCCATATCTACTATAAGCAAAAGGACTGCAGTTGCAATGACCTTACCTAGAAGAGGAACCAAGTGTATTTTATGCCCAAAGACAGTGAGAAGGAAATGAGAGGCAAAATGTCTAGAAGGATCACAGTTATATACATTTGCAGATGATGGTAACATGGGAACAAGTTCCCGACTCTACAATTAAATACCACCTTTACCGCCAACAGACTGTTTGGAAGACCCAGAAGAAATTCTTTCATTTAACCAGAAACACAAGTGCCCAGAGTTTTCTAGATGCTCCTGGAACTTTGCGTAGAACAATAGTTCTAGGTTTTATGGTTAGATGAGACAAAAACAGAGCATTTGGCAGCAAACACTCAAGGTGGGTTTGGTATAAAATGTTAGATGGTAAAGAAGCTTATCCTCAAAAGCCTAGGGAAACATATGAGGATTCATTGTATCACGGTCTTCATGAAATACCAGGAGATTTTAAATGTTAAATCAGGCTGCCAAAATGCTACAAGTGGCTTGTGGTTGGACCTTGCAGTGGGATAATGATCCAAAACATACATCCCTTCAAATCCACACAACTGGTTCAGTAACCACAGAATCAAACCTTTGACATAGGCTCCCCAGTCCTTTGAGCTAAATGTCACTGAAAAGCTGTGAGGTAAGCTGAAGAGGACAGACCACAAGAGAGGACCCTGGAGAGATTCTGTATTGAGGAGTGCTCTCAGATTCATGTCAAGTCAGCATTATTTCTATACTACATTTAAAAGATAGCAAGTGTCAACCAAAGTGCTGCACAGTAAAATCGAATCCGTATAAGATTTAAGACAGAGTAAAATAAAATAAAAACAACACAATTAGGAAATCATCCATCCATTATCAATACCGCTCAGCCTTCAGGGTTGCGGGGGAAGTTGGAGCCAATCCCAGATGACTTTGGGCAAGAGGTGGGTTACACCCTGGACAGGTTGCCACAATTAAGAAATCAAATAGACTAAACAAAACAAGAGAGAGACAGCAAAAACTATCAATAACAAGACCAAAACAAACAGATGATGGAGACCTTACAATGACTCAGACGCCTTGGAGAATAAACATGTTTTCAAATTGGATTTAAAAATGTCTGTTGTGGGGGATGACTTTATAAACACTGGTAAAATAGTTCACAATCTTGGAGCAGCAACAGACCAGGCCTGGTCACCTTTGGATTTCTTCTGTGCATGTGGAATGGTTAAAAACTGCTGATTAGAAGACCTTAAGGTTCCGGCGGTAGAGAGGGGGGCAAAGAAGATTGGCGATGTCGCTTGGTGCAGTACCATATGGAGTCAAGTTTATTTGTATAGTGCTTTTAACAATAAACATTGTCACAAAGCAGCTTTACAGAATTTGAACAACTTAAAACATGAGCTAATTTTATCCCTAATCTATCCCCAATGAGAAACCTGTGGCGATGGTGGCAAGGAAAAGCTCCCTCAGACGACATGAGGAAGAAACCTCGAGAGGAACCAGACTCAAAAGGGAACCCATCCTCATTTGGGCAACAACAGACAGCATGACTATAACATTAACAGTTTTAACATGAAGTCAGTTTCGTTGATGTTATAACTCTTCATTGATGGAAACTTGAGTGCAAAACTGTTCATGACAACTGCAGTCCTAAAGTTAGCAAGTCAACTGTAGTCCTCAGCCATAAAAGCATTACTGTAAGAGTCCAGAGTGTCCTCCAAGTGTGACTTTCAACTGTCCTTGTGGAGCTTTAAACACAAACAATAAAACCTTAAAAACATTTTTAAAAACAAAACAAAACAAGGGGACTTGCAATGCTCTGAATTTTTCAATCTCATCAAGCATTACTGAAGAATCAATTCTGTTGGGAATGTTGGCAATTAAGATTAGACTTCTCTCATATTTTAAGTGTGAAATTAAGATAATCTCAAGATAATGGTTTATTCATAACCAATTTACTCATGCTTACCAAAGATGCCAATATAATTACTAAAGATGACTGTATTATACTGTTGTCAGTCAACATTTCTGCATACTTTTTGATCAAATGTGATGCAGAATCAAATATCCGGTATACTCTAGGGCTTTTCACCCGATTATGAATAAAACCATGTACTTTCTCTCTTTAAATAAAAGAAATAGAACACCTCCTGCCCCTTGAAACAGGGAGTATGTCTTTAGAAACGTATCCAAAGGTGATCAAATCACAAATTACTATACCAATTACATCGTCATGCTTGAGAAGGTGGCTGCTATTCCAAAACATTATTTCTTCACCCAAATGAGCTGAATACTCACCTTAGAGTTGAATCCATTAAGCTTTCTACAGGTGCATATACACATGACCAAGTGCATGAAAAAGTGCAAAAGCCTTAGATTTTTTTTAAGACACTGCCACTGATTGTGGTGTAAGTAAATGATAGGACCTGTGGGAAATCCCCACCTTTTTAGCACACTTTTTTCCAACCCTTTTGGAACAGTAGGTTGATCAAGAGTATCAGATATGCGTTGATATGATTGTATTGCGGATCAAAGAGCCAGACCTGTGCTCCATCTTGACATTTTAACGTGTAAATTCTAAATCATTTTAAGGACATTTTCACTTTTGAAAACCCAGTGAAAGGAAGTGAAAAAGCAGGAAACATTTTGCCCTTGTTTATTTGATTGTTTGAACATGTTTATTTCATAATCGATCGCCATGACTGATCTATTCAAAGTCTTTTAGTTGAGACCTAGATGTAGCTATAACAGCTGTCTGGGAGGTGAAAAGTTCCTTCATCAAAAAACACAAAACAAAACAGCTTTATTTGATTACAAGGGGATGTATGCCTCTCATTGAGGAGAAATACTCCAAAGCCCGAGTCCAATCTGAGTCCAGGCATTCAGGCTTGACCGTAAGAATCTCTCTGAAAATAAAGTATATTTTCTCCAGTATTTTGGCTTTGAAAAACCTCCAAAAGCCCCTTAAGCACACTCCAATTTTTTCATCAGGTACTGCTTGCCAGTGACTTACCACTAATATCTCCGTCCAAAATAAACAGCAGGAGATCCTATTGTCCTCTTTCTCGTGCCGAAGCCCACCCTCCCATTTGCCTTGTCTTCCCTTCTATATTCCACAATTGCCAATCCCAATCTAATTTATGGAATATTTTTAAGGTAACCGTATACGTTGAGGTGGCAGCGATAACATCTCCAGGTCCCTGTGACAGGCAGGAACTGTGCAGTGTGCAGTTAATAACATAAACTCCTGGAAAAGGCCAGGCCAAGTGAGCAGAGATGCAGGGAGAAGAGCGAGGAAGTCAGAGGAATCTAATTGGGAACATGTGAGGTTCCCTCAATGGAGGATTAGCCAAGAAACGGAACTCGGCCTGAGCCCTGAGATCGCTTTCAATTAGATGCGCCCAGGGCGAATGAGTGAGAGAAACCCAGAGAAAAATTTGGAACACTGCATGAAGGGCACAGTAGAACACAGAACACTCCTGCCTAGGGCTAGCATGGGGTCATGTCTATGTGGTGCTAATAGAAGGCAATGGGCTGAGTTTTGAACTGACCAGCGTAACATAAAGTATCAAATATCCTTGGGAAGATGGGATGAGGAGGGGTAAAGAAGTAGGCATCAATGGAGCACTATTACTTGTTGATGCTAAGCTGTAATAAAAATGGAACATGTACAAGTCCTGCCTTTTCTAAATTTCCAATCTCATCTGTTGAAGCAGCCTTTTAAAAATAAGAATGGGTACAGCATGAATCTGGCACTCCAGATCACTCCTATGGCATTTTTAGCATACTCCAGCCAAGCTGTCACAAAACATTTCTTAGAACAAAATGAATGTAATTTTATATTACATTAGGACAGAGTCTGAAACAAATGCATTTAGTCACATGGAGGCGATACAACTTGTAGCCTGTCACAGCAACAAATGTTGCTCTATGTCGGTGCCCAGTTGTTGATTCCATGAGATGAAACAACTTGAATTAGAAGCAGTGTCGTACAGTAATCTCTGAGCTTTCTGTCTTTATGTGATTGTGTTCAGCAGCAGATGGAAGAGCGCTAGCCCTTTTCACACTCTGCTAATGGCTGTCCCTTTTGACACGCACTCTGGCATCCACCCAACAGACTCCTGCAGCTCTGCTAAGTAAGTCTCCCTTTAGGCAGCAGTCAAAACTTCAGCAAATAAAAACTAAGCATCCATTGGGATGTTTCACTGGTAATTAAAAGTTGAAAGCTTTGTTTTAAAAGCTTAGCAGTTGACAGACATGCATTTCAGTGTGTAGCTCCAGTAGAGTGCTGGAATAAGTATAATATAAGTGGATAAATATCATCACTGGAAAACTTCAACATACCAACGAAGTTTCCAGTCACGCCAAGTCTCCCCCCTCTCTGGATACTATTCACTGATGCATGGCCATTTAAAAACATAGGACAAATTAAATCATCTCTCACCTAGCAGCGACAGATTGGTGCTTACAGCATGTGACAGCTATGATTGATGCAGTTTGAACCCTCCTATGGTTGCTGTATACAAAGCCCCACAAAGGCTCATTTCACTCGGCCCTCGCCATCTCTCAGGCGCCTCTTGCCTTCTTTGCTCCAGCTTGCAAAGTAAGACCGTGATTGTTGAGTTTACGTAGCTTATTTTTACAAAGTTTTTTTTTTTAAATCATACCTCTTCATAAAAATACATGTGACCAATCCTTGTTATTTTTTCTGCCTAATTGAGTTTAAACCATGTGCTTTATATAGACATGCACCTTAAACCACTGAGTACAGTGATCAGGTTTATAAATTGGCTAACCGAAGTGTGAAGGTAGACATACACATACAAAGATATATAACATGTGACTGTTGACAATACTTTATCCATGTTAATTCATCAAAGCAAAAAAAGTTACAGAAAAGAAAATAAATATTCCCCTGATTAGGGTTTAGCAGGGCACTGTAATACATTAAAAAACACTGCAGTGCAGGGTTAAAGGTCATTTTCTTTGCCTGGCTGAATGAGGTAATTATGTCTTTGTGTTTATTATATGCTGACTGCTCTGCTTCTGTCTCTGTTTCTCTCATTCTCTCCCTTCCTCCCTCCCTTCTTCCTCCTCTCCGCTCCTCTCTTCTCCCTCCCTCACATTAGGCCTCTCCCTGTGGGTAGAGGTGCCTGAGATGCTGGCTGGGCCATACATCTCTGTCAAAATCTCTATGAATAAATTAACCTTTTAAAGATTAGTGCACCCTAATACCTCAGGGTTTTTACACAGAACAAACACTGAAAAATGTTTTTTTTTCTTTCCTCCAAAGCCTCACTAAGTTGGTGTTAGCCATGCGTTGAATCCTTTAAAGGTATAGGCACCCTGTTGGATGCATATTCTTGTGTTTATATACTAGTTTAATGTTATACCCTTGAATACAATTTACTAGGTAATGAAGATGTAATTTAGATGATTTATTGTCGAATTGATGACACATAGAAGGCAGCAGCAGTAATCACTGGCTAACCTTTTTGCGCATATAATGAGGTTCAGCATGAGGCTTCCAATCAGTTTATAAACCACAAATTATTTCTCTGATTAAAGTAACTTTGATGGAAATTTATTAACCACAGGTAGCTTTTTTCCATGAAAAAGTCAGATTTTTTTTTGTTCCACCTGCTTTACATTTCTATAAATAATGCTTGTATTTTTCTTGTATCTGCAAGCAGTTTTTGTCTTTGCAGATTAATGATTTTTTTTTTTTTGTCCCACAAAAAGGAACAAGATTTTATAGCCAATTTAAACGTTTGGGTTATACCAAGATTTGATGTGCTTCCTACAATATATTTCAACACAGCACTTGGAAATTATTTAGGTTTAAGAATGAAGGTAATTCTTGTGGTTCCAGAACTGCTTGCAAGGCAGAATGGAAGAGAGTTCATCATTGGCTGGGTTTGCTTAGGCTACAACCCACACCTGGATGTTTGCAGACTATACTTGATTGAGATGACTGTATTAAGAGTGTAAATAGTCAGACATATTTAATTGATGAAAGAAACATACCTTGAAGGAATTTCAAAGAGATGAGATTTTATACTTTTTTTTTTTTGATGATTGGGACTGTCCACTTAGGTTTTAAACAAATCAGGATAATCATGTGGGGCAGGTTTTAGGTTAAAATTCCTCCCTGAAAAATAAACTCGTCATGTAGACGGAGGGAATATGACATGTATTGGCTATGTCATTGGTTTTGGGTTACACTCACAGGACGGACGGGAGGTGTCTCCTACACTTCCTGACTTCTTGCTCGTGCCAACTTGTGTACAGGAGGTTTTCTCCCTCCCTAAATTTTGTGTTTCAGGGCGAAAAAAAAAATGAGGTGGTTTGTACACTCATCTGTGCCCATATTCCTGCATCTCTCCCCTCTTCCCTCCTCATCGCTCAATCTTCGTTTAAACCCTGACATTTTAGGTAAGCATTCTCGGGGTTAATTTATGTCTGCAGAGAGAAGCTTGCCAAGATGAGAGCTCAGGAGAAAAGGCCACTGCTTGAGTCCTGAGACTTATTCTGTGGCTAATTTAGTTTTTAGTGAGGAAGCAGGGTTTTTATTGCCATAAACTTTTATAATGCACTCCACCTTTTTGTAGGAGAAAGTTTCAGAAATGGACTTTTTTTTTCTAACTACTTTAACCATATGTCTAGAGGGTAAACACAAGAGACATTTCAGCTACATTATATTCTATGTTGTAATAGAAACGCATAGTGTCAATATGCATTATAATTCTCCTTTTTCTAGTACTTTATGGTAAATTTTCATTTTAATTCACACTTTGGCAGAGGTCATACAGTTACAATATATTTAAATGACCAACAATTTGACTTTATTGAACTCTCAAACTATCTCTTTCTCCACTACTTATTGAGCTATCATAGATATATAAACACCCAACGAGAACCACTAATCCCAAAAATGAATCTACTTCCAGTGGCAATGACCTTGTTACACAGGACAAGATTCTAAGGTTGTTTTCCATAGAGCATTTTAAATCAATATTGCAAAACAGTTCTGCATGTAGTATTATTGTTATAATGGTCTGTGTGATTGCATGATGAGTGTGTCTTGAGCCCTGGATTTGGCTTCTCATCCAACCTCAGTGGCAAACAATGCTATTGGGAAAAGCCACGCTCCAGTGTTCACAGTAGGTGGCTCCCTAGCCCATCATATCCCGTAACCATTTGTTTCATGTCCCTGATAGTAAGCTGCTGTTCAGTCTCCTACACACACACACACACACACACACGGGACCTCTGCAGTAACAGCCAACATATGGAAATGCTTGATTTGATATAGTGTCATTTTACATTGCAGAAATGAGTGCATGTCTTTCTTTTTTTTTTTTCTATGCTCCATTTTTTTCTCACTCCCTAACTGGTGGAGTGCGAAATATGATCCTGGCTAACTACTAGTGTTAAAAATAAAAAACAGACATATGTTATTAAACCATTAACCGCATAGTGGAGGAAGGAGCATAAGGTATGAGAACAAATAGTGCAAATAATGTGTTTTCTATACTGATTATGCCAAAATCTTTAACCTCAGTTTCACTGATTGTATAATATACAGTACATATAAGTTACATTTTATTATTAAGATACTCTCAGTAATAATTATTATATCTGTATAATATTTATATCCAAATTAAGGCCTAATTTGTGTGTATTGTCTTATCCCAATTCTTCTGCAAAATCCTATCCTTTGTACTGTGTATTTTGTAATATTCATCTACAAGCCACCATACCGGTACATCCTCTCTTTTCCTGTATCCACAACTCACCCCATTCTATTCGACCTCAGTCTTATATTTTCTATAATCTTTCCCTATAACCACCACCACCACCACCATTTGCCAATAGAGCTGTTTCTTTACAAGCTCTGCTTTCTTACATTCCCCATGACAAAGGGAGAGAAAGAAAAGCAGGAGCACCGAAAGACTCCCACAGGTTGAGAAAAAGCTGATGTATGTTACCATTCTCAGCTGTAGAAAGCCAGCGAGCAGAGTGATTTCTGTTGGGTCAGGTCTACATCCAGAGTGAGATCATTTCAGAAAAGGACAGCAGAGGAGAGGGGGTCCACTGTTACGATTCTGTCTGTCAAAGCAGCAAAAGAACAGTGCCAGCTGTGGTTTCTCTTTTGTTTACAGCAAGCTGCTCTACTGTAACATACGACAAGATGCTTTCTCAGGTTTGCTGGTAAACACCATGTCCAGTAGAAACAAAGCAGGCTCATTGCTGTGTGTGTGTGTGGTGAGGACCAGATATTCCCACAAAGACCGGAATATCTGACAGTTTTGATCATGAGAGGCAGATTTTGTTTAAAAAAAGCACAAAAAAGTTTCCTTTTGGTTTCTGAGGTTAAGGTTAGGGCTCATAAGGTTAGGGTTGGGCATTCATAACTATGTCAATGAAGGGTACTTAGAAGAATAAGACAAACACCTCTCTCTCTCTCTCTCTCTCTCTCTCTCTCTCTCTCTCTCTCTGTGTGTGTGTGTGTGTGTGTGTGTGTGGTCATTGACATCAGAGCTTCTGTGTGGTGCATAAGGAAACAGAAGTAAACAAAATAACCCATGCGCCACATGAGAAACAGACCAACAAGCCACAGACTCTGCTTCAGGCAGAGGGCATGCTGCTCCTTCTTTTCTCTTCTTTTCTTTTCTTAAAATAAACTAGATATAAGAAGTGATGAATGAAAAGTAACGCACAAGCTGAACAAAGAAAAAGTCTTATTATAGTGTGTGGTTATGTTGTCATGTTACCGCTGTAATGAGCAGTGGAACCTGTTGTGCTGGGTTGTGTCCATGGTGGAAAGTAACCAAATGTTTGTTCCCATTTTACTAATCAGACTTTTTTCACATGACATACAGTTTGAAAAGTTTTGACTTTGTGTTAACGAAGTGAAAAATTAAATCAAACCATTCAAAATGAATATATAGTTTGCAGCTATAACACTTTTTATTTACACTGACTCTGATTAATGGCATAGCACAGCACAGGTCTGACTTGACTGAGCTGAAATATGGAGAGAAAAATGATTAACTTGCTTTGCATTTGTAAAAGGTGACATTGTTCACACCTTATGCCAAATCTATACGTGATCCAGTGTGATCTGAGTCTTTTTTACAGGGTAGAAAACTGAACATGACAAAGATTTGTAGTAGTACAGAGAGACAAGTTCCTCTAACTGGTATTAAATAGACCTGTCTGGAGTCCAACACCAAACCTCTAGCTAAACACTCCTTCTTGTCTAGCAAAAGCTGATTCAGGTTTGCTGTTTCATTGGCTGTTTGTTGTTTCCTACGAGGCTGCGGTTGAACTGGGCTCTCCTAATCCTGCATCGGTTGAGACCTCAAATGCCTGTCACCTTCGCTGCAACGCTCCGCTGCCTGTCCCCGATTGGCTGGAGGCAGATTTATTTCTCCCTGTCACAGCCAATCGCGTGGCAGCGCCGCTCAAGGCTCTGTTTAGTTACAGTGACACACATGCTGATTAGAGGCGGGACATGATGGATGGACCTGGCCCAGGAGTTTTTATCAGCTCATAATGAGCCTGACACTGCACAGACACACACACATACACACTGCCTCACACTCAAGGGTCACGTCTCCCACATACACACTCACACAGGAGGTCAGGAGCTAACAAACAAAGCATCTTTCCCTCCAGAACACGCCGGCCAAATGAAACGGACCTGCTTTCGGTCATCTGCATAGATACTCCATCATCATTGCCATCATCATCAGTGCTGTCATGCTAAACAGTGCTAATGTTCCCAGTCCTCCTCTTTTGGCAGAGAGTGTGATTGAGTTCCATTTCTGGCTCGAATGAAATAAGGCAACGATGGGAACTTTTGCAGACCCCCTTGATTATGTCAAACCATAAGCAGTATACACTCATTTCCAGCCCGCAGCGGTGGTTTCTGTCTGCATCGTATCCACTGTATTTGTGCCAATTCGAAGGGAATGCAGCCTGCGGTGTGTGACAGCTCGGCATGAAGTCATGCTTGAGATTGGGCCGTGAGAAGTGTACCATTTCAATCTGCCATGACTCCTGCCTAGAAGTCTCCAGAACTCCTGGGCAGTTAAGGTTGCCAGGCCACTTTGCATGGAGTTTGAGGTGGTTTCTTTGTGCATTGACCTTGACATTGATTTTCATCATTGCTCCATAAGTGTACAGTGATGGTTCATGCGCATATTTATATTGACGTTTGCTTTATGAGAAGTTTATTCAACAAAATTGGCTAGGGTTTTAGTATGGCTGGTGCGCTTTTTCTTCAGTAATGTAACTCTGGGTCTTAAGCCTCATGATGGTGTTTTAAGAAGGATCTGTAGACGCAAATATGATAAACTTTTTTTAATAATATGTCAGCTGGGAGATAGAATGCTTTCAAATCAAAGGACTATGTACAAGATAAAATTTATAAGTAAAGGCACCCAGATGGACATCTGAGGAAGTCTTTGCTTTGAATGGCAGTTATGGCTCAGGAACCTAAGGAAAGAAAGCTTAGGGGCAGCCTCTAATTACCATTCTTCTGCATATACAACATATGCTGGCGAGCATGATAATGACTCCCAAACTAAAGCATTCATAAAGTGTTGCTGGATTTTAAGTAGCAAGGTTAAGAAATGCAACCTTAGAGGCCCAAAGTGCACTTTCTGGCTTCCTCACCCCCCCACCCCCATCTGTCTGTCTGTCTGTCTGTCTCTCTCTCTCTCTCTCTCTCTCTCTCTCTCCGTGGCCTTTCTCTTATGTTGGGACTGTCGGGTTACATCATAGGGAGCATTGGCTCCAAATTGGATGCAGAGAGTGAGAAGTTCAGCACTAGCCTGGGGCTGGGAATATTTTTCCATTTATTTGGGAAGAGAGCGGAGAGAGTTGAGGGGAATGAGGGGGAGAAAAGAAGCATGACATGCAGACAAAGGGGGCGGAACGCATTACAGGTTAAGTAATGAGTAATCAACAATGGCTCCTTCTGTGCAGCCCCCCCCTCCCTCCCCACTCAATCTCTCATGGAAGTGAAGCATAGTAGCATGACAAGCACCAAATACCACCCCCCATACACACCTCCTGGTGGTAGAGAGAGGCCAGACTTTAGGTTCTTATGGATCTCAGAGTTCCAGCACAACAAGGTAAAAAGGGTTGCAAGACAACTAGCAACACCTTTGCTTCTCAGACTCAGACTCCTACGGATTCCTTTTTTCCTTCTTATGTCACTTGTCTTCTCTATTTAGTTATTATAACTGTGACCTGAGTCTCTGCATGTACATGTATGTACATATATTTCTCATGTTATTGTAGAATCCCCCCTTGCAGCTCATACACAAAACAAACACAAATATTTTTTGACTATAGTCCAAATCTGTGGCACTGCAACATTTTTATAGTTGTCCAGTGTGAATGAAATTAATTAATAATGAATTAACTTAGACATTTATTCAGTGTTCAGTGTAATATAGTGTATTGTACCTTTCTAAATATGAATAAATATATGATTTAAAAAAATGAATGAAATAAAATGAAATATCTTCATAGAATGTGTGTGTGTGTGTGTGTGTGTGTTTACAGGTGTAGGGCATGTCTCACTAGTAGACACATATTACTACAAGAGCCCAAGCCTGGGGCCCAGTGACCATGGGCATGTGTGTGTGTGTGTGTGTGTGTGTGCACGTGTGATCTATAACCATGCACTATGTAAAGCCTCAGGGACGCACCCAGAGCTTGTATTACATTTCTCACTCCACACTCACACACACTCTTAACACACTTATGGTTCTAATCACCTGATCATTCCCAGTATTAACACCCCCACCCGCTATCAATCGCAGTCATGTTCAATCAAATAAAGACTTCTGAGCTCCTTTTCTTCACAGCGACGATTGTGATTTTCATCGCTCTTTATTCTCATGCTCAAATTGATGTTGGTGTACCGGACAGGACTTTTGTGAATGATTTGGGTTTGGCCGCGTTGTTAAAGTGCTATAACTGTAATCTGGAGAGAGTGAAAGTGTTAAGCCGCCATGAAATAGAGGTTGGAGTTTGGGTCCAAGCCCAGTTTGCTTTGTCACTCTGCCAAACCATCTGTACCAAAAGAGAAGCTCAAAGTTTTACAGCGCCTGCAATGCTATTTGAATCCATCCTAAACTAATGTGGCAAAAGTCACTTTTTAGCTTCTGAGTTCCACACTTACTTGTACCTACAGATTTAGGAAGCCATTTTGCCTGAGTGTTTCCAAGCCTTCACCTTCCTTGACCTATCACATGTTAACTCTTATGCTCATTTCAATGAAATGCACTCACCTTGGTGGCTGCTAATAGTTGAATTGATGATTTGAGCACAAAGATCATGTCTGGTGGTGGGATGGTTGTTGGGAATGCTGGAGACACCGACAGACCCTGGCAATAAAAGCTGCAAATAAAAGTCCTTTGACAGGCAGGTTTGCTCTCTGCCATTCCTTCTTTTCTCAAATTCCAATTAAATACAAAGCTGATTCCTCTTAACGGTGTCTGCTTTTTTAATATTGCACCAGTCACCACTGAGCAGAAATTTTATGAGTCTGCTTCAGTAACAGGACAGGACTGTTAAAAGTATTTTAGCAATAAAAATCCCATAAAAGATGTGCCAAATTGAATTATGCAGAACCCTCATTAAAAAAAAAGGGGGAATTTGGAAATTGATTGTGTAGTGTGCCATTGAAGGTCGTGTGTTGAATCTAAACATTTCTCTAATAAATAATGTGTATATATACTTTTATGTATTTGTTCAGTATGCTCATTAATGGTGTTAGTGGTTGCAACTGCAAGTATAAGAAAAACCTACTTACTTCATGGCTTTTTTTTTTCTTTTGTACAATTTTTCCTTTTGTCCAATTTTACAACAAATTAATTGTAGGAATTATACATTACGCTTATTATACTGGAAAATTTGAAATGCAGTGGAGCCATTCTGTGGTGTGGCATATGGCTTATATTGAGGATGTCTGAAAAATGCCTAGAAAGCATGACTCCATAATTGGACCATTATTGAAAATGATGCAGGTATGTATCGAGACAATTTCTTTTTACCTACTCTGTTCCGTTCTTTTAGGTTTAATTCCTCACCCTTATGACCTGCTTCCTTTCTCCCCTATGTGAGGTTAACGTCTCCATGATGACCGTGAACGCCAGCGTGGTGCTGGGGATCCGGAGAGCAGCTCACCTTGTCTCGGGACGTGACTCCATTAGTCCTTCATTAGGCTTGCACTGCATTTTTTTGTGATTGCTGAACCAAATTGCTTTCTTATGTGCTATTTTCATTTCTACTGGCTTGCGGAAATGTATCTGATTTGGTGTCAGGGTTCAGAGAGAATGCAGCGTGCTCTTTTGCCGATAAATCTCGGGTGGGTGCCAGAATACGCAAGGCAGTTTTGCTTGACTGAAGATCTGAGATTCTAATCTGACTTGAGCTGTTTGTGCAGTGCAAAGTTGCATACAAGGGCCAGTCTAATTCAGCACTAAAAATATTGCAAAAAAAAAAAAAAAAGAAGAAGCACATTCTATAAGCATTTGAGGCTTTTGGCATTTATTGTCTATACCTTTTGTATGTGGAAGAAGCAGTATGTCCTTTCATATATAGGCTTCATGTTGATAGGTGCAGGAAAATAGTCACGTCTCCACCCATTTCATTTCTATTTCCACATCATGAAAGCCTGAATGAGGCTCAACCACATTCATTGGAGCTTTTCCCATTTCATTTTGAAGGCCTTCTGTGCAAGTGCAAAAGAGATCGCTCCTCCAGTACAAGCACATGTGTAATGCGTCTTGTGCCCCGGGCCATGTTTTCTTAGGGTGATGGTGTCCTTTTAATTCCCCCTCCTCTTTCTCTCTCTCTGTTTTGATTTCTACTTAAAGTTTGATGTCCGTGCCCTCCCTCTGGGGTAACATTAGCTTGTATGCTAATAGGCCTATGCATATTCTATTAGCACTGTCAGTGCAGGATGAGGGACATATGTGGTAAGAGCTGGTTTGGGGGTAATAAACCCAGCAAGGGGATTCTGGCTGCTCCCGCGCCATCAGTCAACTTCTTGCTCCGAGTGGTTCTGACTTATAGGTCTTAACAATCTCTCCATTTAGAGCTTGACTTTAACTGCTGCTATCTCAGTTCGCTAGCAGGATGTGTATGTGTAAATCAGTAGGAGAGATAAGAAACTCAAATACAAAATGGAATGCACATGTAGTATGTTGGATTAAATGTTTACAGGCATATTGGAGAGGGAGAAGGCTTGGTTTACTTGAGTAATAAATTTCTTTGATGGATGCACTGTACCATTAATTCCAGGACTGGATATTTTATATTGTATTATATTATATTTTTATTTAGTCTTGCTTTGTACTCGCTTGTTTGAAAAGTTACAAACGTTAACGTTAAGATGAGTAAGGTGGGTTTAACAGTTGTCATTCAAATTCCTGTGATTTTATATAAGATTGGGATGATTTCATGCTTTTATTTGTAGTATTAATTGGCAAATGTTGCTGCATTAAAACCTGAACTAACGTACAATGGTTACATGTTTGTGAATGTACCTAATAAATACCCTTTTTATTTAAAGTAGAGTGCCATTTTTGGCCAGATACGGTAAGTTCAGCACTAATCGTGTCCAGTGTTAATTATTAATTAAGCACTGAAATATCAACTAGGCCACATAAAATAGGATTGGTTAAGAATGTTTAAAAAGGCCGGTATCTGTCTTCACTTTTTAGCAGCATTTCCCCCTCCTTTCTGCAGCTAACCAATAAAGCGGTGCTCAAAATTGGAAAAGTCTGTTGGATGAAAAGTGGGCTGCTCATTTAAGATGTTGAATTAAAATGATCTGAGCTGAAGTCTACTATGTGAGGGAGCCAACTCAAGCTACTATTCAGACCCTTAGACTTACTGTAGTGCTTGGGGACAACATTCTCACTAATCTGAGATGCTATAAAAGCAGTCATCTGATGATATGACTGATTAGGGTTGAATGTTTTACATAACGTGCACAAAGAAATGTTCTACACTGTTGGAAATATTTATATTGAGGTACTTTTTGGCCACTCACGGCGACATTACAATTCTCCACACCAGCCTGTAATGAAAATAGAAACCACACTGGAGATAACACAACCACCAAAATATTCACCATAAATGAAAAAAAATCTGTTTATTTCTAAAACAGATGAACCTTTTATAAAAATGTGGAAGCGATTACTTTAAGGGTCGTCTTTTAGAGTAATTCCCAAATGAAACTCTCCGGCCCTGTATTTATGAAGCCCATTGCAAAGGGCTTTAATGAGGCAATTAAGCAAAGGGTTGGACGACTTTGATCTAAATGTGGTGATTTTTACCAAAACATCTCATCATGATAGATACTCATAACTCAGGGCCCTTAATTGTGCTTAATTTGTTTGGAATAGGAATGTGTTTTCAATTAGACATTGCATTCTGCCAGCGTGTTTAAAGGAGTCTGTCAGAGAAAATTAAGAACTAGTTTGCTTTGGAAGTGACTGTTTTTTATCACGAAGAGGAGTCTCTTGAACAGAAGGCAGAGGATAATTAGACTCTAAAGAGAGGTCTGGGGAGGTGGAATGAGACAGAGGGAGAGGGGATGAGAAAGATAATATATGGATGAAGAATATATTAAACTATATTACATAGACACAAGTGTTTTACTGGGAGATACGCTACTTGTTTTTTCATACGAGTTACATCCGGGACATGGAGAACTACAACTGTGACATATTTCTCAATGTGTCACTTGTGAGGAAATCAATGACTTGTTTTGATAAATTTGTGTACTTTTTGTTTGTGAATGTGTCGATATAATAAAAAGAAAATCACAGATTGGCTTGAAGATATGAAGTTTATCTTCTTGTGTTGAAAAATTTGCTTTTTTCAAATGAAATACATCGTGAATCTGAGTGACATATTTAAATAATATTGGCTAGCTTTGAGTGGTATATGAGAGATATTCCATTCAGCTGGCATGATATTGAACGAGTCAAAGATGAGTTCAATATCATGCTAGCTTAATATATCTGATATACCACTCAAAGCTAGCCAATATTATTATTATTATTATACATACACACTCCATATCAGCATATCAGCATTCTCGAAGGCCAACGCTAGCTTACCCGCGAGTTGGCGCTGTCAGTGTAGCAGTGAAGTTACCTTCCAACCAGTGTAGCGTTCATCAGTAGTGTTAGCGAATGCTAATAAAGCGGTCAAGCCAGTGCTATCGAGAGCAAGTAGCACAGGCTAACAACCGAGAAACTAAGATTTCTGTCTCCAGGCTCTTTTCCATGCATGCTCGCCACATTATTTTTCACTCACACTTACTGTAAGTATTCATTTCCCTGCGTAATTTACTTAGTTACTTTTAAAATCAACATCGCCAACTACACACGACGGAGCTACCTAGCAGCCTGCTGCTAATCCCTTGCAAAATCCTTTGCCCTGTTGCTTTTTTGGTGTGTCTGGCTAAGTTTTAGCTGAGCTGAAGTCCCAGCTCTAATAGTAACGGTTCGCCACTGCTTGTAAATATGCATGAAGAATATCTAATGAAGTTTTGGTAGCCTTTTGGGTGTTCAGCACATCTTCCTCTTTCCTGGCAAACAAAGAAATGCTTCTGCAGAAAACCTTTCTCACTGAATATTTGCATCAGTTCCGACATGTGACGTCATGTTGTCTTGACAACCATGCAATATCATAAACCATATTCTTTGCTCATTCTCCATCGGATAGAGTGGTGTAATACACAGAGGACAAGCGATATGCTAACAATATTGCATGCTATTGAATCAAATGAATGAAACCTGCTAGAAGGGAATAGAATACACGTTTTTATTCCATGGAAAAAGTGTCCTGTATGTATAACAAGTCCCAATATTTCACTTCGATAACGTCACTCCCAGTGTTTTCCCGCTGACTGGACGTGCATTGTGAAAATGGCAAACTGGTTCAAAATTAAAATTATTTTGATTAACTTGTGTTTTTTTTTTTTCTGGACGTGTCTATATAATATAATGAACATTACATGGTGGCCTGAAGACATGAAGTTTATCTTCTAGTGTTGAAAAATATTTCACTCGTCCGCTCTGCTCACTCATGATATATACTAGTACATTCACCACTTAAAGATAAACTTCATATCTTCGCGCAACCATGTAATATCCTCTATATGTAATACATTCTTTTTTATATACCATTGGAAGTTCTCACAGATGTATTGCAAAGGGAAATGTCTTGCTGAGAGAAACTGCAGATAAATTGAAGCTTAAACATTTGATACTACATCACAAACAGGTGTGAGTGTTGATGTGCTTAGATATCTAATCTAGGGCTGGGCAAGATATTGAATAATTATCTCATCTCATTCATCTCATCTCATTATCTCTTGCCGCTTTATCCTGTTCTACAGGGTCGCAGGCAAGCTGGAGCCTATCCCAACTGACTACGGGCGAAAGGCGGGGTACACCCTGGACAAGTCGCCAGGTCATCACAGGGCTGACACATAGACACAGACAACCATTCACACTCACATTCACACCTAAGAGTCAGTATAATGTACATGTATCATAATATGTAAAACTAGCTTAATAAATATTAGACTTGTTATATTCCAACAATCTTATTGTCAGCAGTTGCGGGAGAGGGAGGAGCAGAAACTGAGTTACAATTGGGACAAAATAGGACTTTATTAACTGAAACCTGGAGTAAGCGACAGGAAAAAAAAAGTACAGAAAAGAAGGCCAAAACACCGTGAAAAAAAGCAAAGCAAATACGGGTAAAGTTTCGGAGCAAAGAGCAAAAACGCGGCATGCAAGCACAGCACTGGAGCTCATGAATGAGCGCCCTGTGTTGGGAGCGGTGTGCGTTTATGACAGGTATTTGACGAGTCCAAACTGGTCACAGGTGTGCACAAGAGCATGTGAGCACACCCTGGCTCCGGGGTCTGTATACTTACAAACAGTCTGCATGTGCTCTCATGTTCTTTTGTCTCTGAACATTATTTTCATAATACATATTGTGCTAAATATCATTATCGTGAAAATGTCAGATAATATTGCGATATAATCTTTAGGTGACATCGCTCAGCCCTAATCTAATCACACTTGATGTATAATATTGAACTCTGGCTTTCAATGCTTATATTTTGTTCCTGACTGGTTAGTGTTTATTTACTGGTTGATATTTATTCAGACTTATTTTTGTTTGCACCAAGTTACACAGTGTAATGCAATAGCATAGTGTGTTTTATGACATAAAATCAGATATACAATCTAACTGCACAGTCAGTTCTCTTTCTCTCTCTCCCTCGATCTTCCACTTCACACTCCATTAGCTGTGTTGTCTACATACAATCATTACCAGGCAGAGGAGGCCTTAAAGTTTATTGTGCTGAGAGAGATACTGGTAATTGATTCAAAGCAGATGCTGACATCAGTGTTTCCATTCTATCTGACATGGTAGTTGACATGACATGGGGAATCCCTCTCACTCAGATGATGTTACTGGTCGAGAACTTTTATGCATATATACAGATTATGGCAGGCATAGTGACATTGTATAGGGACGTATGATTGATTTACACCTGCTGTATGTGCACATATCAGGTCATTTACTGTAACATCTTTGTATACTGGCTGCCTTATGATCTCTGTGATGAGTGTTAAAATGATATATTAAATACATTAACATAACTGTTGATATACAAATAATTCAGAGCCACTGATAGTCCAGAACTTGGTGTGTAACGATACAGTGTATTGTATTGTATCATTCAATACAAAGCTCTTGATTCAGTACGTCTGTGTGAACAATACATTCAACAGACAGCATACTAACGTAGACTGTTCTTTTTAAAATACAGCTTCGATTATGAGGTATAATAAACATGCAAACTTATTCAAGCTCACACTCCATCTGAGTGAAATTGAGCTTTTTCTTTATCTTGAACCAGTAGAGGCTGCAGAGATGTTCAACAAAACACATTTTGTTTTTGTTTTTTACACCAAATTAGGATAGTTTTTGAAAAAAGGTTGCAGTTGGAAAAATTAAGTCAGATAATGCGTAAAGACTTTTTTGTTGTTGTTACCATTACCTGTTTAGAACGTTTCATAATTCTCACAGATTTACATGCAGTGCAGCATTATTTAATCAGCACGGAAGTGACATTAAATATTGCAGAATATAGTCGATATTATTGGCATCATTCAGCTGACTCTATCTCACAATGACTAGACAAATTATTAGAACTTTTCATTATATGCAGTGCTCCATATGCAAGTGGAGGAAACTTTTTTTTTAAATAGAGTCAATCTGAGTATAAATAGATGCAACTGACTGACTGACTTATTGACTAATTACTATACTTGAAACAAGCTTATGTAGGAGTTACTTGGATAATCTGTATAGTAGGTGGTGTTATACACCTAAGCATATGTCTTTTTTTTTAGCCTGAATTCATACCCAGTTTTTCTTTATCATGTAAAAATAACCACAGTCAGACTTTGAGAAGATTGCTCTTCTTTTCTCTATCTATCTATCTATCTATCTATCTATCTATCTATCTATCTATCTATCTATCTATCTATCTATCTATCTATCTATCTATCTATCTATCTATCTATCTATCTATCTATCTATCCCGGTGTGTGTCTGTCTCAGAAACTGGGTACTGTGGGGGTCCCCCACTAAATATACTCACAGTCAATAAACTATACGGTTTTGAATGGTGATGTTGGTTTTAATTTGAAATAAAACAATGAAAGAAATAATACAGATAAAACTAAATCTTTGATGTGAATACTCTATTCAGAATTTGGCAAAAATTCTGCAAATTTGTGGAAAAATGGCGGCTTGATCTGGGACATGATAAATGGTTGACTACATCACATTCCCTTAAAAAGGTTGTAGTCCACTGAAAAGTCTACAGTTATCACTAATTGTATTTTAAGTTGTAACTTTATACACCTAAGGATTGGTGTGCTCACAGAATAATCATAACCGTAATAAAACATCATGCAAAATATTTGATTACCATCGTAACTCCATTTTCCGCAGACCCAAAATCAATACAATCGTGTGCTTTGATCTAAACGGAAAGCCTCAGGGTCAAGGTCACTACCTCACCAAAAGTAGTAACTTAAAGTCACTATGCCGTATAAAAATTTAGTTATAAATCTGCGATTTTGTTTTTTAAAACGAAAGCTGAAAGTTAGGTATAGAATATGTTTCTTAAAGAATATGTTCCGATGGTAGCTGGTCTTGTATGAATTTCTGAGCTATAAAATGAGTTGTGGTCTATTTTTTACCGTAGCGTGTTATTTGTGTGCGGGGAAGGACACACATTCACAATTTGCATGTGTAGAATGGAATTTTCCACTCCAACAGTTAGAAGTTGATCGTGCTTCTATTTGCGGTCTTTCTGTTACGCGAGTGATCTGTTCGGACGTTATCACTGAAAAGGTGAGTTTTGACAGTTTTATTTTGTTTTAGTCTTGCAGTATAAGGCAATAGAATGTTTCTTTTTCATCTTACTTTCATATTTCGTAGTATTTGTGTATTTTTGGCCAATATTTTGCAACCATGGTCAATTTAGATCGAACTTTTGGATAGAATCTACAGCCAGTCATTTTGCCCCACCCCTGCTTCGCACTCTGTCCGGTGCGGTAGTGATGTCCCGTTGCTCGCGCGCCGCAGCAGAGACCTGCGCGACCTTCAGCCGGTACAGTCGCTGTTCTTTTACCACCGCCGTTATTCTCATCTTTCCGGTGTGTTCTTGATTTTTCCATTGTGTCCCATTGTCCTATTTCGCCATATCAAATTCCCAAAATGTATCATATTATTCATATTTAAGTGAATAATCAATTCAGTCATCATAACTTGGCATTTTTAACCCAAGCAATCAAAATTTTACAAAAGCATTTGAATTGTAATCAAAAAAATTTTCCACAGTGGAGGCCAGATAAAGCAAGATACTATCTTTATTCTTATTAAACATGACAAAAGAAACATTGAGTGTTAGGTAAATGCAAAAAAAAAAGTAAAATTAGAAAATTTATTTTTGACCATAATGTCCCAAATAAGAGACCAGTTTCTGAGACAGATATCTCCTTGCCTGGCATCAGTGCCTGACTTCATTAATGCTCTTGTGGCTAATGAGCCCAAATTTCACAGCCACACAAAAAAATCTAGTGTAAAGATTTCCCAGAAGACTCTGATTCAGCAGCAGACTGGAACTAAATCTGGAACGGGATGTTCAACAAACACATGAGTGTTATAGTCGGGTGTCTACAGACTTTTGGCCAAACAGTGTATAGCGAGACAACTCTGTATGTGATCTTTGGCTAATTCTCGAGTGTGTGCACCTTAAGAACAAACAATAATGGAATCCTTCAAGTTAAAAAAAAAGTGTTAAATGTAAGATGCTCTCTCGTGTCAAACTTTGTGAGTCAAGTCATACGGACTAGAAATTCATCAATAACCTCAGAAAAGAAAAGACAGTTTCCAACATACACTAACACAATACCTGTTTCCTGACTCTTGTGTTTCTTTTTTTCCTGACTGCTAGGATTTGCACTAGTCACTAGTTTTTGCACATCATCAGTCCACCAGTGTGCCAAGTTATACTGTGGAAAAGGAAGACAAATATGGTGATTTGTCTAAGTGTGGGTGGAACAAATTAAAGCATCTCTTGTGCTTCTTAAGTGCCACTGCTAAAGTGACATCAACAATTTCAGAGATGTTTGATCAATGAACTGTTTGAGTATGAGCTACGAACCAGTCGTAGTGCAGGATGTAGGTTTTCATAGAGTGAGTGTGTGGTGGTGGGCGGAGATAATGCATATTTGAACTTGTTGACAAGTACTTTTGAGTTGACAGTGGGGTTGTATGATTTACAAATAGCTTCTGAGAGGTGAGTTAGCTATAGCTGGGTTGTGTCATGTAGCAGTGTGTTCTTGCCTGAAGTATTGTGTTAACTTCTGTGATGGGAAGGATGAATGCACAGGGGCAAAAAAAAAGACATCCGAGTTTTTGGCTAACATACAAACAGGTCGAATATCTTGACCATTATTATAGTGACTGCCTGTTAAATGCAAAGCTAGCTGGTCTACTTGGTCAAGTTGCGTTATAAAAAAAAATCTGTTGATGGTCCTCTGGTAAAACTCCAGCACAGACCTGTTCCTTTATGAATCTATATAGATATAAATGGCTAAAACATTACAACATTTACTTTATTTACAATACAAAACATCAGAGTTGGATCATCAGTTTTTATTAAGACAATAGGCTTGACTTATCCCATCGATAAATTTTACAAATGTATGCAACATTTAGTCTATATATTTTTCACAAAGTTTTAAAATAAATCAGGTTTTGTATTGATGTTAAAGTGCATATCACAGGTAAATTCAGGAGCAAGATCAATGAAATTCTCCTATTTTATATTAAACTTTGGTCAAATATCTGTCACATTTTGCATTTTGTGCAATTTTTTTACCTTGCGCAATACCAGAAAAATTCAGTTGAAATCAAGCCATTTGAGGTGAATTGGTCCGCCTCTGAAAAAACTTGGCATTTGGATTTCCCGGGAAACATTGATTTTCGTGACATCACATGCGGGACGCCTCCTTCTGAATCCTACGTCAGCGTTGGTTTGTTTATGAGAAAACGACCTGGTGGTTTTCTGCAAATTTCTTCAACGTTATCGCGTAATTATTAAAATGGTTAACAGATGTATCGTAGGAGGGTGTAGCAACACCAATCTTGATGGGATTAGTACTCATCATTTCCCACATTGCGTTCAGGTGACAATTCCCTATTTCAATGCAAAATCGCTAGCTGCTAAGCTTGGTCTACACAGGCTGTGCACTGAAACCGTGCAAGCTCTCGCAGCCTGCTGGCGCTTCCGCAGGTGATGTCATGAATCTGGCTCCAGACTCCCTTGGGATTTTTCCAGACGCGTTTTGTTATTTTATTTTTTTCTGCTGTAGACAGATGGCCTTGTGCAAAATTACCCTTCTGGATGAGTGTGTAAAGGGACATACTTTCATATAAAAAAAACAAATTTGGTCCAGGATATGCACTTTAAGATTAAGTTAATAAAATTATTATATTTTAATGTTGTGGTTTTTTTTGTTTTTTTAAGGAAGGGGATTAACTCTGACACAATAATATTGCAAAGGAAAACACATATTAATATGTCTTCCTTGGAATCTAGGCACCCCAAAGCTATTAAGCTATTTCTGCTCTCCTTTTTTTGCTTTGTTCTTGGGAAATCATGCCAAAAGACTTAATTAGGCTGAATAATAGCCAAGCATGTGCAGCCTGTAATCCCCTGCACCGAAGGCGTGTGTTAATGGTTTCCTTGTCATTCACTGAAGTTATAAGAAAACATGTTTCCTTTCAGCCTCCTGAAACATGTTCTCTGCATGCTGTCTGGGCTGAGCGCCCTGCATCTCTTCCCCCCCCCCCCCACTTTCTTTCTTCTTGATCTCACTTTCTTTTGTGTTCTCCACCTCTGCTTCTCTTTCTCTTTTTTAACCTCCCTTCCTGCAGTTTTGATTCATCTGAAGGGAATTATGATGAATCTGGTTGGGCTGGCACAAAGTCTGCCTTCCCGTCCTCAAACGAGAGAACAAATTACTCACTTCCCTTCTTCATATTAAATGTACTTTTTCTTTTTTTTTTTTAGGTGGTCACCAAGCCCATGTTGTTTTTGCAAGTGCTGAAAGACTTAAAGATATTCATGAACATTTGACCATGACTTGCTCACCTGCCAAACACGAATAGCTGAAACATGTTTACCTTACGCAGAAAGCAAATAGTGTTTTATATTATTTCATATGCAGTAGAGATAGAATATTCATGAGTCCTTTATACATAATGTATCATGTGGTTGTCCACCTTTCTGTAATGGTAAACAAGGCCACGAGCACATGCTTGAAACTGTTTTGGTTGCTAATGTTAATTTTAAAATGATTTTGCAGTCACATTAGCATGCAATTTCTGCATATACACACCAGTTTTGATCTGTACCTTTTTGTAAACACTGACTAAAAAATGAAATCAGTCAGCTGTCATTTAGAGGGTCTTAAAACCATCAGAGCAGAAACAAAAAACAATTATTAATGTATGACATATATGAATTTATGAACATAAGATGACATTTTGTGTTTTTTAAAAGAAACCTTGGAAAAAGAAAATGAAGAAAATTTCCTAAATATGAAACACATGCTCCTGGCACTTTCGACTGTTGTACAGGAGCCCGATTAGAATGAGCAGGATGAATAATCGTCATAAGATGCCACAGATATAATTCCATTCAAATCACCTTCCCTTTAACATTTAGTGCATTCACAGAAAAGCGGGAACAGATATTGAATTGTGTGAAGGGTAAACAGAATTTAGATTAGATGTAAATCAATAAATAGAACTATTTCAATGCCCAAGTATAAATCTTTTAAACTATAAATTGATAAATACTGAATACAATAATAGGTATCTTAATAAATATTTAAGCAAGGAAGCGGTATAGTACTGTATGGGAGAGTGAGTGATTATCCAGATTTATTTAAAGGATGGAGGAAAAACACATTCACATCTCTTAAATGGATTTGGCAGAAAAATGGTGTACTGCAGGTCATGACGTAGTTCACACAAAATCACATGAAACACTAAGCAAGAATGACAAACAGAGTTACCTAAATGGCTAAAATAAAAAGAAACACACGCGAAAACTCACACTCTCTCCCTTACACAGTGTACAAAATAGACCTAAATTGCATGGCTGTTATATTCCACTGAACGCAAACTCTCTGATGATGTTTAAGTGAGATCTTGTAAGTGGGAATATTACATCGCGGTCATGTATTGCATGCACTGGCATTACATTAACTGTTTAACTGCAAGCATTAGAACAGCAACTTCCAATCTGCTGATACTGCTGTAAGGCGAGCTGCTTGATACCTTGCTACTAGCAGTGGGACATCACGGCCAGGGCAACCCACTAAGAAGCTTGAGAGAGAGCTTCCTAACACCAAAACAAGCCTGACAGCATTGGCGTGATGCTAGATTCATTGAGAATCTTAGCCACCCTGTCATGCCAGTGTGTAATAGACATTAGTAGACATCGACTTGCCAGATGGATTCAGCCAGGTTACTATATGTGGTGGCAGGTCTTGTTGAGGGTGTTAGGTTTGCTGACAGCAGCCACAGTGGCAGTTTGCTTGGGCTTGCTGGAGTTAATAGACTTTTAAAAGCTGGTTATCAGCCTGTGGCTGGACTCCACATACCACAAACAGAGACATGCCCTCATTTCAGTAGCTTTCTGGAGAAGCAAGATTTTCCTAACAGAAGGGTCCACTTGGGAGCAGTGCCCCATCTGGTGCTGAGATGTGTTAGTCTGCTCAGACATATCAATTAGACTTAATATGTCTGGCATACAGTTGGTATCTACGGTGGCATCCAGTTAGTATCTAAACAAAACAGGTTGCTGTCTAAACAGACTGACTCAATGGGTTCTGGAAGTCATCATGATTGTCTGTAGACAGGCTGGATTTCTGGCCATAAATGTGACATGATAGTCTATGAGGAGTGTTTCCTTCTGGTTGGCATTGCTTCGAGGCCTGTAACTCCAGGAAGTCAGTGCTGCTGCTATCTGGACATCACCATGTACTTTACCCACCTTACACAGGCTAACATTGGCCCTCCCAGTGCCATGAATGTTATGTATGCAATTGTGTCTCTCTCAGCCCTGACTGACTGTCAAAGTTGGTCATTTGAAGTCAGTACCAGCCTGGAGAGATGGACGTAATCACAGCAGCACTCATTGCAAATACTACATTGTATGTCACATTGTTGGAAGGTCTTGAAATGAGTGTGCATGGGGTGCATACAAAGCATCCAGGTGATTTTTCACCACCCTTGGTTTTTGCTGTGATTTACTGAAGTAATGTTATTCTGCTAAGCAAATTTTGAAACGACTGGAGAGAACTTTGTTGGAATCCATGACAGTCAATGTGAATTTTCTTACTTTCTCAACTCCAGATGGATACATGTTTCATTATCTTCTCAGAGTACATCTCAAAACTATGCATCGTTTAAAGCATTTTCTTTTAAGACCATTGGACAGCCATATATGACCACGAGAAAAGTCACTGCACTACATACACTTTGGGCCTCTAAGCAACTACTTGTACTGGTTATATCATGAAGCAGATAACCAGAACTCATTCTGACTCCCTCTGCAATTAAAACTGGGCCTTTCATTGATCATGGACACTTGTTTCATCTCTGGTATTTGTATAAGAAAAAAAAAGGGTGAAAAAAGATTGATTTAATTTGTTCATGACGAATACAAAAAATATGTTTATTTGGTAAAAGCTGTTTAATTACTGCTTGAATGTTAACCACAGGAGAGGAGAAAAAAGTAATCGACGGGCTAGCTGTGACAACAAACAGCACAGTAGGCAAAGCAGAGCTGAGAGCGCCATTTCTGCCATGCGCCCAGTGTTTATCTGTTTGATGTGCATGACGCCTTTTTTCCCGCAGGGAATTAATGTTGCGGAACGTTCCTACCATGCACATGTCTTTTTCATCTGCTCAGTAGGAAAAAAGTGACACTGGAGGTGACAGTTCAATTTGCGCAGAATGGATGATGGCTATCAGCAGTGCGCCTAGTGTGTTGATTTCTGTTCTTGGCTGCCAGTGGAGTTGTGGCTGTGCGAGGAGCCCGAGAGCCCGTCTTCTCATCTCCTTTTGGACAGCTATAGCACTGTCAGCGCTTCGGCTTTTCACGCAAATTATCCCCGCATTTCCCTTCCTCTCTATAAAGGGCACAGTGATCTATAGCTTCAATTTCCCCACTCGCGCTGTTCTAAGGATTGATCTCTCTCCATAAATGATTATTATTTTTGCCTTGCGCCGTCTTGTCACCTTTATTAGCTCCTAATGTGCTAATGATGAGCCCTCCTATTCTGTCATTCTCTCTCTCTTTCTCTCTCTCTCCACATTTTCTTATTCTTTCTCCTTCACTGCTACACTCTTTTATTCTCTTGCTTTTGTTTTATTCTCTTTCACTGTCATTCTCTCCCTGCGTCTTTCCATCTCATTTTATATCCCACTATATATTTCTCTCTCTCTCTCTCTCTCTCTCTCTCTCTCTCTCTCTCTCTCTGTTCACCCACACATCTGTTTGTATTAAGGTCAACTCTTCCCTTAATAAATAGATTTTTGATAAGAATTTGATCAGATCAGGGCTGATTCACAATAATTAAAATAAAGTGTTCTGCTTTTTTAGGAATTGTACCTGAAAAACATTCTCAGCCCACTATGGAGAGCTCCGGTTTGGCCAGTAACCTGAAGATGTTGAAGTTTTGTGCTTGAAAAGGCTCAGTTGAGAATCTCTTTTAATGAAGCTCCAACTGTGGCTTAATGAATCGTTTTACTATTTTTGTGTCCTCATTATAGTGTCCTGTCCATGTGGAGATTATAGCTACTCCACTGGGTGGTCACTGTTATTTCTGCACCATCTAGCCATCTTTTTGCTTCTAAATGAAAGTTCGTTTCATCTCTTTAGCTGATACTGAAGAGAAACTGATAGAGTTATATAGGTTGTATACCAGAGCAGTGATTTTGGCGTTAATATCTATCCATCTATTCATCTATCTATCTAGCTATCTATTTATTGTCTTCAAGCTGCTGCCCTGCACTGGGAACCGTGATCTAGTCTGTTCATGTGTGACGGCTTTGTTTGGTTGGTTGTTGTGTGGCTCAATGCTATATTAAAATTCATTCTGAACCTTCTACAGGTCATACAGGGCTCATCAATGGCACACTGTTTTGGGAAAGATGCCGATTCACATTTTTTTAAGAACCCTTAGCTGAGACCAACAGCACATCCATCCATCCATCCATCCATCCATCCATCCATCCATCCATCCATCCATCCATCCATCCATCCATTATCTGTAGCCGCTTATCCTGTTCTACAGGGTCGCAGGCAAGCTGGAGCCTATCCCAGCTGACTATGGGCGAGAGGCAGGGTACACCCTGGACAAGTTGCCAGGTCATCGCAGGGCTGACACATAGAGGCAAACAACCATTCACACTCACATTCACACCTACGGTCAATTTAGAGCCACCAATTAGCCTAACCTGCATGCCTTTGGACTGTGGGGGAAACCGGAGCACAACAGCACATTTATCCACGTTTATTAATATATCTCATCTCATTCTCATCTCATTATCTCTAGCCGCTTTATCCTGTTCTACAGGGTCGCAGGCAAGCTGGAGCCTATCCCAGCTGACTACGGGTGAAAGGCGGGGTACACCCTGGACAAGTCGCCAGGTCATCACAGGGCTGACACATAGACACAGACAACCATTCACACTCACATTCACACCTACGGTCAGTTTAGAGTCACCAGTTAACCTAACCTGCATGTCTTTGGACTGTGGGGGAAACCGGAGCACCCGGAGGAAACCCATGCGGACACGGGGAGAACATGCAAACTCTGCACAGAAAGGCCCTCGCCGGCCACGGAGCTCGAACCCGGACCTTCCTGCTGTGAGGCAACAGCGCTAACCACTACACCACCGTGCCGCCCTTTATTAATATGTTATTTGAAAAATCAATTTTTTTCTCTAGTTTATTTCTGCATCTTTCCGATAGCTCTACATGCACATTTATTTACTGTTCCTACTGAATCACAGCCAGCTGAGCAGTATTTGTGACCGAAGATCCTGCCATCTATAACTCAATAATGACACGTCTTAAGTTATTGGATTTCAAAAAGTAAACCTGGGGCTGCTTGACATTTTCATACATACCACAAAGCGTGACAGGATGTTAATCGCTTAATTGTATCATGCAGTATGCCTTATGTTTCTCCATTCACTCGTTCCAATTTCTCTTTTATATTGTGTGTACATGGAGGTGAATGGCAGTAAACTGCAGTCATTGTGACAGTGTCTTATTGTATAAACCATGGCTGTTTAACATTAACACAGCAACAAATAAACAAAGGACAAACACTGGAGCCTCAGTCCACCAGCAGCTATGTGTTTTGCCAGCAGTACCTCCCACACTATGGGACCATGGACTACAGGCCGAAGGGAAGGACACTTTAAGGGAAAGTTACACCCATTTCTAAAAAAAAAATACGTAGAGGACATGCAAGTAGATGATACAAATAGCATTGGTGTACTTTAACGTAATCTTAATAGCTTTTGTAAACGAGTGATTTAGTATTGTACAGATTCCCAATCATTACTTAATTAAATGACTGTGCTCAAACATTAACGTGCACAAATAAGCAGTTTTCATTAAACCCACTCATACCCTTGAGGTAGCCTAACGTGTGAACATCCGTGTGCTTGGGAATGTGTGTGTGTTCTAGACTGTGAGGCAGGGTAATGGAGGAGCTTCTAATGGTAGGCCACTTCCGTTATCATCAGCAGAGACTCTGTAAAACCCAAACTCAGCAATCTCACACTGCCCTCCAAACTGCAGGCCCAGCAGCCCTGCATTAATGGATAGAGGGGAGAGAGGAGAGAGAGAATGACTGAGAGTAAGAGAAAATTATATTCAGCAGATTTTCCCAAAAACATTTTCTCCACCTGAGCCCTGTCAAAACAGCCAGGGTCAGATCCTGATGGGCAAGCATTTGAATCTATAAGCAGAGTAGAAATGAAAAGAGAAGCTGGCCTAAACAAAGCTGTGGTTAATATTTAACAAGAAAATAATGGAAAAACAATGTTCAGAAAAATGCAAAAAAGGAGAGTCCAGGATGTCTTTTATTATCGGAAACCAGTTTAAATAATATATCAGAGTCATGTGTTTTACATCAGGTTTGATTTTGCGAATGTTAAATGATTAGAATATGTAGAGCACGATGCTCTACATGGATGGAATGGAGCCATTTACTGAGTTAAGTGTGAACAAACAGTACAACTTTTTAATGGAATAGTCTAATGAAATTGTGTGTGTGTGTGTGTGTGTCTGTGTGTGTGTGTGTGGGAGAGGATTTCTGTCAGTGTCTTTCAAAACGCAGTTTGCTCACTCGTTTTTTTTTTTAATCTTTGTTTCTCTCCATAACATTTTAGATCTTTTATTGAATTTGACTATTCACAAATGATTCATTTTGATGCACATGGATTTCCACTTTTGTCTTGCAATTGCAACAAAATCTATCTAGCTTATAAAATGTGTCTTATTTTATTTTCACTTAAAATTTTAAGTGCATTCTGAAATTTTAATCGTATGCATGTAATGGTAGCTTACTGTGTCGTTTATATCATCTCCATATTTGCATACTCCCCTTATTCTGACCTTGAGGCTAATTTGTCTCTGCCATACCTTGAACCTAGTTAAGCATAAGCTTTTTTTTTATTAGGCACAGGACATATTTCACTTCAGTTTGTGTGAGACATCAATAGGAGGCCAGTCTGCCTGGGGGACAGTGCTTGACGTACTGAACATTTTTTGTGTATCTTGGCAGTGGAAAGATGATGAACTCGCTGAGGAATCTGTATTTTAATGGGCCCTGTGGCACCAGGGGAGGCAGCCCATAAGGAGAAATACATGGGCATAAGTCCTATTTCTGAAGATCTCTAGAGTGCAGCAGGTTTAACCATTTAAAAAGAACTTTGCTAGAGATTAATGCATTTATAACACAGTTATAACACACTTAAAGGCCTCGTATGAAAGGATGACATCCTTGACTTTTGTCCCTCAAATCAAGCAAGGCTAATTTCTGTCTAGAAAAACTTGCTCAAGCTGTGTGTCCACAATTAAAGTCAGTGCCCTTAACACCATCAAAATAAGCAATTTCCCCAGGCTTCCTCAGGTCTGTATTTTCAGTGTGTCCGTTGCTTTGGTTCACTATATACTCCCGTTTATTTTTGTTATTTTATTCTAAATATATATTTTTCCAAGTAGTGTGAATAAGGTTCGAGTAAGAAATCATTTACCATAGTCAGATAAGAAGTTTAGAGTAACTCTTATCGGTGTAGTTCAGCCACCCAATGGAAAGACACTTAGTTACACTAGATGGAGCTAGTTAATAATAAGACTTGTACTCTGTGGCTGAGTGGGACTGGGAACCAAAGTAAATGTGTTTCTGAACCTGAACCTTGACTGGTGTTCTGATAAATGTAATAAAAGTACAAATTAAATCAAATTGAGTGCTGATTTTAATTTAATTTTTAAAAATGAAATAATTTACTTATTTCATCGTTGGGTTTGGGCTCTGGTTTCATTCGAAAAGTTCAAATGAAGACTCACAAGAAACATGAATGTGATAGTCTGACATTTCTTATGAACTGTGTTCCAGAAGCCAGTGTTTGACATATTGCCAGTTTAATCAGAGACTAATAGTGGTCAGATAACACTACAAGTTGTCAGAAGCACGATCTCTCACCCGAACATATCCGTTACACATCTAAGTTGTCAAACCTAGGAATTGCATTGCCTTCACCAGGTGAAGCACTTTCCTCAAAGTGCCAAGTACAGATTCAGTAAAATCCCCCTCTCCAAGCTGACAGGCAGTTTCTTTACTTTGGGTAATATGCGATTTACCTAGCAAAGGCAAGAGAAGGGAACTCCAGACCTTGAACCTGCCTTGCGGTTACCTCTGCTCATTGGCAGAGGCTCTGTTCAATTGTAAATGGTCTGCTTAAGCTTGATCATTATGAGGGAGCAGGCACTGCTGCTGCATGGTGTACAGGCTCTGCACACAAAGAGCTCTTTTCTTGAATAATTGGTGATTACCAGTGGAACAGGCACGGCCTGTGAGTGTGTGCATTGGTGGGGGGAGTGGGCCACTCCGTGGTCTGCTGGCACCATGTGGTTGTGATTTAAGCAAGGAAGGTGTGCCACTGTACTCTCAGCTGGCATCTGTAGAGTGCTCTGAGCGTGCTGGAGCAATTGGCCTTACAGCTCAACCTCTGCAACCTATTCCACTTTTGCAACACTTCAGCTGTAACATATGCACAGGGATCAGCCAAACAGGTCTCCCTCAGATGCCCACAGTTTTCATCGCTGGCTACCTTGGAACAATGAAAGCACGTAAATGAATCCCAGCGTATTTTTTTTCTCCCCTCAAGAGTATTTGATTAGCATAAATGAGTGTTGCTGTCTGGTCCATATTGGCCTCCTGCTTACTTTTCAGGTTGACCATTTATCTTTCCAGTAAGTGATCAGGTTTAATGGTATGTAAAGAGACGTGTGGAATGCCAAAACAGAGTCAATAAAGCAACGAACATCAAAGGTCTCGCCCTGGTACCAAGGACAATGGTCTCCCTCGGCTGAATGGTTGATCCATCACCTTTTAATGATGCTTTGTTCATCTGTTCTCTGGGGTCACTGCGCAGTGCATCTCTAATCAGAGGAGTGCTTCAAGACTTTGGGCAGCAGCCAGTATCTGATGCATTCCAGTAATTCAGCCATCCCAAGACTCCTGAAATGCATTTCCTCCTCTTTGGTGTACTGACCGAGGGGTCTTAATTTAATTGCACATCTTGCTGTTGTTCAGCTTGGATAGGCAGAAAGCCAATTGAGTGCTGCCTCAAGCTGCCCTGAGAGAGAATGAGAGAAAGAAAAAGGCTGGATATTTCAGGCGTTGCGAAGTGATTGAGATCTAAGATATGAGCTACCTTGGTAACGTAGCTCATAATGCACCCTGTCTTGAAGTCCTCACACTAAATTTGTTCAAAATGAAGTATTACAAAGAAGCATATGGTCATAAGTACATATGCAGGTTTGGATAGTGTGGATAGTCATCACTTCTCATACTTGTACTTTGAGACAATGTTAGTTTACTGTGGTTTTTCTGTTGCAATTTTTCATGTTTTTGTCCTGCTGTCTGTGTCAGCTGCCAGAGCTAGGTTTTCTTTTTCTGCTGATCTACGATCGGCTTATTCACCCAACATCCAAGTTTGCAGTTTTAAGAGAAGCCACAGGACTGCTGTCAGCATAGTGCAACAGGGCAGCTGGATCGGTGTAAAAGTGCAGAACTTATACATCGTTGGAGTGAGTCACCACTGTGCAGGCATTTTTAGAGCTGTGGTCTTGAGAAAACACAGTGCTGTGGATCTGTCATGAGCAGCAGATACTTTTCCCAGACAAAACAAGCGCAGATGATTCTGAATTTGGCTAGAAGTATCTTTCAGTATGCATCTTTATCAGAGACAAATTTATGGTTGCATTCCTGCATAAGAATCACAGGCAGGGTTGTTATGGGGGGGGGGGGGGGGGGTGTCTACATTTATTCAGTGTACACATAAGTTATTCAAAGAGCAAGTGTATCCTAGGGGCATGGCAGTTAAAGTTGAGGATGAGGTAAGAGATCACAGAGGTTTGGGTTAGACGTTAATCTGGCCTCAAAGCAACTTTCGGCTCCATAAAACATCAGTGTGTTTCTATAGGGTGTCTACTTTCATGGTGGTAATTCAACTTCCTCCTGGCTCATTTTCTTTCCTCTGTGTTCTTATTAGCGCATGTGTATTAGAAGATTCAAAAACTGTTGGTGGCTCCTTTTTTATTTAGTTTGGGGGAAATCACAATTCAGTGAACAATTCACACTGACATTCAGATGATGCATTATTTTAGGTTTTTACAATTACTATTATGTTGTTAAAAATATACTTGTGGATATTTAGCAATGACACTTAGCAATATAGTATGCAGAAAATGTAACAGGCTTGTGCAGGGCATTAGAATAATCCGAATTATGTTCATTTTTATATGCAAATTCTGCAGTTAAAATTTGCATGACTGCAAATAATGTTATGTTCTATTACAGTGATATTTTAAGTATAATGCATTCTCGCTCTTTGTCTTGCTAATTTATATTTTTTATGAATGAAATTAAAAGCTCAATTCAAACCATGCGCCCACATTGTAATTTAAGTCAGTGTGGAATAAATCATTTTTGTGGCCACAATTAAATATTCCCACCGGTCTAAAACGTCCACAATATTATGTTCTTGCAGAGACCACCAGATAAATCTGTGCTGTCGGCTCCGATTCACTACGCCACATTAAATTCTTTTAGATCAATTAAACTTAGCAGCTCGGTTTACAAGTGACGAGTTTTAATCTTAGCTGGTAGGAGCTGTGGTAGGAGTTACTGAAACTTGCAAACACACACCAGAGCAGGAAAATCCCGAACTGGGCATTTGGAAACTCGTGTGTGTGTGTGTGTGTGTGTGTGTGTGTGTGTGTGTGTGTTTCTTTTGAAAAAAAAAATCACTTTGGTCTCCAGAGCAGGCACATTATAATCTCCTTTTTATGTTTACAGTAACTGGTGGCTTCTTGTGAGGACTTCCATATCGCTTGGTTATCTTTGAAACAGCAGAGGTTCAAAGAAGCTGCAGATAAATGTGTAGAGGGATTTCTTAATGGACAAGGAGCATCTGAAATAACTCCTTGACAAACTATACACTTCCATTTCTTCCTAACTTGGCTTTTTCACTGTAGTTGTTTTTACCTTTTTCAACGTCAAAGAAAATAAACACTTAGCATTATTAACAAGAGACATCAAGCAACCGAAGCCCATGTTCAAGCTCATTTTTACCCAAAATATGATGCATAAATTATGCAATGTGACAATATTTATTAAATGATTCTTTTTACCATCTCAGTTTTGGCTGTCACTGAGAGCAGAGTAGGAGCATTAAAACTCACTGAATATATTAACTTTATGACCCTGGTGCGGCACAAGCATCTGTGATTTCACACGCTTTATGTACAATTTACAGTTGCGGTATTGAATGACATGGTGGCAGAGGTAACCTGAGCCGCGGTCGTGGCTAAATGTCCGTTTTTGGTGAGCAGCGTGCATGCTTTCCCGGCCACTCTGTGGCTTTAATGCGTCTCCCAGTGCGGAGAGGTGTGGGCAGAGCGGGATGCTGAGCGTCACGGCTGCTAAATAAGCGCTACAGTGTTATTGGCCGAGCGTAAGGAGCTAATGGGGAAAACACATGGGGGAACGGGAGATCTTGCTTTCACAGGGAGCCAAGGAGAGGATTTGTGGGCGCGGGTAAAGCTTCTGACCATAGCTTAGCCTCAGCCTGAACATTCATTCAAGTGCTATGAGAGATGTTGCATTCGTTTGTAGTTCACATGATAACCAATTTCAAAGCGGCTTTTGTGTCACATCAGGGGCAACATACAATTGTTTAAAAAAAAATAATTCCCTCCTTTCTTCCAGGAATTTTTTTTTTTGTAAATTTGTGTTTTGATGTCTTATTTTCAGCCACTTTAAATATTTGGGCAAGATGGTAATATAATTATTTGTCAAACTTATTATGAAATACTGAAGTTATTGACACAAGAAGACATTTGTAAATAGCCCAGTTAAGTATATGGTTAATTGCTGGTGTGTATCATTCATTCACTAAATATAAGGGTCTCCCTTAGAAAGGAAAGCATATTTCAACCAGCCTGCTCCCAAGATAGGGATAATGAGAGCGATATCTATTCTCATACCATCAAAAAATTAAATTGAAGTTGGGCTTAAGTTTTTTTTTTAACACACACACACTGTGCAAAAGCCTTAGGCACCCTATTTTTTAATACAAACTTTGTTATAAATTTCTATTTTGTGATTTCTACATTATCAAATCAGTACAAAAACATTTTAGAGTTCCAAACATTGGTTTTCCAGCACAAAATTAAATGTTACAGAATTTTTTTTTTTTGTATCTGAGCAGCATATTGCATAGATGACCACTTTTCAGATGAAAAAAGAAAACATAATGAAGGCTGCTGGGTTTTGGTGCAAAATGAAGAAGCGAGTGTGACAGTCAAAGTGTGCAGAAGAACTGTGGCTGGTTCTGGAAGATGCTCAGTAAAACCTACAGCTCATTTCCTTATAAACCTGCACTCGTTGTACCTGAGACTACTATTTTTTTTTTTAAAGCAAAGGGTCATCTCACACCAAATATTGACTTTATTTCAGTTTACTGTGGTTTACTGCTGTTTACAGATTTTTTTTAAATGTTAACATTTCATTTCATTATTTTTTAAGCCATTTTTGGTCTACCACATTTCTTTACATGTGCCTCAGGCTTTTGCACAGTAATATATATATATATATATATATATATATATATATATATATATATATATATATATATATATATATATATACATACATACATACACACACACACTGTCCCCATAAAATTGCAATTTAAAATTTGTGCCAAGAACAAAAATCTGAGGTGATCGTTGGCACAGACTCACCCAAACTGGACAATTAACCACAGAAAAAAGACCAGGTCATTCATTTATTTATTTATTTATTTTTCTAATCTTCAACTGTCCAGTTTTGATGACTCTGCACCCATGATAGCCTTAGATTCCTATTCTTGAGTAGAACCCAATGTAGTCTACTGCTGTTGGAAGCCATCTGCCTCAAGGTTTGATGATGTGTGTACGCTGAGATGCTTTTCTGCTCACCACAGTTGTAAAGAATGATTATATGAGTTACGATAGCCTTCCTGGCAGCTTGAAACAATCTGGGATGGGTTTCCTGATAATGTTGCACTTTAGGGTTAAAGAGTGAGTTTAAAGATACTCTTAAGCAACGAACGTTGTCTCTGTATGTGGTTTTCCCAAACTCACTCATAAGAAGGAATCTTAAGAGCAACTTTGCAAAGAGCTTCTTTGCAGCATGCGTCCTTGATATAGGCACTGGTAGTTGCTAAAGGCATTCGTACTCTCGTTGCCAAAGACATTAGTAGTTGTTAAATCCAGTTGATGAGGTCACATGGAATTTGTTTTTAACCAAAAACCAATGAAGTATAAAGTGCTTAAAACATGTTAATATATTGTATCATCATTAAGCCTTACTTACTGTATATAATGTGGTAATTAATAGTTCAAACTATTTTGCATTTTTGGACAATAACATTTTTTTCCAAGCATGTTTTTTAATTAAATAAACAAACGTTCACATGAAACAATGAACAAATAATAAGCTAAGTAGTTAAGTAAATGTGTTCCCTGTGCCTGCTCATTTCATTGGTACGCAGTAATGCAGTTATGATTATTTCGACTGTTATTTACAATGCCAAGTTGGCAATGCTCTCCCTTTTGTTTGTGTGTGTGTGTGTGTGTGTGTGTGTGTGTGTTACACATGCAGAAATGTGTCTCATTTATGACACTAAATGAGATAATCACTTGCCTAATAGAGTTAAATTTGATTAAAATGTGGTGATATCAATGTGACATTACAATATCACATTGTACATAATTCCATAAAATATTGAAATATATTCATAATGTTTTGTGCATATTTACTTAATAATTAACTTGATGTACTTGCAGTATACAAGAAAAATAATTGAACACCTGCAGCTTATTCAACACCAGTCTCCGCCCATTGATTGTGAGAGTCTCTCGGAGGTGCATGTGCATTCTGTATATTTGGCTGCAAGGAGACGCATTTTGTTGTGAAAGAGTGATCCAGGTCCCATTATAAATGAAAAATGAACTAAAGTACTACTTTGGCTACGATGTTGTTTGGGAAAACCACGTTAGCTTAACAAGGGATCTGAAGAGGCAGTTAAAGCTGCTCTTAGCCTTAAGAGACTTTCGGGAAGCCCACCCCTGTCCTTTTCCTCTGATCTCTCTTATCAACAAGGCGTTTCCAACCATTAAACTGTTGCTCACTCATGGTTTTTTTTTTGTTTGTTTGTTTTTGCACCATTCTGTGTGAACTCTAGAGACTGTTTGTGAAAATCCCAGGAGATGAGAAGTTTCTGTTATATTCAAACCAGTCCATCTGGCACCAACAATCATGCCACGATTAAAGTCACAGAGATCACAATTTTTCCCCGTTCTGATGTTTGAAGTGAACATTTGCTGAAGCTCTTGACCTTCATGATTTAATGCATTTTGCTGCTGCCACAAGAGTGAATGATTGGATAACTGCATAAATGATCAGGTGTACAGGTGTTCCTGTTAAAGTGTGTGGGCAGTGAGTGTATTTCACTCTAAAGTTGTCAATCTATACAAATTTCCATTGTAACATCATGGTATCTGGCATTATGCAACAGGTCTGTTGATGTAACCTTCATTAATTGTGACCTGTGGGTATCTCTCGGTTATTGTCCATCTGATGCCTCCATCTTTGTTTACATTATAGGTCATATATGTACTCTTTGTTTGTGCTGAGCTGAGTCCAAGTGGGACTTCCAAACCGAGTGAGAGAGAAAAGGGTTGTTTTACAGACAGTACATCCTGTGTTGGAGTCTAGGTTTTCCACCCTGGTGAAGGTTACATCCCCTGGTGATGAAAACAGACTGTTTGTGCTGATGGAAGGAGGGCAGTGAGAAAACGATGTTTGTTCTGTCTTCGTGGCCCCTTAATGTCAGCAGTCCACCTGGGTCTTTGTCCATTGCATCAGGTCTCTCTGTGGCAAAGACGGTGTTGTTCCTCCTCCACCAAGCCATAAATGTGCAATAAAGTTGGCGCAGGCCATATGTGCGGTGTGGGTAACGCTCCATATATTTTAATGATACTCTGGACAAGTCCATACATTTTAAAACATTTCTGTCTCATGTGCACAGATTCATATTTGGACAGAGTTGAATGGATTTTTTTTATCATGTTGGATGTCCGTGTGGAGGTTGTATAAAAAAAAAGATGGAAGGAAGCTAAGCATTGCAATTCAGATCTAGGATCCTATATCACGGGTAAATTCAGGAGCAAGATCAATGCAATTCTCCTATTTTATATTAAACTTTGGTCAAATATCTGTCACATTTTGCATTTTGTGCAATTTTTTTTACCTTGCGCAATACCAGAAAAATTCAGTTGAAATCAAGCCATTTGAGGCAAATTGGTCCGCCTCTGAAAAAACTTGGCATTTGGATTTCCCGGCAAACATTGCTTTTCGTGACGTCACATGCAGGACGCCTCCTTCTGAATCCTACGTCAGCGCTGGTTTGTTTATGAGAAAACGATCTGGTGGTTTTCTGCAAATCTCTTCAACGTTATCGCGTAATTATTAAAATGGTTAACAGATGTATCGTAGGAGGGTGTAGCAACACCAATCTTGATGGGATTAGTACTCATCGTTTTCCAAAATACCGGACAATGAAAGAGAAATGGGAGCGCTTGGTCTACACAGGCTGTGCACTGAAACCGTGCAAAGCTCTCGCAGCCTGCTGGCGCTTCCGCAGGTGACGTCACGAATCTGGCTCCAGACTCCCTTGGGATTTTTCCAGACGCAGTTTGTTGTTTTATTTTTTTCTGCTGTAGACAGATGGCCTTGTGCAAAATTACCCTTCTGGATGAGTGTGTAAAGGGACATTCTTTCATATAAAAACCCTGAACTTGGTCCAGAATATGTACTTAAAGGATCTTAACTGCTTGGCATTCATTTAAAAAATAATACTAAAAATAAAGGTTAATTCATTCAGAAACTACCATCACAATGCACATGACTTGTAAAATACTTGACTGGAAAAAAAAATTCCCAGGTACATGGAAAGATCATTCTTTTGTCCCACTAACGAGTTTTTTCCTCAGAGCTGTCTAAGAAGGTTTTCAGTCATCGCCTGTCTCGTAGGCAAATGGCCAGAGAGACTCTGATGCCATTTACTACATAATACAAGTAGATATGTTCATACTTCTCAATAAAAAAGAGTACTACATTTGCTGTTTTAATATACATGTACACTTCATTTTTTGTACCTTCCACCTTGTAATGCCTTTTCCTCTATACTCAGTTATTATTCCACCAAAAAGAAAATTTTGGCTCCATCATATCCTGAGAATGTGGGGAGTTTCACTGTTTGGTTCAGGAGTTGCTGGGACTGATCGTAAGCTTCACCACATTCGCCACTGCTGGCAGCAGTGTGATGATGTTTCTATAACCTGCACATTTCTTTCACAGATAAATTAATACAAAAATCGAACCTGCTGTGAAAAAAATAAATGGCACTTTTATGCACATGAACATTCGCCTTTGACATGAAAGTGTTCATTTACGGGATAGTCGTTCAAAAATATATATTTTAAGATGAAAACAGTCATAATAGCAAATTGTACTGTATGTGTAAATACCTTTATGCAGTTTAAAATGCCCAGCTGTGCTGAACAAAGCACAACTATTCATCAATCACTATTTCAGATAATTTATGAGAACCAGGTAGCACTCAGGTAGCACTGGTTCCAATAACTTGTGACAAAAAAGGTAGAAATGAAACACAAATTGAAGATTGCACCATTAAGACAATATCGCATGAATAATTTAGCATGATTTATACAACCCTGATTCCAAAAAAGTTGGGACACTGTGTAAAACATAAATAAAAACAGAATGTAAAGATTTGCAAATCATGGAAACCCTATATTTCACTGAAAATAGTACAAAGACAACATATCAGATGTTGAAACTGAGAAATTTTATTGTTTTTTGAAAAATATTTGCTCATTTTGAATTTGATCTCAGTAACATGTTTCAGAAAAGTTGGGACAGGGGCTACAAAAGACTGAAAAAGTTGTGTAACGCTAAAAAAAATTAATTTGGTTAATTGGCAACAGGTCAGTAACATGATTGGGTATAAAAAGAGCATCCCAGAGAGGCAGAGTCACTCAGAAGTAAAGATGGGGAGGGGTTCACCGCTTTGTGAAAGACTGTGTAGGCAAACAGTGCAACAATTTAAGAATAACATTTCTCAATGTAAAATTGCAAAGAATTTGGGGATCACATCATTTATGGTACATAATATCATTAAAAGATTCAGAGAATCTGGGGAAATCTCTGTATGCAAGAGACAAGGCTGAAAACTGACATTAGATGCCTGTGATCTTCAGGCCCTCAGGTGACACTGCATTAAAAGCAGACATGTGTCTGTAGTGGAAATCACTGTATGGGCTCAGGAACACTTCAGAAAACCATCGTCTGTGAAAACAGTTCATTACTGCATCCACAAATGCAAGTTAAAACCAGATAGAAACAATATCCACAAACACTGCCACCTTCTCTGGGCCTGAGCTCTTTTACAACGGACTGAGGCGAAGTGGAAAATTGTCCCAAGATCTGACGACTCAAAAGTAGAAATTCTTTTTAGAACTCATGGACCCACGTCCTTCAGGCTAAAGAGGAGAGGGACCATCCGGCTTGTTATCAGTGCACAGCTCAAAAGCCAGCATCTGTGATGGTATGAGGGTGCATTAGTGCATGTGATATGGGTAGCTTGTACATCTGGGAAGGCATCATTAATGCTGAATGATATATACACGTTTCAGAGCAATATGCTGCCATTCAGACAAAATCTTTTTCAGAGAAGGCCTTCCTTCTTTCAGCAAGACAATGCCAAACCGCTTTCTGCCCATATTAAAACTGCATGGCTCTGTATTAAAAGAGTCTGGGTGCTAAACTGGCCTGCCTGTAGTCCAGACCTGTCTCCCATTTAAAACATTTGGTGCATTATGAAGCGCAAAATACGACAAAGGAGACCCCAAACTGTTGAGCAACTGAAACTGTATATCAGGCAAGAACGGGACAACATTTCTCTTTCAAAACTACAGCAGTTGTTCTCCTCAGTTTCCAAATGTTTACAGAGTATTATTAAAAGTAGAGGTGATACAACACAGTGGTAAACATGTCCCTGTCCCAACTTTTCTGAAACATGTTGTTGACATCAAATTCAAAATGAGCATATATTTCTCAAAAAAGCAACACAATTTCTCAGTTTCAACATTTCATATGTTGTCTTTGTACTATTTTCAATGAAATATAGGGTTCCCTGATTTGCAAATTATCGCATTCTGTTTTTATTTACAGTTTACACAGTCAATCAGTGCGTTTACATGCACATAGAGAAAATCGAATTTCTGCCGTTGCTCGACTGAAATCGAAGTTCTAAATGGCATGGAAACACCTTAGCTAGGCTGAAATTGAACTGAACTTGATTTCTCGTAATCGAGCTACACGACCTAGATTATGCGATTGTAGCCGAGCTACTTAGTGCATGTAAACCCTATCGAGCTACGTAGTCGAGCTACTTACTTCAGCACTGCCCTTTCCGGAAGTGACGAGTGACGAGACCACAAGTGGGAAACACAACAGCCTCGGTCGAAAACAAAAACAACAACCAGCCTCGGTCGGCATGACACGTCACCTTAGCCGCCACTTTATTAGGAACACTTGTGTCTGGGCATGTACGCACCCAGGGGCGCCGCTAGGGGGGGAAAGTTAGGACGATTCTAAGGGCCTGGCACTGACAGGGGGGGCCTGTGAGGGATATTAATATTATTTTAATAGTATTGCCTTGTGTAAGTTTTTGAAATAAAATATTTCATTTCATCTGTCAAAATATGCAAATTATACATGGTTATGATTTGCTATAACATTTTTCTTGAATTATTTATGATATTGTCATTTCACCCCTCCACCCTTTTTACTAATGGTACAGTCTGATTCTGAGCGCGGGACAGTGAAATGTGTAGCTCCGTGTGTGCACAGCGCCGCTATTAGCGCAGGTTAGATCAGCTGGCAGTTTTTCTGTGTGCGCAGCAGAGGTGTGCATTCTAGAAGTTGCTAAGCAGGAGCAGGTGTGATGAATTATGAAGTCCGGATATCACACTGTGTGTGAAAAAAAAATCACTTTTTTTCATAGGTATCTTTATTGTATAATTAAGTCTAGGTGTTTTGCCATTGTTCATGTGTGGATTTGTTGATATTGTTAAGTATTTAACTCTAATATTTTGCACATTAGCAGTGGTCATAGATATCATTGCTATTGTTCATGTGTGAATTTATTGATACTGTTGCTAAGTATTTAACTTGAATATTTGAACATTTGCTGTGTTTTCTAATAAATGTGTGATGCCTAAAAGAAACCAAAAACACTTAGTGGATTTCTTGCAGTGCACTATGTAATTGTATCAAAAAACTAGTGTAGTTATTCGTCAAGGCATACATTTGATCACATACAATAAGTCAATAAATGGAGGAAACAAAGGAATACATTTTGTAATCCTGATTATTGATGATGTTTGCTGGAGGGCTCTGGAGTATCCATAATGTGCATACAGAATGTTATAAGTCCATACTGATACAGTGATGCATACACTTTCTCTCAACACAAACATTTGGATTGAATGAACTCCATAGGCTACTGAGTGGCCTAATAATAGTTGCTCATAAAAGAAAAAAAAATATATATATATATATACAGTGGCGGCTCCTGAATTTTTTTTTCAGGGGGGGCAATTTTCCCCCGTTATGTCTACACGGACCATAAATGTCCACAGGACTGAAGTAAATTGACCTAGGTAGCAAATCAATTGGCCGAACTTGTTTTTGCCTGGTAAATTCAGATATCAATATAGACAATATCTCTTCTCTCCACTAGGTGGCAACACTGAACAAGTTAAAGGTGGCAAACTAAGGTAGCCTAGTAAACTAGACCCACCCGCCTAGCGGCCAAAAATATTTTTGCCTACGAGTGGCAAATATTCACATTTAGTCTGGCTTGCCAGGCTAAAACTAAGGAAGATTCATTGTGAAGCCTTCAAAGAAAAACATTTGGCATCACAATCAATTAATATTACATTACTCATTTATTTTCTCATATTTTTCCAGTATTCTATAATAAGTAGACACAAATTCTTAATTATAAACATATTCTAATTTCTTCATTCTAAAGAATACAATTAAAGTGGCAGGATATAAATCCAAAACAAGTGTTTATTTAAGTTTTGAAAAAGATGAAGAAAAGCATAACCATCAAACAAACATGTGCAGCTTAATTATGTGTTTTTTTTATATGGAATTGCACCATTTTAACAACAAATAATAATTCTAAATAAATTCTGCAGTTTTTTTCCCAAGAATTCCTCCAGAAAGCCATGCCTTAAAAGGAAATTTAAAGTATTACAAGCATGTCAATGAACACAAAAGGCTTTAGTTATTTAGCTATATACACACAAGGTTACACAAGGTTTTGTAGTCAGTGCAACTTGGCTTAACAAGTTGGAAAAAAGGTAAGGTGCTGCTGGCTCCAATGAACACATACTGTACAATATATAAAAACTGAAAATATGCTTAATTTACACCAAGTCAGAGAGAACTTGAGGCTACTGAAATATTCCAAGCATGGCAATGTTAAACTGCCATTGGTAAAACAAAAACATGGCAATGTTAAACTGCCATTGGTAAAACAACTGCCATTGGTAACACACACACACACACACACACAAAAAAAAAACTTTTGCCTAGTAAATTCAAATATCAGATATCACTGTACCGTCTGCTGTGCTACTTCCAGGGTGGAAGAGAATGCAAGGGTAGCAAAAAAAGAGCATTGACTACATCACAGCCAGCTAGCCAAGTTTTCCGGTGGCACCAGTTCTTGTTAAAACCTCTTGAGTAGGTCTTCTCCCCCTTTGTAGACACTTGCTTGATGTTTAAATTCGGTCTAGGAGGTCCTAGCTGTTTGATTGCTGTTTTCTCCTCATTGGCACGATGACTAAAGGGAACTTCTTTCAGAGACGCTATCGTATTGTTGCACTCAACACTCGCCATCTTCTTCATAGAATGTTCACACATTTCCCGCGCAAGTTGCGTTTTCCAGCCCAAAATTATGTTCAAAACCCGCCAAAATGCATTTAAAACCGCCCAATCTGGCAACACTTGTGCGGCGCAACAGGCGTATGACGTAAGCACGCTGCTTGTGCGAGCACATAAAACCTAATAGAAAATGCATTGGGAGCATGATTTTCGAAAAAAACGTACGTACCATTACTGTCAATGGGAGATTTTGGGGCAAATCTGAACCTGACAGAAATCTCCCCAAAAGGGTGTGGCTACACCAGGCGCGACCTTAGCCTGATTGGACAATGACATTACTGTTGCCGTGGTAGTAGGAGTAGATAAAAAAAAAAATCTCCCTCCCTGTTTGGGAGTGCGTCGCCCAAATCGCCCCTATTAACGAGCCGCCAGTGTGTATATATATATATATATATATATATATATATATATATATATATATATATATCTTCCATATATATCATTTTTAAGGCAACAATCTATTCAGTCTAATTAGTTGGTAAGTTATTAGCATGTTAGCAGGCTAACAGTTAATATGTTCACCATTACACAACTTCAACTTAGTGGCCATTTTATTAGGAACACTTCTGTTCGTACATACAAACTACAAACACTCTTCTTGTGAACACGGAACTGATAACTTTGTTTATATGCTTGAATAGCTCTTCTTCATGACGACAACCAGAAGTGTACCAACACGATGGGGCGTGTAGCGCCACCTGTGGCTCGGGTGCACAATGCACCTCACACAATAGCTCGATTTCCTTGTGTGCATGTAGGATTGGATTTCTCTGGCACCCCTGCTGGGACCCTTAGCTCGATTACCGACAGCAGCTCGATTTGGATGTGCATGTAAATGTACTGAGTGCGTTTACATGCACATAGAGAGAATCGAATTTCTGCCGTTGCTCGACTGAAATCGAAGTTCAAAATGCCATGTATACACCTTAAACACTGTTAAAATTTAGCTCACTTACTGTATCACCAAATACATCTGTACAGCTGTTGCATGTGAACTGTGTACATAAACAAGTCATTGTATTTGTGTGTGTGTGTATATATATATATATATATATATATATATATATATATATATATATATATCCAACATCTGAAGAATGTAAATAAAAACAAAACAATTGAACTTTTTGTGTGTTTATTAAGACATAAGTTAAATTGTAAGCAAAAAAAAATATTTTTTTGTAAGCAAAAAAATGGACTTTAGAAAAATATACAATTGTGCAAAATAAGTTGTCTTACAAAACAGTGGTCTGCGCAGGACAGTTTGTAGCCATACAGTCTGTTAGAGCAAGCCTAACAGCTTGAGCACGGAACTTGTGAACACGGAACTGCCAGTGTTGCCAGATTGGGCGGTTTTAAGTGCATTTTGGCGGATTTGAACATGTTTTGGGCTGGAAAACGTCAGCAGTATCTGGCAACACTGCTAACTTTGTTTATACTCTTGAATAGCTCTTCTTCATGACGACAACCGGAAGTGTACCAACACGATGGGGCGTGTAGCGCCACCTGTGGCTCGGGTGCACAATGTACCTCACACAGCTCGATTTCCTTGTGTGCATGTAGGATTGGATTTCTCTGGCACCCCTGCTGGGACCCTTAGCTCGATTACCGACAGTAGCTCGATTTGGATGTGCATGTAAACGCACTGAGTGTCCCAACTTTTTTGTAATTGGGGTTGTATGTTAATCCAGATGGGGCAAGACCTACACATATTCCAGTGGGTGTTGTAGGGTCTTATTTCAACATAAATGTAATGTGTTTTTGTGGTGGAATTCAATAGTCAAAATGATGCCTTGATGTTTGACATTTTGGAAATTATACATTGATTGTTGATTTCATGTTGCATAATCTAACTAGTGCATGCCTAGTAGGAAGGAGGTAATCAAGTAATTACTGTAAGAGCAATTATTCTGGTGTGTCCTACCAATTGGAGATAGTAAAAACTAGTTTGATGACTGTTTGTAATCATGCATTTTACATTTGTTTAAATTGAATATTTACTCATCCACACAGCTCTGGTCTTGCCATTATTTCATTTGCAGATACGATTGCATGTGCACCAGCATATACATGTTGTTATTAATTTGGGAAATCAGTTTTGTTTATATGCTCTGTGTCTCTCATGACAAGTTGATTGTTATTGCAAAAAAAAAAAAAAAAAAGTTCCCTATAACTGCACTCCAAAATGTATACAAGATCAAATCCAAAACCAATATGTCAAAATATCCTCAGGAGCTGTAATGACAGCTGATCATGTTCTACACTCATATTTGGTTGTGTTTTAGCATGGCTGTGAGAGATTGGAGTATGGAGATAATAAAGGGCTTCTCTTTATAGTTTGAAAAAGCCCTTAAATTAAAGCAGATTCTGGGCTGAAGGAGCGCTTTGAGCTGCAGATGTTCCTCTGGTTTTGATGGGAACCCAAAGACAACAGCCAAAATGATGAACAAGATGAGGTGGTTAGTGCAGTTGTCTAAACAAGAGGATGCCTAAAGCTCAGGCCTGATCATCTGCTCACTCTAAGGGTGGCTAGTGTGTGTGTGTGTGTGTGTGTGTGTGTGTGTGTGTGTGTGTGTGTGTGTGTGTGTGTGTGTGTGTGATTGCTGTGGACACAGGGACTGCTACAGGAAGCTGTTGCACTCATGTACCATTTTTTTCGTTGTTCTGTAATTCCAGCCAGCCTCATCAAAAAAAGTTTCTTGAGTATGGGAAGTTTTATTTTATGGTTTTGCTATTGTGCTTTTGATGAAAAAATGAAAACATTACATATCAGATGTCAGAACATGCTATTAAACATATGAATATCAGGTAAGAGCATTGCTTAGTTATTGTGACACCCCGGCTGGCTGACAAGGGACTGAGGACACAAGAGCCAGTTTGGATAGCAGAGCTGTCCTTTCTTTTTATTTCTTCAAACACAAATGGCTCCAACAAGTGCTTTTCATTGCAATTGGTGTCATACACAATAAACAGACAAACAGTTCTGTCATCTGGATTGGTTTTATTTAATCCAGTGTAGTTGAGCTCAACTCTGCGGATTTATGTCTCTCAGGGATTCGACAGCCTACTGACAAAAGACAGACACATTATTATGCCAGTACTAACAATGCACAGGTGTATACATTCATCATTACCTGCTTGTTATCTCAGGCCCCTCTTCCACCCAAACACGCCCCAACATTAGTCAATAAATCGATAATTTGAGCAGTTTTGTTCCACATGTGAACGAGTGGCACATAGCATGGGTGTGGGCGAACTCTTTGCCAGGCCTCTGCATTTTATTCTGTCTCTCTATCTATTACACAACATTGATGGTACTCTGAAACATTACTTGTGGAAATGCAGATCAAAAATGATGCCTTCCCCTGCTCCATGGACTTGTTGAGCATCAAATATTTTCAGAGTGGATCATTTTCGCATACTCCCATACTTGGCCCTGAGTGAATTTGTGGATTTTTTTTCCCCTTAAAACTTGGGTGAGTGCCTTAACTTTTCTCCCTGACAGCGCTTTGAATATCCAAAACCTTGAGGCAAATTCTAGCAGCTGAAAGCTGAGAAGCAGGAAAAGCTTCATGGACAGGCGGAATTTGTATCATTTTGTTTAGGCTCTGACAGCGATTTTCACTCTTCCCTGTTAAGACCACCTATTCTCTCTCTTTTTTTTTCTCCCCCCACCTGGCTATGGTCTGCTCTCACATGAGGACATAATGTATGCTTCTGACTTGCCAGGTCCCATCAGCTAAACCATTTTGACCATTTTCCAGCTGTTTTTTTCCCTGATCTACCCATCTTTTTTTCTCATCCATAATCTTTTGGGATTCAAGTTGTCCATCCACCCAGTGTGAGAGAAATGGATTCAGAAATATTCCAGTGCTCCACTTCAGGTCTTCTGCCTTCCTATGAGGAAAGAGAAGGAAAAAAATAGAGAACGAAGACAAAATGAAAGCTCTATGAAAGAGTGCCAGTCATGAAGCAAACCTGATTTATTATCACCAGAAATCAGCAGCAGATGTCAGTGTACAGCCCCCGCTGTAGCCAATTAAAGACAAGCACGCGAAGATCTCCCTCTTTCTCTCTTTTACTCAGAACAAACATATAAACAACACTCCTTGCTGCTCCTTTTGTGCCATGCGCTGTTGATAATGGCACGTTATCGTAATCAAGTGGCAATCTGTATAGTACTTAATTCTCTCGGAACGTGTCGTAGGCAAATGAAGGAAATGCAGCATTATAAGGTTTACTGATTGAAGACATTTAATGACGGCTCTTTCTAGAATCCTCTCTTTGCTAGTAAATACCGTATGTTTCAGAAGTGTGTTTCTGATAAGAAACACAACTGGAACAGATTTCCTTTTAGAATTACATACACTTGGAGAAGAATATGGTGTATTCCTTACAAATGACTTAAAAATATTGGAATTATCTGTGGTAACTTACATTAAATAAACATGTCCTAGTCCATCTCAGTCAATATTTGCCATAATTAACAAAATTAATGTGAGAAATGGATGCAATGAAAAGATTTTTGTGCAACTTCACTACATGCATTAAGTTGCTACATGCATTCCACCAGCAAATATTATCCATAAGAAGTTATTCCTCATCACACTTGGGTACATTTCGGTTACTGGATTACAGATGTTTGACCAGCATTCATAGCACAACTCAAACTGGAGCACTGGGCCAGACACATAAGTGCCATCTTGTATTTTGAACTTCTCAGGTAGGCTTCTCTACTACCAGAAAACAGGCCTTGGCCAGTTGGCCAGTGTTTCAGAATATAATGCATCCAGTGTAAAATGTAATATTAAGTAGCCTCAGTTTTGGGAATTACAAGGAAGAAGAAACATGCTGCCCAACATCAGCATTTCCCGTTGTCCCATAGGATGAAGTATTTGCCATATTATGTTTATATAAAGAACTGTGTGTTTCAGTGTGCTAATATCCTATGATGGGTGGCTGATGTTGCAATGCTCTAGTATTTCCAGTTGATGAAACCATTTGATGTTATATCCATCATCAAAAAATTCCCGTGCAGGGATTGTCCAAGCATGGCTCATGTGACATAAAATAGTTCCACCATTGATTAAGCAATGTATCTCATGATGTAAAAAAAAAAAAAGGATATGGTGTAAGTCAGTCATGGTATATGCTGGATATACCATGAACTGGCATCACAATTTCAAGTTTTATGGCCAACTCGAGTCACAGCTGTGGCTCCACGAGCATTTCTGTGTGTGTAGATATACGTATCATGATCATGCCTAGCGAGGCAGGTGTTAGTATGGTACATTGCACATGCACAGGTTGAAGGTCATTCCAACGTAAACGACAAACATGGCTGCCTCCAGTGAGTTTATGCCGAGATTCAATCTTAACACTTTTTAGTTTGGAATTTTTTGATGAGGGATATAAATCGAATATACCGTGCGCTGAGAAGCACCAGTAGTTATGGATTCTCTGAGGTGAATGGCATAGTACTGTTTTCTTTGGGGCTGCGTCCCTCACAAAATAGGACTATGATAGGACTGATTCTCACCTCAGAGAATCCATAATTTCAACTGGAGCCTCTCAGTGCATATCAATGAATGAATGAATGAATGATCATAAGCGATGAATGAGTTATTCAAGAAAATTTGAAAATGATTCTCAGACTAACAATGATTTCTGGCCTTGATCTTGAACAAGTAGAGTTTCAAACTATAATCTATACTTTAGACACATTTTAGTCCTTATACTTGATAAAGTAAGGAATAACACACAATGGAACATGCTGTAATAAAAAATGCACTGGGTTACTGTTGCCACCCCCAAGCTGATGCTGCATTTAATTTACCTCAGACATCAGAGCTTGGATTGATATCATAGCCCAGTTGACTGTGTTCCAGTGCAAGAAATTGGAAAACCAGTTCTAGCCAGGCAAGCCATTGTTAGTCATTGTCTGCAATACCACTTTAACTCATTATACGGTATTTTGTGCATACAAAAGAAGTTAGACAGTAATGTGTGTATGACTGATTTAATGAGATAAATAAGACAGAAGTGCGAATAACAGTATATTGCTACAGCTTTAATCTACTGTTGATGCACAGAGCAGCCATCTTGGATTTTGAGGGTGGGGTTGGTGAGGTTCTTCCGACTTTCTGAGTCAGAAATCTGACTTCAGGGGGCATTCTAGAAGAAATTTCCAACTGCCTCTTATTTTTCTCTCTCATGAAATTAGACAAAAATTAAATGTAGCTTTTCATGTTACTTTCAAACAAAAGACATACTGTCCTAAAGACACTCCTGTAACAGAAAAGATACTGACCACTACAAAGCACTGGCACTGGAGACTCCTTCCATAAATGTTAAATAAAGGCATCCTTACAGAAAACATCACCATATCAATAATTAGACATTTTTCTTTGTGAAATAACAACATATTTTTAATCCACTGACTTAGATTATTATTATTCAGTTTAGATTATGTGGAAGGCCCACAATGCAATTCACTGTGAATGAGTCATTATTATAGAAACAATAGCATATTAGAACTAGTGCATTAATGCTGTCAGAACTGCTGGTAAACACCAGAATGGGAGAATTCAGCAGCGCTGTGATAGAACTATGAGTATGAATAAATGAATGACTGAATATACAGTTGTGGTTTACATACAGTGACATGAACGTCATCTTGGATATGAATGTCATGGCAATATTTGGGCTTTCACTAATTTCTTTGAACTGTTCTTTTTTCTGTGGCAGAATGAATGTACAGAATACATCTTTAATTTAAAAAAAACACTAGAATTTGGTGCACAAGTTTTAATTTTCTTTGGGTTTTCTGAAATCAACACAGGGTCAAAATTATACATGCGCTCACTTAGATTATTAATTCAGAAGTGCTGAAACTTCCAAAATGTCTTTTATCTTGGCAAGGCCGAGGTCTCTTAACTTCCTGTTAGTGATCGTGATTGACTACAGCTGGTAGCTTCTCTGAAGGCACATCATAAAAAGGGTTTGTTTACAGCACTCATTGGATTGACCGACACACAATACAATGGGAAAGTCCGAGGAGCTCAGTGCAGATCTGAGAATGAGGATCGCAGATGTACACAACTCCGGAATGTCTCTTGGAGCCATTTCTAAACAACTTGCAAATTCCAAGATCAGTTCAAACAGTTGTATACAAGTTATTGTGAGGTGTAGTCACTTTGCCAAGCCACTTTGCTTCAAGAAAACCCAAACTGTCACCCTCAGCTGAAAGGAAATTGGTTTGGATGATCAGGAACAACCTGGGAACCACCATGGCACAGCCCTGCCATGAACTGGAAGCTGATGGATCACTGTCTCCAGTTCAGTGAGTTTTACATCACCATGGACTAAGAGGCTGCTATCCAAGAAATAACCCCCTGCTCCAAAATTGACACCTTCAAGCTTAACTAAAGTTTGAAGCTGACCACCCGGACAAAGAAAAATCCTTCTGGAGGATGGCTGTATGGTCAGATGAGACAAAGATTGAGTTGTTTGGCCACAATGACCACCATGTACAGAGGGACACTGTACCAGCTGGTGGTGGTGGTAGGATCATCATGCTCTGGGGCTGTTTTGCTGCCAGTGGAACTGGTTCATTGCACAAAGTGGATGGAATAATGAAGAAGGAGAACTACCTCAGAATTCGTCAGCATAAACCATCAGAAACTTGAACACGACTTGGGACTTGGGACTTACAACAGGACAATGAACCCAAACACGCATCAGAGCTGGTTGTGGAGGGTAAAGCAGGCTAACATTAAGCTTTAAACGAGTCCTGACTTCAACCGTATTGAAAATATATGGACCGTGCTTATAAGTCGAGTCCATGCCAAGAAAAAAAAATTAATTGAACTCGACTAATTTTACCATGAAGAGTCATACAATATCCAACCAGAATTCTGCCAGAAGCTTGTTCATGGTAAACAATGATGTTTGGTCAAGGTGAATCTTGTGAAGTGACATTTTACCCAAATATTAGGCGTGCTGAATGTAAATTTTTGACCCTGTGTTGATTTTCAGAAATCCAAAGAAAATTAAAACTTGTGCACCAAATTCTAGTGTTTTTTTAATTAAAGATGTATGGTATTCCATACATTCTGCCACAGAAAAAGAACAGTTCAAAGAAATTACGGAAAGCCCAAATATTGCCATGACATTCATATCCAAGATGACATTCATGTCACTGTATGTAAACTTCTGACCACAACTGTATATAGTGTGCTCTAATTTGTGGTTTAAATAACTACTTGGAATATTTGGGCAGGATTATTCCTGAATTTGCCCTGACTACACCACACATATCAAGATTTAAAGCTATATTTAATGATACCTGACAGCCAGGGCTATTGCATTTGTAATCTTCTTTACAATCACTTTCAGAAAAGTATAATGCACATATAACAATGTGTTAGGACTACATTTTAAAGAAAGAAGATACTGTTTTATTCAGAGCCCATTTTTGTCTGAAGCTGAGAGCCACATGTGGCGGTTGCTTCATTAGTGACAAATGAATAGAGTTAGATTTTAAACAAATACCCACAGGTGAGCTTTGCTCAGAATCAACAGATCTGAGTCACAGCAACCATCCCAGTACTACACAGAGTCCTCACAGACATTCATGACAAATGAGCAGGCAGTTTTTCTTGCACATTATATCCTTTTAGAGCGTTGTTACCATATAGTAATGAAGCTGCTTTCCTCAGTAATCAGTAGTCAAATATTTGGTTTATGGGATGTAATTATGCGTGAGTGAAATAATAATTAAGCTTAATGGCTCCAGGAAAATCTCTTATGTTTGGGCGGTATCTTTAGGTTTTGATCAATGATGCTTGCATGTAGAGTAAATAAATAGAAAATGGTGGCCTTAATGAGGGGGTTGAGTTTACAGTTTACAAATTAGAGAACTGATTTATTGATTTGCTCTTAATTTCATCCTGTGCTCAGTATGTTCTCAAGGGTTTTAGCTACCTGTAAAGTTTATTTTTTTCTTAGATTAGGCTCTCAGGCCCTTTAACCCGGCCCATCCTGTTGGTGGCATGACAGAATTTAAAGAAATTAAGATTTTCATATCAGTGCTGCAAACTACTGAAATAACTTGTATTAAAGTTTATTTAATTCTATTCAATATGTCTTCATTGAAACAAGAATAGCTTTAAAGAAAATATATTAATTAAATAGATACGTTTAATTAAAATTTTAAGATTCCTGTTTACAATGGACAGAAGAAGTTTACAGCGAGAAAGCAGGATTAAAAATACACTTCCAGCTCTTTCTCAGAGAGTAAGCCACAGTGTAATCCAGTGTAATGACAGGGGGCATCTTTTGACTCGGACTCAAACGTACTCCCCCTGCTGACTCTCTTTCCAACATGGTAGAAAAATCTTTCAGCAGGGACATTCATGGGGAGCGGGGAACATTGCAATCTCTTTCATTGTTCTCATTTAAATATCACCCAACACAGCTAGATGGACTGTCCCATATTTGAACGTTTTATGTTTGTTTTTCTGCTGATTGACGGTTGACAGTTTTGGACTCCATATTTTTGGTATTTAAATCTAAAATTAGTCTTCGTCTCTCAAATGCTGTTATCTGACTTCTTATTTTTCTGAATAATGTGAAAATACGACATTGGAATTGGCCACCACTTTGTTTAGAGTTATTTGCCTGTTTTTTATTATCAGTCAGGAAGTTGGGAAAGATGTTTTCTTTCCATTTCTTTTCTTGGTTTGTGTTTTTGCCAAACAAAATCAAAAACCTGTGTTATTTTGGAAAGTCCTAATATACCCCATTATTGTACATGTATTAGACATGTAACCTTAAACATGGACTTATGCTGCATTCATGTGCTATGGGAAGATGATATTTTCCAGTTGGGAAGTGGTATTTACCAGTGTGTTGTGTTCACATGCTTTTGTTGTTGTTGACAAATTAAAGATGGTGGACCAGATTCAAGTTACCAATAGTTAGTTAGCTATCGTTAGCAATAGCGTCTGCTCTTGATAGGTAAAAACAAACCATAACAACACATTTTTAAAGGAAACGGATTTCTAACGTATTATATTACACTTGTTAATGACGCAACATTGCATAGACACAAAAAACTACCCACTAGTACTAGTAAAAAAAAAACTTTAGTAGCGTACAGTGCTCAACATTCAAGTGTCTTGTACCGCTCGCCGCCATGTTGAAAAGGTTAAAGTTCATCTCATCTTGGCAACTTGTGTATCAAAATTTTCTACGAGTTGCCCAGTGGAAAATACCACAAGAGGGGGCGTTCATGTGTGCTTTCCATGTCGGCGTTTGGTATTTACCATAATTCACATAGCACATGAATGCAGCATTACATACATGTCAACCTTTGGTCAATCAAACCTGTACAGTATAACCAACCTCCAAAATCCGTATTTCCCTTATAAAATCCTTATAAGATGCAAATTAAAATAATTTACCTAAAAATTTAATGATAATTAACAATGATATATCCAAGTTACTTTTTATTCAATATTAATAACAATAAACCTTCAGAATGAATACAAAGTTCCAGTGTTTGACAAAAACACAAAGTGTCACTCTAATGTTCTGAATTGTACTCCATGACAGCTTTTTTAGCAGTCTGCACCAATACCTCACTAGGCTGCATGTCACAGCAAGTGTCTGTGTTGATCTTGCCGGAGTGCCTATTCAGAATCTTTTCAGTCGCTAGTGAAAGTCGCTCAGGTGGAAATACGTGTTTCAAACAAAATGTTACTTCCCGGTTGGCGGGATTCTCGCAATGCGGTGTGCGCATGATCAAAAGTGGAATGAAGTCTTGCTACCACAAGATAACGCGCGATTTCATAAGACTCTTTACTGGCTGTTTGTGCTTTCTGTGGTGTACAGTACATTTGTAAATGTTATGCGCTCTTTTATCATCGTGGGAATTGATTATAGCTCTAAATAAATATTGAAGTTTTTTTTAAAGAATCCGTATAACATTATTTGTATGCCCGTATACTACGTTTATTGAATCAAATCCATTTAAAATACGGACATTCCGTATAGGTTGACATGTATGGGCTTAACACAATTAAAAAAAAATGTATTCTTTACAGACTCGCAGCATTTTTTCCTCTCATTGTTTCCTTTCTACTGCTTCTTACAGATAAATAGCCTTTTCTACATTTGCCATCAAAGGCTAAACAGCTTAGTTCAAATTTGTTTACGCAATGTCAAGTAGGCCTCATTTTACTACATCACTGAAGTCACAGGGTTTTCCTGAAGTCCAAGGTTCCACTTTTCAAAGAACAGGAGCTGAAAGCATATTATGAGTAAGTAAACTATTGATTCCTCGTTTCTCAGCTCAACTGAGTTCAGACTTTTCAACATGCAGACCTGTATTTGAGTTTAAAAAGCACTGGGTCTGTTATGAAGTTAGTTTAGTGGATCACTGAAAGCTGCACTAGGCGTAAATAGTAACTGACACTCGAGACATGTATTAAAAGCTACTGTTTTAATTGATTTGTTGATGCATTTTGTAAACAAAGCTCGCTTACTGAAACACCATTTGTTGCCAAGCTATGATGTGCAGCCTCTGTTGAGTCAGAATAAATCTTAAACAATGTGAAACTTATCATACTCCTAATGGCTCGGTAATGTGTGTCTTAATAGTGTTTGACTTCAGAATATTATGCAGCTGTTCATGTCACAGTTGTGTGAGAGGAAGGCGTGCCTTCTTTTCTGTGCTCATTAATGGTCTAATATGCTGACTGAATGGCGAGTTACTGACTCTTGATGATGCAGGTCCTATTAATTGCCATTAAACTATGCTGCCCATTAAAGCAGGATTGTCGTGAATGTATTGTTCGGTTTCATGGGTAAAAGCATGAAGGCACTGATGTGTAACCATTATATGTAATAAGAGAGTAGGTTTTATATGAACTTGACTGTGTACAGAAGCCGCCGGTTTGCTTACAGTGTGAAATATTATTTGTCTTAAATGCACTTTACTTTTCAAAATGGATTGTCATTAATGATCAAATAAAATACATTTCTCATGGCGTAGATTCACAACACAACTATAATCTGGTAGATTATAGCCTGATAATGGAAAAAGGGATGTAATTATGACTTTACATCATATTTTATATAAGGGTTGATGCTCATAAACCATAGCAGATGATGATAATAGAAATAAAAAGTTTATCTGGAAGCTGTAAGGTTGTTCTGGAAGACTTGGTACTCATTTTCACTTTTAGAGCGTTTAGAGTAAAATGCACTTTGACTATAAACCATGTCTGTCATGCTAAAAGATTGTGTGCTGCCTTTTTCTACATGACTGATCTATATCCTTGCTGCCATGTTTCATATGTAGGAAGGGTCAGTGCATTAGCAAATAGAAACCTGAGCATTTTTACATTATGCACTTTATGAGAATAGAACATATAAAAATCATAGGAGCGCCGAAAGCTTGCCTCATGTCTACCATGTGAATATGGTGTTGTGCCCTGTCAGTGTCTGGAAATAATCAAGACCAAGTATCCTCTGAGGCACGGTGCCTGCCTGTGACATTTTGTACCAGCAGTGGCTACACACACACACACGGCTAATGAAACAGGCTAATGACTCTGCTCCACACCTGCATTACAGATTTTATGAGCCGCTGTTACTCAGCGACACCTTGAAGTCAAAAAGAAAAAAAAAGAAAAAATCAGGTGTCCTACTATGCCAGATCTCTACAGTAGCAAGCGTTTGGGACGAACCACATGTTCCTAAAACACTGTGCTAGTCCTAGCAGTATACTATTTAGCGTGATAGTATGAGGTTTGAGACAGCTATACATCCTGCTCTTATTAATTTTTACTAGGACCAAGGCCACGGTTCGACACGCCCATTTGAATGAAGGTTGTTGTTTTGTTTGGTGTAAGGTACGTGTGGATTTGAGTGTTTTCTAAATATAGCCCAATTAATGACACATTAGCTGCTTCTCATTCAGCCCACGGAGGGACAAGTAACCCGGTGCCATGTTTTGAAAAAGGAAACATGGGGATTATATATTATATTTCTCAGAAAGCTACACCTCCCCCGAGACTTAATTAGCCGGCTCGAATGCTGCACAGCTACTTTGTGTAAGAAATACCTCTACGCTGTTCACACTCCGTAAATCTTCGTGCCTCACGTCAAGGCGTGCAGGGTCTGCCGCAACCGGAAACGCCGATGCTGAGAACAAGATCAAAAGAATCTTATGCCTCACCTTTTGAGGGATCTGTATTCACATCTGACATGGACACACTCCCCCCTCCCCCCTGTAAATTTGCAGCACTTAAATAATTTGGGATGACGTGTAACGGAAAATTCAAAATATTATCAAGTCAGAAAATTAGTTAGCAAAAACTAGTGCATAGTTTTCTTTCAGATAAAGTGTTGGGATGGCTTAAGATGGATGGATGTTTTTTGTCTTTTAATAAATTGTGTACACGCACATGGACAAGCAACACTACTTGCTTTTTGTCATAGAAAGTATTACTGACATGAAATGATTTTTTTTTTAATTTCCAAAAGGGGTGACTGGATATAAAAATGTATCTATACAATTATATGGAAGATAAGATAATGGATTTATTGAACATTTATAAATAAAACATTTGCTCTGCATTTACTCCACTGCAGTAACATATGGAATGCTTAAGATTCTGTATAATATAATAATCTTATGAATCAGTTATTGCTGTCTTGAATGACTTTTTTTTTGTATGTAATTCTGTCTGTTTCCACATGAAATTCTTCCATAATGAGTCAGATGGAGAGGACAACAGCTGCCAGAGTCGTGAGAGCTTATAGATTAGATCCTTACCATAAGCATGGAGCATGGAGTTTCCATTTCAAGGTAATATAGCTCATGGTGTCAGTGTGACTAATACATCCGATTGTGTTATCATGCATATTAATATTTTAAACACACAATAAATCATTTTTTTTGTGTTCAGATGTAACAGATTTTCATTTCTATAGTATATAATTCCAGTCTTGCCTTCTAATGGTTTCTACAACATTCAGCCAAGCCTCAAACTCCAGTCATCTCTAATAACTCGATGGAATTAAGTAATAACATTACATTTTAATACACAGTATGTTTTTGTGTAAATTCATAAAATAATCATAGAATTTATACAAGGTAGAATTTCCTGTTTTCATTTTTAAGTTTGATCCTAAATAGTTTCTTTACCTACACTGAGTTTTAAAGTGGGGGAAAAAGAACTTGGACTGATTCTAGACCAAAATAACATTCCATACTGATGTTTTTGCACTTTTATTGCACTATTTTAATACAAAGCATAAAGATGTTATGGAAACTGTAAACACTAATATGTAGCTGCATGCTTTCTTTCTTTCTTTCTTTCTTTCTTTCTTTCTTTCTTTCTTTCTTTCTTTCTTTTTCTTTTTGGCTAGCTTGTCCTGAACTTTTGTTTCTTTAGATTACAATGTTAAGGACGTTTGGAACTAAGTTTGCTGCGTAGACTCAATCCATACCAGTGTTCTGTAATATTGATCATTTTAGTAGCTCACTGTCTGGCTTGATGTTTACGTGGTTTAACTTAAAGTCCACAAAGGGCCAGTGCACATTTTCATTCCAACCAAACAGGGCTCCCTCCTGATTTCTCTTGTTTAATTAGTTGTTCTTGGTCTTTAAACGACTGTTAAGTGCGTGTCCTGCTTGACCAGGATAAAAACTGACAGCCACACTGGCCCTTTGTGGGTAAAAGCGAAGACCCCTGGTTTAACTAATAGCAATGTGATGCTTTTGGCACATTGCTACAATTGGAAATGCTATGTCATTGCTTAAAATACTTGCAGTATATCCAGAAAAGTGATTTACGACCTCACTGTAGAATAAATAAAACATCCATGTGATCCAGTGTTCCGCCAAGCGTTTGCTTTTCCCCAAGTCAGTTACAACTTAACATTAGGTTTTCCTAAAGTGCAGTACTCTTCAGCTAATGTTAGCATTTTGCAACTCGGCGTATGCCACAACTAAGGAGTTGTTTCCAGGCCGTTCAGATGTTGTTTGAAGAAAAAGAATGTTTCTTTAAGAACAGGCTGAAGCTCATGGTCGTCACTGAGCTATAATGGGATGGGAGAAACTGGCTGCTGTAATGTTCATCTTTATTTGTGACAGTCGCTTTCAAGCATTTTGAACCTAATAACGTTAATAATGGCTGTGATAAGCTGCACAGCTTCACACCATCATGGAGATTTAACTCGTTTTATGCCTAGTGAGCCAGATTGATTGTGTTCCACAAAGAAGAAGAAGAAGAAGAAGAAGAAGCAGAAGAAGCTTTTATTTGTCACATGTACACTCAAGCACAGACTTAAGCACACAGTGAAATTCCTCCTCTCCATTTAACCCATCTGAAGCAGTGTGCACAGGTGAGCAGTGAGCACACACACATACCCAGAGCAGTGGGCAGTTATGCTATAGCGCCTGGGGAGCAGTTGGGGTTTAGGTTCCTTGCTCAAGGGCACTTCAACCCAACCTCAGGCCATGGCTGCCCCACGTTAACCTAATCGCATGTCTTTGAAGGAGTAGCAAGTGTTTGGTTCACCTGAATAAATTCTGCCTCATCTTTCCTCTGTTGCTAGAATGTAATAGGTAATGCTTCTTCCTTTCCATCTACTTTCATGCAAAAGGAGTATGGTTTAGTTTTTTTGGTAAAAATGTGGGATGCATTGCTTTTTTTTTCTTTTGTGGCATATGTGCAACTAATAAATTGTATTCAGTCAAGACATTATATAATGTAGCTACTTGAAGTAATAGATAGCATAGATTTGTATAAAAAAATACTTGCATTACATTGCAAAAAAAATTATTTAATTTGATCTACAAATTACTGGAAATGCCTTTATGTAGAGACGGGGAAATGACTTTATAACATCATGGTGTAACCTTTGTCCAGTTTGATAAAATAAGATGGAACCTGAAGCAACAGACGCTGCGCTTGACTTCCCTCTCCCACTTGGAAAGGCAGAGAGCAAAATATCACCAAATTGAGGCCACAAGAGAGATATGAAAGGAGGATGGGAAGAGTGTGGTGAGGAAAGCCATTAAAATGAGAGGAGGTGGAAAAAAAATGGAAGAGGCAGGTGGAGAGAAGACAAAATAAGAGAGAGAAAGAGAGGGCAGAAAGAGGAAAAAGTCCTCTCGTGGTACACAATGCTCATAGCTGGGGTTAAGTGCTAATGTTTCATCCAGTGGGATTTAGGGTCCACATTTAAGCCGTCCCTAGTGCAGGGGCCACCCCAGTCATCTGCCATAATAACAATGATGATATACAGGGCCATTAAAACAGCGAGCCGCTGACATACCGAACAATAGGTCCTCACAGCGGGCCTGGCCTCTCTGGACATCCAGGTGCACTCATGGCCCTGGCAACTGCCTTCTTTTTCATTCTCTGGCCCTCATTGTGTGGCCAAAGATGCTCTTTCAGCAGTGGGAAGAAAGGAAGGACCGAGACGCAGTAAGAAAGAGTGAAAAGGAGAGTAAACAGTTGAAAATTTAGGAAGCTCTGGGATGTGGGGGGACAGAGAGAAATGTTGCAATATGTATTTTGAAAACAGTGATGGACAGTGGTGGCTTGGGAACCACTTGTTTGTAACAATAGTCATAAATGTGTCCTTGTACTCATGGTGGTGGGTGGAGAAACCTACCGCAGTGCTCACACGGCTTAAAAAAAAAGCGAAAAGGAAGAGGGATACAGAAAAGGATCCTCATCATCGGGTCAGCCGATCTGTTGGCACTGAGCGAAAAAGAGATACAAGCCACACAGAGGAGGAAAACCGAAGGTCCGTCTGTCAGCAGGTGCTCAGAGCTTTCAGGCAGGGAGTGAGGGAAAGATGGAGAGAAAGAGAGAGTGAGCAGTTGCTAATCTGGACACACAGACCGAGCCCTGTGTCTGCTCACTCAAACGTGTGTCCGGCAAGGCTGACCCGGCCCAGAGTTGCCCCCATTACCCACAATCCTGCACTCCCGACAGCCTCAGCCAGGCACAGATTTGAAGGCTTCACTGAGCAAATCCTCGCCGTCGTACACATTAAAGTGGAGCCTTCTCCATGTGTGGTCTGACTGCAGTTTATGGCTTGAACAAAAAAAGAAAAAAACAAAAAAGAGCCATCCTCAAATCCACCTATTAATGAGCTAAGTAGTCACCTTGTCACCAGACACCTAAAATCCCATATTGAATTTGAGTGCTTCTTATACATAAAGAGGAAAAAAAAACAGGAAGAAAGAGGAACCGTTCCTCAAGGTTGGAGTGCAGCCCTGTATGGTGAGATGTTGCTGATTCAGGCATGAAGAGGCTCATACTTTGAGGCCAACCCAATGCTGCGAGGAAAATGTAAAATACAAATAGGAAAAACACAAAAAAGGAAGCGTAAGCAAGACTCCTAATGACTGGTGGTATGCTGGTGTCATTCACAAGGGTGTGACAAGGCTGTGTATCCATTAGAAGGGACCTTTTTTGTTCTTCCAGGCAAAAGCAGAGAATAATTAATTGTGCAGAAATATTTGCAGAAAGGTTTATTCTCTGTTCACACCTCATCTCCCTTCTCTCACTTCTTCTCCTCCCCTTTCTCTCTTTTCTCTAATTCCCTCTCCAGTTCTTTGATACAAGTTAGTCAAGCTACTTTACTGGCATGACCGGCAAAGCACAATTTTATAAATGGAAAAAAAAATTGTGGAAATTATCTGTTTTTTATTTGATTTTGCTGGTATCTTTATTAATCTAGCTTTCTGTTTCTGTCTTTCTATAGCACCGGGTCTAAGAAACAATGTCCTTACAAAAAAAAAAAAAAATTCTGAGCCAGAACTTGCTGTATTTGTCAGGCTGCATGTCACACAGAATAACATAATAGCTAAGGGGGCTAGCTCTTAGAGCTATAATTATGAGTAAAGCTGTAGAGAGTTTGCATACTGTGTGGTGGGTATGACCAGAGCGGTGGATGGAAGCCATGCAGGGCTGTCATAGGTCTCTCCTGAGACTTGGGCATTGCTCACGGGAGTGTCTGTTCAAACTCAGACGATGGCAGAACGCAAGCCTAACACGCAGATTAATTCGTATTTTCCGTGCTTCTTTTTTGATCGAGGCTCAAAGTTGATGGAAGAAAGACTCCCACTCTGTCTCCCTCCCTCTCTTTTCTCACACTACATGTAAAGTCTTTGGCTTCTAGGACACAGTCATATATTGTGAACTCTCCAAGGCAATTGTAAGAGAAACCATTCAAGTACTTTCTGACTGGTTCCAGTATAAAACTATAACTCACACTATAACCACAGGAACAAAAGTTTGACATTTCGCTTAAATTTAACTGAAATGTCAAGAATTCCCACCCCATTTAATGAGCAATGAATTACTGGCTCCTCATTTACGTATCATAATATTGGCCTAAACGTCATGCTCTGGGGGGGGGGGGGGGGGGGGGGGGATCAGAATATCTGATTACAGCACCGTGTGTCTCTGAGTGATGCTTTTTTGGTGAAGTTTGTCATAAATCTTTCAGAGCACACGGTGAGGTAGAGCAGACATTGGATTTTATATGGTTCACATTCAGAGTAAGAACATCGATTTCTTTTCTCTTCATTTTTGTTTATGGCAGAAGGCTCTTATTATTTCGGTTTAGTGATGGAGACCTGCCATCTTTCAGTGACACACAAAGCAAGACAAGAAACAGGAAATGCACACACAGACACACAAAATAATACCCTGAGGGACACATCTGCTAGAGAAAGATGTCATTTTTCTTCCAAAGGAAGAGAAGTCATTGCTAAATGTCTAATACTCATGTCACTAACTTACCAGTAGGCTTCAAAGAAGCACTGCGGGTGTTCTGAGAGCCAGATGAAATAACTGCTCTCCGGTAAGCAAAAGATGACAACCTGTTCATTTCCTGAGTGCCCTCACATACACCATTCCTACAAACCATGCCATGCATTGTTCCATCGTTTCAGCTCTGGTGTTTCTGGAACAGTTTAATGGCTTTAGCTCAAAGTGATCAACTGAATCAGTGGACCATCTCGTCCCAGCTCAGTGCTTGCGAAAAGCAGAAAAAGTGATGTTTGCAGGTCATCAGATGTCATGCAAATGAAGTAATAAGAAAAGTTAACCCCACCCCTAACTCTAACCTTAGCCTTTCTAACTTTTCTTATAAATTGAGTCATGAGATTTCTTGCAAGGTGCAAGAGGAGATCAGTGGAAGGGAAACGAGACTGGCAGTAGTGTGGAGATATACTGAAACAGTGTGTGTGTGTAAGAGACACAGGAGGGCAGTCTTTAAACACGTACTTCTCTCTCTCTCTCTCTCTCTCTCTCTCTCTCTCTCTCTCTCTCTCGTGGACTCAGTGTCGAGTGCAGCACCTGCTCTATTCCAGCCTTTATGTAATTAAAAATGATGTATATGCTAATATCACATGCATTAGTATCTGAAGCATGTTAGATTTTATGCACTTATTTTCAGCAACCATAAGCGACTGTTTCTTTCTGACAGGAGCAGTTACATTTTTTTTTCTTTCTAGAAGTGGAATTTTAGTTGCTTTTTTTTGTCAGGTTCATAAGTAAAAACACATCTTGGACAGAGGAATTCATGTGCGTGAACATGTGAGCAAGTTTAGCATGCCAGCTCCTCATGTGTCATCTGGGGAATTTTTTTTTTTTTTACATAAGGAAGCTGTTTTGTTTAAAATTCAAATGTGTTTATATGTACAAGGCAATGATTATAGACGTTTGGAGCAGATCAAAATCATTTCACAAATCAGTAGTGAGGCTTGAATTATCGTAAAATAATGTACAGATGGAGTTTAATCCTGACCAATAATAATAATAATAATAATAATAATAATAATAATAATAATAATAATATGACACAGATGTCTTGTGGGTTTTTTTTGTTTATATAATTTTAAAAAGAAAAAAGACATTGTCTTGTTCAACAAAAAATATAATGCCAATAAACATAACTATCATGAAACAACTATAAGTGTGTGTGTGTGTGTGTGTGTGTGTGTGTGTGTGTGTGTGTGTGTGTGTGTGTGTGCAGCAGGAGGCTGATTAATCTTGCTGTCACAGACGGACTGCCTCTGATGGACTGCCTAATGAAACTCATAAACAGGTAAATAAGCAGCCCTGCTTGGGACTTAATCCCAGCAGTGAATAAGCAACAAGAGGCAATACTCAGCCTAAACAAGCCACAGTTTGAATGATTTATTGCTACTGGTGTGTGTGTGTGTGTGTGTGTGTGTGTGTGTGTGTGTGTGTGTGTGTGTGTGTGTGTGTGTGGTACACATGTGTATGAATGTGAGGTGAATGAACCAAACGGTGGCATAGATTAGTTAGTATTTGTTTACTACTATTTAACATGTATTTAAAAAAAAAACTTCTACTATTCAGAAACAAACACTTTCCAGCATGGATTGTCAGTTCTGTGGTTAGCTGACAGTCTTTTATTACACTCATTTCCACTGAAACGTTGTGACCGTACCCACACAGTGCTAAAACATTCGCTTTTGACTCACAAATCCCTTCTGTATGCTTCTCCTCCACAAAAGCTACTTGTTCCACACATGACACAAGCAGGGACTGAACACTGTTTATCCTGACGATGTCTCAGAGCCCAGTCATGGGTTCCAAGGCTTCCCAAGTAGGATGTGTTTGAAAACACAAATGTGTTGATTTTGCTGAGGAGTCTGGTGAGGAGATGGCCCTAATCAAAAGGAAACTATGCGTAGTCATTGAGGGAAAAGGTTTCCAGCTTGACCAGAGAAATGTGTGTGTAAGAGTTCTTTCCCAGAGATCTACTCCTCACTATTTATGACCCACTGAGGTAGTACGGTAACATGCTCAAATCAAAGTCAAAACTGCTGAACCCGAGCAATGAATTAATTAAAATGCTCCCCCCCCAAAAGCTCTTATTAGTTAATGCTGCCATTTGAGCTTGATTTGCAGAATTCGTACTGCATGTCCCAATGCTGATTCCCCCCCCCCTTTGGGGGTGGGTGGGTATTACATTTTAATTTACATTCATGTACAGTACTATGTAAAACTCTTAAGTACCCTAGTTGTTGTTGTTGTTGTTGTTGTTGTTGTTTTTTATGTGTTTAATTGTAAGACCTCCATTATCGAGTCAGTACAAAAACATTTCAGATTTCCAAACATTTGTTTTCCAGCACAAAATTAAATGATACAGGAAAAAATTTGTATGTCAGTAAAGAAAACGGAATTTTACATCCGAGACCACTTTACAGACAAAAACATAATGAAGGCTGCTGGGTTTTGCTTCAAAAATAAGAAGCAAGTGTGACAAGAAGAACTGTGAAGAACTGTGCCTAGTTCTGCAAGATGCTCAGTAAATCTTACCAGCTAATTTCCTTTTCCAAAAAAATTTAACTTTGCAGTTGTACCTGACCTACTCGTGCTACTATTTTTAAGCCAAGCATTGTCGCACCAAATCCTGACTTTGTTTAATTTATTATTGTTTACTGCTCTTTATATTATATTGTATTTTTGAAATACAGGAGAGCCATAAACATCATCAAAGACTCCTGGCATCCAACACACAAACTGTTCACTCTCCTGCCCTCTGGAAGGCGCTACAGGAGCCTTCGGACCAAAACCATCAGGTTCAGGAACAGTTTTTTTTTCCCCTTCAGCTGTCTCACTGCTGAACTCTACCCCCCTCGGTGTCCCCCCCCCCCCCCAACAAACTGAATTGACTTCATTGCACTATCACTATTTGCACTACTGTTTATTCATATCGTGTTTTGTACAGAGGCGATTCTAGAGTCTGTTGTAGCCCCAAGCAAAAAATTTCCAGGGAGCCCTTCTGACCAGTGTTCATCACTAATATGTTATAAATAATCTGACACCAACGAAAAATGTATGAAACCAAAGTTTTTTTTAAATTCCAAATGTGAAAATACAATGGTAAAAAACAATAAAAAACAAAATAAATAAGCCCTCGGGCCCCAACTCTCGGTGGGCCCCTGGATCAGGGGGCCCCAAGCAGTTGTCTGCCTTGCCTGTTCACAAGCTGCGTGTCTGGTTTTGTATAATTCATATAGCACATTTTCATTCATATTGCACATTTTGAACATACTGTAAATATCTATCATATCATTATACCATTCCATACCCTGTAATTCCTGTACATTTATATTTATGTATATTACACTTATGTTATTTACTGCTATGCACTTCTGGTTAGATGCAACCTGCATTTCGTTGCCTTGTACCTGTGATATGTGCAATGACAATAAAGTTGAATCTAATCTAATCTAATCTAATCTAATCTAATCTAATCTAATCTAATCTAAATGTTGAAACATTTATTTTTGAAGGCATCTTCACTCGACAGCATTTCTTTGCATGTGTAAGACTTTTGCACAGCACCGTATCTGTCTGCATCCTATACCTGCCAGATGTGATCTTATTAGGTAATATTGTGGCAGAATATTTCAGTAATAAAGCAATTTGGTTGAGAAACTGACCCTAATTGATCCCAGGTCCTTCCTTCCACCTTTTGGTTAAAAGAAACAAACCTCAGGTTTTGTTGTACTAACATGACATGTGTTTTGTGTTACCCAAAACAACTCTTTAGACATGACCTGCTTATTAATAGACATGTACCTGAATGTTCCAGGTAATAGGGTTTAAATTTGCCCTTTTTTTTTTTTTTTTAATTTCATCCTTACTATTGCTATTAAACAGGAATGTTGGGGTTTAAATACTCTCACATGACTCGCTACAGCTCCTTGTATGAAGCTGGTCTGGCTGTTTCATTGCTGTAGACACCTCTTGTGTGTTGAGTTGGTGATGGAGCGGCAGCGCTGGACGCAGAATCGCTCGCGCTCTGTCGCTTGCACACGCGGCCAATCAACATCCGGGACGTTTTGTGTTCGCGCCCCCGAGCCATTTCTGCAGCCTATTACCGAGCGGAAACCAAACGCTACTGAACACGCAGAGTGGCTCTCTACATGTAATAAATACTTAATTAACCTTTTCATTTATGTCAACTGTGTGAAGAGATGAAGGGAACCGAACCAAAATACATCTGATGTTATTCCGCAGTTCCATCAGTGCGAAACAAGCTCTGAATTAAAGCACATGTCGTGCAATTTTTTTTTTTTTTTTGATGAATCGGGTGCGTTTGCTTTAAGGATAAGCTGCAAATTTCAATCCGCAAGCATGCATTTTATTTATTTATTTATTTATTTATTTATTTGAACGACGCATATTGACATGCATATAAAAATGTATGACGTATAAAATCCTTTTCTTAAAGCAAGAGAGCTGTCAGACAGAGAGGTTTAGAGTCAGACGAAATTTTAGAAGAATTTAATCATTCACTGTGCATCAAATCATTTTCGTCTTGAATTTCATCTCCAGAAATAGCACGGTCAGGATATTTCTGACTATTGATCATCATGCTCAGCCTTTTTTTAATTTTAATTTTATTTTTTTATAACACGCGTTTCTGGTATTGATGTGTGTTTTACTGTTTCCTGATTTGTCTGGGAAGCACTTACATCTGCGCGATAATAATTAATTTATAGACCATGCTTTATTGGTTTCATATAGGCTATTTTCCTTTGGAGATGTGTATAATAATAATAATAATAATAATAATAATAATAATAATAATAATAATAATAATTCGAATCCATCTGGGTTTTTTTTTCGTTTTTGTTTGATTATTTCTTTATGATTTTATTAGTTTTATATTTGTTTGATCACTGATCCAATACAACGTATAGTCATATAATATATATAGTGTTCCTGTTACTAATATAGAGCGGTATAGAGCGGTCGGAAAGCTTTCCGTTTTCCTCTCACAGACAGTGTGATTGATTATATCATATTTAAGGTCGCTGCTGCATTTGGTTAATTTTCTCTCTTTGCCTCAGGCATCTCGCTCCTCTGATCTCTGGATACAGATGACAAAAAGAACACACACACACACACACACACACACACACACACACACACACACACACACACACACACACAAATTGTGGCATAATGGAACAAAAACACCGATGCAGACCTCCTGCTGAGCAGAACTAACAGTGTTGGTATAAAAACGGTTGTAATGTAAGCTACCGTACTTGTATTCGCATATCTCTTCCGGTTTTGCCCAAATTTGTGCTGTTTAGTGTTTTTACGATACTTTAAATTTTGTTCGTAACAAAAAAAAAAATGCAATTTTATATTTAATTGTTTTGACATAATCACATGTTTAAAAGAAAGAAAATCCATAAAAAGAAAAAGAGAGAAGGGTGGCCCGGCTAATAATTCTTCATTAGTGAATTATGGATAGCCTTCTATTCCAAGCCTACTAAATAAATAAGCAATAGCTGTAATGAATTGTCAGGGAAATGTTGCTGTAATTACACGTGCGCGTTTAATAAACCCAAACCGTCGCCTATGAAACACAAAGAACGAAATATTAGCTATAATGAATACTTTATTAGCTCGTGGATGTCGTCGTGCATTTCATTAGCACGAAAATGGAAAGTAATACCAAAAGACTGAGCTTGTAAGCAGAGGCGCTTGAACGCATATTCAAGACTCGGAACAAACAAGCCAGCACGTTTAAATAATAAAAGGAAGCAAACGGGCTGAAAGTAAATCATGAATGAGGAATTATTTTACAGATTTTTTAAAAATCAAACACGCAACAGGTAATCTCAGGTAATCGTGTGCGTTTGTTTTGCAGAAGGTGGCTTTGGAGAAAGTTGAGTGTATGTGTACTTAAGGTAGGGTGCACCCTGGTCTCCCTTTCCACACTTCAGGAGAGGGACGAGGAGGGGGCACTGTCTGGGATTTAGTGGTCAGATTTCCCATTTCCCATAGCCTTTCAAGGTCTTGAACCCAATTAATGGCTAATAATTACCCAGCTAACTTCAGTGTTGCAGCTCCTGCGGCTTCATTAGCGCCGAGAGAGAGAGAGAGAGAGAGAGAGAGAGAGAGAGAGAGAGAGAGAGAGAGAGAGAGAGATTCATTCCAGTAGCTTCTTTCTCCAGGAGATCACCTGAAGGACAATGTGATCATGCTGTTTATGTGTATAATCCAAACAGGTTTATTTTTACAGCACCTCCATAAAAAGTCGCCCACATTTCAAGCCCTTCTGGTGATTCATTTAGGGAAGCTGGCAATTTGTTGATCACACCTTTTTCCAGTTGCTAAAACTCACCATCACTGGTTGGTGACTTGCTCTTTTTGTGCGCAGGTTTGTTTTCCAATTATTAGCCCTTGTTGCTTTTTACTGTCCTCAAAGCCTCTGCACAAACCGCTTTCCCTGTTAGTGTTTTTTTTTTTTTGTTCCGAGGGCCATTGAGTGCTAATGCTATTTACAGAAGTCCTGGCTTTGTGTGTGTGTGTGTGTGTGTGTGTGTGTGTGTGTGTGTGAGAGAGAGAGAGAGAGAGAGAGAGAGAGAGTGGTGCCACAGCCCCACCTTGAAGTCCCCATGTTTACTTAGTCATTACATACACTGCATTAGCATTTAGGGGCCGATGTCAATGTCGAAACAGCTTTTTTTTCTTTCTTTTTTCTTTTCTTTCCTTTTTTTCTAATCCTAACTATTGACTCCGAGCTCCGAGCCACGACTGGGTGGATATTATTTCCCATATTGAGTGGGCTGAGATGTTATCAGCGCGTAACACATAAGCCGGGCCCTTTTTCTAACATGGATAAAGGTTCGGTTTCAGCCCGTTTGAGTGGAAACGTGTAGGCCATAGAGAGCCACCTGACGTGGTGCTCACAGAGATCTATCTAATCAGTCCTGCCACGGCTAATTATGACCAGTACCACCTTTCCTCTGCCTATTACTCGGATTGTGTCCCAATACCACATACCTTATCCAGTTATGCTATCTTATAGTCCTAATGGGCGTTGTCTGTTTTTGTATAGCCTATAATTACAATACAGCATTATAATTAGAAATTATTTATACCCAATAGTGATAACCTATGGAAAAAAGGCATGGCTATTTAGAAATGTATACTATAACATAGTAATGATTTGCCTTAAATGGCCCCGTTATCTTGGAGCGCATCTAATGCAATAAATAAATATTATCAAACAAAATGTACTCGTTTTGCGCAAATATTTGCGCAATGGCGTACAGAACATCGTTAGCATCATGAACCAAACTATTTAATATATAGCTTAATAGTAATATATGTGGCCTGCTATCTCTGCAGTTTTGTTAAAATAAATAATGTCAATTGTTACGTATAGCTCAGCTATGCCTCAAACCGGATGTTAAAATAATACGACGCCTCAGGTGCATGTATGCGGTTTGGGTTTGGGTCAAAGCCACGTGGATCAAAACACCTCGTTTCCCGGGTTTCTTCCGGGGTGCAGGATCTCTCTCTCTCTCTCTCTCTCTCTCTCTCTCTCTCTCTCTCTCTCGTTCCTGCGCTTAAACCACAGGGGAAAATGGCAACAGTCTGGAAAGAAAATACTCCAAACGCGCGGTTACATAGCCATCACATTTCCAGGAGCTTGTAAAAAAAAAAGGCAGACGTTTAAATGACGCAGAAAACGATTCCCAAATGAACGAGTGTTGAAGAGAAACACTTTTCTTTACAAGTTTAATTACAGTTAATTGCTCTTAAGAAAAGCAAAAAAAAAAAAAAAAAGACCCGCTGCTCTGTATGAAATAATTTGTCCCGCCTGTGAGAGAAATGAACTGCATTTCAGTTGTTCTGACTGTAGAGAACACAGCTGTCGTGTTGGTCTGATGTCCACTTCTGTGTATTCTGCATTGCTTCTGTATATGCATTTTTCAAGAACGAATAGCTCATGTTTTGGACGTTGGAGACAAGATACTTACGAAATGATCTGAAGAACACTGCTGTCCTGTCAGCGTGGTTAGTCTTCTTGGTTTGCATTAAATATGCCCTATCCAAATAAAATAACAAGCGCACCTGGAAACAGTGTTTTAATGACAGAACAGGTGAGGTACAAATCATCTAAAGAGGCGAAATGATGGATCAGTTTATTTATAGGCTATATTGTTTCAAGGTTTTCGGAATCTACAAGTTTGGTGATTAAAATATAGAAAGACTTGACTTCTACTAGCCCTGATCAGATTCTTCCTCGCGGTTATGGCATCACCTACAGCTTCACAATAGAAGAATTTCTACCGCTGCTTAAAGAACATGACACTCAGAACACTGAATAGAAAAGTGAGCGGAAACCTGCTGATAACGGACAGTTTTTATGACTTGTATCTACTGGAAAAACTGAAGTCAGTCTATCTGTGAAGCTGCTGATGCTGACAAGGCTCCTGCGTTCTTCCTGTTCAACAGTTTATTAAACCGACTGGAGAGCTGGAGATGGGAAATATCAGCAAATCTTCCTTGAGCACAATTAAGACATCCCAACTGTGGGCATTTTTTTGGGGGGGTCAATGTTAGCTTGAGAGGAAAAAAAAAACGAGCTAACAAACCCCCCAAAACTTTCAATGTAAAGTGAGATCTTTACTTAAGTCTATTGGACCCAATTTCGTACACAATAAAATTAATACATTGTTTTTATAATAATAATAATAATAATAATAATAATAATAATAATAATAATAAACAAAATAAATTATTGTGATTTTTGCTATTCAAACATTTACTCTGGGTAACAACACAGTATGATATTCTCCAGAAATAAAATCGGTTTATATCTGAACACTGAATACATATGCACTCCGATCTCCAGCTTTCCAGCCTCAAATGTAAAGGAAAGGCAATTAATTTATTTTTTCACTCCGCCTGTTTCAAAGAAGTTTTCGCGAGAACTCTCATGCAAAAAAAAAAAAAAAAAAAATTCCTTAGATGAAAACAAAACTTCATTCCGAATCTAGAGGGAGCTGCGGAATTTGGATGAATCTCGCTGAACCATGCACATCACACCATGCAGGAATGGTACTTACATTTCTGCCAATTTTTTTTCTCTCTCTCTCTGGCTCCTACCTGGAGCTCTGTTTACCGCACCATCATTATACAGATATGAAACAAACGTACAGTGGCACGTTACGTGAGGGGCGATATGCTTACCTTGTCTGCGCTGCACACACACACACACACACACACACACACACACGTTCCCTCTCTTTTCCCCCTCTCTCTTCCTCACTCTCACCTTCAGCAATGTTTGAAACAAATAAATAAATATTGCACTGTGCGTGCACTTCTTATGAGTCTGTCTATAATATAAAATAAAATAAAATAAAATAAAAAGTTCTGCCAAGCATGACAAGAAAAACAGCGTACACAGATGATTAGAGGAAAAAAAAAAGAAACCGTTTGCAGTTTTGTATATAGAGACAGACTGAGTGCTGGATATGGGATCATTTTTGGAAAAGTTGTTTATTGATTTAAAATGACTTAAAATGAGCAACACTGCGAGAATAAACAACAACAGCAACTAACATCCTAATAATAACATTATTATTATTATTATTATTATTATTATTATTATTATAATAATAATAAGGCAATTTGAATAAATGCTATTTCATACATTACCTTTCTGATCAATGCCTTATTGTTGGTTAAATATTTTCTGATTTAGTTAAATGCACGAGTCACCTTGCAGAACGATACGACCTTGACCCCGTCAAGCCCTTTTTTTTTTTTTTTTTGTCCCGTGCCCCGGAGCTGATTCCACAGGTTGGAGAAAAACACGACTTATTCCTGTCTAACAAGCAGAGAAGGAGTGTGTGTGTGTGTGTGTGTGTGTGTGAGTGAGTGAGTGAGTAAGAGTGTGTGCGCGCGCGCGTTGGGGGGGGCGAGATGGTGCGGAGCGAGTGAGGAGGAGGAAGAGGAGGAGGAGGGAAAGAGATAAGTGATCTGAAGGAGAGACGATAGGACAAAAAAAAAGTGATGATGATGAATACATTGGAAAGTTTTTTTGGCCCCGACGACGGTGTCAGATTGAATGGCCTGTGCGCATGTGCGAAGGTGTCCGAACTGACAATGCTCGTGAGATGAAGATAGTGCTGCTGCTGCTTCTGAGCTCAAGGAGGACGAGAGGAATCCGCAAGCCGACGAGATGAGATCCAAGGCGAGGGCGAGAAAACTGGCCAAAAGTAGGTGCCTTCTTTCCCTTCTTTTCGCGTCTTTCTTCTTCCCCTCCTCCGAACTCCTCGCTCAGATCACCAATGTGTCATTTTCATTGATTAGTTCCTGGTCATCTTTGTTCGCTTAGATTTCTCTTTCTTTTCTTTTCTTTTTTTTTAAACGACTCTCCGATCCAGCTTTAATGTCCGGTCTTTTAGAGTCGCAGTCGGAGTTATTCACACCGTGAGAAGAAGTGTGAGCTGTGATGGCCCACACGCTTTTACAGCTCGGTGATAAGGAGAAGAGCATCACGCTGTTACAGTCCCTCTCTTTGGTTTTCAGCACTCGGTGCGAAAAGTTAGCGAAAACTTGTCGAAAGGAATAGTTAACTTTTTTTCTTTTTTTTTTTATTGAGTCTTGTGAAATAATATTCCTGGCTTCTGAAATAGTGGGCGCTCGCGCACTGCGCATGGCCACGGCGACCCCAGGACTCAAGAACAAACTCTCTCCCGGACAAGTGGATTCGATCCCACAGACAGCAGTGAATTCGTAACAAAAATGGCTAGATGCTGTCCGTGGATTCAGCTCGAAAGCATTAGAAGATGTCGCAATTAAGACTTGTTCCGACCTGCACATCCGGTTCCTTCCTTCACCTGGAAATGGCGATCAATAATGTACGTCGGGCAAGAAAATGATCTGCTCTTTTCTGGACTGGTTTTTTGGCAAAAGGGAAGTGTGCGATCCGCCTGTGGACGGTTTTAGACATCCTTGAGTGTTGTTAGCCTGTGCTAGGCGATTCTTATTTCACTACGACATTATTTTGTGGAATGATCGAGGTTGGAAATGTTTATAAGTTGTAATAGCTTGCATGCTGCTGACTTAGCATTTTTGTTTGTTTGTTTGTTTGTTTGTTTGTTTGTTTGTTTGTTTGTTTGTTTGTTATAAGCAATGTATTCATATTTTAATCCGACTTTCAATTGAGGACCTGATCTAGAAATGTCATTTTGGTCATTTTGTAGTTTCACGCACATCATGGAGCCAGTGGCAAAAATCACTTTTGTGTATTTGACTATAGCAGCTTGTGCCGTTCAGCTCGACTGTGCATCCTGATAATATAGAAATTATTTTAAAATAATTTGCTGCAATTAACAAAAAAAAAAACATGACGTGAGTTATTAGCTTTACTCAGTCCTCTAATTATACACGAGCACTTTTTAATTTAATTTAATTTTAATTAATTTTATTTTATTATTTGCTATTTACAGTATTTGCATTGTGCTCATTCTTATTAAACTGAGCATTACTGCAGCACTTTTTTCTTTCTTTTTTTTTAACCCGAGTCTGCATTTACGAAAATGTCTATTAGACGGATATATATATATATATATATATATATATATATATATATATATATATATATATATACACAAATTTAATGCATGACATGGTATTTTTCGACATTTCGATTTTTTTTGTACCTATATTAATTCTAAGTTATTATTCATCTCTAATTTATTGCAATCTCATGAACATTATTGCTTTTATTAAACTGTAACGTTCGATCACTTACTACAACGAATGAATAGACTTGATTACTTGTTGGTGAACATTATTCAGGCCTCATCCTGAACGGATTTACTAAGCCAAGGGCCAAGTAGGCCAAACAAATTTGTGCGCATTATAATAGACAATTTGCGGTTGATTTTTTTTTTGCATTTATTTATTTAAAATGTCGATATTTGAATATAAATAGTTTTAAGCTCTGGACCTGTTTGGTTTGATTTCCTAGCTTGTATCACTTTGGTCCGGTCTGTACCTTTTAAGGCTGAGGAAGCTAAAGTAGCAGCAACAGCTCGGCTGCGTGAGCTTTTCCGTGTGTTTGCTCGCCCCACACACACACACACACACACACACACACACACACACACACACCTGTGAGTAATTTTGAATATTTCCTTTAGCTCCTCATCTCGCTGTCCTTTTCTTCATCGCCTCGATGCATCTCTGAAACCCAGTTTCTGAAGCTCACAGGCCTTTCCCCCGGTGTTCACCTCCACCTCCTCAGGCTCTGTACATGAAAAGCTCAGGAGCAGATCAGCTGGACTCGACCCACTCAGTCCAAAAGGCTCCCACCAAAAAAAAAAAAAATGTCATCTGTCCAAAGTGGCCTTTGAACATAAGAGCTCATGGACATGATGTATGGGTAATATAGCTGCAGCAAAGCAGGCGACTGAATCAGTGTTTACATGGCCATACAACGGATAGAATCATTTACAGGAGAATAAAATGTTAGGATAAGGTGCAGGGATAAGTGTAAAATAGTAAAATATATCTTCTGAATTATTATTATTATTATTATTCTGAAATTGTGACAGCGTCATTTTAGCAAAGTGAAATATATTTTAAAATAGTAAAAGTGTATTATTATTATTATTATTATTATTATTATTATTATTATCATTATTATTAGTAGTAGTATTAATAATAATAATGCACAATATTTGTAAACGCACTATTTATTTATATATTTTCAGTTACGAATTTCACATTTCTCAAAGCATTATTATAATTAAAAATATTAATAGTTTATTATTATTATTATTATTATTATTATTATTATTATTATTATTATTATTATTATCCGACTTTTTACATATGGGTTAAACACAGGTTAATTACAAATAAAAACCTGAAATAATCGGATTGCCTTTATTGCTTAAGTGAGACTACAAGAGACAGGGCAGTCTATAGTTTTTTTTTTTTTTACAGTCTATCATAATAACTAAATATATTTTTCAGCTTCAGTGAAACGAATTAAATGCATTAATGTTGGACTGGTCGGTCCTCGGGATCTTCACGAATAGTCAGTTCATCTCCAGGAGCCACGGCGTCCTAAAGGCGCAGGGTCACTCGGGCTGCGACCCAAACCGCATCCTACTGTAGTGAATAGGGTTTCAGAATATCATTCCACCTGTAGTAACTATATACACACACACATCAACAGTCAGAACGGCCTGCTTTTTGACGCATTAGTTAACGTCGTTGTGCATTAACGCCGAAGGTTTTCCTAAGTGCCATTCACACGGGGGAAAAAAATCACTTCGGTTATTCATACTTTCTGTATGGAAATTACTGATAAAGTCGACCTGCGTGTGTGCAGGCTGTCTGTTAATTCAGTAGCATCGAACAGCCTGTATATACCTTCAGTTAGCTTTCCCTGGCTGCTCTAGTGCGTGTTTGCATTTGTTTAAAATTTATTTATTTATTTATTTATTTATTTATAAATTAAAAAAAATCATTAGCTTTCTTGGTGTATATGCAGCTTAACATTTAAGAAGAGTCTCATATATGTCTTTATTTTTGATGGTCTAATAAAAGAATGTAATGCAATGATTAAGGATAGCTATGAAAGAATCACAAATTAGTACAACCCAGTTCAAATCCCTGAAGAGCAGTCATATGCATGACAGTTTCCTGCTGCGCCTTGTATGAAATCATCGATATGGATTGGCAGGGCTGGACTGTGCAGACTCTAATGGGTTATAGATATTCAGTATAGCAAGATGTTTTGTTATGATCTGCTGAGCATAGCAGAAAAAAGGGGGCATTTTACTTGCAGTACCTAACATGCTGGTAACATGGATTTATGAATATATATATGGGTTAAAGTGTGAAAGTGGCTTGCATCCTGAAAAAGCAGGGTGATGGCACATTTAAGTATTCTGACTCATATCAAATCCTCCTGTTCTCTATTACCACAATCAGTGAGCACATGTCCAGGAAAGCACACAAGGCTGGTGGACACATGTAAAGCGAGGGCCGCATTAAGTAGACTGCGTGAATCCACCTCATTGCAGCCCATAGCCTAATTCCTTCAAACTCGTAAGCATTGTCAAGTCGTTACTTTTTTTTTTAATCAGACATTTCTGGTCTCACGGAGCTGTTTTCATTTTGATGCCTTCTTTGAAGACAAAATATGGATCACAAATCACAAGGTTCTTGTGCAGCCTATGATGTTTTGACAGATGTAATAAAATCAAGCCACAACACTATAAAATTGTGATGGGAACCGTGTGCAAGGTCTGCTATAAGGCTTAGGCCGTCACCACCAACCACTGGATTTACACAATCACAATGGCTGACGTTTAGATTTTTATGGTCACGGGGGCCGGATTCATACGTTCAGATTTTTTTCTTTTCTTTTTTTTTCACAGGCTAATGGTGTATAAGTGATTAGGAGCTGTATACACTCGTTTCACATAATCTCTGGGCTGGAGGTTTGTCTTTGATAAGAAGATGTTGTGAAAAGCCAGTCTAAGTGCCACTTGCGTATGACTGGTCAGGAAGGTGATAAACTGGGCTAATGAACGTCTGCGTGCGCATTGGGGGTGGGGTTGCTGGTGAGTGCGCATTTGTAACTGCAAGCCAATGAAAATCACTTCCATATCCACAGGTGTGTGTGTGTGTGTGTGTGTGTGTGTGTGTGTGTGTGTGTGTGTGTGTGTGTGTTTTAGTATGCCCTAACAGTGAGGCACTGATTCACATTAAAGACAATGAGGCTAATTTGAATTTGATGAATCTGGTTTTCATACGACGTGCAGAACACACACCTACATGAGGATTTTCATGTACATGCACACACTTGTAATAGGACTTTTTTGTTGCTGTTGTTGCGTTTGTGCTTAGTTAACTCCAGTCTGGTGTGAAAGGAAAAGAGGACAGGGCGCTGCCCAGGTGGTGCAAACCAGCACTCTGCTCTGAGATCCGTCCCACCAGAGCGACTCACCTCTCAAAGCACTCTGTGGTTCCTGGAGGGTGAAACAGCACAAACCTACCCATGGCCTTGTTCGTCACTCTCTACTCATTACCATGTCACTTTCTGCCCTGCTCTTGTCTTGCTTATGGCATATTTTTATGACATCATACAGAGCTCAGGTGGAGTTGTTGGTTTTTTTTTCTTTTTTCTTTTTCTGTGTACTACATGCACAGACAGTGGGACTGCAGTACGTCATTTTCTGTCCTTCCCAAATCCCAATAGGTACAATTCCTCACTCGGGCAGTGTTTTGGCAGGTATACGCACATGCCTTAAAGATGACCTGAATGTCTTGCCGCTTTCCCTCTCCAAACGCAACAGTCTTTATTTGCTCCTGTACTTTTTATTTATTTATTCGTTTTGAAGAAAGAGATGTATATGCCGTGCAGCAGAGCAGGGCGCCAAATGCAGCCGAGTCAACACGGCCATTACAAAACAGCCATGTCTGAGCGCAAAAGGAGCTTATCATGTTACAGCCTACTCTGTCTGCTGCTCCTCAGCCATGGAAGTGGGACAGACTTCATGTTTTTTTTTTCATACTTTCTTTCTTTCTTTCTTTCTTTCTTTCTTTCTTTCTTTCTTTCTTTCTTTCTTTCTTTCTTTCTTTCTTTCTTTCTTTCTCCCAAACATGTTCCAGGATTTGCTTTCTCTTTCTTTGTGCAACTTTGTTTTATCATTCTTAAAGTGCATTTAAAATCCAAGTGAGCATTTTGTATTTCAGGTACAATAATTACTAGTAATTATTAGTTTATTAAAGTATAACTAATTAGTAATGAATTGCTCGTAATTAAAGTCTGTAATCAGTAAGTGAGCAATGGTTTTAAAGTTTTAAAGGTAGAAGTGGTAGTTTTCTTTAATATTAATTACAGTGAAATAGCAGGGTTTTTATTTAGATTGATTTGATGTACATTGATGCATGACTGCTTTATTTGCATTTTTGAGTGGTTTTTGCTGTTATTTGTGAAATGCTTTTAGTGAATGTTAAAGTTTATAGCATTTATTTTCAGAGTTGCTTGGTGGCATGTGACGACACGCACTGAACATCTGACACTGATAGGCTTACCTTTTCTTTTTGAAATGAAAACATCTACACTTTCTCACCCTCTTATTCATAAATACAGTGATGAACACATTTGACATTTAGTTTGGTTGTTTTTATTCCCATACATTTTAAAGTCGTTGCGAAGCAGAGCAAATGGAATAGACTGCAGTGCAGGTAGATGCTAGTTCTACGTCTGTAAGTTTAGAGTGCAAGCAAACTACTCCATTAAATTTAGGGAAGAAGTATTTATGTATTATGAAAGTAAATACTTGAATGTGTTCTACATGATTTCTTTTTTTCCATTTTTAAATTCAGAGTAACAACATACTACAACAGTTCCCACCCCCCAGACACCTGCATGTTATTTGACATCATCACACAAAATGTCTTTAGAAATCATAAAATACATGTCCATGTAGTACATATACAGCATGTATAGTCGAAAATTAATTCAAGCTTTTTATGCAGACGCCAAGCTAATGTAGCCACTGACTGACAGAGATCACCTGTTCAAACCCAGGCATGTTATTCACACCAATTAATGATAGGAAGGATCCCATAATCTGCAATGTCTGTGACTCTACTTTCCGAGCCTGATGCTAAAAGCCTATAATAAGTTGTTTGGATAGACGTCTGCGCTTCTAATATGGTTATTGACCTCTTGCACTACGAGCTACTTTAGTCCCAAGCTGCAATCGACAGAGTTTAGATTTGTTTGTTTTTGGCCCTCCTCAGCCCACGCTTCCTAGGACTCTTGAGATGTTGGCCTATCTCTCTCTCTCTCTCTCTCTCTCTCTCTCTCTCTCTCTCTCTCTCTCTCTCTAAGTGCATAGTTTTCTTGCAGCAAATCCTTGCCCAAAATCAAATTGCAGTATATAATAAATATGCAGTCAGGGTTAAATCGTTTGCCTTTCTTGTAGTGCATGTACTGTACATTGTATATATAATTACATTCACACTGCCTCCACATATATTTATTCCTTCGATCAAGTTTAAAAGGGAAATTATAAATCTCAGATCAATAGCTCAGACGTCTGGAAGCAGAGCCTATTGGCTGCATATCGAGACGTCAGCACTTCATACATGAGCATGAGCTTGGACTTGGAGCAAACAGAAAAAGAATGAACTCAAATTCATCTGGTCAGAGCTGCTGATTTTTGGCCCAAAAATGTTTCAGTGGCGTAACTCCAGCTTAGAAAGTGCAAGCACAAGGAAGACCCTTCTGGATGTCTATAGTGTGTCAAATTAATTTAAAACACTCATGGTTTGGGTCAGTGTATAATTGGTATAAACCTAATTAAATGTTAAATAACAAATGAATTGTAATTTTAATAAAATGAGAACACTTTTTAACCTTTGGTTAAATGTAATAATAATAATAATAATAATAATAATAATAATAATAATAATAATTATTATAATTATTATTATTATTATTATTGAACCTTGTTCTGTGTACAGTATAATTTTTTTCATGCACATTATACGAGTTATGTGAGCGCTGACAGAACAGAAAGTTATGATTGCTGTGAAGTTTGTATGCTGTTTAGTTACCAAAAAAAAAAAAAAAGGAGTGATAGGCTGTTAAAGTCCCAGACTTCATTTCTTAATCACTGATTAAAGTCATTTTAAGAAGACCACTTCTGGGTGATTACTGAAACCCCATTGGAGCTTTACAGGATTTTCAACATGTTTTTCAAGTATGACATTTTCATTCATGCATTCACCATTTAGCTCTTTTCTTCTTTATGCTAAGCTAAATATGAGTACTCTTGGGTGCACCCTGAGAACACTGACATATCCAGAAAGACAGGCTATGTTACTTTGATGTTCGCGTATAATGTTACTACGAAGCTTGTAGATGTTAATCTGGTGGCTGTTAGCTGACTAAACTACAAAATTATGCAAAAACATGGGTGCAAGTGTTTTGTATAATTTACATGTAAAAGATTCATTTGTTTTTACTCAGTGTCACCGTCCTTATATTAACCAGTAAGTGGTTTGTGAGTACTTCCTGCCACTCCCTTAATCTCGGATCTTCTACTGGTGAAGTGGTTTTTGGGCTATCTGTATTGTTTTGGATTCATGGCATTAAATAGCTGAGCCAGGCTTGTGTAAAATGAACACACTTCCTACAACACAAGAGGAATGGTGATTTTGCTGTGGGGATATTTATTTCTGCTTATCATCTCAGGCGTGATACATACACACACCCAAGCACACACAGACGAAACAGTAAGTCCCCTATTCTGACATTCCCATATTGGCGGGTGAGTCAGTATCCTCCCTGTCTTGTGGGTTGTGTTCGGACAGACGTGACTTCTTCAGCCTTTGATGTTTCATCCTTTGGTGATAAGAAAGTGAATGCCGTTCCCAATAGATCAGCTTCTCCAGAGGGACGCGGTTCGCTGTGTTGCTTTAAAGTCCGCCACAGATTACGTGTTCAAAGGGCCCGACTTTTATGTCTATCTCTTTCACTCATCTTCTCTCCTCCATATTGTGTCATTAGGAAAAGATGGGAATGCAATGTCCCAGGATAGGCTGAAATAATAATGTGTGTGTCTTGTAGAAGTGTTTTCTACTGAAACTGTGATCAAGAAAGTGCCCATCATCCCAGTAACTATTGTTTCACAACAACAACAACAACAGGAATGGATTATATTATACTATCTATTGTTATTATTTAAATTTTTCTATTTTTCTATTTTAATTCCTAGTTATGGATGTAGGAATCCACTGAATCTCTGGTGACATTGTTAGTGAAATGTTGAGAAGGGGGTTTTTAGGGGGTGTCAACCAAGCATTTTAAGATGGCCTATTAACTCCAGTGCCATGGTAACAATGCAGCAGCTCGCGAAAATATTGAATTGCAACAACATCCCAATGTGTAAATGTGCACCGGTGCTCAGAACACAGGCTTCTGAGTGATGGGCGACAAATGGTGACCGAAAGCCGGGAAAGGACTGAAACCGCATATCACCACATTATATTGTGTTCCAAAATTGTACACCAACACTGGTTGCTATCTTAGAGGCCAAAAAGTTTAAAACATCAGTACTAAAAATAGTATATCAAAATAGTACAGCACTATTTGATGACTAGGTGACGGTAATAAGAATTACTTTGCCAAACTACAGTATGTAGTAAATAATGCTGTAACATGCAGGTCTGATGTATAGCTCTGTTGTCAGCCCTTCTGTGGTCTGAGTCTGCTTAATGATTATCAACCCGTGATCAATTAAAAAAAAAAATCAGGCATAACTTTACAGTAATGGAACTAGCTTGACATGTTTTAATATGGTTTATAGCAAACAGTCATCTGTTTACAGGTGTGAAGATGGTGGGCATTAAGGGCTGCCATCAAAGTTTGTGCTCATTGCTTCGTCCCGTCTTCTCACTCTTATGTTTGTGACAGGTGGCATTAGCAAGAGAGGCCTGTTGAATTCTGGAAGTGTCTGTAGTTTGGCTGTATGTCAGTAGCTGTCTGCACACACACACACACACACACACACACACACACACACACACACACACACACTGTTCTGTTTGCTCCCTTTCCTTCGTTTTGCTCTGTGAACTGCATGTTGGCATTTGTGCCTCTTTTCCGACTGCTGTCCACTTCTTCAATTCCTTTTCTTTCTTTGCTCTCTTTCTTTTCTGCCCCTTTATTTCACTCACTCTTCCTCTGCTCTGGAAGCCTCAGTCCAGGCCTTTGAAAGGATGCGGCAGCTTTATCCACCCCAATAAAAGATGCCATAGTTTCCCTTTTCCTCTCCTTTCTGTCCTCCCTTTGCGGCTCCTGTAGAAGTGCAAATTGTTACCCTCTGAGGAGCTATCCTCCTGCTTCAGAGGGTCCCAATCCGGCTTGCTAATTACGGAGAAGATTCTGCCCTGACGGAAAAGGCTGCGATTCCCACCACCACCTGGCCTTCTTTTCTTGTCAGCTTTGATGGCAGACACCCCCGGCACCCCTCAGTACCACCCCCCACTCTTTCCCCTGTCCTCCCATACCTCACTTTTCTCTCCCTTGCTCATTAATAGGGGTTTTGAATTGCTTTCTGACCCTGACAAACTGCTCTTGTTGAAAAGGAGATGAGAGGAGGATGGGGGGAGGGTGAAGGAATGGAAATGAGGAGGAGAGAGAGAGAGGACAGGAGGGGTGGATGAGGGTGAAGGCGGGAATTCAGGGGGCAGGGGGCTCTAGTCATATGGTGTCTTTGTGAAAGTATGTAGCAGAGGTCTGTTATCATTATTTTGGAGTATTTTAGTCCTTCCAAGGAACTCTACCCCCTGACCTTGCCCTTGTCTTCAAAGCTGGACAGAACAGAATGTTATAATAATAAAAAAAAAAGACAGAAAATGTGACCATTTGTGAAGCCAAGTTCCACCTGTAGGTGATGGACAGAAATGAAGCTGTAAACTTTGTAAACTGCCTCATATTCTTTCTCAGACCCTCTATTATTACTTCTTTTTATTGACCTCACCTGCTAACAGGAAAGGCATATAGTGAGCTCTTTCCAGATTTTTATTTATTTTTTCCCCCCAACACGATTTGGAAAGAGCACGGCTCCAGGCTACCGGGTTTGATCCTGACCTCAGGTTACTGTCTGTGTAGTTTTCCATGTTCTCACATCTCTGTTTGAGATCTTTTCATCAGGTCTCCTGGTTTCCTCGCACCTCCCCAAAACATGCTCGTAGCATGTTGAACAGTCTGTGCTAAATCGTCCCTAGGTGTACGCGAGTATGGGAATGTGTGTGCACGGTGCCTGGCAATGAACTGATATTCCATCCAGGATGTATTCCTCTCTAGTGCCCAGCATTCCTGGGATAGCCCCTGGATCAATGGTGTTTGTCAGCCTATGTGTAGGAAAGAGGGCAGTTGTGCTCACTTCCAAGCATGTTGAGTTGCCCTCTGACATTGCATTGCCCTCCCAGGTTAGTAGCTGCCCTGTTGCTATCAAGAATTAGCAAATGGGTGGGAATTGGGGGTGGGGGGGGGGGGGGGGGATAAATTGGCTTTTGGTTCAAGTGAGTTCAAAAATAAATTCACAATGCAAACTTTTTTCACCATGATAAGGTTTATTAAATGGTATACCAATTTCTTAGCTATATACATTTATATGTATACCCTAATATATTTTTTAGATATAGCAACCCCGGGCGGCACGGTGGTGTAGTGGTTAGCGCTGTTGCCTCACAGCAAGAAGGTCCGGGTTCGAGCCCCGTGGCTGGCGAGGGCCTTTCTGTGCAGAGTTTGCATGTTCTCCCCGTGTCCGCGTGGGTTTCCTCTGGGTGCTCCGGTTTCCCCCACAGTCCAAAGACATGCAGGTTAGGTTAACTGGTGACTCTAAATTGACCGTAGGTGTGAATGGTTGTCTGTGTCTATGTGTCAGCCCTGTGATGACCTGGCGACTTGTCCAGGGTGTACCCCGCCTTTCGCCTGTAGTCAGCTGGGATAGGCTCCAGCTTGCCTGCGACCCTGTAGAACAGGATAAAGCGGCTAGAGATAATGAGCTGAGATTGCAACCCCACCATTTATTTGTTATCATATGTATAGCCTCTTTAAAAGCTACTAATCAATAAATGACTCTCATTGCACTCCAGCAATCCAGAGGGGAGAGAGAGAGAGAGAACATAGCTCTGGGAGCAAAACAAATTGCTCTGTTCTACACTTGGACTCTATGACATTATCAGCTGGGACGTCCCCAGACGAGAGCCTTGCGCGAGATTAGCATCCTCCACAAAGGGCAAAGGATGTACTGTACTGGCGAGACACCTCAGCCCTCATCCACTTTCAAGATAATCATTAACTCTTACTCACAAAGACATTCACCTGTCTGCCGCCTAACGCAGCACTGTTTGTCTTGTTCGCAATATGGAGAGAACACGTGACGCAACAGGAAGTGCTTGCGTGTTTTCAAACCCTTCCTGGTAACACCTGATTTATCTGGAGGTGGGCCAAGAACACACAGCATGCATTGTCTCCAGGACTAATCATAAATGTACATTATTGGCACATTTATACAGTCGTTCATTAAGAGGAAGAAGGCGGGCTCACCTCAATCACACTTCCTACTGCTTTCTCGCTCATGTATCTAGGAAGCTTTGTAAATGAGTTTTTTTTAACATGATAGCTTAGTGCCCAGTAGACATGAATGTCACAAAGAAACAAGCTATGTACTCAATGACTTTTGCTCTCTCTCTCTCTCTCTCTCTCTCTCTCTCTCTCTCTCTTCTCTCTCTCTCTCGCTCTCCATGCATCCAAGTCAAGCCACATCCTCCAGCTAAACATAAAATGAAGATCCGGTTTCTGCGTTGTGTTTTATGAGCGGTTAGAATGCCAGCCTGTGTGGCTTTTCGTCCGCTCCCGAGTTGACCATTCGCAAATGTCTCTGAGGTTTTCTTGAAGATGTCAATTAAAGTTTTTAATTGGGGCCAAGTTATTTAAAACAAATGTTTTCCTTCTGAAGACAGCTCTGTCAGTTTTTGGACACTGGACACTGCAGTTGCTTTTAATGGGACGGCGTGTGACCAGTATGTGACCACTTTTAAACTTTCAAATCCCTAACCATGTGCATTTGATGTATCATACCACCTGAAAAGATGAAAAATTTTGGGAAAACAGTACAAAAAAATGTATACTAATACAAAATGTATATTTGTCTGTTTTAGGTGTCAATATATCAAAAAACTGATTTTGCTGAAAAAAGAAAGAAAGAAACTCAGTCAGGAGCATTCTCATTATTCTATTGTGGTGTTTCTGTTCATCTTTTGTAACACTGAGATATGAGCATATATTACTATTATGTAAGGAATAGAACAAGAAAAGGTGTGCTGCTTTCAAAAAATAGTCAATGGCAGATTGGCCCTAATTTTCCAAAAGTATATATTTTTTAATTTCTAAAATGACTTATAGTTATAATAATAATTTATAGCTATTGTTGAATATCTATGAAATAAGTTTGCTTATGTTATAACAGCTATAAACAGTCATTCCCTTACCAGACTTTCTTTTTCTCTCTTGAAGGAAGTAAGATGCAACAGTTTTTCATGTTACCAAGAAACCAGAAAGCGCAAAATCCTCTGTCGTGAAGACTCTCCCATGGTGGTAAATGTCTCCTTACAGAATGTATCATGCATGATCATGTCAACAATTTCACATTTTACTTTGTAAAATAACAACACCGTTTTAAATCTGTTTTTTATTAATGTTGATTATGTCGAGTGTCCATCAAGTCCCTGTGTACATTGTTACTACAGAACTAATATTGTAATAGAAAGACCACACTGATATAAATAAAGACCCTGACTGGTCTAACAGTCAGCATTATGGTCAGAGCTGCTGTTATAGAAAATTAACCAAGACCGTCTGACTAATCAGAATTGAGAATCCAATAGCAGTGGATAGAATTCAGAGAGAATTGAGAGAATGAGGGTGAGTGCTTCTAAAATATTTGTTTTATTGTGACATCAGAGACCTAACACCACTTAGAGTAATTGGCTTTCGCGAAGTGTAGGTCGACACATTATGGGCGCATGCTCCCCTTGTGGTTCCTGTGCCACCTGAGATCATTTAGTGACCTTTTGTTTGCTATTCTTCTCTGTTTGACTGACATATTTAGAATGGCAGGAGGTCATAGGGCTTGGATACGCTTTGGTTTAGAGCCCACAGGTTGCCCTCCTCCCTTATTGCATCCATAATGGGAATTAAGCTCAGATACATATATGTTTGACAGATGAGTCGGTTAATTATCCTGATGCACTGACATTTGGATAACTGAATGTCCTTCTGTATTGGTTATCCAAACGTTTAGCAATTTGGTGGAAGCAATATGTTGTGCAGCAGGTATCAATAAAATAAAGAAGATGGAAAAGCCAGTAGGTGTAATATGCAACAGCTAACATTCCTTACATCCCTGTTTACTACTTCCATCCATCCTTATCCTGTGCAGGGTCGCAGGCAAGCTGGAGCCTATCCCAGCTGACTATGGGCGAGAGGCGGGGTACACCTTGGACAAGTCGCCAGATCATCGCAGGGCTCGTTTACAACTTTTTCTTTTGAATTTTCATCAGTTCTGATGTTAACAGGCTTTTACACTGTAGTCCGGTTGCTGTCTTTCTCTTGCGAGTTTTTGTTTGTTTGTTTTTGGGATACTTGGTGGCCTGACAAATACAAGGTTATTCAAATCTCTCAGAAGAACAATGCATCAGTCTGGGAATTTAACTTTTCATACCTTAACAAATATCATTCTACATACAGAGGGTGGGTCGTCCTTGATGAGACTTTTTTTGCTTCTAATATGGGTCTAGTATTCATGAATTAGTCAAGGTGTAACATTCCACAATACTGAAACGACTGTCAGTTGATGCTCTAGGAAGTGCTCCACATCTCAAGTAGCCAAAAAACACTAATGTGCTGAAAAGATAGCATTCCTTCCATCTTCACAGCGTTCATGTCAGCACTCAGCTCTTTAATTAAAACAAGTCAGTGGATTCTCCTGCTTTCTTTTGACACCTCTGTATTTATCTACCGGACCTGGCTCAGGGCAAGACCTGTGCAAAAGAGAAGAGTTTTGTTTTAAGAGACTTGCCTTTGATGCCCAGTTTCTCCTGCAAACGAAAAAAAAAAAAAACCCTGCTGCCACATCTGACTCGAGTTTGCTGGAATAACAGCAAATGTTTGTCTTGTATTGTATGGCACGCTGTTTGAGAAGCAATAAAGCCCTTCTTCCAGTGCCTAAAGCGCCTCTTAATAAAATACTCAAGAATAACTCCTTTACCTTAATCACGACCATGGATTAAATAGCGGGAAATTAGGAGCAGACCCCCATGGCTTTCTCTGTGTCTCTCAATGAATCTTTTATGTGGCTGTTTTATCATAGTGTCATCTTTATTCAATTGATATGAGCAATGTGATGAGATCTTTGTCACAAGGGTCGATCAGGAGGGGGTAAAACGCTACAAACCTGCTCGTTGACTAATAAGAGTCCTGCTGGTAAAAGGTCAAGGGTGTGTGTGCTTACTAGGGTGAGTTTAAGAGCGTGTGTAGAGTTGTGTGTCAGTCTGCACGTGACAGGGACGAATGCGAGATGCGTTTATAGTAGCAACAAAACTCTACAAACTAAATCAGCAGCATTGAGTGAATAATCAAACTCCATGGTAGTGCACCAGGAAAAATGGAACCTAATACTCAATTCTTAGAAAACCACGGAGCTTAATACTTCCTGCTATCCCACAAAGCTATAGTGAGTTTTGAGAAGAGTGTGCGAGAGAAGAGTTCTCTGTCACAAGCACATCCAAACGTGACAACTTTGGTTTGCAGGAATTTCATTTTGTTCCCTCATGTATCTTGAACTGACCTTCGACACTTCTGCCTGGAAAAATATGTAAACGAGGACCTTAGAAAGGAACACAGAGGAGGACATTGTGTGTGTAAATGGGACGTTCAGCGTGTGTATGAGTTTGTGTGGAGTTTTTCTAGCGTTAAGAGAACTTTTTGAAATCAGCATTGGAATATGGTGGACATGTGTCCATGTGTGTTTTGGTGTGCTTGAGATGACGAGCTTGTGTAGTGGTGAAACTGAGTGTTCACACGATGAAAGTGCATAAATAAATCTGTTTTTATTGGCTGTGGGAGTCATGCCTTGAGTCAAGTGTTTCAGTGGAGAGAGAAAAGCGCAAATACGACTTGTTTATTTTCAGGCCTGCAGGTGTCTGCTAATGGCTTATTGGTTTAAACGACTAGCTCACGTCTCGCCAAACAACTGCCAACTGATGCTGGCGGAGTTGTGTAAATGTGTGTATATACTTGATTTCAGTTTTTTTCCCCCCTTCAAGACATGAAGAGATGTTCTTTCTTTATGTAAAAAAAAATCCAAGAAATATTCACATACATAATCAGTCAAAAATCATAGATTATCTTGACAGTTCATAATAGCCACAAATATGTTGAAAATCAAGAGAGCTTCCTGACTTGGGACAATTTCAAATATTTGTGTTTGATCATCTTTTCCAACCAAATAATCTGTTTTCAATCAGAAACAATACGAGACAAGACATGAAGTTTTAATGAAAGAACATGCAGTGGGTTTTTTTTTTGCAAATGCCATTAATCATAATTCCTCAATGTTATTTTAACAAACACCTGTGCTCCACTGGAAAGTACAGCCATGTCACAGGCAGGCAGGACAGCAGAGTTTCAGCTCGGGATGAGCTCATCACTCTGCAGGCGCACCACAACTGTGCACTGTCACCTGTCATTCTGATAATTTCAGTACATGTACAACACAGCTAAGGGAAATCTTCATGTTACCCCCTGGCCTCCACTGTCAACTCTGACGTACTCAATGCACAGCAATGACCTAGTAACAGCTATCTGCACGCAAGAACACCATTAATTGAAAGTGACCTTGTCAACTTCCTTACTCAAGAATCAATCACAAGATTTGTGTCGATCCCCCCCCCTCCAAACTTTTTTTCCCCCAATGTGGCTGCAAAGCTTGATTCAATTATGGTGTGGAGGCCTGTCCTCAGATGTGGGGTCCGTTTCCAATCGAACCAGGAGGTCATGCTTCATGTTTCACAATGTCATGACAGACTCTCTGAACAGTTCTTGGAGGAGGCGGGGGTCCACAACTGGTTTTGTTTCAGCATTTTGGTTGTGAGTTTAGCCACCCCCCCCATTCTTAAATTGGATTCCCAATCAGGTTAGTGTCTGATAGCGTCCAGGGTCTCTGGTAAGGCTTTGAAGTGCAGGAACTCTGTCTGCCCGCCTCCAGCTGGAGCGCCTTATCTGTTGCACTAGGGGACTATTGTTTCAATCAGCCAGACATTGTTAATTACCCTTTTCATTGGGGTAAGAGGTAGGTAGAGACAAATCCAATTTGGCTGCACTTATGTTTGACCTCGGACACTGCCCCGGGTCCATGTTTCGTGTCGGTCTTGTATTATATGGCTTCTGGAAAGTTCCTCTATGTTAAAAAAAAAGAAAAAGTTGTCTTATGGAACTCAGATTGTGTGGAAACAAATTGTAAGCCAATGCAGTGTCAATGCATACTGTGAGACATCATAATAAACATTCGGCTCTCTGTGCGACAGCATCCGATTGAGCTCGCACTATAGGCAGCCAAGAAAAATGGGGCTTTAAGCAACAAAGACTTAGTGGACTGGCTGCAATGTGTTTACAGTTGATCCAACGGAATTGGGAGGGGTTAAAAGGGGGTGCCCAAGGGACAGCGAGTCCTCCTGAAAGGGGCTATTCTTCCTTCATTGAGCACATCAGCTTGTACAGCTGTTGAAGCAGTGAGGGCAATTATCGCCCGTTTACCACTGTTGACTTAGCAGCGCTTCTTCTGGCCATCTTTTGAACATTTTCTTTCTCCAGGGTTTGTTTCTAGGAGATTCAACCCTTCTTGGAGGTGGATGAAGTGTTTGTGGTTTATCTGTTTTATTAACATCTGGCTAAAATGACTTAAGCCTGCACCACCTTACACAAAAGGGATGAATGGAGATCATCATGGTGCATAATGTCCGTGCAAGGCACTTTTTTTTATATTTCTGCTAAACAAAACAGTCTGTCTTGTGTGAAGTTTGGACAGAAACACATTCCACATTTGCCTCAGTGTGTAAACTCATAATAGACTTGTGTTGTGCCATCATAAATAATCAATTCACAAGCGGAAGAATCTGATGCAGTTGAAAGCTACAGTTTTAGTTTAACTACCAACTGACTCTATGTGAAAAGAGACAAATATTTCATGCGCCATAAAATAAAAGTTATCATACTGTATATCATTGTGACTTATTCCTCTGTACCACAGAGAGCTTTTTTTTTTTGCCATAATAGCAATATTAATCAATTTATACAATATATTTTGTAGACTGGAAAACATTATTCAGAGAAAATTCCTTCGTATCACAGAATCTGTCATGTTACAACTAGTATGCAATGGATCGTTTTCCACTTGTTTAATGTTTTGATGACCCTGAGTGTATGGGCTATTTTGTCATCTGAGTGGTAGTTTTGTGTGTATGGTGTTGGAGTGATAGTTTTCTTACTTGAGTTGATAAGCCTGCTGCTCCATCAGGGACAATGTGTGGGTGGAAGTAATGGTTCTTACAAAGGTGGCAGAAGGGCAAAGAGACATTTCCCGTGTGTGTGTGTGTGTGTGTGTGTAAGTGGACGCATGCGCGTATATTGGCTTGCCTCTGGCGTCCTGCTCAACTCTCACCCAAATTAAACCTCAGCAGGTCACTGCCCAGAGTTTACCCACCTCTCTCTCTCTCTCTCTCTCTCTCTCTCTCTCTCTCTCTCCACTTTGTTTCCCCCTGCCTGTGAGGAAAATGTTCATTTTTGTGGCTTAGGTTGGCTTTGGTAACCTACTAAAGCACAGAATTCAACCACTGACTTTAAATCCAGTAAATACAGCCCTGTGTCTTTTTAAACTCTTATCTTCTATCTTCACTAACACTTTTTTTTTTGCTCTGTTTCCTGCTTTTAATATCATGGTTTTGTTACAAATCCCTTCTGGTTTTAATGCCATTCTTCTGGGTAATGTGGGTGGACAGTTCAACTTGACATCCATGTGGGGGCATATGGCTCATTTGAGTTCAGCGGACACAAGCGAAAGAATAAACAAAGCATTGCCATTCAGGTTCCAGGTCATTTTTGGCCCATGCAAAACCCATTTCCCAGTCAACCCAAATAGCCCCGCTTTACTCCTGTCCAGAGGACGCTTGCAATAGAGATGCCTATCTGATCGGAGCTCCAAAATGAAACATGTCATAGCAAATTATGGCCATGTTTTTTGAATTACTTAGCCAGGCCAAGTATAGTCAGGGAAAGTGTGTGTGTGTGTATATGTGTGTGTGTGTGTGTGTGTGTAAGAGAAAGAGAAAGAGTCGGTGTTTTCTCTGGAACAAATAATATCACCATGGCTGACTCATGGCCTGTGCAAATGAGGAATGATGAGCAGAAGCCCAAGTCATTCCTTTCAGGCTATGTTTGGAGCATCATTTACTGAAACTGGCCCGGGCCTCAGCGCAATAATAACCACATCCTCCAAGCATCTTCAGCGCTGCCTTGTTTTTATAGCTGGGAAAAGGGACGGGTGAGGGCTCGTTAAGGCGCAGACTATTTCGGACGGAGAAAGGGGTGCAGCGAGAGGGAGCAGTGCCACGAAAATAGTCATCCTGATAAAAACGGCGCGAGAGTTCTCCAAACCCGTTCTGCCACAGCAAGACGGTGACTAGGCCAGCTGAAACGCAGAGTTCTCATAAGCAGCCAAAAATGAGAAGAAAAAAAAGAAGGAACAACAGAAGACATGGAAAACTTGCTGTAAAGGAGATGTGTAGAAGTGAAAGATTTGAAAAGAAAAGTTATGAACAACCAAATTTTTTTTTTTTGCTGTTTCTTGTTCTTTACTGGATGTCATGTCACTCATCCAAACCATTTTGCACTCAGTCATGTTCAGGTTCCTACAACCAAAATAAGCCGATTTTGAAATTCTGTGGCATATGACTGAGTGCCAGGAGAAAGGGAAGATAGATGGATGGACTCTGACAGAGTGGAAGAGTGAGGAGGAGGGGAGGTTGGAAGTAGAAGAGTGGGGGAGCATGGCTGGGGGTCATTGTTATCAAAGCTGGTAATAGGTTCTTGACCCTTTCTCTGAGAAGGCATTTTCTGAACGCTGGGGGTGAATAGATTGGAAGGGGTGCGATTTGTGGTGAGACACCAGCAGGTATGAATGCAGGCAGGGATTTCCTGCAGGAACAATGCCAAAGCATTTCTTGTTCCCCATCACATGTAGTTCTCAGTTAGATTCCATTCACCTGGCCAAAGGCACTGAAATACTGGCTTGAAGAAGGTCAATCCCTAAAAACGGTACCATACAATACGATTAATTGTGTTCAAATGAGAATTTGTACGCATTATACATATATCATTAGACAAAAACTCATAGGCATTATACGATCCAGTATTGATGGGAAACTATTTCACTGTCAACTTATATAGAATATGACACAAAAAAAAAGTCAGCTGAGATGCCGCAGCCAAGCTCAGAGACAAATATTTAGATTCCAAAATCACTGGGACTCGTCTCTTTTTGCAGCTACAAGCTTGCAATGGCAGTGCTGTGGGTCTCTGTCCAGCCTCGTGGTCAGGAGGCGTCCGCATCCCAGGCTGAGATACCCATCTGGGGTTTGTCATCTTAGACATCTGCCTGTGTCTTTTCCCTTCTTTCTGTAATTAGAGGAATATTTATTTTCCCTCACTCCCAGCATGGGAATACACTACATCATGTGGGTTGGCTTTTTGGATTTTCGGAGGAATACAAAAATACTGTAGAAGCGCAGGGTTTGTTATTTTAAAATTGTTGTATTGACTGACAGGAGTATGGTAGATTTTAATACGATTCAAATGCAGAGAACTTGAGGATTATGAATGTGTGTGTGTTTAAATATACAAAAATAACAGCGAGTGTTTACTCACTGTTACTTTCACTATGACTGAGTCTAAAGCATTGTCCTTTTGGAACGAAGCCAAAATATGTCATCTGTGTATATCTCTCATACATGCTCACTTAATAGCCTTCGATCAATATTGCTCAATATCTGAGATCATGCATATTTTCTATACCCATTAAGCATATTGTTCCTCACCCGATTGGCAAATCCTGAGTTGAGATATATGCCAGGCTGCCTGGTATAAATCAAAATGTAAATGGAATAGGGTTGATTTTGCTTTGGCATTTGAGATGCTCAGTTCAGCAAAGGCTATGATTGGTGCTCAGCTGGTGATAACAGAGAGACCTTCTTGGGGGAAAAAAAGGCTCCAGAAGCATTGCACCTTCCTCTTGTGTCTATTCTTTCTTATTACTCATTTTTAAAAGAAAGACACATGGGTATCGTTCTGGCTTAGTGGCTGTCTTCAGCATCGTGAAGCCCAGAATTCTGTCCAAGAGGCCCCTAGATGTCTCTCTCATCTTGTGCTCTTCTGTATTTTTCAATTCTGTGTAGTTTTGTACTCTTTTACTATGTCCTCTTATTTGTCATTCTCTCAATTTCCATCCTTTTTACTGACTCTTTCCTTCCCAGATTTATATGCTTCTCTCTCTCTCTCTCTCTCTCTCTCTCTCTCTCTGTGATAGTGTTTCTTAACCTTACCCAGCATCTGCATGTTCAGGGCCCTGAATGAATTTGGCACACAGAACTACTTCTTTCTTCCTCATTCTCATCCTCTCTTTCTTGCTCCCCTGTGCTGTCCCTCTCTCTTTCCCTTTCCATCCTGGTCCGCCTTTGCCATTCTCTGCACAAATGCAGACGATTCACTGAAAATGAGAGATAATGGCCAGCATCCAATCGGTCCGTGCTAATCAGTGTGCATCGTGGGAAAAGCCCAGGACGAGGGGTGAAAAACACGCCATTGTCTGGAGGAGATTAAAGTCTCCGAAAAGCCTGCATTGTCTGTGGAGGGGATAAATCTTCCTGCTGTCACTCAAAGCTGAATTAAATTCTCCTTCGTTTCTAAAAGGGGCTTATCTCTGCTCAATAGCTTGTTGCACTACAAGCAGAAAGGAATGTATTGGGTGAACTTGTGTTGCTGACACCTTATGAAGAACAAAAAAAAGGGACCTAAGGACCAAAAAAGAAGAAGAGAAGAGAAGCAAAGTGCTGTCGAGCTCAGGGCCTGAAAGAGGATGTGCTTTTGGGTAGATTGGGATCATGATAGCTCTGGGGAAAGAAGGGGGGAAACGTTCAGGGCATTTGATTGACTGTGGTCAGGATTTAGTGGGACGGAGAGAGAGAGAGAAAGAGAGAGAGAGGAATATTCATCCCCTTCTCTTTCTGCACTGAGCCGTTTCCCCTAGCCCTCTCTTGCTGGTGCCAAGGGGCTCTTGGAAGCACGTTGTGGGCCGGAAAAGGGATCTGTCCCTGGCACAGTTGGCCTCAATGTGGTGGCAGCGTTTGAAAAGCTCTCGGCCGCATCACTTTATCTGTCCTCCAGCAAGCGGCCCTCGCCAAATGCTGCTCCCTCACACGGTTCTCTTTATCCGCTCTCCAGCAGGGCAACCATGCCAAATACTGATCCTTCACACCAGAGCCTTGGACGGACCCTTATGTACCTTGCACATTTAAAACAGAACCCCGTAAAAGGCCGCAAGAAGAAAAGCATAGGAAGAAAGGAAGAAAGGAGGAGATATAAAAAAGGAACTTCTGCAGACACTGCCTCAAACGTTGGTGTCCCATTTTTCTTTGGCCCTTTTCTGTGTCCTGACGAAGAGTGGAAAGGAAAAGATATTGATGATACACACAACAAAAAAACACGAAAGAAAGAAATAAAGAGGGAACGTGAGTAAGTTAGAGACCAAGGAGGAAAAAAAACAAGCCTATTCTTCACCCCCCGCTGTCTGGTCCCTAAACAGGATTTTCCGCTTGCCGTTTGAGCAATTCAGTGTTGTTGTTTATGTCCACTTTTAATTCTCTCCTTTCACAATCACTGGGCTGTGTTCGCGCGAACTTTGCTCTGGGCAGCCTAAACTTGGCTCCTTAACAAGCAGGCTTACACCTGCTTACAGGATTAAATTAATTAGCACGAAACAGAGATCCGAGGAAGGGGAGGGAGGAGGGAATAAGCACAATGAACCAACAAAGCCATTGTTGCCCAGTCATGGTATCCTCCAAAGCAGATCCATGGTGTTTTGTTTTGTTTTTTTAAATTTTTTTAAAGCGCTAATGGAAGTTTGACCAAAAAAACAAAAAACAAAAAAACAAACAAACAAAAAAAACAGTGGACTGGTTTGTTTGGGTGTGTGAGCTCTAGAGGTCAGAGGGGACGGTCACTGTGGACTAACACACTGATGAGCAGAATGTAAGGAGGAGGCTATGTGTATGTACAGAAATTTAGACATAACTTTTCTTCCAGACTTATAGTTTTCTCCCAGAGCTGAAGTGTGAGTTTTTCGTTATATGGAAATAAAATATATGACATTTTTGCATTGCAAATGTAACATTTTGCATTGCAAAAATATAACTGTCCAAATGAAAAGATGTAACAACACTGAAATTAAGAATAAAATTAATGATAAAAAATTCATTGTTCATTGACTGCAATAGGTTTTACATTGAACTTCATTATTATATAAATACATGAATGATTGTGCTCCTTCAAAGACTAGAAAATAACGCAATGATGTTTGACTATATTGGCATTTATGTATATCAGTGAATGACGAGGGAATATACAATAACTGTCTTACTAAGGTATTAATTATCTCAGTGACTGTGAAGCTTTCTAGATATTTAAAGGTTTATTTAGGATAACTGTTTTTACATTTCTTTCTCTTTCAACTAGCCAAGCCCCGTTGGTAAGCATGTACCCACATCTGTACCCTCCTCCATAGGCTGAAGGCTCTTTTATTTACTCTTTCACAAAGAGGTCAGAGGGATGGTAGCATAATGGAGGACAGGATAGGCAGTTCCACCTCTGTAATTGGTTGCAGATGTCGAGACCATGCCCTTGTCATGTCTTTAGTCACAACCTTGACGTTCGCTAGGCCTCCAGTGACTGGGGCAGATGTGAGGTCCGGTGTATAAACTCAAACGTGTGTGGTTATTTAGATCTGCTTATTTAGCTCTCTGTCAGGCCTTTGCGGTTGTGGTAACCATTTTTAATGTTTAAGAATTTATAATTGTCTCAAAAAGCGCTTTGGGCCCTTTGTTGTTCAGCAGGCCAGGTTACAGCCAAGGTTATTCACAAGACTTTGAGGGTCATTTGATTCTCAAGAGTGCATGTCCCTCTTACTTAGCTGTAGGCTGTGTGTGTGAGAGAGAGACATAGAGAAGGAGAAAGAGAGAGAGCGAGACAGACAGACACAGCGATACTGAGACAGATCACTTGAGAAGGATGTGACACGGAGCCACTTGACCCGCGCAGATAACCATGGTGTTGTCAGCATCTGCCTCCACTAGCGGATCTTAGACCAGGTATTTTTTTTCTTCAGTAATGGCTAAAGGCAGGAGTTAAAGGGACAGTTCAACCGCACCGTGACTACCAACGTCATTTTGTTCTTGATTGACTCTTCATTTTGATCATTTGTGAGAAAGTGGCTCTCTTAACACCCACTAATGAGATGTTGCATTGCTAGGCTTCATTTATATCACAGAAGGTTGTCGATTATGCCTGTTTAATGTAGTGACCAACAGAAGTTTTTGATTACACCTTAAAATTCATATCAACACAAGGTAATGACTTTCACATACAACCAAAGCTTGTTGGCTATAACAAGTCTTAATTTGCCTGTGCTGAGGTTGAGGAACAGTGAATCAGGACTGTGTAGCCTGTGGTCAGTGGCAGCGCAATCACACATAGTGCATCGCTATACATGGAATAGCTAGCTAGTCTTGGCAGCACTGCTTTTCACATCTGCTGGAATCTTTCATATGGAGGAACCACCTTTATAGGGCACTTTATTTAGTTATGAAAGAGGTAGGATCTTTTGATCAAAATGTTGCTTTTCTGTTCAGGAATGAAAATAGGGTACGTATGGCCTGTAAACTGCCAGACATGTTTGCTGTTTGCCAAGGTTATGGTCAAGCTGTGTGTGTGTGTGTGTGTGTGTGTGTGTGTGTGTGTGTGTGTGTGTGTGTGTGTGTGTGTGTGTGTGTGAGAATATGGGCAGCTGTGAGTCACTCTGGCCTTCAACATCATGGCAGCTGTCACCTGTCTTCTGTCACCTAGGTGGCTTACACACACACACACACACACACACACACACACACACACACACACACACACACACACACACACAGAGGGTCAATAGCCCCTTGTTAGAGATGTACCTGAAAGCTGTGCATTAACTCTGTAAAAAAGCCATAGAAACTTGAATATTAATGTTAAGCATGCTAATGCATTTGACATGCCTTTCTTACCAATATCATCGTGATGTCTGATGGGTACCCACGCTCATGGCAGAGGAAGTGTTAACTCAACTGGAACGGTTTTTGTCCTTCAAAAAGGAGGAGAAGAAAAAAGGAAGGGGGAGTGAGAGAACACGGCTAACAGGACTAGTCACGGCAGCCCTGATCCTGTCAGGTATTCACACCATTGTCAGTCCATATAACAGCCAGCCGTCCGTCCGTCATCCCCGCGGTCAGACGCCTAATCTGCCCTTTGAATGCGTGCTCTGGAAAAAAGCAGCCCCGGCGACACGCCGATTCTCCATTCACTCTCCCCTGCCGAATGCAATCACTGGACAACCCCGCAATAACGCTCTCCCCCACCCGACCTCCCTTTGAAAAACAAAATAAAGGTGGTGGCCTCGTCATGCTTAGTCCCGCCAAGATAAATCATGCACTCCAAATTAACTCCCATTCAAAGGGACAAAGGGAGAACAAGGCGTCCGCGCATGGCCGAAGCGCTCTGAAGGCACTATGGCTCGACTTCGATAAATGTCAAGGCGGGTAATTTTAGAGTTCTGATTAAAATCTTATCATGGCAGGAAGTTAATGGAAAAGAGTTAATAAGGGGGAAAAAAACCCCAGTGATGGCTTCTGCCGTACATCCATACATGAGGCCCCTCTTAAATTGGCCTCACACAGGTACTCACCATTCTTCTCCAGCTCAAAGGAGCAACATGTCCAAAAAGTGCCTTCCCAATCCCCCAAGAAGACAAAACCAAGCTTAGGCACTGAACAGGTGATCTTCACTGTCTTGATTTTTTTACTACTTAATTCAAGGTAGCAATTAAGTACAGTACATGATTCAACATGAATGAATGTCCCATGCAGCAATCCATAGTCCATGGTGACATCTTTATGATTTATTATATGCCAGTATCCAGGGTAACTTGGCCAAAACAGATCAAACTGCCAATCCCATCTAAACAGTAACAGTGAAATCTGCAGAGTTAAATGATGGTGTTCGTTTGTGTCTGTATGGACTTAAATAAACATTCATTCAAAGCTAGACCTTTTACAGTGTTTTTTTTTTTTTTACGGCCTGCTGTAAATCAGAATGTTTGCCTGCATTTAAAAGTTTCACATTTTCTTTGGTTGCCTTTCTGGGGGAACCCTTAAATATTTATATACAACCCTACTGAAGAGTATTTCTCTATCAAAACGGGTTCCTAGCAGAATCATTTTTGCTAAGAAGCTAAGAGCCTTTAATTATCCAAAGAACCCTTGAAAAGCTGTTAGCAAGATTTGTATCATTATTTTTGTTTGTATGAGTTTGTGTGTTTTAGAGAGTAAAAAGTCACCACATTTGGTGGGAAAAACCAGCAGATAAGCAAAAGGTTCATCATGCCCTCATGAAAGTTTGATCCGTTTTAAGGACATTGATTATTAAATCAGATCCCCCCCCCCAAAAAAAAAAAAAAAATACCAAGAATCATTGACTACTCTTGGAATCCTAGTCTGAAATTAGCATCAAGTCCTTATATTAGACAGACCCTGATATTTTTGGGAACACTACCTTGTGTGTTCTGCGTCTTTTCCAACAAGCTACCACCTGCCTGATCACTTCTCCACCTCCACCTCCTCCTCCTCCTCCTCCTCCTCCTCTCCTGTCTCCCGTGCTGAAGAAAAGGGGGATGTCCTGCGCTGTTGTTCAGCACTGCTGTGATCGAGCAGAGGAACGCGCAGGTAGAACAAACACAGTGGTCTGCTGTACAAACAGAGGAGGACAGGAGCAAGTGATGAATGATGGGAGTGGTGCAGCCGGCAAACAAGCAACTCAGGGGAAATCAGAGGAATTTGGCTTCTCTGAGAGAGTGAGAGAGATAGAGAAGCACTAGTTCACACAAATGAACAGGCTCGTAATCCATTCCACTATATGTATGATGTATATTGTATATACATATATGGTTTGTGTAACCAATTTATACCAGAACTAGTGTCTCTGTGTTGTTAGAGCGCTGTAACAGCAGTAAAGATTCGTCAGCACTCTTACATTGGTATCAGTATGTGAAAAGGTGATGTACTGTATATAAAACACAATACTAGCTACTATATCAATCTACGGGTTTAAAAGCACACGTTTGCTGCTGATTTTCAGTTACTTCAACCTGATGGTATAGACTAATACGAACTACTGTTTAATATGCTCCAGGTCACTGAAGGAAAATATAAAAATTGTGATGACATATTTCAATTACCGTAAAGGTTATGTGCTGCTATGTAGTGTGTACACTCCTTATGTATGTGTGTGTGTGTGTGCGTGTCTATCTAGGCACCCATGCTTGCATTGTGTTGCGTGAGCACAGTGACACAGTTTGGTTGTGGAGTCTTTGACAGAAGTGAATTAATTGGGCCCCCTTGGATCATTTGTCTTTATTGCAGAGGCTAATTGGAAAAGAAGCAGGTGTTAATGGAGAAAGCTGGGCGGCTGTAGACCGAATCTCAAACACTGCGCTTGTAATGGAGCTCTCTGAGTGAACTTAACCATGTTTTAATTAGACTTCGCTCTGAAATGAAACCACACATATTTCTCCTCTCCACCCACTTAGGTGAAGTGAATAGCCTAGAGAAAGACACGGAAAAAGAGTGAGTAGAGAGAGGAGAGTGGAGGCAGAGAGGGAGAGAGTGACAAGGGCAAGCAAATTTACAAAACCATATTGTCTCTATAATAGGGTTTCGTTGAGCCAATTGGGACTCCCCTCCTACACACATACATATGCACAATGGAGGTGAAACTTGAGAGGCTCCCATGCTGTTTACAGTACATGGCCAAAGCACAAGTTGACACCATGCTCCAGAGTCCTTCTCACATGTGCAAATAATTTAAGTCTTGAGCCCCTTCAACACACTTTTGAACATGTTCACTGTGCATGTCCATCTGACGCTGGCGCTCGGTTTGTTTACGAACACTGGGTCGATAAGGCGGCGTGTTGCTAGGAGCCAAATGGAACGGTGTCTGGATGTGGGAAATCCGGACGGGCCCAGCTAGCACACTGGCCTCGTTAGCGCTCGTCGGCCTAGTTCATCGCTAAGTGATGTCAGCAAGTTTTAATGGAGGCCACATTTTACCAATTATACCACGGAGGGATGTGAGCTGAAATGAGCGCAGGCTGTTTTGATGTGGTGTTTACTCATTGAAGAGTTTTGTGTGTGTGTGTGTATGTTTGTGTGTGGTCTCTGTACTGCTTGGCCTCCTGCCACTGACTAACCTTAAGCATTCAGGTATTTGTGTTACACACTGCGAATGTAAAGGAAAGTGTTGCACTTACTGCATGTATTAGCAACTCAAACAACTCGTGCATCAGCTCGGTCTTGCAGACATAAACTTGGACCTTGCTTACATTGTGTAAAAGAATACATCTGATCCAGAATTCAGTCACGAAGAGCATCACCCTGCTTGTCAAACAAACGGGTTTTAAAATAAACAGAGAACATGCAAAGATCTGATTTGTTCTATATAATATTTCCTCTGCCCACGTTCACCCCAAAAATTTACATTTGTCTCCCCGTTGGTGTTGGGGCACTTACAGTGCATGGGAGGGCTTTTTTTCTTCTTCTTCTTCTTCTTCCTGTAGCATCTCCCCTCCCTCCACAATCACTGTTTCTAGTGTCCCTGGCTCTCACTGCCAGTGGGTGTGGAGCAGATCTATAAAGCAGCAGGACTGAGCTCTCTCATTACTGTCACTGCCGGCTTTATGGGGCCTCAAACTGTAGCCGCTGCCAAAGGCACATAAACGCAGAGCTAGCAGCTCGAACGTCAGCCTCATAGGGCTTGGGATGCAAATAAAACAAACAAACAAGCAAACAATACTGTATGCACCCGGCCCAGAAAGTATATCTGAAGGTGATTCGACACATCACATTTTCCATTTCGCCATGCCCTTTGAGAGATTATAATAGCCTTGCAGGATTTTCTTGTACATAGTTGGTTACCAAGTATTGGCGTCCGTGTTGATAAACATTTTGAAATTAATATGTTCTTTCTGGTCGTGAAAGCAGGAGAAATCAATGGAGCTCGTTTTGCCTCAAGGAGTATCCCATGCATGTGTCCTTAATGAAAAACGTCAAAACAAATTACAAATGCACTGTGCTCTCATCATAGCCTCGTACCTTTCAGGGTGTCATCCCTGGGGCTTGAGGAGTGTGTGTGAACAGAGTGCCCCCGTGGACCTCTGACTCAAGGTCCAGCAGTGTGTTCAAACACACACACACACACACACACACACTGTCCCTGTGTCTCGGTGTGCTGCAGTGAGAGTTTGGGAGGTAGTAGGCGAGCCTCAGGCAGCTTTAGCAGCATTACAGAGGGCCTTGCGCTAATGGTTGCCATGTGCTGCCTTCCAGACGTTTAAGGGGCCGCGAGATGCTACCTCCCTGCTACACTTCCAAAAACATTAGCACGTAATACTTTAATGCCTTTTGTGTCTGCTCAGGGTTCGGTGGAGGAAAGATATAAAAAGAGGTAAATAGGGGGAGGCATACGTGTTTGTTCAGGCTGTGCAGGAAAGAGGCTTTATTGTTTCTGAGTCCTGTCTTTCTCATCCCCTTATCCATCTGCTTTTACCCGCTATCCCTGTTTCTTTTTTTCTGTCCCTGTTTTTTTTCCCCCTCCTGCTTAGAGGTAGAGTGAGGAGAAAACTGCAAATGGGATTTTAACACAAACAGGATTCGCATAGTTCATATTTAGTTTGGGTAACATTTCAAGCCCTGATACATTTTATCCAAAAGGCAGCTTTGGTCCAACTCTGATAATTGAGAAAATGATGCATGCTCTTAAAAAAAGTTACTGCATGCTATTGACGCGCCATCCAGAAACAAGCTATGACCTCATGCGTTTCAGAACATTAATGCGTATGAACAAAGGTATTCTTCTTTTTTGGGTGCAGAATTTGCAACAGACAGTTCATGGAGACCATTACAAAACAAAATGAACTAGGGAATTGTAGGAGTTCCTCAAAGATCCCGTGTAGGTCCATTTTAGGTCATGTTCTTTGCATTGAAATACAAAGGTGACAAGGATCTAAACTCAGAACGGTTTCACACACAAAAAAAGTGCAATTAGTTTAATTTTGCCCATACCTTTACTTCCCACACACATGCACTTTAGAAGAGACTCCTCTCTGTTTTGATGGTGACAATCAACAAGAGTTTGCAAAATCAACACATCATTATAAGGGCTTAAAAAAGCAAATAGCAGAGAGCCAAAGTGGAAAAAAAAATAGTATAATACAGGTATTTACCCAGCCTGAGCGATATCATATGAGAGCCTTATTAAAGGAAGTACAGTACCAAACTGTTCACCTTCTGATACACCCTTAGATGCAATCAGTGGAAAGAAAGTGGTCTCTCACGAAAAGTAGACAAGATCTTTTGCTCTCTTTTCTGAGCTCACCTTGTTTTTAGCTCAATACTGTCCCTTGTGATAAAGGTTATGGCAGATTATTGCAGAGTAACCTCTTTCATATGTGCCAGTTCACCAGGGTTTAAAATGTAAGCATGAAAAGATATATTTGACTGACCGAGGTCTCCATTTTGATCACTTTTGCCTTACTCCTGCATGAAATAATACAGACAAGGCGTAGCTTTCAATCTGATATGGCAGCTAATATTCTGCATTTTATTCCAGCTACATTTTTACATACAGGTGCTATGGGGTAGGTGACTATATTAAGTTTTACTAGCGACTTAGGTGTTCCTCAAACACGCTCTCCTCCAGTTCTCTACTGAGTGGCTGGGGATAGAACCAAAATGACTTAATGCATATTTGATCTGTGATGAAACACCGACACACAAACTAGCAGGATGGCTCGAGCCACAACTTCATTATCTTTGCAACCGAAATAAAATAATTTTTTTTATATGAGATATTAATGCTGCTGTTAAGACAGCTCCTTGAGCGTGCCACGAGAGCTGTAATTTTGTTGAGTTGATTAGTAATTTGCAAACGAACAATAGACTGCCGATTACTTAGCACTTAAACGCAATTAGCCAAGACCAATAGAGTCAATATAAATGGGCCAAAGGACCAGAAGGGTCGTCAATAGTTGGCTTTTGTGCTTTACCATGATGTAAGGGTTTGTGCACATTCTGTGATATGCATATGGTGGCAAATTAAAGGGAAACACACACACACATAAAACAATTATTTCACAAAATTGAGTCATACATGAGCTGATATGCACCAAGTTGGCTATAAGCCATGTATGACGAGATTGAGTGAAATAATTATTTTATTATATCCACATTCACTGGATTTTGAGAAACAGAGCATGTGTATTTTATTTTTTGCAAATTTGATAAAAACTTCATACAAAATGTCTGACAAAATCATTTCGGCTTAGGCGGGCTTCTAAAAAAACTATCGATGGCTGCACGAATTGACTTTAGTGGTTTTTTTTTGTAGAAAATGCCGTCTTGCTGTCATGCCGACGTATAGGATAGCTTTAGACATTTATTTAATTCTTCCTTGGATATTTCAGTTCTGTAATTTTCAAACTTCTTTGAGCTTTTGAACCAGTCTAAAAAAATTCAACAAATATTAATGCTTAAAGATGAAGAATGTAAACAAAAACCAGCAAAATGACAGGAGCAATTTGTGAAAAATACTATAATAATAAGTCTTGGAAAATAAAAAAGATATGTTTTTACCATCAAATTCTTTTATTCCATATTTTGTTGTTTTTGGGGGGTTTTTGTTTTCAAGTAGAGTTTTTATTTCGCCCTCGGCTGGTTCGCAACATGCTCCGCCATTTTTGATTTTTGCTACTCATGGTATATGAGCTGATAGCCTCGAAGTAGAGTAGCCAATCAGAGTGCGCAATTGCTCATATCCAGTGAATGTGGATAGAATAATCTACATGATACTATATTCTACATTGTAGAACAATACTAAAGACATCAAAACTATGAAATAACATATGGAGCACATATGGAATCATGTGATAAACAAAAAATGTTTCATATTTTAGATTCTTCAAAGTAGTCACCATTTACCTTGATAACGCTTTGCACACTACTGGCATTATCTTAAAGGGGAACTGAAGTCATTTTTAAACTTGCTTTATTTCTTAATGAACATGTTATTCAATTATGTTTTCAGTTTTATTAACCTTATATCGTGACTCTTATTGGCATATTACATTACACTTATCAGCCTTTTCGGTTTTTAGCCATGTTGAATGTAGTTCGTACGGTCCATGGCAGGCGTCACTTATCCGCACGATCTTCATGAGACTTGTGCAAGACTTCAAACGTGAAGTGTCGGCGCCGCCATTTTGAAAACTGATTACACAGTGGCCAGATCGCCATATCATTCCAATTTAGATTCATTTCGAGATTTGCCAGCTTCATCAGTGATGGAGTGTCAGTCCTGCGCACTGTGGCGCATGCACCTGAAGGTGCGCCTTGGGCTGGGGCTGCGCACGCGCCGAGTGGACTCCAGCATGCGCGCCGTGAACAAGGCGCACCTGAGCTCAATTAAGGAACTATGTGTTTGCCTATTTAAGGACTGTGCTGATGCATTTACATTGTGAAGTATTATGATATGCATGTACAGTGGTGCTTGAAAGTTTGTGAACCCTTTAGAATTTTCTATATTTCTGCATAAATATGACCTAAAACATCATCAGATTTTCACACAAGTCCTAAAAGTAGATAAAGAGAACCCAGTTAAACAAATGAGACAAAAATATTATACTTGGTCATTTATTTATTGAGGAAAATGATCCAATATTACATGTCTGTGAGTGGCAAAAGTATGTGAACCTCTAGGATTAGCAGTTAATTTGAAGGTGAAATTAGAGTCAGGTGTTTTCAATCAATGGGATGACAATCAGGTGTGAGTGGGCACCCTGTTTTATTTAAAGAACAGGGATCTATCAAAATCTGATCTTCACAACACATTTGGCACCGTGGGCGGCACGGTGGTGTAGTGGTTAGCATGGTCGCCTCACAGCAAGAAGGTTCCGGGTTTGAACTCAGTGGCTGGCGAGGGCCTTTCTGTGTGGAGTTTGCATGTTCTCCCCATGTCTGCGTGGGTTTCCTCCGGGTGCTCCGGTTTCCCCCATAATCCAAAGACATGCAGTTAGGTTGACGTGGGGTGGCCTTGGGCTGAGGTGCCCTTGAGCAGGGTACCTGACCCCTGACTGCTCCCCGGGTGCTCTGGTGTGGCTGCCCACTGCTCTGGCTGTGTGTGCATGTGTGTTCACTGCTTCAGATGGGTTAAATGCAGAGGATGAATTTCACTGTGCTTGAAGTGTGCATGTGACAAATAAAGGTTTCTTCTTTCTTCTTTGTGGAAGTGTATCATGGCAAGAAGAAAGGAGATTTCTGAGGACCGCAGAAAAAGCATTGTTGATGCTCATCAGGCTGGAAAAGGTTACAAAACCATCTCTAAAGAGTTTGGACTCCACCAATCCACAGTCAGACAGATTGTGTACAAATGGAGGAAATTCAAGACCACTGTTACCCTCCCCAGGAGTGGTCGACCAACAAAGATCACTCCAAGAGCAAGGCGTGTAATAGTCGGCGAGTTCACAAAGGATCCCAGGGTAACGTCTAAGCAACTGAAGGCCTCTCTCACATTGGCTAATGTTAATGTTCATGAGTCCACCATCAGGAGAACACTGAACAACAATGATGTGCATGGCAGGGTTGCAAGGAGAAAGCCACTGCTCTCCAAAAAGAACATTGCTGCTCACCTGCAGTTTGCTAAAGATCATGTGGACAAGCCAGAAGACTATTGGAAAAATGTTTTGTGGATGGATGAGACCAACAGAAAACTTCTTGGTTTAAATGAGAAGTGCTATGTTTGGAGAAAGGAAAACCCTGCATTCCAGCATAAGAACCATATCCCATCTGTGAAACACAGTGGTGGAAGTATCATGGTTTGAGCCTGTTTTGCTGCATCTGGGCCAGGACGGCTTGCCATCATTGATGGAACAATGAATTCTGAATTATACCAGCGAATTCTAAAGGAAAATGTCAGGACATCTGTCCATGAACTGAATCTCAAGAGAAGGTGGGTCATGCAGCAAGACAACGACCCTAAGCACACAAGTCGTTCTACCAAAGAATGGTTAAAGAAGAATAAAGTCAATGTTTTGGAATGGCCAAGTCAAAGTCCTGACCTTAATCCAATGGAAATGTTGTGGAAGGACCTGAAGCGAGCAGTTCATGCGAGGAAACCCACCAACATCCCAGAGTTGAAGCTGTTCTGTATGGAGGAATGGGCTAAAATTCCTCCAAGCCGGTGTGCAGGACTGATCAACAGATACCGGAAACGTTTAGTTGCAGTTATTGCTGCACAAGGGGTCACACCAGATACTGAAAGCAAAGGTTCACATACTTTTGCCATGCACAGATATGTAATATTGGATCATTTTCCTCAAAAATAAATGACCAAGTATAATATTTTTGTTTAATTTTTTAACTGGGTTCTCTTTATCTACTTTTAGGACTTGTGTGAAAATCTGATGATGTTTTAGGTCATATTTATGCAGAAATATAGAAAATTCTAAAGGGTTCACAAACTTTCAAGCACCACTGTGCGCATTACCGAGCCTTTCTACCCATTGTCTTGATTTCCTGTTTCATGATCCTTGTGCCTGTTTCTCGTTCTTGTCCTCGCTTAGCCTTTGACGTACTGTTTGCACCTCGACCGACCCTTTTGCCTGTATTCTCGTTTTTGATCTAGCCTGCCGTTTTGGATTGTTTGCCTGTGTATACAGTATATTGTCTCACTGTATATATATATTCTGCACTTTATTAAACTGTATACTTCTGCACATACATCTACCTCCCTTGTGCATGTGACATGGCAATTATTCCATACGACTTCAAACCAACGTGGAGTAGAGAAGAGTTGGAAAGGCGACAGGATAAGGACTAGTCCGTCGCGCTGGTATTTACGTCATTACTGTCACACAATTAAAACGTGCCAGATCAGGCGGCTGGTGGGTTTTCAAAATAATAAATACATGCATGTATTTTTGTGATAAATGCAGATTATACCAAGCGCATTTCCCACATAATCCTCACTAAGGTTTCGGACAGCACTACAAAATGGCGTCCCCACTATATAGTGAGCAGGGAGCAATTTCAGACACAGGGAAAACTTCCGGCTTGATTACATCAGCATTTGAAAGAGGGCTTGCGCGTCTTTTGACAACGTTGGCAGATGTCGGTCACTTTGATTTCCGCTGTACGTTTTACTTCCGTCCTACGACGTCTCAGCGAATCTCATTTACGGCCATTGCTTTGACATATGGACTGATATATTACAGAGCATATTTCAAACACTCATAACTTGCTATAGCAGCGACAAAATAGCTGTCAGAAATCTCATCTCATCTCATTATCTCTAGCCGCTTTATCCTTCTACAGGGTCACAGGCAAGCTGGAGCCTATCCCAGCTGACTACGGGCGAAAGGCGGGGTACACCCTGGACAAGTCGCCAGGTCATCACAGGGCTGACACATAGACACAGACAACCATTCACACTCACATTCACACCTACGGTCAATTTAGAGTCACCACTTAACCTAACCTGCATGTCTTTGGACTGTGGGGGAAACTGGAGCACCCGGAGGAAACCCACGCAGACACGGGGAGAACATGCAAACTCCGCACAGAAAGGCCCTTGCCGGCCACGGGGCTCGAACCCGGACAATCTTGCTGTGAGGCGACAGCGCTAACCACTACACCACCATGCAGCCGCTGTCAGAAATCTCATCTCATTCATCTCATCATCTCTAGCCGCTTTATCCTGTTCTACAGGGTCGCAGGCAAGCTGGAGCCTATCCCAGCTGACTACGAGCGAAAGGCGGGGTACACCCTGGACAAGTCGCCAGGTCATCACAGGGCTGACACATAGACACAGACAACCATTCACACTCACATTCACACCTACGGTCAATTTATGCCGCTTTTCCACTACAAACGCGGCTGAGTCGGGCTGAGCCGTGCCGTGCTGAGTCGGGCTGAGTCGAACTGAGTGGGGCTGTTGGAGTTGCATTTCGACTACAACCGCGCTGAACCGTGCTGGCTGGAAGTGGGTGGACACATTGGGTGGAATTAGCGAAAGTGGGTGGACGTCACGTGATGTCGTTAAGCAGTGCAAACAGTGACATCAGTGAGCTTTTAAGCGGTAGTCTCACGACCCGAATAGTAAACAATAAACACGGAGGACATGGAGTCGTTAGTGTTGCTGGTCTTGGTGCTGTGGCCTGTTGTCACCGACAACGCCAACAGATACTGGCAAGAGCGTATAGATGAGGCGAGGCGCATAAGGCTTCAGAAATTCTCGTAATTTGTAATTCTTCTCCTTCCGGGTTTGCGGTGTTTACAGATCCCAGCGCGCTCGTGGGGCGTGTGTGGGCATGTGAGGACACTCCTCCTCACCAATCAGTGCACAGGGGAGTGTCTGCTCATGCCCCCAGCCTCACTCGGCACAGCTTGGCTCGCTTCAGCCCCACTCCAAAACGGTGCGAGTTTTAGGGGCTAAGCAGGGCTGAAACGAGCTGAGTCGTGCTGGTTTTTGGTAGTCGAAACGCGAGCCGTGTCGGGCTGAAGTGAGCTGAAGCGAGCTGAAGTGAGCTGAAAAAGGGTAGTGGAAAAGGGCCATTAGAGTCACCAGTTAACCTAACCTGCATGTCTTTGGACTGTGGGGGAAACCGGAGCACCCGGAGGAAACCCACGCAAACATGGGGAGAACATGCAAACTCCACACAGAAAGGCCCTCGCCGGCCACGGGGCTCGAACGCGGACCTTCTTGCTGTGAGGCGACAGCGCTAACCACTACACCACCGTGCCACCCCGCTGTCAGAAATGCATTCCTATATTTTTTAAAATGAGATAAATAGAATTTTGAGAATAAAAAAATTGCCTTCAGTTCCCCTTCAACCAGCTTCATGAGGTAGTCACCTGGAATGCTTTTCAATTAACAGGTGCCTCGTCAAAAGTTCATTGGTGCAGTTTTTTGCAGTTTTTAAATAATAAAAATACAGTAAATAGTCCTATTCCACAACTGTAGTAATCCATATTATGTCAAGAAGCAAAAAAGAGAAAAGACAGTCCATCATTAGTTTAAGACATGAAGTGTACTATCTATCTATCTATCTATCTATCTATCTATCTATCTATCTATCTATCTATCTATCTATCTATCTATCTATCTATCTATCTATCTATCTATCTTGCCAATCAGAAGTTTTTTTAAAAGAGCTGTATATTTTGACATTTTTGTTTTCGTGATCTCATTTTAACTACTTTTAAATTTGCAAGTCTAACCAAAGAGCAGGTACAGGTGAATTGAGAAATGTTTGCTATTCAAACTTGAGTGAATTGAAAAATTAAAAATCGATATAATCTTATTGGAAAAGGCTAAATTCTAAATCACTCTAATCAGGTACTTGTCGCACGCCACATATTTATGTGTTGTAGTTAATGCTGGTGCTGAGTCTTTTCTCTCTAGCTTTAATAGGTTTGTTCTCCATGTGAGCCTGCCTTCAAAGCACTAGTTTTGAGTATTGTTAAAAATCTAGGAGTAAGCAGTCAATAACTTCCCCAACAAAATATAGGTTTCCTTGTTTAATCACTATTCTATATCATTTGGTTTGGTCTGTGAAAATAAACTGCAGTCAAACATAAGATACTCCAAGTGTTAAAATAACATAGTAGTATACTGTACATCAGATATATTGAGAAAATCATGAAAGTAATCATATTTACTGAAGAAGCTCCTTTGTGATAATGACAGGAAATGTATAATCGTTGAACTCAGTCCACTCGGTAAACGGATAAATCCACTAGCTCCCTTGATATGATCTACTAAAAAGTCAGCCATTGCCATGTTTCCTCCTGGTTGTATATGGAGTATGAAGACTAGTAGGAACTTAGTGCTATAAACACTACACTCAGAGAGAGATTATTGCCATGGAGGGTTAAGTCCAATGGACTCCAAGATAAAGCTTTCTTTCAAGCAGCAGCGTGGCCTCATAGCCATAGTCAGCGTGAAAATCAAATCAAATCGATCCTGTACAAAGACACAGACGGACTTGTTTTGCACTCAAAGTGAGACATGTACTCGTGAGCTGTGGGGGCTGTCTGGAGCTAAGCTATCAAAGACTGTCAAAGACTCCATTTTAGACCAGGAGAATAATGTGCGGATCTCTTGCAAATGGCCTTTTGTAGCAATTAACAGGCCTTAATTACGGCTGAATGGGGAGCTGAGTGGCTAATCTTGGCTTCCAGGCCTTCAAAAGGCTCGTCAGCTATCTGATTATACATTGATCTATATACTCCAGCTATGTCGGTAATTTAGCACACACATACCGAGAGCAGGTCTCGATTTGTTTGTTGTTTTCCCAGCCTCCAAGAGCTGTCAATTAACCCCCAGTCATGAAGTTCATTTTGCAGTTACAGTAATTAAGACTCTAATTAGTAAACCTGAAAACATAGATGTCTTCATTTTCTGCAGTGTAAAGGAATGATAAATGAGAGATGAGAAGAGGAGCGAGCGGTTCTGAATTTTGTTTCTCCAGCTTTTCTGCCAGGGGCCCTCAATCCTGGACCAGCATCAGTGTAGCATACCAATGCCCAAAATAGTGCAAGCCACTTTTATTTAGTATCAGCAAGGCGGCACAGCATCCATTTTTTTTTTTTGTAGTGGTCCAAAACATGAGGCAGAAGCAACAGAATGTCTGAGAGCTCTCTGCCAAATTCCCAAGTTAAGAAATAGCATAACAGGCTATTATTTTTGGAACGGTAGAGAATGATGTCATTACTCTAGGTCTGATTATTACGCTTTAGCAGGCTTTATGTGATATACTAATTGCATTTAATCACTTATTATATATACTAATGTTATGATTTTTTATATTGTTTTAACAATTTTGGATCTGTCACATTTTTCAGTCTTGCATATGCATCTTATCTTGACACTGCATGTCTGTTTAGGCAATTTACCAGTAAAGCGTTATTCAAAACAATAAGCAAATAATTAAGTATTATTAAAATGATTTGAATTAGGAATATGGATAAGACCTTAATGTTCACACTTGAAAAATCACACAGTACTCCTACTTTTATCGAGCAATGCTATGTCTATGCTTCAATGTATTCTCCCCCATCCCCACCTTTCCTTCTTCCCTTGGAGGAAAATAAGCCTCTCTACACAGCATGCAGCCCGTATGGACGGAGAGGGTCGAGATCGATACCAAAGGTCACTCCTCTAAAAGGCCAGTGGCTCCACAAGTATGAAATGTCACTGGTGAAATATGTGCTGTGATTCTGGGCTGGACAGATAAACTGCCTGGCTGTACAACTCGTTCTTTTACTCTGTGTTTGGAATTAAAGTGGAAGGAGTTTTAATTGAGAAACACAAGTTTGTTTGTTTTTTTGTAATCAAGTGAACACAGGAGAAGGTGAAATAATGAGAGACTTTGCTATCTGGGGGTGACTTGTTCTGGTACAGCTTGCAATGACTCTGAAGATGAGGTTCCACTCATTCCCCATTGTTGCAGTCTGTTGGCAATAAGAGGCATCTCAAAATTTAGGACTGTGCTTCTGTAACGAGGTGTGTTTCCATGTGTGTGGATGTTTGCGAGAGAGAGAGAGGGGACCAATATGTTTTTTGTGTGTGTAAAGTGTGCAGGCTACAGGCCCCTGCAACACCTACGTGTGTTAAGAGCGGGTCTTGACTACATGCGGATGTGTGTGCGAGTCAAACGTAAAGGCAGGCAGAGCGAGGCCGCCTGTTGAGGGTGGCTTTTGATGGAGCCAGGCAGCTGGGTGTGTGAAGGAGCAGGGCAAAGCAGAGGCGGCCCGGCTCACCGCTGGCCTCTATTCACCGGCTCTCGTTAAAAGTTCTCACCCGCTGCTTCCAATCAGACACTCTTTGTAGCTCTTGCTCTGTGCCAACGCACCAGGCACATGGTTTCTCAGCACTGGAACATCTGTGTGTGCAGCACAGAGAGAGAGAGAGAGAGAGAGAGGGAATGGTGACAGTGGGGATGGTTGGCCTGAGAGACTTGACGACATCTGAACTGATGAGCACAGGTAGGATACAGCGATGAATTGATGGATGGATGAATGGATGGAAGAAAGAGAACAAGATTTAGAATGTGAAGAGTGATAAGGAAAATAAGGTTGAGCAAAATCCTTTTCCACGCACCTTTTCTCACGCACTTTAAGTGAGGTGACCCATAAAGTCAAAGGTTAGGGCTATGGGTCATAAAGCCCCTGAGGTCCAGTTGATAAGTAAGAAAGAAAATATGACTGGGCATACTTTTATAGGAAAATAATCAGTGTTGGGTTGGTGTGATGTGGCCCAACACGAGGTGGAGTTACTCTTATCACCCCGAATTTGATAAGTCCAAAACATAGGCAGTTTATTATTCATGGAACATCTGATATACATTACAAATCCCTGTGTTAGCTGTTCCTATAGAAACAATAAGGTGTTAGAACTTGCGCATTAATACAAACCAGTCATTCAAATTATAGTCAGCACTAAATGAATCACACACCTTCTAACCCGCCAAGAATTCAACAGTGCTGTAGTATAAAGCCACACAAGGTGGTGGATTTCTGACGCACTTGAGTTTGTTAGTGTGCACTGCTAATTGGAGACATTAGAATTTCCATCTCTGAAGCGTAAGACAGAATGTGTGAATCTAATAATGTGTGCATTATTTTCCTTCTTCAACACATTTTGACATTAGGCTCCTATTGGAATGGGATCAAAAATCCAGTGCATGCATTCTGATGAGGAAGCATTTTACACCCTGGATAGGAAACATACAGATGTTGTTAGGAAGGTTGTTCAGCTGCTGATCTGCACTCTTCTGTAAAAGCTGACGCTCAGTGTCGTGCAACCGCTGAGACATCTGAGCTGGAGGAGTGATTTAATCTCACCCTATATTTTTAATAGACAAGCCTGTCAAAACAAAACACTGTGTTTGTCAAACACTGCTATCTCGACATGAGCCTCCTCGTCCTGCCGTCTCAAGGACCAACAGGAACGCTTCACAAATTAGTGTGCCTTTGTGACCGTTCGGTGTCCCATTGACCCAGTCTTTCAATAGCATGTCCAGGTGCGCTGATCGCTGCCCTGTCTCCTTTAAAGATTCACGTCTGAGAGAGCTGGATCCGAGCTCAGGTTATCTTCCTGTAACCCAAGCCTTTCCTCATCCAGCAAGAGGGGGAGAAGTGAATTAGTATGTACTTGCGCTGGACGCAAAGGGTATTGTCCAAAATCGGTGTCCTGTGTCTCGATCCCATTACAAAGGTAAATAAGGAGAGGACAAAACTGTAATCCAAGCATTCCTGCTTCAGCTCTCACTGATGTCATGTCCGTCCCCTCTCCATTCAAGCCTTTATTGGATGTAATTATGTGATTAGTTAGGCTTTTATAACTTGCACTGAGGCCAGTATGGTAGTCGAGGAAGATCATGTGTGTCACTGAAGAAGTTTCACCTGTACCTCCGGGTCACAAGATACGCTCATACATCAGCGTTAGCTAAGAGAGCGGCTGTTTATTAGGTTTCATATAAGTATATGGTGAGGGTGAGAATAAGGAAATATACCGTAGTTACAGCAGTGCAGTGAGAACATGTAAAATAATAATGTTGATGTTAATTGGAACAGCTTGGATCTCAACAGTAGTCTGTATGCGAAGAGCTAAAATTGCCACCGTACATTGGGTCAAATTGTTATTTGGTACACATGCAATTCTGACTGTAACTCAAATGCATTTTTCATAATTACTTTATTTTGTCAGAATGAAATTGAGCATCATTAAAGAATGTTTTGTAAAGCTCTGGACTTGGACATATGTCTGTCTTCCCCACCAGGCAATTCCACTCTGACCTAATTAAATGATGCTGGATAACAGTCAAGTCATAAGCACAGCTAGCTTGGGCTTTTACAAAAGCTCAACTTAAACTTAAAGAGATTAGACAACTTTTGCAAGATATTAGCTGTTCAAAAATGAGAAAAATGTCCATAAGCCTCTTGAGCGCGAGGGGCGAGCGAACAGACGTCCTTTTGTTCCCTGCGGCCGGGGTCCTGGCTCTTCGGCACCGTGTGCGGGACTGGCCTGCACGCCTGATCCCTGGCCCTGTAAACCCAATCAGCTCCAGGAATTAGAGAAGGATTAAACTCCTACCTACTAGTGCAGCACTTGAAAAAATATAAGGAGGGAAGGAGAGGGGGGGTTTGAAAAAAAATGCACAGCCCACCCAGGAGGTCAAGAGAGGAGAAAAGTGGGAAAAGGTAAGAAGCATGGAGGAGAGGAGGACTGGATCGGTCAAGTGGACACAGGACGAAAAAGAAAAAAAAACCAAAAACAAGGATTTCTGCATCTCTTCATACATTAATGCATGAACTTTCTAGCGAAAAAAGAACTGCCTGGATAATTCGATGCTGCATTTTCTTCATCTTCAGTAAACTGAAAGGGTTTATTCTCATTCCGCTGTTTCATAGTTCATTCCTCTCTCTCTTTTTCTTGTTCCTCACTCCATGGTGGGCGAGCTAAAGGAGATAAAGACACACAGATCCTTTGGTGTGTGACGAGGCCTGGCCCCTGTCATCACAAACCCCTTGTTGTGCCTGTGAAATCCTCCCTCTGCCCCCACAGAGCGAGAGAAAGAGAGAGAGAGAGAGAGAGAGAGAGAGAGAGAGAGAGAGAGAGAGAGAGAGGTGGTCAGACAGAGCCATGTGAGGAGTGTCATATGGAACAGCTTTAGTCCCCAACCCCTGTATCATCCTATCAAAGGAATGCTGGCTGCATCTGGAGAGCAAAGCTGTCTCATGTGTGCCAGCATGGGTGGGGGGGACACAGTGACTCTGCCAGCCTCCTACACACACACACACACACACACACACACACACACACACACACACACACACACACACACACACACAGAGTTCAAACCATGATTTACCATTATCACAACTCCTGTTCCTTTACACTCCTTAGTTCTTCCTTGAACTTTGGCCTCAGTATCTAGAAGACAGTAGCAGTGGGCGCGCGCGCGCACACACACACACACACACACACACACACACAACTTACCTCTTTCCCACCCAGATCTGAGGACTGTACTTGACTCTCTGTCTCTCTGCTTGACCTCTAGAAAGTGTCCTTTCCCTTGCACCATTGTCCTCCTGCACTCATCCTATCTGTGACGCTGACATTCTCTCACGTTAGGAGCGTTGACTGGCCAGATAGGCCTTCCTCACTCTAGCATAGCCCCTATCTCAGAATGTGTGTGTCTGTGTATGTGTGTGAGAGAGAGAGACAGTTAGTTCAGTTAATTGGCAACAGCAGTTCATGTGAACTGGACGCATTTTAGAGCAGGACAACCTAATACCATGTCTTCTTTTGGTAAGTTTTTATTTATTGTTTTTCAAATTAAGTTGGATTGAGTTGAGTGTGTCAAAATGTGTTGATTTTTGCATGAGGCATTTGGTCTGTTCAAAGGCATCTTTCTTGAAACAAAACTACGTAGCATTGCATGTATGACTAATGCTAACTGTGTGAGTCGGTTTCGTAATAGAAAATCTTCAACGATATCATCACATCATCTTCGTCAATGCCAAGGTGAATCATTTTGCTTGGATACTCGGAGGTCATTCATTTTGTTGTCAGCAAGGCAAACCAGAAGAAGATTACTGTGGTATTATCACTAGACTGATTCCATGTGATTTACAGTCCTGAGTCATGCACAGCTTCTCCTCCTCCTGACAGCGAAACAAATGTAAGACAGGGAGGCCAACATAATTTTGTTTCTCCCCTGTTCTCCCACGCTATTCTCTTTTTTCCCTTCTCGCTCTTTCTCTCCCTGTTCTTATTGCACTCCCACACCTTTGTTGGTTTTATCTACGTTGGTGGCTGTTTGATGCTTGCGCTTCAGAGAGTCATCCATATTCCGTCCACAAGGCTGTCAGCGCTGAGCGGAGATGCCCATTCTTCATTCTCTCGTTATGTCTGTCCTCCTCTCCGTCTGTCCTGTCAGGAGGCTTGGTCACCTTTAACCCTGGGTCCCACTCTTTAATTTCTCTTGCTTTCTCTACAGCCCAGGGCCGTGGAGAGGCACAGTTACAAAGAACAGCTCCGGCCCAGGACACTACAACGTTATGAAGTTATGAAATAAAAACTTCTCGTTTAGAAACTTACTGCACTATTTTCACTCAGTGATATACACCCCAGTGTTGTCAGGTCTGGGCAGCATGAAACTAGAACTAAAGAGGAGAATAAAATGAATAAAATGAGACTGCCATTAGCTTGTTACCCTCTGCCTCTGCCTCCTCCCTGTCCTTGTACCTTGATTCCTGGTTAATATAGAGACTGATGAGCTCAATTTGGTGCCGGTTCTCCCAATGCAAAAATGATTAATAGCTCTGTGAGGTAGCATCAGCGAGCTATCCTCGTTCAATGGTCACCAGCACCCCCCCTCCCCCCAAACCCCTCCTGTACACACAATTGATGGCAGAGGCAAATGAAATGGAAGGAGCCAGAACAGAACTTTGACACCTCCACTCTTTCTCTCTTTCTCCATCTCTCTCTCCCGTTATCTTGCCCGCTACTCCCTTTCACCCCACCCCCCATCTTCCTCTCGCTTGTTAAGCGTCTTTCCCATTTGTTATGCAAATGGAGCGACAGAGGGGACGACATCATCTGGAAAGTGCGATAAATATTTGATCAGGCATAATGGAAGTTGTCGAGGATGTCTAATTGTGCCACACGTTATCTGGAGGGAAGTCAGACGTGGCCTTTGATCTTGTTCCCTCTCTTTTTCGTTTGCCTTCATCATCTCCCACTGTAACATTCATTTTCTCTCCCACTCTCTTTCCCATGTCCTGTCCTCATCTCGTCCCTCTATTTCCAGCAACTCCTTCTGATCTATGGGCAGAGTGTAGCGTAGCTGAATGTCCCTCTTAATGTCACACCAGAGAGAAAGAGAGAGACATTGTGTCATTGAAATCTCCCCTTTCCTGTTCCCATACTACTCTTTGATAGGCCACTACTTCTTTCCTTTCTGTTGCACATTGCATCCTTTGTGGCGCTGTTTTTTTTCCTGTTTTAGGAAATGCTTGACCACTGAGAGATTATTGTATCTTTCTGATATTGTTTTTACTTTACTGAGATATAATCATATCAACCTAAATGCTGTTCTAACAATGTCCATAACTAGCAATGTACACAAACAATCCCTGACAATAAATTCACCTCTGTTAATTATAGAAGTCAGAAAAAAAGACATAATGGCTAGCATGAAATTTTTTTCCCCATGCCTACTGATTTGAAACTACTTGCTTTTATTTCTAAGTTATAATAATAATAATAATAATAATAATAATATAAAAACAATGTTTAAAACTTACTTGCTTCACCTTATACATGATGGATATCAGCATACAAACACAGGATATACAACCCCAATTCCAACAAAGTTGGGACGCTGTGTAAACTGTAAATAAAAACAGAACGCGATCATTTGCAAATCATGGAAACCCTATATTTCACTGAAAATAGTACAAAGACAACATATCAAATGTTGAAACTGAGAAATTGTATTGTTTTTTGAAAAAATATATGCTTATTTTGAATTTGATGTCAGCAACATGTTTCAAAAAAGTTGGGACAAAGGCATGTTTACCACTGTGTTGCATCACCTCTACTTTGAATAACACTCTGTAAACGTTTGGGAACTGAGGAGAACAACTGCTGTGTCCTCAAAGTAGGTAAACCAAAGGCAACTCCTAGGACAATCGAATATCGTTCTTATAAGAACTATGATCGAGAAGCTTTTCTGAAAGACCTGAAAAATATTCCTTGGAACCTTGTGAACAACTGTGATGATATTGATGCGTCTATCTTGACTTGGAATAAATTATTCCTTGATGTGGCTGACACTCATGCCCCAGTTAAGAAGCGTCGAATTAATGGTATCACCTGTCCATGGATAACTCCCAAAATAAAAGAAGCCATGCATGATCGAGACTTCCATCACTGTAAAGCCATAAAAACTGGTTCCTCCTATCACTGGCAAAAGTACCAACAGCTTCGTAACTCTGTTAATGTTGACGTAAGGCATAGTAAGTCTGACTACTATGTGAATCTGATCCAAGACAGCAAGGGAGACTCAAATAAACTTTGGAAAGTAGTTAACAAAGCTACCTGCCGCAAACATGATCAGAACTCAATTCCTAATTGCATAATCTCAGACAAAGTTCACTATCTGGAGCCCAAGTCTATTGCCAGCATACTGAACAATCATTTTGCTTCTATCGGTCAACTTCTTGCCAAGAAAATATCCTCTGTGATTCCTGTCTTCACACCTACCACTCCTGATTCTGATCTTAGTTTTCGTCTGATTCCAATGGATGAAGCATTTGTTCTTAAACACCTAAAATGTCTGAAGACCAACAAATCGATTGGATTGGATAACATTAGTGCTTGCCTTCTCAAGGATGCTGCTGATGTGATAGCTAAGCCAGTTACTAATCTACTGAACTTATCTATCAAGCTCCACTCATTTCCTTGCATTTGGAAATGTGCTAAGGTTATAGCTCTATTCAAATCTGGCGATAGAACTGATGCTACTAATTATCGACCGATCTCTATTCTGCCAATGCTGAGTAAAATTCTTGAAAGAGCTGTAGTGGGGCAGCATAGCTAACCTATTGTGCATTTTGTGATACAAGCACCAAATTTGGCACAAATGTACATTGACATATGGCGAACATTTTCAGATATTGAGCCACTCGGAATTCTCTCTTCATGTCCGCCATATTGGAATTCAAAATGGCCGCCATTTGAAATCTACATTTGCGCTTATCTGTGGATCTAAAATTGCTATTGACTCGATTCTGGTGCCTAAATGTAGGTTTTGGGGGGCAAAGAATCCAATGGTAACAATCTGCATTGCATATTTTTACCACTGAGCCGCCATATTCTAATGATAACAAAATACATTGCATATTTTTACCTATGGACCGCCACTTTGGATTTCAAAATCGGTGCTTTACATTACATGGCCGCTTCTCAATTTACGGTTTTCATTATCTGAGGATCTAATGATTTGATTCTGGTGGTGGGGTGGTGGTAGTAGTACACTCTTAAAAATTCCGTGTAAGAATGACCCGGAAAACAATCAGTTGGGGCCAAACTCCATTTCGGGTAAAAATGACACAGAATAAGGTATAATAAATATGACCATTTATGTACACATATCTTCAGTACCGATGTATACCTAGCCTCAAATACCAGACCATTGTAGAATGTCAGTACACACCCAACCTTATATATTACACCATAGCATGTCAGAATTTTAACTAAGATATTTAATGACCTAAGACATGTATCAAAAGTATAAAACTCAAAATTAGTAGTTGAAGTAAGTCGATATTTTTATTTAGAGTTATACAGGGAAAGCTAGTTTTGAGAAGTTTACGTTGTTTTGTGTTAATGTTCACACTATTTTTGTGGATATTCAGACGTAACCCCGAATTGATCATTTTGTGATATTGATTGAAGGAATGGAGAAAACTAATCAACCAAATCTCTTATGAAAGGTGCCATATCAAACCTAGAACAACACAGAATCTAATCAATAACTAAAACTTGTCAAAACAATTTTTACTTCACAGACTTTGAGTAAAATGTTGTCTTGTCAAAAATACATGATGATGAATATTCATCTCTCATGAATTAAGTGGAGTACTGTAATAAAGTATGTCATTTTGAAAAATGGATACCAGCAAATATTGTCATGTACTATAAAAATATTTGACCCAGAGGTAATTGCACATGTAGAATTCAAGTGGTGGCCATTTTGAAATCCAATATGTTGGCTAATTTATAAAGATACACAATGCAGATTGTAACCATCGGATTCCTTTCCTCCCAAAACATACATTTGGACACCAGAATCGAGTCAATAGCAGCATTAGACCCAAAGATAATCGAAAATGTAGATTTCAAACAACGGCCATTTTGAAATCCAATATGGCGGCTCATTGGTACAAAATATGCGATGCAGATTGTTACCATTGGATTCCTTGCTCCCCAAAACATACATTTAGACACCAGAATCGAGTCAATAGCAGCATTAGACCCAAAGATAATCGAAAATGTAGATTTCAAATGGCGGCCATTTTGAATTCCAATATGGCGGACATGAAGGGAGAATTCCGAGTGGCTCAATATCTGAAAATGTTCGCCATATATCAATGTACATTTGTGCCAAATTTGATGCTTGTATCACAAAATGCACAATCCTTTTGAATATTCGAGTTAAACCGCCCCACTACTGTCTATCTGCAACTCTATGAACATCTAAACAAGAACAATTTACTCTCCAACAAGCAATTTGGCTTTTGTCCTAAATGATCAACAGTAACTGCATTAGTTCACTTTGCGGATGACATTCTTAGCAACATGGACAATGGTAAACTATGTGGAACTGTCTTCCTGGATCTGTCAAAAGCTTTTGACACAGTAAACCACACAATTCTGCTGAATAAACTATCTTCAGTGGGTATCTGTGAAGACGATCTTAAATGGTTTGATTCCTACTTGACGTCAAGATATCTACGCACTTCTTGTGGTCTAGAACTTTCAGAGCCACTACTATGCAGCCTTGGTGTGCCACAGGGAAGTATTCTTGGTCCTCTTTTGTTCATTATTTGCATTAATGATCTTTCTGACATTGTCCAACACGCACAAGTATCTCTATATGCTGATGATACAGTCCTGTGCTATTTCTCTTCTTCAGTTGCTGATATTGAAGATAAGCTTAATGATGATCTCAAGATGGTTGGTGATTGGTTTAAGTGCAATCATTTAACTCTGAATACATCCAAAACTAAAGCCATGCTGTTTGGAAGCAAACGGAAAACTAATAACATCTCCTCCATATCCATACAAGTACATTTGAAGGAGATTGAACGTATGGAGGAATTTAAGTACCTTGGTGTCGTGTTTTCAAGCAACATGTCTTGGTCCACTCACATTGAAAAACAGATTTCCAAAATCAACAAACGCCTTGGTCTTTTGAAGCGAATTAAACATCTTTTACCTCAACTTGCTAGACTGTTGTACTTCAATAGTTTAGTTCTACCGCTCTTTGATTATGGTGATATTGTATGGGGAGATAAAGACAACATCATGCTGATGCAATCTCTTCAAACCCTGCATAACAAAGCTGCCAAGATCATCCTGGATCGCCCTCTATAGTCCTCAGCATTTGATGCACGGAAGGAACTCAACTGGGAGGAGCTCACACAACGCAGACTCTACCATCGATGTCTGTACGTCTTCAAATGTAAAAACAACTTATTGTCATCTGATCTTAAGTTGACTAAGTTGAATGAACATGGTCATTATACAAGACATGGACAATACATGAGTTTCGTCTACCCACTGTTAAAACTAACTGGGGAAAACAAAGAATATCGTATCAAGCCATTAAAGAATGGAACAATCTAAGTGACGATATCAAATTATGCTCCAAGATTTCTGATTTTAAATCTAAATTTTCCTGAACTTTGTTATTGCATATGATTATATTTTACATTATTACATTTTTACTAATTTTCTTCAAGTTTTTCATATTTTTTGCTTTATAATTCTAGATTTTTATTAACTTGTTCCAACTGAATAGTAATTTACTTTACTTATGTAAATTGTAATTAGTTTTACAGGACCTTCTTGAAAATCACTTTGGTGAAGAAGCATCCTGTCAAAATACCATTAAATAACTGCTGTAGTTTTGAAAGAGAAATGTTGTCCCATTCTTGCCTGATATACAATTTCAGTTGCTCAACAGTTCGGGGTCTCCTTTGTCGTATTTTGCGCTTCATAATGTGCCAAATATTTAAAATAGGACACAGGTCTGGACTGCAGGCAGGTCAGTTTAGCACCTGGACTCTTTTACTATGGAGTCATGCAGTTTTAATATATGCAGAAAGCGGTTTGGCATTGTCTTGCTGAAAGAAGGAAGGCCTTCCCTGAAAAAGATTTTGTCTGGATGGCAGCATATTGCTCTGAAACGTGTATATATCATTCAGCAATAATGATGCCTTCCCAGATGTGCAAGCTACCCATGTCATGTGCACTAATGCACCCTCATACCATCACAGATGCTGGCTTTTTTGAACAGTGCACTAATAACAAGCCGGATGGTCCCTCTCCTCTTTAGCCTGGAAGATGTGGTGTCCATGATTTCTAAAAAGAATTTCTACTTTTGATTCGTCAGACCTCGGGACAATTTTCCACTTCACCTCAGTCCATCGTAAAAGAGCTCAGGCCCAGAGAAGGTGGTGGTGTTTCTGGATATTGCTTATATTTGGTTTTAACTTGCATTTGTGGACTCAGTAATGAACTGTTTTCACAGACGATGGTTTTCTGAAGTGTTCCTGAGTCCATACAGTGATTTCCACTACAGACATGTGTCTGCTTTTAATGCAGTGTCGCCTGAGGGCCTGAAGATCACAGGCATCCAATGTCAGTTTTCAGCCTTGTCTCTTGCATACAGAGATTTCTCCAGATTCTCTGAATCTTTTAATGATATTATGTACCATAGATGATGTGATCCCCAAATTCTTTGCAATTTTACATTGAGGAACGTTATTCTTAAATTGTTTGCCCACACAGTCTTTCACAGAGCGGTGAACCCCTCCTTATCTTTACTTCTAAGAGACTCCACCTCTCTGGGATGCTCTTTTTTGTTACTGACCTGTTGCCAATTCACGAAATTAGTTTTTTTTAGCATTACACAATTTTTTCAGTCTTTTATTGCCCAGTCCCAACTTTTCTGAAACATGTTGCTGACATCAAATTCAAAATGAGCATATACAGTATATTAAAAAAAACAAAAAACAAAAACCAATAACATTTCTCAGTTTCAACATTTGATATGTTGTCTTTGTACTATTTTCAATTAAATATAGGGTTTCCATAATTTGGAAATGATCACATTCTGTTTTTATTTATGTTTTACACAATGGCCCAACGGTGGCACGGTGGTGTAGTGGTTAGCGCTGTTGCCTCACAGCAAGAAGGTCCGGGTTCGAGCCCCATGGCCGGCGAGGGCCTTTCTGTGCGGAGTTTGCATGTTCTCCCCATGTCCGCGTGGGTTTCCTCCGGGTGCTCCGGTTTCCCCCACAGTCCAAAGACATGCAGGTTAGGTTAACTGGTGACTCTAAATTGACCGTAGGTGTGAATGTGAGTGTGAATGGTTGTCTGTGTCTATGTGTCAGCCCTGTGATGACCTGGCGACTTGTCCAGGGTGTACCCCGCCTTTCGCCCCTAGTCAGCTGGGATAGGCTCCAGCTTGCCTGCAACCCTGTAGAACAGGATAAAGCGGCTAGAGATAATGAGATGAGATGAGACAGTGTCCCAACTTTTTTGGAATTGGGGTTGTACATCAACCTGTTAAACCTTTACTCTACTGCTCTGTAAGATACGTTATGCACTAAAATAATTTAACCATACCCATACCTATGGTATCATTTTGAAAGACTCCATGTGCAATTTTGTGCTTTTTTTTTAATGACATAGTTCGACGGTTCATGAAATAAGCCTAATTTGTCCATTTGACATTCAGAGTTGACAACAATAAGGCTCATTCAGTTAGTATAGGAGAGATGTGGGTGTGGTTAAGTGGCATTGGGGCAGAATGTGAACATCACATTTGCTCTCTTGATATATGAAATATATGAAATACCGACATGCAAAACATTGTTTGCTGTCTACTACAGTAGTAATCCTGAGGTGGGAGCATGTTTATTTCTGCTGCGAAGTGCAATGATTAAAAGCTGTTGTTTGTTTGTACTCTGGAATGTTTAGACCGGCTTTGTTTGTACGCTTGCATCATCCAGCCCTTTCCTCCATGATTCAAGCTGCTCATCCGCACCACTATCCTCAGCTTGGACTTTCAGATCTATTAAGCCAAGACAAAACAACTTAATTATGGGAAGCTGATAAGCAAATAATAATCTGTGTTCAAATCAAACAATTCTTCAAAGACAAAAAAGAAGCAGAGGGTGCATGCGCACACACACACACACACACACACACACACACACACACACACACACACACACACACACACACACACAGCGAGAGAGAGAGAGAGAATGAGAGGAGAAGAGAGCCCGGTAATTGTCCTGCATGAAAAGACAGGAGAATTTGCATGATAGGCAGTGATAGATGACCATCATTTTCTTAATCGAGAACCGCTTGTGCTCTGTGTGCACTTGTTTTTCTTTGTGACATTGCAAGCTTTATAAGTGCAGTGATGGACATTACAATACTTTTGAACGAACCTGTTTAGGTAAATCAAGCTGTGTGTTATTCATTACTGTGAGCAGCATTCAAATATGTTTTGTACACTATAATTCTGGCCACATATAGACAGTTTTAGACTCACATTAAATAAAAAAACTCTTTTTGTACCCAGAGCAAGCCTTTCCTTTCAAAGGCAAATTCATCTCATTCTCATCTTATTATCTCTAGCCGCTTTATCCTGTTCTACAGGGTCGCAGGCAAGCTGGAGCCTATCCCAGCTGACTACGGGCGAAAGGCGAGGTACACCCTGGACAAGTCGCCAGGTCATCACAGGGCTGACACATAGACACAGACAACCATTCACACTCACATTCACACCTACGATCAATTTAGAGTCACCAGTTAACCTAACCTGCATGTCTTTGGACTGTGGGGGAAACCGGAGCACCCGGAGGAAACCCACACGGACACGGGGAGAACATGCAAACTCTGCACAGAAAGGCCCTCGCCGGCCACAGGGCTCGAACCCGGGCCTTCTTGCTGTGAGGCGACAGTGCTAACCACTACACCATTGTGCTGCCCCAAAGGCAAATTAAAATCAAAATTGTGTACAATTAACTGTGTCAGTCTCATAAAAGAACAGTGTTTTTCTGTAATTTTCCACCCAAATGCAATGGGTTTCTTCCTCACCTTTGAATAAGTTCTGATTTTTTTATTTCAGCATACACGAGTATACGGGAAAAATAATATTGAACAGTAATAACACGTGGGCAGTGGGTAGCCCCGCAAGGGTCCACGGTCCAATCAATCAGTGTGCAAGTGTGTGTGTGTGTGTGTGTGTGTGCGTGTGTGTGGTGCCCTGACACATCTTCCAGTGTTATTCCTACCTCATGTCCAGCATTCCCAGAATTGGCTTTGGATCCAATGCAACCTTGACCTGTATAAAGCAGAAACTGAAAGTGAATGAATTAATACTGTCATGTCATGTTTTACATTCCCCTTAAAAACTGATGCATCTTTGACAAAATTTTTGATTTGTCACTGACTACTTAACTTTTGATAAACTTGTTTGTGTGACTCATAAGTAACTGCAGTGAGTGTTCACATGCCTGTGATCTTATTTCTGCTGCTTTCCTCTATGTGGCTGTGAGGTTCAAGAGAACCTTGGTGGACTATCCTTTGGGACCAGTCGGGTACTTAATCAATTGGTGCCCAAACTGAGGCAAATCAGACATCACAAAATGTCACAGGAGTACCAGAGAGAGAGAGAGAGAGAGAGAGAGAGAGAGAGAGGTTGTGACTGTCTGAATCATGACTAATAGTTCACCCCACCGTCCCAAGAGAGCAACGATGTGTTGTTTGAGATGTCACACAGTGAGCAGAGACACAGATAACAGAGACAAAAGAGGGGCTTGGCTCACATTACCAAGGGGACCACCTCCGTTTAAAGAGTGCCATTTGTTCCCCACATCGACCCTGCGACCTCCCTAATTGCTAGCCAATTATGTGGAATTCGACGCAATTTGCCGGCGCTTTTAAACGGGAAAATTACCTGTCTCTAACCCAACATCCCCTCCTCCTTCTTTAGGCTGTTCATCTCTCTAAGGTTAAAAAGACATTATTTATGTCAGGGAGTGAGAAGCTGGCACAACAAGAGTCCACACATCTAATAAAGTCACATCCTATGTAGCCTATAAATGTTAATTAAGTGCTGTAAGGCTATTAAGTATTAAAGACAGCGAAGTTCAGGTCCGTGTGGAGCTCCTATTTATATCATTTAATACTACATCTAAATACATTTTTAGTTAAGATTTGAGCTAAAATACTGTGCATAAAACAATTTTAATCAGAGTAGTAATATATTTTTTTTGTAATATGTCACTATTTTGGGGAAAACAGCATTTGCTGTCATTAGTTATATCATATCATTGGAATAAAAGCTAAAGATGAAGGTCGATTGAGAGCACATTAGTCATACAGACCATGACTCACATAAAGGCTAAACTGTCACTTATTAGCATTAGCAGGCTAACATTATCTCCATTATAGGGTTGGATTAATGCTTTAGACCACAAAGTAATGCTTTAAAAATCAAATAAACAGTACATCACCATATTTACCACAGATGTAGCCATTACTCCATTCTTTAGCCAGTTATTAAAGCCTGGAGAGTGCTTAAGTGAGAGCTTTCATATAGTTTAGAGCTACTTAGTATGAATAATCATATAAAACAACTTCCTACCCAATGGGTATGAATGTTTCAAGAAAGACCAAATTTATCTGCAGTGTCTGTTATGGTTGGGTTGATAGATAAGTATTCTGTATATGTTACGTTCAATGCTATTAGCATGAAAATCACTTTGTATTTGTCTTACAGCAATTTGTTGCATCACGTCTCTGCTCCGTATCCCATGAATGATGTCTGTGTCATGATTCACAGTTAAAGAGATGCAAGTGCAGGTTGTTTTATTAAAATAGACCACAAATAAGCAAACAAAACTAGAGGATAATATGGTACTCGTACCCATAAACTTTGTCCATTCATAACTGGTGGAGACGCAAGGAAGGATGGTGTGTCAGCCATAGTTCAGTTTTTCATGATTGCATTCACAGTACTTTGGAGTGGAAGCAATTTTTAAAAAATAATTATACTTATTACTACAGCAAATCGACTTTTCTGAAACGATCAGAACGTGATGGCGAGGTGGCACCATGCAGTCTCAGGCGGCTGACAGCACGGGTGGCCCATCAGGCTGGAGAAGCGGGCCGGAGCCCCTTTCCCAGAATTCTTAGGGCCAGACTCATTGTTTGTCAGGAGGGTATCGAGCATTGTATAGCAGCTGATTGTTGCTCGGCCTGGTTCTCAGGTCTGTTGTGCTGGAGAGCTGCTTGCATTGTTCTCCAACGCACTTGTCACCATTCACTATGCCGAAGCATCTGTTTCCCTACTTCCTTCCCCTTGTAGAACAACATGGTTTCCTTTGCACAGAACTACTAATGCCAAGAGTTCTGCCCGGCTTGGTACTCAACAGGGAAAATCCACACTGATTGATAGATTTATTGATTTTTGTCATGGTTGCAAAAATGGAAAAGCTGAGTAGTAAAAAAAAAGAAAGAAAGAAACTTTGATTTCGTGATCAATGCTTTTGCTCCATATTATATGTAATTGCATTAATAAAATCATATTTACCCACCCAAAAATGTGTCACATTTATGACTTCTGATTTCCAATTGTGAGAACAAGAAAACACTGCATAAAGGATAAGCAAAGCAGTTTATCTTTCAGCTCAGCTTGTGTAATCATCACGTAGGCAATTCAGTCTGAGTAGAAGATCATACTTTACTACAATAGTGGGTTCTGACACGCAGTGAAACTATCCTGGATTAAACGAAACTAGATTTGATCGTAAGTGGATTAGCTGTGCTTGAAACAGAACAAAATACAGACACTTAATAATCGTTTAATCAAACATGGCATTTGCTTAATTTGGAAGTCTCTGGCTTTCTAGCCTTTTTATTTCTCGGTGTAAAATTTTGACAAGCTAAATCAATCAAATAAAGGATGGGGGCAGTTATTCCTGCGAATCAGAAGGAGGAAACACAGTAGATATCATGCTAGTTTTGATGTACTGGACGTTTTATTTCATTGATGCATTCCTCATAGATATGAACATATATTTTCTCATATACATCTTGGCTCCAGTTGAGTTAATGTAGGGAACTGCATTAAGTCATGTATCCCATGACGAGTGTTAGTGCTAACGCAAGAAACTTGTCTTGTGTTGATAGCAGTTTTTGTGACAATGAACGTTTACTGACAATATAATATGCTGTAAAGTTATTTTTGAAGTTGCTCCAGTTGCTTTATGGCGATGTCTGCTTTGCTGTGTCCTGGAATTCAGTCAGGTATAGTTGTGTTTGCAGGCTTCTGACGACTGAAAGTTTCTCCCACACCGTAGACTCCTTGTTCCATTTTATTGTATCATTTATTAGCTTCACTGGCCTGCGGTGAAGGAAGAGTGTGATGAATAAAACAGCTTTCCCATCTCTGCGCTATAAGAGAGTAACAGTGTCTCCCTCCCCGTGACATTTCATGTAGCCGCCTTTCCATAGAGTGGTCACTTCTCCATAAATGTCATCCTCAGCTGGATTAGTGATTTATGAATGCTGGCTATAGGAGCGAGTGAGAGAGAGGTGTACAATATGTGGGACAGAGATAGGAGAGAGAGAGAGAGAGAGAGAGAGAGAGCAAAGGGAAGGACGAGGGTGAGGAGAGAAAGACTGGAAGAAAATGGTTCCACCAAGAGCGTGTTCTTTCAGCTCCCAGTGTCTCGGTCCGGCCCCCAGCCTGCGCTCCTTTAGCTCAAGTCTGACTGCTCAATGAGCCAGAACAGCGTGATTAGCCAGGCCAATGCTGCGGCCAGCTTATTGAGCGACCTCGCCTAATTCACTTGACCTGCTCGCCTGAGTCCACACACATAAAAAAACCTCGCTGAGACAGACTCAATTAAGAAATGAGAAGACATCATGCTTCCTTCACACCCTGGCATGAAGCATAAAGCACTGCATTGTGCCAAACACTAGATAAGGAAAATGTATACTTTTAAATGACAAGGAGATGCGAGTTGTGATTCAGTTATACCACAAGTAGAAGGTTTTAATTCATCATCTACAACAGCAGCTCTGACAGTAGCTCCAGTAACAAGGCGAATCACAGGTTTATATCAATATGCTCGTTCTAATACATTATCACTTCTATAGTCATCACTATAACAGCGACCTTTACATAGGATGTGTAATCCTGTGTAATTAAGGTTTTCTGTTAGGAGATGTTTATTTCGCATTGTTTTGAAGGAGTCTCCAGTATCAGTGCTTCTGTAACATTTAGCGGTAAAGATGTAATTTCAGGATGATGGGCTTCGCACTTTGCACTTTGTTTTAGTCGAAGAGTGTTCAAGTTAAACACCATGAAGTATTTGACATCGCTGGATTTTAATTGCAGGTTAAGAATTCCATAAATTCTGTCATATGCCCTCAAATACTTTGTATGGCCAGTCAGCATTTTTAAAACCTTGAATGAGGAAAAAAAAAAACATCTTTAACACTGTGAAAAACAGCCGTGTACTAGTGCTCAGGTGATTCCAGTCCACAGTCCACTCCTTCATTCATCTCAATTATTTCATTCTGTCCTTGCTTTTTTTTTAAAGTCTTGCTGTTTATCAGCTCTTCCACACTGTACCTTCCCCTCCATCCTCTACCTCAATTTACTCCTCTCTCTCTCTCTCTCTCTCTCTGTCTGCCGTTCTGTCTCTAACAACCCCCCTTTGCTCGTGTCCCCGTGCGGCAGCAGGTCAGTGGCATGCTAACACTTTTGTCAGTGTGATTAATAGCATGGTGGATTGTCGTTAATTCACTAGCTAATGACTAAGACCGGGGCCAGTCGAGGAGTAATCGGGTGATGTATAGCCAGGGAGTGCTCCCTGTGCCAGAGGTGAAAATCATTTCCCCCACTCAGATACCGTTGCAGGCCAAACCAATGGCTTTTCCTTTTAATAAAAACGAATGCATTTCCCCCCTCTCTCCTCTCTTTCCCTTGTGTTGCAATTCCCAATAGGTTGCTAAACGAAGCTGTTTTAATACAGGAGCCGCTGGGACACCTCTTTTAGCTCAGATGGGAACTTGTGCACTTCTTTTCCCCAGTTTCCTAAAAAAAAAAAACACCGCATGTTTCTGATGTATGCTTGTATAATAGTGCTGAGGTAGTCGCAGTCTACTTGCTGTAGCCCCTTTAGTGCCATTAGCGAAGTGCTCAGTTAGACAAGTGTTCAGTTACAGTTCTGGGCAGCCCTCATCCACCCCCTGATTTCTTTTCCACAGAGAGGGCTGTGTAAGCCTTGCAATTAAATACGAGCAGCGGCGTTTCCTCCGAGCGCATTTGGGAAGTGCAAACAAATTTGAATTCTTATGGAGGGAGGCAGGAGAGTGGAGTAAAGAGAAAGGGGGAAAGGTTGAATTTGTTCCTGAATAAGCTGTCACTGGTCCGGCTGTGTGAGGCTGCGCTCTTAGCCTAAGGGCAAAATGGTAATGCGCCCACTGAAACACAGGAACGGTAGAGGCCTGAGGAAACGAGAGAGAGAGAGAAGGCGGAAAAGAGGTGAAGCCCCCCCCCCCCCCCCCCAAAAAAAAAATGGAGTAGTGATGAAGTGGACTGCTCACCTCAGTGAGTTTTCTTTACACAGCTAAACCGTGCTGAAAGTGGGGCAGCTTGCACAAGCACACGCCACACTTAAAAATGCTCTGTGTGCATCATGTCTATTAAGACGTTGCATTTTACATTAAATATGGTTTACTTCTTCCTGGGGTGGTCAGGATGGTGATGAAAAAGCTCCCCCCCCCCACACACACACCCAGAGTTGTTTTTGATTAAACAGTGAGCCCTTTTATATATCTGCTTTAATCTTTCATGGGTCGCATAAATAAAATAATGCAAAGCAACATTTCCCCCCTGTGACTGAAAGAATCTGTGGTATTATTTTATTAATAGTAAAGATTTACAAGCAATGCCAGTCAAGGCCATGCTCCACTCCAGTAAGAGCAGCAGCACTTTCAGAGTGTGTGGAGCATATGCTGTTCTGTCATTACCCAGGCTGAAGCCTTCTGGCATTTATTAGCAAGCCAGTCTCTCTCTCTCTCTCTCTCTCTCTCTCTCTCTCTCTCTCTCTCTCTCTCTCTACTCTGCCCTCCTTTCCCTGGGTGATGTTTGCAACTCAATTTGGCAAATGTAAGTTAGTATTGATTATTATTAATATTTATCATGTTTCTGAAAATGTCTTTTCCCAAGCGCTATTAATCTGTCGTGTTAATAAATGTCTGTGCAAGGTCTTGCGATACTCCCCAGGGAGAGCCGCAGACTAGAATGGCAATCAGGAGCCTGACAGAAGCAGCACATGCTCTCTCTCTCTCTCTCTCTCTCTCTCTCTCTCTCTCTCTCACACACACACACACATGCATGCATGCCGTCTCATTCACGCAGACCCTAATATGATTGTGGAAACTGATTAGGCTTTGTGTTGAGACTCTTTAAGCCCTCTAATGACATGCATCTATTAAATGCAAAAGGTGTTACAAATCTTGCCATGGATCACAGAGCCATGAATAGAGCTATCTTACAGCTCGGTGGGTTTTTCTCCTTTTTTCATTGCAATGCACCAAAAAGGAGCCTAATCATTAACGAGAATTATTCACAGAACTCGTGATATTGTGTTACAATATGCAATAATACATTAGATACTTTTACATTCTTTACTTCTTTTTTTTTCTGCTATTAATTCCAGCAGATGAGGGGATGACTTACATGTTTATAGCTGCTATAACAGGAACTAACTAGTTTCACAGAATAATAAATGTAACTATAACCAGATGAAATGTTCAAGGTGTCGTTTATTAATAACGAAAAATACCGACGGCAAATTGTTGTGGTATCGGAGGAATTAAACACTCGCTTTTATTGGAAAAGAATCAACCTCGGGGTGGTAACAGTGACTCAGGCTGCATCACATGATCCTTTTGTTGATTATTTTTCTATAACGGCACACTCTGAAGTGTTTTTTTCCTTACTTAATACAATTCAGTATACTTTATAACAGTACACTGAAAAAAGTAACCTATAGAATTTACCCAATAAATCTGAGGTAGCAATTTGCATTGACTTGTTTGGGGTAGATTTAATTCCATATATTGAGTATAAAATAACTGAAATAAAAAGCTATGAAATACTTAAATAAATTGGGTAAAATTTACCTCACATTTATGTATCTATTCAACAGCTACTTTCTCATTGAAATTGGGTAAAATTATCTCTTGTTTGCTAGTAGGTAATACCTGATAATTACTAATCAAAGGTAATTAATATGATTTAGTCAAAAGTCAAAGAGTCCCATATATGTTTTCGTACATATGTTGGGGAGTGCCTGTTAGAGAGCACACTCTGTCTAGGCCATCGGCATGGTGAGATAGGGTGGCTAATTCCTTTCCTCGACGCCTTTAAGTTCCCCAGTGTTTCCACCAGGTCCCCATTCACTGCTGGGTGGACAGGAGGCGAGCCCCAGATCACCGTCCGAGGCGAGGCTCGAACCGGGGACCGTTCGCTTAGTGGTCAAGCGCTCTAACCACTTGGCCACCTCGCCCTATATGACTTAGTAACCATTACTTATTCGGAGAAGGTAAGATGTACCCCCCAAAAAAAGACTTTCAGATGGTTCATCATCTCAATGTTTTTAATCCATAAAATCATCAAAAAAAAAAAACCCAAACCACAGAATAAAGTGCAGTACAACAGCTTCACACAACATTTCAAGTAATGAACCTGTTTTATAACTCACTAACTAACAGCTTCAAATGTTGTTTCTGGACTGACCAAATCTGCAGTCCAGGTGCATCTATACAACAAATAACTGAACCGCCTTGTTTATATGCAGCAATGATGCACCAAATGATCAAAAACCACAAAATAAAGTGCAGTACAACAGCTTCACACAACATTTCAAGTAATGAACCTGTTTTATAACTCACTAACTAACAGCCGGAGAGAGGAAGATGGCAGTCCGAGAGTTCCCTGTCCCGCTCACTCAAACGCGCGGTCTGACGCATGCGCAATTTGGAGCACAGGACTCACGGCTTTGGGGTAGATTTTACCGTATTTTTCCATGTAACGGTTGTTACTGTTAACGAATAGGTAGCATATGTATAATTTACCCATTACTTTATAATTCCTTGGCTGACTGCAATAATCGAGTAAATTTTATCTGGTTTGCATAGATTATATTTACCACGCTCCAAAATCACTTCTTACAGTGTATGCAGTAATACATTATCTATTCTGGGGCATTAGCAGGGTCCTGAAATTTTCACTTTCAGTTCAAATGACACTCGAACAGCTTTTCCAGTGCTGGCAGGCTGTGGTGCGCTATGGGCTCGACAGCTCGGCTACGGTCCTTTAGCACTTATTGTGTATCGACTGTTCAAACAGCCACAGTGGTCAAGGTCAATTCCTTTAGCACTTTCTTCAGCCAGTTTGTCTTCCTCCAGCCGATGAGGTGGAGAGAGGCTGCACACACTCCGAGTTTGCACTGGCTTGGACACTGTATACACAGACAGACTGAACGTGTGTGTGTGTGTGTGTGTGCGGACTGTATTTTGCCTCACAGATTTTAAGATTAGCCCCTTCATAAAGAGCATCTGAAACTCTGAGGGCATTTTGAATGCACAAGCATGAGGGAACTCCCCTGGTTTCAATCTGCCCCATGGCTCTCACCTCACTGGAGAGGCAATATTGCTACTTTAAGTGTTACTTGGAAACAATCCCTGCTGTTTTTACAAGGGGAAACAGCACAGGTTTCTGGAACGCATATTCGGTAATCTAGTGAACTGTCCCTTGCGCCCCCTTTTCCGAACACGTTCTTGCGTCAATCGAAATAACTGTGCCATGGAAAAGATCACACAATTTCATCCCTCCTTGCTTCATGCATATGTGTGTGTGTGTGTTCGATCTTTACTGGCACATGCCTTTTTTCTTCCTACATTAAAATACAAGCAGTAGAGTTTTGAGTCCAGATAAAATCATCAAAGCTCTGATTAAAGTGGAACAGGTAGAAAAAAAAAAGGTTCCTATTGTGGCTCTAATGATGGCAGTAATTCTGTAAGTGGGACCACATTTCTGGATTATTAAGTGTGCGAGTAGAATGATGGACCACATGGCACGTTTGAATTACTTTGGTCAATGCTGCTACCAGAAATACATGTTATGCCCCCCCACCGTCAGAGGCAGAGCTGTATTTTCCTTTCTTTGGTACAGCATATACTTTGTATTCTAAAAGTTTTGGTGTTGATCATCACCTTCAGAAAGAAGAGGAATTATACGGTATATGCCCGGCCTATAAAGTCCAACATTTGATTGCATCCCTGACATTAAAACTCCTTTGTCCCTCATGCCATTAGACTGTACAACTCCTCTGTGGGGGGAGGAGGGGTAACAGGAGGACAGAGGATGGGAAGGAGCAGTAGCCTAGCCTAACAATAAGCAATACCGGACAATGTGCAATATAATGTGCAATATCTCTCCTGCTGCGCCCCCCCCCCCCCTTTTTACCCCTCATTCCCCCCTTCCCCATATCTTATTCTTTTTATATTTGTATATGTAAATAATTTATTTTAATTTATCTAGAAGTTTTCTCTATTTATTTTCTCTGTTTATCTGTAATGATGCTGCTGGAATCTTAATTTCCCTGAGGGAACCTGCCCAAAGGGATCAATAAAGTTTAATCTAATCTAATCTAATCTAATCTAATCTAATCTAATCTAATCTAATCTAATCTAATCTAATCTAATCTAATCTAATCTAATCATGTGTGCAAAAGTGTTATCATCTTAGCTATGATCATTTCTTCTCCAGTGCTGAGTGGAGAAATGTGAGCGCTCCTGAGATCAGGCTGTTTTTCGAGCACAGGATCGCTTGTTCACATCTCATTTAGCGCAGGGTATCTACAAACCCAGAAGTGCAGGGTTCAGATGGAGAGGAAACTACAACTGGTGCATGCTTTACACTGAAATGTGAAAGCCTTATTCTTGCCATTTTTATTATTTTGGACTTGGAAAAAAAAAGTAATTATTGTCGGTTCAAATTAATGCACTTGGTACTTATAATTCCCTTTCCCCTAGTATTAACGTGACACCGAAAATGCCAGTGTGTGTAATGGAATCTGTTTGAAAATCTGTTACTTTGACACACTGCCTGAACTCTTCCCATAGAGAGTTGTTAAAGGCCAGAACTTCAGGAAGAGCGAAGGAGCTCCCTGCGTGTGTGTTTACATGTGCGTACATGCGTGTCAGTATCTCTCCTGACAACAACAAAGGGCGCTGTTTAAAAGCGTCACTTTTTACAATTTATCAAATAAATCTGATGCCTTCATGTGGCGTCGCCGGGCCGCATGGTAGTTTCCATTGGAATAACAAAACCGAACAAGCGCCTCATTGTGACCAGAGCTTGGAGGAGAGCAGGACCCCCAAGGTGCGAATTAATGATGGCGGCCTGGTGTAATCAGGATAAATAGTTCAGTATGAGAGGAGAGAAAACATAGAAAGGCACAGAGGAAGGCACTATCTATCTCTTGCTTCTCCCATCCAAATACCGCCAGGAGACAGCGCTAACATCGTCATTCTGCATAAACTCGTGCCAAAGCAACTCAGTTCAAAACGTCAGCTTTGTGTTCCATCACTGACACTCCTAGAGTACATTTGAGTTCTTACTGTCATAGAGATACAGTGAAAACACAGCAGAATGGATGAATTTTCATTCCATGTTCATGACTCTTCTCCTTCTTGTGGCGTGAACTCATATGAATAGGCAGATCTCAGAAACATGTCCTTAATGCTCAGGCACACGAGCTTGTAAATCGCATTGGGTTTTTTAGTCTCACAGCGCTGGTGGTTGCTTGTGCATTACACTTTGGCCTGCCGAATACATACGCAATTTTACATCGCTGACTTTTAGTGCGTATTTTTGCAGGCCTCTTTAACTGGAGTATTTAATAGATTTTCCAACCCTGTCTTTGCTTGTTGAAAATTGTACTTGATGGGTCAGATGCCAAAGAAAGGGAAGGGAAAGAGAGAGAGAGAGAGAAAAAAAAAGATTTAATGGGCTTGAAAACACTTTTGATTTGCAAACAGCACCAGATAGGCTATGGTTGTAAAATATTTAATTGATCTGTGAAAAGGAGAAGCTACTACTAGGCCACATGTTCTTCAGTTAATTGCCTGACTGGTCTGAGACTCCAGTGAAGTCTGATCATTAAAGAAATTGGTAAAACGTTTCTTTTCCCTTGGAATCACAAGATGACGCAAAATCTCTTTTTAAAGCTCTTGCATTTTTTTTTTTTTTTTTTATGGCTGGGGTTTTATAAGATAAGTTTCCTGGATCTCTCAGGATCCTTGTGTTTGGGAGGCCTCGTCACCAGTATTCACATGATACATTTTATAGTTTAGTGTCCGTTAATTCCTTAACTGTTACATATTTTTATAAGTGAAAATCTACAAGGAGTGTTAAAACTATTTAGAGCAGTATCTTTGGATATTTAGCGTTATCACCTGGCCATGGAAAAAATAAATCAACAAATTAATTCTTTCTCACTGCATTATACATGCATCCTGCTGTTTTCCTGATGTTTGCAGCTGTGTTTGTCTGCATGTGAAATTGCCCGGAAAAGCTTTCAAACTGGTTCAAACTTAGCCTTGTTCCAGAATGATTGCATTTTATATATATATATATATATATTTCACAGCTTGGTTTATGTTGCTTATGAGTAAATAGCATTTCAATTTGAAAGGAAAGAGTTCAGCGCACTAAAGTTGTGTTCTTGGCAGCACTCACAAGGGGGCTGAGTCGTGGCTGATTGGAAGCACTCCTGGTGTAATTGCGGCCTAGTTAGCTCTGATTGCCGGTCCTGTGTTTAGATAGCAAACTGCACTGGTGCTTCTACAAATTACACTGAGTCAATACGTGTGCACTGGCATGACTGTTGTCATGGACACAAGTGAAAGTGGCTGTTGCATTTGTAATCCTCATCTCCAGTGAAAACCCATCTCCAGTGAAAGTAATACAGCTGCAGCCATAACATATAAGATGGGTGAGTTGTGGAGGTGGCTGCTGTCTTTATATTTGACATTTCAACTAAATTAATAAATTGCAGAGTTGTTTTAGGTTTCTTTCTCAAAAAAAGTTCTCTTATATAGTAGGAGAATGTGCCTTGAACAAATCTCGCGGGTATCTTGAGCAACTTCATGGCTCCTGGCCTTAATGATCAGCTTTTACCTCCATAACCACGACGGCTAAATACCACAATTACTCTGTCAGACCCAGAATGACAATAAACATAGGTGACTATCTGAGTGGTTGAAGATGACTGGCCATGGCGTCAGACCACACGGTCATTTGGTCTTATTATCTGTAAGACGATCAGACAGGAAATGGTAGTGGCTGTGATTGAGTGGAATAAATGCCAGAAGCAGCCTGGAATGGAGCTGAGAGCCATTTCAAAAGCCTTCAGTTTTCCATCTTCAGGGGTTTGAAGAAGGCTGGTCAAGAGATGATAACTACACACATCGCTCTAATGACTAGTGTGAAGGAATGGTGTCGAGCATGTATAGTTACTGGTATTTGGCGCAGTGGATCTGTGTAGAGGTTATATAATGGGATTAATGCTTGTTTATTTATTTTTACTTTTTGTTGCAGTAATCCTATGCTTAAAAACAGCAAGAATGCTGTAACAGCCTGAAATATAGAGTGGAATACTAATGTTGATGTGCATGGGACTAATTGTCCTTGGTTATATTGTTTCAGATGATAGTGAGGCAGTAGACAGCATGTATGACACAGAGCTGAACCCTGCAGCGGGTGAGAGTGCAGAGGAGGAGACGGAGGACAGCGTCATGTCTCCGATCGCCATGAACCCTGCCTCGCCCCAGCCCAACAACGAGGACTTCACCCCAAAAGAAGGCTCACCCTACGAGGTGCCTGTCTACATTCCTGACGACATTCCCATCCCCGCCAACCTGGAGCTGCGCGAGTCCTCCGTGCCAGGTGCTGGCCTCGGCATCTGGGCCAAAACCAGAATTGGGATGGGCGAACGCTTTGGACCGTTCCACGGGCTGCACAGCGCCACCGTCAAAGAGACCACTTATGGATGGGAGGTAGGTACAAACAATACAAATAATACATGTAGAAAATGACCGGGCACCATTAAAGCTGTTGAATGACTATGAAATGTGATTATTGAGATGCAAGCAATAAGATACTGTACATAGGAGGCCCACTAGAGGACTTGCGGCTAAGGTAAGTGAATCTTGTCCTGGTGTGATTAGGTCTAGTCTGTGGGAAAGAAAGAACTATGCAGCAAACATGCTTATTCTGTGTGCATATTCTACAAGGATCTGATGTCATCATTGTGCTCTTGAATACCCTTCTTTTCTTTGCCTTCTCAACGTCTTCCACAATGTCATGTGATGTTGGTTTGCAAAATCCTGATTACAGAAGGGATCAGCTTTTCCCCCCGCCCCTTATATCCATTCGAATGCACTCATTTGGTCACGCCACATGATATGGGGCAATGGAAGAAGCGTAGCATTTGCATGGAGCTGTATTGAACTATTCGTTTTCATTTTCAGCATGACATCAGGGGATATTGACGTTGCTTCACCAAGATTGTTAGTGCCCTCAGTAATGTTTTCCTGCTCCCGCATTACCAAGACTCTTCTGTAACTCTCTCTGGTTCTTTTTTCCATTTTCTTTTGTTTAATTTTACCCTAAACCTTTTTTTCATTATTTTTAGTCATTCTCATTTAGTCATTAGCTAGTTATGTATTGCACAACAGCCAGGTTGAAGGCTAGCACATACAGTGCCCTCCACAATTATTGGAACCCCATGTAAAGACTGGTAAAAAGGGTTAGAACTTTTGGTGAAGTAGCTTCATCTCACATTGGAAAAAAAAGAGAAAAATCCAACCTTTAATTGAAATAAATTTATTCATCGAAAAACAAATCCCTCATGAAGAAATAATTATTTTCAACAAAATCATGTACCACAATTATTGGCAACCCTGCATTTAATACTTTGTATAGCCTCCCTTTGCCAGTAAAACAGCACCGAGTCTTCTCCTATAACATTTTGTAAGGTTGGAGATACAGATCAGGGCATCTAAGACCGTTCCTCTTTACACAGCTCTCGCCGGATCATCCAGGGTCCTCAGCCTTCTCTTGTGCTCTCTCCTCTTCAGCTCACCCCACAGGTTTTCAACGGGGTTCAGGTCAGGGAACTGAGATGGCCAGGGCAGAAGCTTGGTTCTGTGCTTAATGAACCATTTTTATGTTGATTTGGACATGTGCTTCAGATCGTTATCCTGCTGGAAGATCCAATAACGACCCAGTTTGAGTTTCCTGGCAGAGGCAGCTAGATTTTGATGTAAAATGTCCTGGTATTTCATGGAGTCCATGATGCCATGTACCCTAGCAAGGTTTCCAAGGACTTTGGAGAAAAAACAGCCCCAAAACATCACGGAACCTCCACCATATTTTACAGTTGGAATCGGGTTATTTTCATTATAGACATCATTATTTTTACATCAGTCCCACCTTGAGTGTTTTATTGCCAAAAAGTTAAATTTTTTTTACATCAGACCAGAGAACACAGCTTCAGTCAAAGGTGTAGTTGCGTTTTGCAAACTCCAGGTGTTTATGTTTGTGATTAACTGACAGAAAAAGTTTTTTTTTTTTTCTGGCATACCTTCCAAATAGTCTGTTGGCATGGAGGTGGCATCTGATTGTGGATTTGGAGACTTGGAAACCCTAATATCTTACTTTTTTTTGGAATTCACCAACAGTGATCCTTGAGGATATTTTTCCCTCTCTCACCATCCGCCTCATTGTATGTGGGAGCAAAATAAACTTGGGTTCTCTTCCAGGCAAACTCGTAACAGTTCCAGTTGATGCACACTTTTTTAAATTATTATCCTAACAGTAGAAATGGGCATTTTCAGGAGAGTAGCTATTTTTAGAACCATTTCCTGACCTGTGATGGTCAACACACTTCTCCCTCATTTGGTTTGTGTGTCTGTTGTATTTCCCATTTTGATGGATGGCTAAGGGAATTTGGCCTCTGTGCCACCTCATATTTGTACCCAAGTTAATCAGGGAAGTCATGGATTACAGCTTGAAAGTTCCTACACACGCCAGTCAACTCCAAAATGTACAATTTAAATGGGAAACATGCTTCAGTTACATTGTGTTCACTATAATTTCCAGGGGTACCAATAACAGTAGTGCATGTATTTTTGTTGAAAATAATTATTTCTTGATGAGGGATTTGTTTTTGTCTGAATAAATTTATTTCAATTAAAGGTTGTTTTTTTTTTCTTCTGAGATGAAGCTACTTCAACAGAAGGTCATTTTTTTTCTAATCCTTTTTACTATTCTTTACAAGGGGTGCCAATAATTGTGGAGGGCACTGTACTTTCTCTGAGGTGGGGTTTACATTAGACCGTATCAGCGGATCATCAGATTAACGTTTTTAAAATGATTTGCGTGCACACAGCAACGCCAATACACGGATACGCTCGGCTCCGCAGGCATCCTGTGCTCCAAATCACTCCGCCCTGAACAGCGAGTGCCCTCTGGAGGGTGCGCACTCCGGCCCTGCGCAGCTCACAGAGCGTGCGAGTGGAGTGTACGAGCAGTGATTTGGGACTGAGCCGCTGTGTGTGTGATCTCAGTGCATGTCGGGCATGCACGTCACTTACCACTTGCAAGTGGAAGGATGGCAAGCCTAAAGACAATCATAACTACACAATGGGCAGTATTTGCATCAGTATTTGCAGTATTTTCATACTTTTATACTCTTTAATGAAAGATGATACAAGGCGGAAGTCCGCGCCGTTCTTCAGCAGTCGCGTCACATGACCAACGCCAGCGAATCAGGAAGGTGGATGTCACAGTGACGTTGTCCAATGACGATGCCAGCTAGAGCTCAGCACAGCGTATCCGCGTATTCTCAATGTTTACACAGCACCGGACCAGACACGATCTGGATTGAATACGTGGACCCTGGCGGATTCCCGTTTCCCGGCGTTTCCAGGCGTTTTAATGTAAACGGACAGTGCATCCGCGAAGAAAACGAGACAGATACGGTCTAATGTAAACTTGGCCTCAGAGGAAAGTGCTAACTGCCCTCTTCTGCATACATGAGCTCACAGACACCCACGATTGGTTCATGTTGCTCTGACTGAAAGAAGAGAAACACCATCCCTCCCACTCAAGGAGCATGTTCTCTGGCTGCGGCGTCTTTGAGACTCAAACTTCATGATGATGTGACGCTTTTCACTCAGACTTTGTTTCTTTCACCAATTTGTCTGTCCCTTTTAGATTATTACAAACATACTTGACTCCTTTCCTCCTGTTTCTCTGTACTTTAGTTATCTGCTGAGACACAACTGACATTTAGTAAGCACATGCTACAAGTATTTTATTATTTTTTTTGCCCTGAACGGTTTTGCATTTTGACTAGACTCTTGACGCGCCCAGGGCTTGACTCCAAAAGCTACACTCTCCCTCTTAGGCCGCATTGGCTTGGATTCGCCGCTAATGGTGCTCATCAGGATCCGGCCCCAGGAAAAAGCCTGTCTGTGTGTCTGCCTGACACAATGCTCAGATTTCAGCCCCAATTTATGTGCTCAAGTACTTTCGCTTTACTTTTTATAAGGAGCACTCTCAAGGCTCCACTCGACAACGTAACGATTGACAAGGAGCACATCGATGAGATTCTGCACACATACGCACACACAGCTACACACACACACACACTGCTCTCACACACTTGCTAAAGACCAGAGAGACATCTGTTGGCCCATCTGTGGCAAACCATCTATAAAAGTGATACTTGCCGGCAGCTGCCGGAAATTGGGTGAGGACAGTGTGTAAAATCCCGTCGCCTCATTTTATGATTCGTTTTTTGGTTTTAACTTATTATTTAAATTTTTTTCTTTGTTCTGAGAATTTATTAGAGCTGTGTGGTAGCTTTCAATAAAAGCTTCGTCTCTACAATAGCTACAACAGGCGTTGAATTTTAGGGCATTTTGCCAAAAAGAAAGGAATGAAAAATAAAGTGAAAAGAAAGGCTCACACATCGGAAAATTGGCAGAATGAAAGAAAACCCTGCCTGCCTCTATTGCTCGGCATGGCAAGTGGGGCCTGTGCTCTTATTGGGGATAGTCATAACAGTCAGGCATGGATAGCCATCGTAGGACTCCCAGAGGAGGTGGACTAGACTACGTCAGCGCTCTTAGATAAATAGACAGTGTGGAGAGAGGAGTAGGTCTAACAGCACTGGGTCAGAGGTGTTAATAGAACTGGATTACAGCAGTCACAGTGAGCCAAACACAACCAGATAATCGCATAGTTAGGAGAGTTGGTTTTGGATTGTACACCCTGAAAACTCACAAGTTGCATGGGAAGAACAGAATTTAGACTCGGATGGGCATAATCTCTAGATTTCAGCATTTTCTGACTTGCTGATGTGGTTTGTAAATGTGGCTCAGCTACATTTGTGTGGTGGCCTGGGAAAACATGGTCATGGTCAAATTTGGACATTTTCTACTATTTATAGTTCTGAAAACTACAGCTTTTGCCCTGGCTGGACTGGCATCATATCCAGGGTGTATTCCCGCCTCACGCCCCAGTGTTCTCAGAATAGGGTTACTGAGACCTTAAGCAGTATAAAGTGGGCACTAAAGATGACTGAATGAATCAATGAGCTACATGTTTTCCTGAACTGAAATATATTTTCTCTTTTGCATGCATCTCAACCAGAGGTAAAATTACAGCATTTTAAAATCTGATGTGATTTTTTTTTAAATGAAAAAGGAGAATACATACGGTAATATGGAGAAAAAAAATCACTTGCAAACCTTCAATGTGAAAAATGAATTCTCACTTTGATTATCAGCTTCATCCAAATCAGTCTCTGTTTCATCATCTGAGGTGAATGTACTTCCTACATGGGCGAGGAAATAATCTCGGATTAATTCAGTCACTTCAGTTCTGTTGTCTTCCGTCATCTGTGCAACGTATATAAGTGCTCTTTTCTGGTTTGATGATGACATGACGGTGCAAGAGCATTACAGACATTTTGACAGCCTGCATTTGATTACAATCTGAATTTATGAAACTTCTATCCATTTCACTATATTATAGACATACTATAACTATCCAACAATGTGATGGCAGTGTGACATGAGCTTTGCAATTAGACAGCTAAGGTAAGGTTAGAAAGTAATCTAAATAAAATGTTGGATTTGTCATTTTGGTGAATATATTTACGTTTTCTTAAAGGGGTACCAAATATAATATATACAGTTGCTGATGTGACAAAGTAACGTATTCTTAAGTATTCTATCAAATTTATATACTAGAAAACAACGAAATATCTTGGTAATTGTAAATATAATACTTTATACGCTAAACCGCACAAGAGTCGCCATTTTTAAAAGACCGTGATGTCAGCGCTACCCACTGCACTAGCGGAACTCTCCGAAATAGAGGAGATAAGCATGTAATCATGGCGTCGGGCGCATCAAGTGAAAGCGACAGCTCTGTCGAATCATACGAAGAGATCCTGCAAGACACACTGCAAGCAGGCTATGGCTTAGAAGGGTACCAGTTTGAACCTAGGAGAGGTACTCTCGACTCCGGTGATGAAATAAGAGAAGAAAGCTCGGATGACGGCGAGGATGAGACTGATGCTGACCATGGGCATGGCGAGCGTGGGGCAGAGCGTCTGTGTGCAGCTGACACGGCGTGGTGCTCATGCGGAAAATGTAACGTGGAGTTGCTCACGAGTCCAGCAGAATTTATTTGCTGCAATGAGATAGGCGCCGGGGCGGCACGGTGGTGTAGTGGTTAGCGCTGTCGCCTCACAGCAAGAAGGTCCGGGTTCGAGCCCCGGGGCCGGCGAGGGCCCTTCTGTGTGGAGTTTGCATGTTCTCCCCGTGTCCGCGTGGGTTTCCTCCGGGTGCTCCGGTTTCCCCCACAGTCCAAAGACATGCAGGTTAGGTTAACTGGTGACTCTAAAATTGACCGTAGGTGTGAATGTGAGTGTGAATGGTTGTCTGTGTCTATGTGTCAGCCCTGTGATGACCTGGCGACTTGTCCAGGGTGTACCCCGCCTTTCGCCCGTAGTCAGCTGGGATAGGCTCCAGCTTGCCTGCGACCCTGTAGAAGGATAAAGCGGCTTGAGATAATGAGATGAGATGAGATGAGATAGGCGCCACCCGTGGACTTGCGAAATCGTCGCAAGAGGCAGAAACAGGTATTTCACACGTGCTATTCCCAACCTCAATGAGCCAACACAACTGGGCACATACATACGTCATGAGTGTTACGCAGAGAAAATGAACGTGCATTCTGATTGGATAAAATTAATATCATGGCGGGCTGTTCAAACTGCGGAAATAGTTTGCTCGAGCTACTTTCAAAACACGATAACTTTCCAACCTTAGAACAAAAAACTTTTGTAAGTCTTGAATAAGGTTCGTTAATGTGTGTTTTATTGTTATATTTACTCTATTTATTGCCCTCTGTTCCCCTTTAAAGTAGAAATGTCATCATATTATTGGCAGAAAAACTTCCCAGGTTTTCCTGAATTTTGCTGCAGCGACACACAAGAGGTTTCCCAGACCATCCCGCGGATATCAGATGAGAATTTAGAACACACTGACCAGTACACACACAAAAACACTCTGATATTGAAGTCTGAAAGTCTTCAGACAGTTTCTGTTCATGGAGGTGTGTGTGTTAGAAGAAACCTTTATTTGTCACATGCACACTTCAAGCACAGCGAAATTCATCCTCTGCATTTAACCCATCTGAAGCAGTGAACACACGCACACACACCCAGAGCAGTGGGCAGCCACACTACAGCACCCGGGGAGCAGTCAGGGGTCAGGTACCTTGCTCAAGGGCACTTCAGCCCAAGGCTGCCCCACGTTAACCTACTGCATGTCTTTGGACTGTGGGGGAAACCGGAGCACCCGGAGGAAACCCACGCAGACACGGGGAGAACATGCAAACTCCACACAGAAAGGCCCTCGCCGGCCACTGGGCTCAAACCCAGAACCTTCTTGCTGTGAGGCGACAGTGCTAACCACTACACCACCGTGCCGCCCGTGTGTGTGTGTGTGTGTGTGTGTGTGTGTGTGTGTGTGTGTGTGTGTGCGCGCAGCAGCACACAGAGGTGTGGGTTAATGAAAGCGACGGCAGCTGTAGGTGGATGAGGACGCCTTCCTCCGTAAGTCCCTCAGGCTGTGCCGTCCCTGACTGAAGAGGTGTTAACTCAGATTCATTTCAGCGAGACGGACAGCTCAATCTGCACAACTCTTGGCCTCAGGCACTCCACTCGCGCACAGACAAGAGATACAGCCCGTCTATTTAAAAGCCATTATGCTTCCCTTTATCACAACATAATATAACACTGGCCCCCGCCACACACCGTTTCAATCAGGTCCGTTTCTCAGTCTCCTGTAAGGGCCCCAGGAGGAAGGTGTGTAGCCTCTGGCCTTGTCAGTTTATGAACTTGATAGTTCAGTGTGCTATTGTAAGAAGGGTTCATTGGTCCTGGTAATGGTATTGACAGACGTTTTGGGAGCACTGTGGAATCTTGACACGGACAGTCTAGTTGAAAAAAATCTGATTCCTGCTCCATTGGGGACTTCTGTCACTGTGTGTGTCCATCTAGTGTCACATACTGTCAGATATATCCAGAGGGGACATTTATGTTTCTGTCTGTGTGTCTGTTATCCATTTATCCCAAGACAGTGTCATTTTGTGAGTGGGTTGGCAACTGAATAGGGTTAGGATAGGGATCACGAAACAAATACAAGTATTTCTATTCATTTGTGAAGTGTTTGTGGCATAAAAACACTGTGTTGGAACATGTTTTCCAAAAATATAATTGCACAACGTAATAGCACCTCATGTGATGTGGTGAGCTTAACCCGTCAGCAATAAACAATGCTGACATTTTCCATTGGTGAGCAGGTACAAGAAACTGAACAACTGGAAACATTGGTCACTGGACAACCGGTGCCAAAAGTCCTGGTAGTACTGGCAGCAAAATAAGGCATTTTATCCATCATATTGCCACTATCTGTCAACTGAGACTTGTTTTGAGCTTAGCCAAACCAAGAGTGGTTAACATGGATGGTACTGTTGGCAATTAAATTGCTAGTCCTCCTGACTCCTTGCTTTAGCTGCATAGTGGAATTCTAATTTTAGATACAGTACCTAAATCCAGATCTTACAAACACACATGAGCCATACATGCTTTTGTGTGTGTGTGTGTGTGTGTGTGTGTGTGTGTGTGTGTGTGTGTGTACCTCACACTATTTGTGCATTACTAATAGAATTTCTTTCATATTTAGTGAATATTCCTTACAATCTAGTGACTTTAACGGTCTTCAAATGCACACTTTCACTTAGCAGCCCACCCAGTTGTAACATCTGAGCTGTCATTAGGCACGTTTTTAGTGGTAATCTAATTTACTCTTACTGTACAAGCATATGAGTGGTAATACCACTGATACTTTTTTATTCAACTCAGTTCACCAGGGCAGTCAGATAGAGACGCCTTTATCCATCCCACTCACATTCAGCAGAGAAACAAAGGAGGCAATGTAGCAGGGTGAATCAGAGGGGGACTCTCAAAAGCTCCGAGATGGTATTTCTTCAATAGCTAGATTAATGTTGTGTACATACGCCGTGCCCTCACAGTGTGCCGAGGCGTGTTGGAGTTTTGATTGAAATTTTCTCTGACAACAGTGATGACTCTTTGCCTTGCTGTAACTATCCCTGAACGCTGCATATTTAGTGAGATTAATTACAATACTTGAATTGTACAAAACTTAAAGACGCCCATGGCACTAATGAACAAATGAGTCCACCGAGCTTCTTATGAGCCATTTTCTGACCAAATAAATGAGAAGGAGCAGGTTGCCTATAGCTCAGGGGATTTGCATGCACTCTTTGGGCAGGACAATTTGCGTACGAGTGCATTTTTTTTCACTTCTGCATAACAACAACAACAACAACAACAACAAAAGAGTAGGGCGTTGGGATTTTGTATGAGGAAAAGCACCTTTGGTGACATTCTGTGAAATTGTATACTTTAAGTCCTTTCTCAATGATTGTCATTAAAAATCATGATTCAACTTCTATGATTGATGCCCTGGCACATTCTCTATTGTGTCACCTATCTCTTTACCTCTTGACTTCAAAGAGCTTTGACCTATTGATGACTTTGCAGCAATGCAAACTTTCTGTTTGCCTTCATGGCTTTTTTGTACCATTCCATATCGTCATTATTCATCCCACCGAAAAAAAATAAAACCCTGCTCTTGCTTGGCATTTGCTTGTATTTGCTATGCTGTTGACTTAGTGATACTCAGGTTTGGATGTGTTCACTTTGCACCTTTGGTATACGTGACAGATGCTCTATTCTGCCTGGTAGGTTCCTCGCAGTCTAACCTGAATTCCTTTGTGTCCTGATCCCACCTTGACAGCCCGTCATTGACTTTTGTTTGTCCTCGCGCTAACGTCCCTTTCAGCTTTTGCACCACGCCTCAGCACTATCTGTCCTGACCTTACCTTTCACCTCTCTGTTTGTCCACCTTTGTGTGTGTGGGATCGTTTAGCCGCCAAGCACGTGTGGAGATAGCACTCGCAGTTTGCAGCTTGTCCGATCTGTTTGTGAAACGAGCCGCTTTTATCTCGAAAACAGGCCAAAGAACACATTGAGAAGTTCTGATAGAGGAGAGTAGTGACAATAATCAATAGGGAAAGAGCCGTGGGAGAGGTAGAGAAAGGTTGACCGCAAACCTACCTCTTGAGAATTTAGGCCTTCCTCTAACTTTGAACATTCACATATATATATATATATATATATATATATATATATATATATATATATGTGTGTTATTTACAAGCTGGGATGTCCGCATCGTGAAATACCGTGACCGAGGTCTTGAAAGTACTGACCGAGGCCCTCTGGACCGAGGTCAGTATTCAAGGCCGAGGTCACGGTATTTCACCATATGGACCGACCTTAAGCTGGTAAATAATATATTTATTTTTTTCTTTACCAAATTCTAACAGAAAACAGGAGCGCCTGAAAGGGAAAACCGAGCCGAGCCGCCATTTTGAATCCTCATTCACTGCTGTAATGCAAATTGCGTCCTCCTCAGTATACAAGTGCACTTCCATGGCAGGAAAAACTACATTTTGCCGCCTATGTAGTCCCCTATTTATACAAAATTGAGTCATTCAGGATTCAGCCATGTTTTTGCTCAGTGTTTTTGCTCGACCAAAGTTATACAGTATTATGACCTTTATATTGCATAAATAAAGCCATTTCATGAAACTTTGAAGAAGAGATTGTACTGGTTTAAAGTTTTTACCTAACGTAATATTATGTATTGACTTAGTGATACTCAGGTTTGGATGTGTTCACTTTGCACCTTTGGTATACGTGACAGATGCTCTATTCTGCCTATGTAGTCCCCTATTTATACAAATAGGAGTCATTCAGGATTCAACCATGTTTTTGCTCGGCGTTAGCAAATTACAGGTTTTTAGCTTTCTCCTGAAATGTTTTTTTTATTTCTTCTTTCTCAGGGTAGTAAAACTCGCTTTCACTGTGAACACTGTCGTTATTGCTATCCATGCTGTAAAATTAATGCTATTGTCCTGAGAAATGCTGGCAAAAATTTATAAGAATTTTACAATTTTATAAGATTTTTGATAAATGTTGACAAAAAATGCTACTATGTTTCTTGTTGTTGTGAACGAGCGAGTCACCAGAGGTCCATAACCAGGGTCCGTAACTGGGGTCCGTATCAGGATACGGACCCGCTAGCCAACCAATCAGAGTGCAGGATTTGGACTGTGAAAAAAACAAATTTATTTATTAGGCATTATGTTACTCAATCACAATATTCCCAAATCGCTTTGTTAAATGAGCAAAAGAAAATGATCATTAATCCACCATCACCTTATAGTAATACTGATTGAGCTAATTGAGGGACTACTTCCCGCACATCTCAAAAATGGCCAAATAGAAACTAAAACTTTCACTGGTGGTCATATGACACCCATCGTGTAAATATTCTCGCTCTCTTTCCCCACATAGCGTAAACTTATATCTTTGCTGTGGTTGTTCCCTGCTCCATTGACCAGAGCCATGTGGTTTTGTGTCATTTAAAGAAAACCTGCATTTACACGCAAAAAGAAGGATTTAAAAAAAAAGCACAGTTTTTGCCCTGGCCTATAATATCTTCCATTCACATTCGTTTTAGGTAGGTTTTAAACATGCCATTAACCAATTTAATCCAATTTTCCCCATTTTTGGAGCACTTGACTAGAACAGATTACATCTAATATTAAACATATGGTGTGTGTCGCTGTAGAAACACCAAAGCAGCATTTTTTTTTCGAGCTGTGAAAAATGCCCATTTTGCATTGCATACCTGAGTAAACATTGTCACTTATTCCCATGAACATGGTAATTGATAGCAGGGGAAGCAGGCAGCAAATTAAATGTCAAGATCGATTACCATGCTGATGCCTTATCATTTGTTAATAACCAATTACCCCCATCTGTTAATTAATCTTGGACTTTAATGAAAGTTATATAGAGGATAGGGCAATTAGGGTCACTCAGTTCAGCTGATCTGGCTTTGTTGTTGTTTTCCTATTATTTACTTTCCTACCTTTTTGTACACTTCAGAAATAAATACTGTAGGGCTAAGAAATTCTTTCTGAATTCTTGCTGCTCTGGTAGAGGAGTGCAGTGGTAGTGTCTGCTGCTCTCTCTCTCTCTCTCTGTCTCTGTACATGTCTGTCTCTCTGTCCTCCTCATTCAGGAGTGGGTGTTGATGAATAGGTCCATCAGCATCTCTTTTGGCCCGAGGGCACAGCAGACACTACCTCTGCTCTACACTGCTCTGAATGATGGCGTTTGTCATTGTTGTTTATGTTGCTAATTACAATGATATTTTCACATTGGAAATGTCTATTTGTCTCATGGCTGTACTATTCACCTTCTTCTACTAAAGTTAATCAAACTCACAGTCAGAGGCTGGCAGAAACCACTAGCTTCTGATACCCATGATGGAGCATAATACCTGACTGTGTGTGTGTTTTTTTTTTACTAGTATCATGGACCATGTAGTATTAGGTTAATTAATAAAAGAAAGATATACGATAGGATACATGCAAGATATATAAACCAAACCGACACTACCTTTTCTCTCTTTCTTTTTTTAAGTGAGACACAGTAGTATTTAACAGGAACACACACACACACACACACACACACACACACACACACACACACACACACATATAATTTTACTATTTTTTTTTCATTTACCTAACACTCAATGTTTCTTGTGTCATGTTTAATAAGAATAAAGATAGAATCTTGCTTTATCTGGCCTCCACTGTGGAAATTTTTTTTTTAATGCAACTCAAATGCTTTTGTAAAATTGATTTACATATAAAATAACTACATCATGAAGAATTAAAGCCCCTCCTACACAGATGAGTGAAAATATTGAATAAATTTCCTCTTTTTGATTGCTTGGGTTAAAAATGCCAAGTTATGATGACTGAATTGATTATTCACTTAAATATGATACATTTTGGGTATTTGATATGGCAAAATAGGACAATAGGACACAATGGAAAAATCAAGAACACACCGGAAAGATGAGAATAACGGCGGTGGTAAAAGAACAGCGACTGTACCGGCTGAAGGTCACGTGGGTCTCTGCTGCAGCGTGCAAGCAACGGGACATCACTATCGTACCGGATGGAGCATGAGGCAGGGGCGGGGCAAAATGACTGGCCGTAGATTCTATCAAAAGTTTGATCTAAATTGACCATGGTTGCAAAATATTGGCCAAAAATACACAAACACTATGAAATATGAAAGTAAGATGAAAAAGAAACATTCTATTGCCTTATACTGCAAGACTAAAACAAAATAAAACTGTCAAAACTCACGTTTTCAGTGATAACGTCCGAACAGATCACCCGCGTAACAGATAGACCGCAAATGGAAGCACGATCAACTTCTAACTGTTGGAGTGGAAAATTCCATTCTACACATGCAAATTGTTAATGTGTGTTCTTCCCCGCACACAAATAACACGCTACGGTAAAAAATAGACCACAGCTCATTTTATAGCTCAGAAATTCATACAAGACCAGCTACCATTGTAACATATTCTGTAAGAAACATATTCTATACCTAACTTTCAGCTTTCGTTTTAAAAAACAAAATCGCAGATTTATAACTAAATTTTTATATGGCGTAGTGATTTTAAGTTACTACTTTTGGTGAGATAGTGACCTCGACCCTGAGGCTTTCCGTTTAGATCAAAACACATGATCGTATTGGTTTTGGGTATGCGGAAAATGGAGTTATGATGGTGATCAAATATTTTGCATGATGTTTTATTACAGTTATGATTATTCTGTGAGCGCACCAATCCTTAGGTGTATAAAGTTACAACTTAAAATACAATTAGTGATAACTGTAGACTTTTCAGTGGACTACAACCTTTTTAAGGGAATGCGATGCAGTCAACCATTTATCATGTCCCAGATCAAGCCGCCATTTTTCCACAAATTTGCAGAATTTTTGCCAAATTCTGAATGGAGTATTCACATCAAAGATTTAGTTTTATCTGTATTATTTCTTTCATCATTTTATTTCAAATTAAAACCAACATCACCATTCAAAATGGTATAGTTTATTGACTGTGAGTATATTTAGTGGGGTGCCCCCACAGTACCCAGTTTCTGAGACACACCCATATATATATATATATATATATATATATATATATATATATATATATATATATATATATATATATATACACACACACACACACACACTTAGGTCCATAAATATTTGGACAGAGACAACATTTTTCTAATTTTGGTTCTGTACATTACCACAATGAATTTTGAACAAAACAATTCAGATGCAGTTGAAGTTCAGACTTTCAGCTTTAATTCAGTGGGTTGAACAAAATGATTGCATAAAAATGTGAGGAACTAAAGCATTTTTTTAAACACAATCCCTTCATTTCAGGGGCTCAAAAGTAATTGGACAAATTAAATAATTGTAAATAAAATGTTCATTTCTAATACTTGGTTGAAAACCCTTTGTTGACAATGACTGCCTGAAGTCTTGAACTCATGGACATCACCAGACGCTGCGTTTCCTCCTTTTTAATGCTCTGCCAGGCCTTTACTGCAGCGGTTTTCAGTTGCTGTTTGTTTGTGGGCCTTTCTGTCTGAAGTTTAGTTTTTAACAAGTGAAATGCATGCTCAATTGGGTTGAGATCAGGTGACTGACTTGGCCATTCAAGAATATTCCACTTCTTTGCTTTTATAAACTCCTGAGTTCCTTTGGCTTTATGTTTTGGGTCATTGTCCATCTGTATTATGAAATGCCGATCAATCAGTTTGGCTGCATTTGGCTGGATTTGAGCACACAGTATGTCTCTGAATACCTCAGAATTCATCCAGCTGCTTCTGTCCTGTGTCACATCATCAGTAAACACTAGTGACCCAGTGCCACTGGCAGCCATGCATGCCCAAGCCATCACACTGCCTCTGCCGTGTTTTACAGATGATGTGGTATGCTTTGGATCATGAGCTGTACCATGCCTTTGCCATACTTTTTGCTTTCTATCATTCTGGTAGAGGTTGATCTTGGTTTCATCTGTCCAAAGAATGTTCTTCCAGAACTGTGCTGGCTTTTTTAGATGTTTTTTAGCAAAGTCCAATCTAGCCTTTTTATTCTTGAGGCTTATAGGTAGCTTTCACCGTGCAGTGAACCCTCTGTATTTACTTTCATGCAGTCTTCTCTTTATGGTAGATTTGGATATTGATACGCCTACCTCCTGGAGAGTGTTGTTCACTTGGTTGGCTGTTGTGAAGGGGTTTCTCTTCACCATGGAAATTATTCTGTGATCATCCACCTCTGTTGTCTTCTGTGGGCGTCCAGGTCTTTTTGCATTGATGAGTTCACCAGTGCTTTCTTTCTTTCTCAGGATGTACCAAACTGTAGATTTTGCCACTCCTAATATTGTAGCAATTTCTCGGATGAGGTTTTTTTAGTTTTCGCAGCTTAAGCATGGCTTGTTTCACCTGCATGGAGAGTTCCTTTGACCGCATGTTTTCTTCACAGCAAAATCTTCCAAATGCAAGCACCACACCTCAAATCAACTCCAGGCCTTTTATCTGCTTAATTGAGAATGACATAACGAAGGAATTGCCCACACCTGCCCATGAAATAGCCTTTGAGTCAATTGTCCAATTACTTTTGGTCCCTTTAAAAACAGGGTGGCACATGTTAAGGAGCTGAAACTCCTAAACCCTTCATCCAATTTTAATGAAAGCTGAAAGTCTGGACTTTATGTCCATGTCCATTATATAACTATAACTTGAATATGTTTCAGTAAACAGGTAAAAAAACAAAATTTGTGTCAGTGTCCAAATATATATGGACCTAAATGTATATATATATATATATATATATGAGACTGGATTTTTTTTGCCAACTTTGATAACAACGCAGAATAATGCACAATACAATAAATTCACAATGAGACGGACTGTAGGATTTCTCATGTTTCTTTATGTCCAAGGCTGTGTCTTTGTTAGAGCAATCCTCCAACATCCCCGGTGTCTCGTAACATCTGTAAATATGAAACAACAATTCAGCATTATTCATCAGGTTAGGAGTGTTACTCTAAAAATGACTATGTAAAATATCGGTCCAGGATAAACAATACCCCCCCCCCCCCCCCCCCAAAAAAAAAAAAAATAAATAAATAAATAAATAAATAAATAAAAGGCCATGTTAAAAAGTGTTGACTTTGTCTTTTTACTGGAAAGAAATCCAGTAAAATGGGTCAGCCATGTCTACTTATAGCTGAAAGGTAGGAGAAAGAAGTTCTATTTCTGAGTCATGTGTGCTTTTGTTTTGTCTCTCCAGCTTAACTCATCTCTGTAAATCTGTCATCTTTCTCCATGGAGCACGTTTTTCACACAAATTTCCATCTATAATAGTGATTTTAAGGATACTATTTAAAGATGGACCACAAATTTGTCTCCAAATGGGGTGATATCATGCGCATGTGTTATGACATGACATGCTGACATAAATAGTGAACCAGAGGGATACGTTATTGGTCATATTTTTCTTTTCTTTTCTTTTGCCAAAGACAGATTTGTAATTTTTTTGCTTTAATCTTTTGTACTTATGTTCTTGGTCTGTCTTGCTTTGGAGAAATAATACCAGGCTTTTTCACATCAGGTGTGTAAATGTGCTAGAGTTCAAGGCATTAAAATTGTTCTTTGAGTAAGAGTGAACAAGTGCTTGGTGGTGCTGCATACTTAGCAATCTTGTGTTTGCTAATAGGATCACAAGATAGGATCCAATCTCTCGCTCTCTCTTTCACTCACTCTCTTTCTCTCCATTTCTTACCCACACCCGTGTGTTATCAAGAGAGACAGGATGTAAGGGTGCTAAGAGTGTGTATGAAAAAGGATGAGGTTTGAGACCTGTTTCAGTTCCTTGTGCGTTGCCTCTTTGTCTCTGTGGCTATGCTCAAGCCCTCAATCATTCAGTCTTGACAAGTTGTCTAATGCTCAAGTGCTTTCTCACTCTGCACTATGAAGTGCTATGACACAGCCATCTCTGGAACAGGAAGCAGTTCCTCTTGCCACTCAGTACCTGAGGTGACCAACTTGTTGATACGGAGATCCAACAGATATCTGTTATCAGCTCTGTTCCATTTTCTTAAAACCAGGTGGACAACTTCAGTCAGATCCACAGACTTTAAATACACAATGCGTCATGGGATTTGATAAGTCAATGACACCTCGTCCTTGATAAGCTCTCATTTCACGCTGAGATATGATTCCAACTGAGCACAAAGGAATGATATTATGTTGTGAAATCTACTCATGTGAAAGGACGTTCAGGGTGATCTTGAGGTGTAGTGCCCTTCAATGGATAGTGATGGATCATTTGAGGTCTTTTAGGCATCTCAAAATGGGAATCACTTATATTTGTTGCATATTTACCCATATATTAACGTCCATGCACACAACAAATTTAATACATGTGTTACACAGCGTTTCTGAGATATGCTCTATGTTGCTGATCACTCATCTCATGAAAAATGCATACTCAGACATGAGGCATTTCAGAAATATTTATTTGGGGCAGAAACAGTAAATAATCAAGTCACTATCCACCATCTAAAAAAGTGTGGTTGACTATCTTACGAAATGACTGAGTAATGTTAATGCTTTGCACACTGTGTGCGTGTGTGTGACGAGATTGAGTGGAATAACTGTTTTATTCTTTCCACATTCACTGGATTTTGGGAAATAGAGCATTTTTAGTTTTAGTTTTGCAAATTTGATGAATAAAAACTTTATACAAAACATCTGACAAAATCATTTCTGCTTAGAATGTAAACAGACCGGCAAAATGACAGTAGCAATTTGTGAAAAATGTTATAATAATAATTCTTGAAAAATAAAAAAAATACACTCTTACCATCAAGTACTTTTATTCCATATTTTGTTGCACTTTTTTTTTTGTATTTTTTGGGGTTTTGTTTTTGAGTAGAGTTTTTATTTCATCCTCGGTCAGTTCAGTAACACAGTCTGCAATTTTTTTCTTCTTCTTTAAGGTTTTTGGCAGTTGGAAAACCAACTTAAAGGTGCATTACTGCTACCGACTGGGCTGGAGTGGGGAACAGGCGATATTGGGGGTGGGGACTATATTCTTTTAGCTATTTCTGTTTCTTTTAAATACTTGAAAACAAAGTGATATATCTGACTTGATGTGCTCTGCCATTTTGTTTTGCTTTACTCACGGTATATGAGCTGATAGCCTTGTAGTAGAGTAGCCAATCAGAGCATATCATTGCTCATATCCAGTGAATATATATATCAGCTGGATAGTACAGTGGTAATGCTCACTGACTACGATGCAGGAGATCGGGGTTCGAATCCCGGTCGGGGCATTAACATCCTTAGGCAAGACCCCTCATGATATATCAGCCTTATATATCAGCCTGATATACTTATATATCAGAGTTATGTCTCCATGCAGGAATGAGTGAAGACTGATAGAGACTGATAGAGTCATAGAGTCGCCCGGGTCAACAAGGTTGCTAGGGAACCAGGGCAAACTGATGAGAAATGGGCTACTGGAACAAGACATCGATGGACGAGGACAGAAAATATGGATCTGCTGGAATGCTACTATACAAGCAATCCCAACAAGCTGATACACAGTACAGCAACAGTAATCATGGAGATGCTTGGACACAAGGTGGGCTCGGGACATAACAAACAGTATCCACCATGGAAGAGACGAGTATCCACCATGGAAGAGGCCAAGATAAAGCACGGAGCACGGAGAGAAGTTAGCCAGCTAGCTGAACTACAGAAAGGGAAGTTCAGTGAATAAAGGGGCACCCAGGAAGTACAACTCACTCTCCATACTCATACTCAGGCACTCGAAACTGCCAAACAGTGACTAACAGCTCTGGCCACCTGGTTGAAGGAGGGAGAGGCCAGGAGAATAAACAAGCTGTTCTCCACTGAACCAGCCAAGGTGTACTCTCAGTGGCAGGGGAACAACAACCGGAAAGAAAGGCATCACACAACACCGATGCCCAATGGTTAGAGACAGACCAACCTGTGCACTGCCTGGATTGACTACAAGAAAGCCCACGACTCAATGCCACACACATGGATACTGGAATGTCTGGAACTGTATAAGATCAACAGGAACCTAAGGACCTTCAAATGTGGAAATGTGGAAGACAACCCTAGAGGCCAACTCAAAACCCATTGCCCAAGTCAACATCAAGTGCAGCATATACCAAGGAGATGCGCTATCACCACTGCTGTTCTGCATAGGCCTGAACCCCCTCAGTCGGATCATCACGAAGAGCGGCTACGGGTACCGATTCCGTAGTGGGGCAACAATCAGAGCGAAGAGCGGCTACGGGTACCGATTCCGTAGTGGGGCAACAATCAGCCACCTGCTCTACATGGATGACATCAAGCTGTATGCCAGGAACGAGCGAGAAATAGACTCGCTGATCCACACCACCCGGATCTACAGCGATGACATAGGGATGTCATTCGGATTGGACAAGTGTGGCCGGATGGTCTCAAAGAGAGGCAAGATGATCCGGACTGAGGGGATTGACCTACCAGAGGGCAACATAGGTGATATCCAAGACACCTTGGCATCCCACAGGCTAATGGAAACCATGAAGAGGCCACAAGGAAGTCAACCACAGCCAAATACCTCCAGAGAGTAGTCAGCTGAATGGTAAGAACAAGGTCCGAGCCATCAACATGTACGCACTACCAGTCATCAGATACCCCGCTGGTATCATAAACTGGCCAAAGGAGGAGATAGAAGACACAGATATCAAGACTAGAAAGCTCCTCACCATGCATGGAGGGTTCCACCCCAAGTCCAGCACCCAGAGACTATACACTAAGCGGAAAGAGGGAGGCCGAGGGCTAGTGAGCGTCAAGACCACGGTCCAGGATGAAACATCGAAAATCCGAGAATACATAAGAAAGATGGCCCCAAAGGATGAACTGCTAAGTGAATGTCTCAGGCAGCAGAACCCTGATGAGAGCGCAGAGGAGGAGGAGGAACAGACAACCTGGAGGGACAAACCCCTACATGGCATGTATCACCGTCAGATAGAGGAAGTGGCTGATATCAAGAAATCCTACCAGTGGCTGGATAATGCAGGACTGACAGACAGCACAGAGGCACTAATCATGGCAGCACAAGAACAGGCCTTAAGCACAAGAGCCATAGAGGCCAGGATCTACCAGAGTAGATCAGACCCAAGATGCAGACTGTGCAAAGAAGCCCCTGAAACAGTCCAGCACATAGTAGCAGGGTGTAAGATGCTAGCTGGATCAGCGTACATGGAGAGGCACAACCAAGTGGCTGGGATAGTATACAGGAACATCTGCAACCAGTATGGAATAGAAGTATCCAAGTCCCAATGGGCCATACCACAGAAGGTGGCTGAGAACAACAGGGCCAAGGTTCTGTGGGACTTCAGCTTCCAGACTGACAAACAGATCCTGGCTAACCAACCGGACATAGTGGTGGTGGACAAAGAGCAGAAGAGGGTGGTGGTGATAGATGTGGCAATCCCAGCTGACGCCAACATCAGGAAGAAGGAACATGAGAAACTTGAGAAGTATCAAGGGTTGAAAGAGCAGCTGGAACGGATGTGGAAGGTCAAGGGTTGCGTGGTCCCCATGGTAGTGGGGGCACTTGGGGCAGTAACCCCCAAACTGGGAGAGTGGCTCCAGCAAATCCCAGGAACAACATCTGAAGCCTCAGTCCAGAAGAGCGCAGTACTAGGAACATCGAAGATACTGCGCAGAACCCTCAAACTCCCAGGCCTCTGGTAGAGGACCCGAGCTTGAGGATGACATGGATACCACCCCCCCGCCGGGGGTGAGAAGGATATGCTAAGGGGTGGCATGGTGGTGTAGTGGTTAGCACTGTTGCCTCACAGCAAGAAAGTCCTGGGTTCGAGCCCAGTGGCCGGCGAGGGCCTTTCTGTGCGGAGTTTGCATGTTCTCTCCGTGTCCGCGTGGGTTTCCTCCGGGTGCTCCGGTTTCCCCCACAGTCCAAAGACATGCAGGTTAGGTTAACTGGTGACTCTAAATTGACCGTAGATGTGAGTGTGAATGGTTGTTTGTCTCTATATGTCGGCCCTGCGATGACCTGGCGACTTGTTCAGGGTGTACCCTGCCTCTCGCCCATAGTCAGCTGGGATAGGCTCCAGCTTGCCTGCGACCCTGTAGGACAGGATAAGCAGCTACAGATATTGGATGGATGGATATATTAGCTAATAGCTGATTTCACCAACCATGGTTGAGTGACAGATCATAAAAAAAACAGCAACCCCCCACCCCAAATTATATGAAGTAAAATAGGAAATAACACAGACAATAAATAAATAACTCAAGCTGAAAATGTATTTATTAAAAGGTCCAATATATATATAATATATATATATTAGTGCTGTCAAAAATGTCGCGTTATTAACGCGTTAACTTGACTCAATTTTAACAGCGATAATTTTTTTATCGCGAGATTAACGCTCTGTGACATGATGTAGGTTTTTCATAAGCTTTTGAAACTGCCAGGAACTTGGAACAGAGACTTTGCTTAGAAAAACGATAGCAGCTGCTAGACTGTAATGCCCCGCCCCACACAGCCAGAGTCCTCTGCCCTCCCCCCAAAGAACCAGCGTGGGCAGGGCGCGCTAGCCCCGCGCTTCGGGACGAAGAGCCACGGTGCTCGGCTTAGGTTTCGTTTTCCCATCAGCGGCTCCAGCCCGACTTTGCAGTGGCTGTGACAAGACGTGTTATGCTCTGCAATAAAAAAAAAAACATTGGTACAACCAGTGTTCGAACTATGCCGATATTTTCGGGGGGGTCCCTTTTTTTCCCTTGGGGGGGTGCTTGCGCTTGTCTCAGAGCGCGGCTCTCCATCGCGCGCTCACTTCGGATATGCAAATGCTTCCCGTTACACACAATTGCTGTCAATAAACATCATTTTGCCAATATTTTAGAGACCCCCCAACATTTCCCAAATCATGTTTTCAAGGGATCTCATGTCTGTTTCAGGGGATCTCGGATCCCCCGAGTACCCCCGTAGTTCGAACGGTGAGCAAGCCCATTCACTTTTTTATGCTGATAAGAGAATTACAATGGTTTTTCATGTGACAAAAATGTGCGATTAAATTGCGATTAATCGCGAGTTAACTATGACAGTCGCGACATTAATCGCGATTAAATATTTTAATCGCTTGACAGCACTAATATATATATATATATATATATATATATATATATATTACTACTAAGTTATGGAAAATATATTTTATTGAGTGTATCATGGCTCTCTGTAGGTTGCAGTGTTGTACAGTGTATAGTAGTTTTGGGAAAAGACTCCATGAAAATAAGCAAAGTTGGCTTTCTTGTTCATTCTCTCATCCTCCTTGTCATTGGGTGAGCTTCTAATCCTCCTCTTCCTCTCCTCTTCCACTTCTCTCCCGTTGAGCTCTCGGGCCTCAGTCCTTCTAATTCGGCCTTATCAGTGCGGTAATTTAGTCTGCACAGCTTGGGTTTCTGTCAGCCGCTGCTGCCTCATTGTCCCACGCAGCTGTAGTTTAGATAAACCCTCAGACGGAACAAAGTCCACCCTGACCTTTACAGACCCAATCGCACTTGTTTCCCGCAAAACTAATTTCTGAGGCTTTTGACCCTGGGAGGGCATTACAGACGAGATGAGTGAGCGGGGTAAAGACAGGAGAGAGGAGAGAGGATTTAGATGTCTAGTGGGCCTGAGCTCAGACTCCAGTACCACTCGGAGCTCTGTGCTTTGGCATATTATATGGAGCAAATGAATTCTGAACATTTCTGAAAAAAAAAGGTGAAAAATTCCAAAGGTCATCTTTCAACTCTCATGAATGATCAGTGCTTTATGACCTATTTATAACATATCTATTGTGGTGTATTTATAGCCTTATCATATTATACATATTAAGCACTTTATCAAAGCCACTGAGTGGAGTGGGAATATCTGTGTGAAATGCCTGAACTTGTTTTCACATTTTAACCATTAGAATTTATTGGCATCTGTTATCATCAGCTCTGTCAGCTGTACATAACTTCCTTGCATTATGTGACAAACAAGCAGAGGAAGCTGAGCTAAGACTGGAAGCTTGGATGCAGGGGGAGATAGGGGATGATGCAAACGAATTCGTACTAAATGCTCCATCCCCCCCCCCGTCATCCTTCAGCTTGATGAGCACTCGAAGATGTAAATCCAAAATCCCACTGTCCGTCAGGCTGTGCTCATCAAAAGCACTCTGAAAAGAGACAGACGGGACGCACAAGTGCTTCAGTTAGAGCCCTAGCTCAAGTGGGCAGCCAGGTTCGGGATGCTCGTCTTTGGTTCCCAGGGCGATGTGAGCCCTCACGCTCACACACACACACGCACACGCACACACACACACACTCTCAAGGATTAACTTTTCACATGGCTGGGGGTCCATGCCTGAAAAGACCTGACAACCAAACAGCTTTATTAAAAAACAGAAAGAAGAAGAAGAGGGGAGGGAGGAGAGAGGGAATTCTTCACATGATGGCCCTGAGAGAGGATTTTGGATATAGAGTGTCCCTGAGGTTTTTTTTTTCTTTCTTGCATTCTTTTTCTTTTCCTCTTTTTTTTTTTGAAATGCCCACTTTTGAATTGAATGAACAAATTGTCTCCTTTCACCTTTCTTATCCCTCTTTCCTGGACAGTTGAGATGGATTCCCGAAGCCGATTATCCAGTAAAGTAGGTCCATATTGTTTGTGAAGTCAGAAACAGGCTCAGCTGCAATATGAAAAAAAATAATAAAGTGAAATTATTAAATGTATTATAATTATTTACAGAAAGGTATTTATAATAATTTGAGAAATGAGTAGAAGTGTGTGTGTGTGTGTGTTTATATTTATACCATGTGAGAGCATTTGTTAAACAGATTTTTATGCTCATAAATTCTGTTCAACTTGATCATGTCCGACTCTCTGAGCTGAATATTCTTGTGAATTAATTAAAAAAAGGTCTTGAGGGACTGCAATGACTGTCTGTAACAGTGAATCAGGAAACTGAATCTGTTTAAGGACATGCACTTGGAATGGCCCATAGCCAGACTAAGGACAGCAGGGTGGATGTAGTTAGTAGGGCATATCCTTTCCCTGCTTCACCCACAGACTTAAGCTATCATTGTTCTACACTGTACATAACACACACAGAACTGAAACAGGAACCGGGGAACATTTTGTTGCGCTGTTGAATGAACTGTGTGCATGAGTTAATTCACACGTATGCGGAAAAATTTTTTTTAATGAGTCAATATAGAAATGAAATATATCCTAATATGCAGTATGTCTGAATACAAATAAAATTTGTTGTGAAAAGTAATTGAGCATATCAGCCTGACTGTTTTTTTGCATGAGTGATTTATTCATCTGAAGAAACTGATCAGTCAGAGCAAGTCCGGAAGAAACCTTCAGCATTGGGGCATGTGAGTAAAATTGAGAGTGTGTGTGTGTGTGTGTGCGTATTAGCTTAGATTAGCTCAGGTCTCGAGGTGTGGTTACGGCTACGGTACGGAAAAATCCAGTGAAATCCCTAGAATTTCTGAGACTCTCCAGTTACAGTGTTTACCAGACAATCTCAACACACCTTTTATAGTTTTCCCCTCCTCAGCCATCACATTTCAAGATAAACCCTCCTCACTCTTACGTCCGGTCACTGTATCCCATACAGGGCGGCCATGCACGGCTCCTGAATGGGCATCAGAAAGTTGATCTTCACTAAGCATTAGACCTAAGACGGAGGGTTTTGACTAACCTTAAACTGTTCTCTCATTTTACTCTCCTTCATGCTTCCTTACGTGACCTCTTTTTCCCTCTCTTTCTTCTTAGTCTTGTCTCTATTTCTTCCTGTCATATATTCTCTCTTCCCCCTCTGTATGTGTGCTGCTTTTAAGGAACAGTCCCATCAGAGTAAAAGTGTTTAAAGCCTTTGTGATTCTTTGGTAAAATCAAGGCATGAAAATAAGTCAGAGAAATATTTATGAATTTGTAGTCCTTGTTTTTTTTTTCTTAATTGTTTTATGTGCTTCCAAATCCTCTTTTACTTATACAATCAAGTTTCTCCAGCTCCCTTTCCCTATGAATACCTAGTAGTTGCATATCGTTATTAATGCACATATGAGGAAACCTGCTGGCTTTTCAGGGGAGAGTGATTAGGGTAGCTCAAAAGTATCAAACAAATAAATAAATACAGATGTGAACAAATTTCTTGGCACTCTTCCATGAAAAAAGGAACCCACGACTATCTCTGACTTTGCTTTTGATTTTTGATTCGACTGAATATTTTACAAAACAAAGCAAATGACAAAAATGATAGTACCCTTAACTTAATATTTTGTTGCACATCCTTTAGCAGGGGCGGCACGGTGGTGCAGTGGTTAGCGCTGTCACCTCACAGCAAGAGGGTCCGGGTTCGAGCCCCGTGGCCGGCGAGGGCCTTTCTGTGCGGAGTTTGCATGGTGTCCGTGTGGGTTTCCTCCGGGTGCTCCGGTTTCCCCCACAGTCCAAAGACATGCAGGTTAGGTTAACTGGTGACTCTAAATTGACCGTAGGTGTGAATGTGAGTGTGAATGGTTGTCTGTGTCTATGTGTCAGCCCTGTGATGGCCTGGCGACTTGTCCAGGGTGTACCCCGCCTTTCGCCCGTAGTCAGCTGGGATAGGCTCCAGCTTGCCTGCGACCCTGTAGAACAGGATAAAGTGGCTAGAGATAATGAGATGAGATCCTTTAGCAGCAGTCACTGCTACGGAGTGATCTCTGTAGCTCTCAATGAGACTTCTGCATATGCCAACAGGTAGTTTGGCCCACGCTTCCTGAGCAAACTGCTCCAGCTGTCTCAGGTTTGAAGGGTGCCTTCTCCACCCTGCATGTTTCAGCTCTTTCCAGAAATGTTCGATCGGACTCAGATCAGGGCTCATAGAAGGCCACTTCAGAATAGTCCAATTCTTCGCCATTCTTGGGTGCTTTTAGCTGTGTGTTTTGGGTGTTTATCCTGTTGGAGGACCCATGACTTGCGAATGAGACCAAGCTTTTTGACACCACGTAGTGCGTTTCACTCCAGAATGCCTTGATGGTCTTCAGATTTCATTGTCCCCTGCACGAATTCAAGGCACCCCATGCCAGACGCAGCAAAACAGCCCCAAATCATAACCAAGCCTCCTCTGTGTTTCACAGTAGGGACAGTGTTCTTTTCTTTGAAAGCTTTATTTTTTCTTATGTGGCCATAGAACTGATGTGACTTGCCAATAAGCTTGAGTTTTGTTTCATCTGTCCAAAGGACATGCTCCCGGAAGCATTGTGGCTTGTCAATATGCATTTTAGTAAATTTCAGTCTGGCTTTTTTAAAGTTTTTCTTTCAGTAATGGAGTCCTCCTGGGTCTTCTTCCATTGAGCCCACTGTCAGTCAAAAAGTGACGGATGGTGCAATCAGACACTGATGTACCGGTACCTTCACCTTGGAGTTCAACTTTTTATCTCTTTGGAAGTTGTCCTTGGCTCTTTGTCTACCATTGGCACTATACTTCTGTTCAATCTGTGGTTGATTTTCCTCTCGCAGTCATGTCCAGGAAGGTTGGCTATAGTTCCATGGAACTTAAACTTCTTAATAATATTTGCAACTGTAGTCACAGAAACATCAAGCTGCTTGGAGATGGTCGTATAGTGTTTGCCTTTAACATGCTTGTCTATAATTTTCTTTCTGATCTCCTCAAACAACTTTCTCCTTTGCTTTCCCTGGTCCATGTTCAGTGTGGTGCACACGACAGTATCAAACGGCAGAGTGATGACTTTTCTCCATTTAAATAGACTGAATGACTGATTACAAGATTGAAGACACCTTTGATACAAATTAAGGTTGAACAATTAGTTTGAAATATCACTATAATCCAATTATTTATAATCTCTTCTAGGGGTACCAGCAAATCTGTCCAGGCTATTTTAGAGTATCTTCGTAAAATAAACAATAAATCATTTCTTTTCACACTTTTTTTCCTTTACTCTATGAAATACCAAAGGTGTGCAAGTATACATGAGAAAATTGCTTTTAATTTCATTACTTTTCAGGAGTATTAAATAAAGCATTGTTTCAACGAGCTGTACCAACAATTTTCTACCAACGAGGGTACCAACAAATTTGTCCACGTCTGTAAATAAGAGGTTCTATAAATATCTGGGGGAAAAAAAACCAGACTGAGCAGATCACACTATTGTGTGAGGATAATTAGACATGTGCACCAGGATATACACAGGTCATATGCATTTTCACCTATTCGTTTCTGAAGTCTTCTTCAAGCGTCACTTTTCTCACGCACACACATATGCACATACTCCTACATGGAGATATTTGCAGTGGGTGCCAGGCTTATGAAAACCAGCAGGGATTGTTCCTGAATTAAGCAAAGTCAGGGGTGACTAAATAGGGGCCGAGACGTAAAGGGGAAATGGGGGGTCAGGCCTGGATTGTGCCTGAATTAGACAGACTATTCAGAACCCCCTGAAAAGCTCCTGGGCTCTTTCTCTACAAGCAAATTGGGAGGAAATCTGGCTATTGTCACGTGTTTTGAAGTGGCTAGGGGTTTAGTGGGGTGCTTACCTACAGATGAAAGCTGAGACAATGGGGCGGCATGGCCAGCATCGGCAGATGGACTGCTGGAGAGCAATCCTGAGGAAAGGGGCATTTTGAAATGCTGGGTGCTGTCAGCTAGCCACTGGTGTTCAACAAAACAAATATTCTGTAATAATCAGGACTCTGTTGGAAGTGCAATGTTAATGTGTTCAGAAATGTTTTTAAAATTTAGTTTGAAAAAATCATGGAGCACTTTTACAATGTTGGACAATTTAAATGTCAGTTTTAATGCAGTGTATCACAATGAAAAAGGCTGCAACACATTTAAAGACAATAGGAAACAGAATTCATAATGCATTTTTGATGAAACTGGGGTTTGTTCAAATTTAACTGGGGGGAAATATTTTCCGACCGTATATGCATGGTAACGGTCAAAAATGTCAAGTTACTTACAGATGGGTGAAAGTCATTGTCTTTTAATGGAAAATTATAGATTAACAATATTTACCAAAACAAAGTGATTTGTACTGATGCATTGTCCACTACATGACTACGAATATGAGTTCAGAAGGTGAAAAGGTCAGTTTTTGATTGTCACCATTTTTGGACACTAAATGTTTTTGGAACATCTGCTCTGCTTGATGTTTTACCTAAACTTTCTACATCCAGCACTGCTGCGTTCATGAGCGTTGTTTGTTTTGCTGAACCGTTTGTGTAGGAACTCGCAGTCTAGGTACGAAAGCAGGAGCAGTCTGAGGACTCATTATAAACCAACAGACTTTGTTCATGAGCAAGATGCTGAGAAGGCCTTGCTACGCCTCAGAAATTAAATTGGATTCAAACTCTTTTCCTATTACTGCTTTTCTTTTTCATCTTCATGTCTATGAAGTTAGGCTCAACTATTGCAGGTGATTATAAGACCTGTACTTTTTTCTGCAGTGCCGTTATAGATATTGACATTTTTATTTTTGATTGGATCTTTATTTTTTTTCTTCTGGTCAAATCTTCAAGTGAGTAAACTAAACTTCAGATGGCAGAGCACCATCTACTGACTCAGTGTGCGATTGTGGAGGAGAGAGTGCACGAACTTTAAACGGATGAATATTTACCACTTTAATGAATATTAATGTACTTTCCACAGCCCTAACTTCCTTTAAAATATTGTGTGTGTATGTGTGTTGGTGCGTCAATATGGCACACACTGATGGTAGTCAGGGAAGTGTGCTGGTCATCAGTGATTGGTGCTCTGGCTGCCAGCCCTCACCTCTCCTCTCCTCTCCTGAGGCACTGTGTCCATGTTTCTCGTCAGTTCGTGCACCCTCTTCCTCCCTCTCCACCCCTGAGGTCTTCCGGAGCCTTCCTCAACATTCTGCCTGTGCCCGCACTCTCATTAATCAACGTCAGGCTCAGACCCCAAGCGCAACAACAAGGCTAGTATTCTCCGCTTTGGCCCCCTCAAATGCTCATACATCTCATTGTTCCTCCACCGATTCACATGGGCAAGAGAAAAGGGCCAAGAGCCCAACATGAAAGGGATGAGACCGAAAAACGAGCAAAGACGAAGCATCTCTTTCTTTTCGGCTCTCCTCCTCCTCCTCCTTCTCCTCGTCCTCCCTGCAGTGCTCTCTCTATCTGTCGCTCTTTTCATTTGGGACAAAAAAGTAGCATCACAGAAATGATCGCTTGGCAATAATTAATCTGTAGAAATAAAAAAGGCATTGAGATAGTGAGCGAGAGAAAAGGAAGGAGAGAGAAAGAGAGAGAGATGTGTATGCCACTCTTTGTCCCTTGTTTGTCATTAACCTTTGCTGTAACTCCCGGATGGAGCTGCCACTTTTTTTGTACAAAGACAGCACTTTTTTCCGCCCAAGGGAAAAAAAAAGCATTTATTCATGTCCTGGGAGAGAAAACTCAAATATTTTCAAAGGGTTTATGCTGATGCAGAACATTTTGACAGACAACAAAGAGCAAAGATTCAGTCATTTAAACAGAGCCAAGCTGACAGTGTTACTGGTTTACATAAGCGAAATGGAAAATCATTTCAGGCAAGAGAAGGACTGACAGTATGTCCCATGGAAGTGGCCTCTCAATGATGAGTGACACATACTTGCGCTCTCTCTCTCTCTCTTCTCCTCGCATGTGGCAGTTGCTTACTGTCATCAATGACCGAATGTTACTAATCATATAACATAATGGTTTGTTCCTTCCATCCTACTGCTTTTTGATGGCAAATCATTGTCAATGCATTCGACCATTTGTTTACAGGTTGACAGGTGCTTGAACAGTTCTGATTTTTATTATATATATTTTTTTCTTGTCTGTGTCAAAAATGTTAACGCTGCAAGATGATAAATATGATAGACAGAGAGCGAGAGAGAGAGAGAGAGAGAGAGAGAGATGGCATAGAGTGACCCTCGCCTGGATGACTGATGACCCCTTCTCCTGTTCACGTCAGCCCTCTTGCCTAGCCTAGTCACATGCCACATTGTGTAGCTCTGTTTGCCAATAGACCTCTGTCTTCAGCACAGAGAGGCAATCAGTCTTTTCATCTGTGAGCTCTTGCTTTCACACACCCTCATACAGTTCCTCCAGGCAGCGGCCGGCTGGAGGGAGAAGGGCGATGGGAAATTACATTGCCAATCAATCTTCTCTCCTGTCTTGATGAAGGCTGTCTAAACTTTCGCTCTTTAACTAACCCTCAGAGGTCCATTAAGAATGCTGGACATAAAGTGGACAAACAATAGGGAAGATTAAAAGCCATTCGATTCTGCCCATGGAGGTGAAGGAGGGGGTTAGGCTAGGAAAGCGAGGGCGAGTGGGAGCAATGGTGTCAACGATATTTTTAGGAAATGTAGCTGTTCAGAAAAAGGAAAGGTATCTAATGTGATCCCCCCCCCCCCACCCAATCGTTTTAACCATGCGAGCCATACGCCTCGACAGACAACATTGTCCATTTTAGGTGACTTTTCACAGTCTGAGGTAATTGAAGTATGTGAGACTTTACAGATTACACAGCAATGTGGGCACTGACCTTTAGTTTTGTTTGGATTTTGTTAGTGAAAGGGTAGCAAACTCTTCAGTTAAGCACATGCAACATGGCTCAATTAGCCAGTGGTTAATTTGAACTATGGAACATACATTTGTACGTTCAAGCTAATTTTAAATTTTGTGAAATTATTTCATTTTTTGAGCAACACTCACACTAATGTATTCCACACTAAGACTGAACTCTACGTTAACAACCCCATTAGCTATCTAATACAGTATGAAACCACATTCGGTGGTCCATGTTGTGATCAGGTCAAGTGACAGCGTGAAATCATATAAACAAAAGATTCTGTTGGAAATGTTTTGAATGCATTATGACAGATACCTGAATATCTTTAGTAGCTCTAGCTAGTAAATATACATATTTATTGGGGTACATTAATTAATTGTTATGAGAAATTAGTTGATTGAAAGCCAGCATTCTTATCTCTGTAAATCACTTCAAATGTAATGGAATATATTCATTAAAGCAAGTTATTTATTGCTAAATGGTGAGCCCATGCTAATTTGATATAAGTGTCAAACTGCAATTAGTGTCCATTCCTGATATTGTTTTCAGTTTTTTTCAAAGCGGTGAAAGAATGTACACTGAAAGATAGCAAGTGACAGAGGGCACAACTGAAAACTCAGTAGACCTTAAGCTCAACGAAACAGACTGGCTCCAAGGTTATTTTCTCAGCTCAAAAGAGGGCAAAAAATACCATGACTGTTTCAGAGCACATTTCTCCATGCCCATACACGGTATTAAGATGTTTCTGATCTGCAGTGGCCCACTGCTCTCCCTCCTTGTCTCTCTCTCTTGTCTGGGACGATGGCCAAGTGCCACCGAGGACACCCTGTCTAATAAATCATCCCTATTTCAACATCTGCAAGGCCCAAAGGCTGTACCCTTCACTAAGATGGGCCCTTCTCTCTCACACCGGGAGAGCCCTCAGGGACGACAAAACCCACTATTGTCTCAGCTCCAGTGAAGAGGAGTCTCTCTTCTCTTCCACTCTTTTTGACAAAAGGCGTCTGAAGGCCAGCTTTAGTCTGCCAGCAGAGATGGCCTGCTCTCGGTAGGGAAGCCACTCTCCCTTGCTTGCCATCTCTTTCTCTCCATCCTCTACCCTCTCTCACCCACCTTTTAATACTCTCCTCCCGCAGAGGTCACTCACCAGGCCTGGCTCCTTTCATTCCCACCGCACTCTCAGGAGAATATAAAGACATCAAGTGCGGAGGAGGGGGGGGAAAGCCAAAATTGCCAGAAAGAGATATTAGGCATGGCTGTCACAGCCATTCTTTGGCCACTTTTCATCTAAAGTGTAATAGAGAAAAAGAAGGGGAAAGAAAGAAATAGATAAATAAACAGCACGGCTGAAAGCTTGGATCAGGAGCTTGTTGCGTTATTCATTTAAAAAGTGGATAGAAAAGGGTGGATAAAAAAACCCATTCCCAACTGCCAATTACATAGAAAGAGGGGAGAAATCAGTTCTGAGCGTTTACATGTAGAGTTGGGATTCAAACTAAGCTATTCATTGGGTTTTGCTCAATTGTGCAGAAGACAGCATGGTGCACTTGTTTGTGTTGCTGAGAGTAAAGCTGTGTGTACTTAGTAGGTGCTGACTGAAAGTAAAGAGATTCTGGAAGGTGTTTTGGGGGCTGTCTTCACATGGATAGCTGAATCACTTCCCATTCCAATTCCAACCTCATCCTGTTATTGTCAGTGCTGTTTCTTTTCTTTAGCACTGTCATAGGCCAAAATGCAATCCCTGGTGATACTGACCAAGACTACACACCACAAATAGGACCCACACCAGGACTGAATCTATGAGATCTGCTTTACGGTGTCAGGACGCAACTCTGACTGAAACTTTCAAGATATGAGAATCTAAATACTTCTGACCCACAATGATCTCTTTGAGACCACTGGGTATGAGTCAAACTTTGATGACCTTTGATGCCATTTGGCCATATCAAGTGGTGGTTCTCTTACAAACATGTGTATTCATCTCCACTATTAACTTCCCCCTTCAAACAAAACAAAAACATTTTTTATTGGTAATTAACCCAGAGAAGAAGCACACATTTTCTGCTGGCAGGCAGATCTTGATGTCTCAATCTGCAGCACATCAATGCCATGAAAAGAGGCATTTGACAGCAGTTCCCAGCGTCCAGCAGAGCCCAGCAAAAGCCACACAGCTCTGAAGAGGTTCAGGGCAGTGAGCCCAACACCAGTCCCAACTGACTGTACTGCATGAAAGTGGCAGATAGCAACAACGCATACATTGTCTATCCAGACCTGCCACAGAGCTTCAGAATGGAGGCTGGAGAGCAGAACAGATTACTGTTACTTGTTGGCCTTGGCTGGTATGGACAGTGTGTAGCACTTGGATACAACAATGCGTAAAATCATTTAACACCGCATTTGCCAGACATAGCATGCATGATTTGCCCTGCAATTTAAATGGTTTTGTTTTTCTTGTCAAAGGGACTTGAGTGTGTGACGTGGATGATTCTGATAACCGAATGCATCATTTTAGAAGTACATGTTGCAGAGGAAAGATAACCAACCCAGAGTATGCTTGGATTCTTAAAACACATATGATTTTTGTTGGCTGTGAGCAGATCCTGGCTGAGAGATAGGGGGGAAAGCAGAGCGAGAGACAGAGAGAGAGAGAGAGAGAGAGAGAGAGAGAGAGAGAGAGAGACCAAGTGTCACTCATCATTGAGAGGCCACTTCCATGGGAAACACTGAGCTCATGCCCTATCGGCCCTGTAATGGACACTTTAGAGGGGATGGACTGCCCTGATAGGTCCCCAGGCCCTGATAAAGCAGAATTCCTGTCTGGACTCAAACCCAAACAACATTAACAGCAACACTGCTACCTCAAACCCCCCTATTTTGCTGCACTCTTCTGCCCACTGGCATAAAGCAGAGGCAGATTCCTCTGTCCAACTTTGGCAGAACTGGATGGTCTCTCCCTTCACCACCGCGCCACTTATCTCCAGCCAGAGGGAAATGATAACACTGTTAACAACAATAATGTGTGGCTGGGGTACACAACTGCCATCATGACAAGTCAAAGGAGTTAAGAGCTTTGGCATGTCATGTCAAAAAAGCCCTGTCCTCCATGGCCACTACTTTGACACACTCTTTGCTTCATTCCATCTCCTCTTTCTCACTAGAATATGGTTATCCTGTCTCTAGGGTTAACAAGAAATGAATTAATAAAAAAAAAAAGGGTTTATCAAGGGCCTGTACATTTTTCCTCTTTCGCTCGTCTCTTGCTGCCTTGGGGGAAAGCCTCTTGTTAGTTTAAAACTCATGCTCTAAAGATTAATGTTGGCCAGAGGAGCACGTCATCATTGCTTAACTTACAGCTGCAGGGTGGATAAAGCCAGTTTTGTGTTTTTTTCAACAGAGGTATGGATGAGTTCTCACTCAGCGCCACTAGCGCTCTGCATCTCAGCGCCCGGCCACATCCATTAAACCACCACGACACTGAAGAAACACGATGTGAAAGCCATGCAAAACTTTCACTTTTTTCCTCCTCGTTTCGCTCGTTTTCACTTCTCACTCTTTTCAATGATCAGACATGTGCGTCAATGTAAAAACAGCAAAAGGAAAAATAGGTTTTGAGTTTCCTTTATAAACATTTTTTTGATGATTGCTCTATTTGCACGGCTGAAGGAAAGTTCAAGTCGAGACATTTTGCATCCATCAGAAGAAATGATGACAAGATGCCTCCAGGGTCCATCAAATTAATAAGGCCATGATGTTCCTTAGGTCTGTAGTCAGAAAAAACAAGCAATGGGAATTTGAACATGCTAACTTGCCTGACTAGTCCATAGCAATAATACTAATAACTTTGACAGTGATGATGACCTTTACCTGGATGGCCGGCAGGTCTTCTTAGTATCATTTGGATGGTTCTTTATGATAGCAGTGGATAAAAATGATCAACACATCAAACACCCCGCCTGGTGCTTTTGGGGCCCTGGCAGCTGACACTGCTGTAAAGTGTTATCTACTGGCTAATAAAGTCATTTGTGATGAGCCGAAGTTCATCTGCAGGGGTGTTTGTAGACAGCACCTGTCATCCAGAAATTATTTATAAAGCAGCTTAGAGCAGATTTGCTGATCTCCTCTAATGTCTCGTCGATCAAAAGTCAATGTCAAAGCCGATCCAAAGTCAACGTCAACCTCTGAGATACCAAATGTAAAACCAGAGGCTTAGACTTTCTCCCTATCCGTACACATTCCCTCACTGCCGTCTTGCAGAAGCCCACCTACAAAGTCCAAGCTGATATGACTGACTCCCTTCTGTCTGGCTTGTATTGCTGTGATTTGTGGATTATGCTGCAGACGTGTTGGGCCACGTGTGTACTTTGCATGACATCAGTAAATGCTAAAATACCTGGGCTAGTAAAAGATTGCACTAGGTGTAATAGAAAGTGCGTCTATTATTTTTGTGAAGGGATATGGAAGAACGTTGGAAAACCTGGAACGTTACCCTTGCCTGGAGTCATCATTGTAAATAAAATTATAATAAAGGTCAGCCATAAACAGTGTCCAGAGATGTTCCCCTGAGTGCATGCTAGGCCTTGAACAGCTCATCTTTCACCTAATCTTTGCAGTTAGAGTAAACAGAGTGCTGTGAATCATGGGAGTGCAATGTGCTGGGACAGGCTAATCAATTTCATTAGCTGCATCAATCATCACAAACTGACATTTATTGTGGTGGTGATGGGTTGATCTTGTGGACTTGGGGACGGGCAGCTTTGGTGATAAATGCTGCTATCTCCAGAGAGAAGAAATAAATAGAGGCCTCTTGTCTTCGGTGGGAGAGTTGGGCAGAAAATACGGCATGTGAGGAAAGAAAAAATGGTTTGGGCGAAAAGATCAATCCCATCATAGCTACACTACATTTCCACATAGTCGTATAGAGAAAAATCAATGCGCAGAGATGTCTGGTATAATGATCTGAGTGCCACTTCGTTGGGGAGTTCACTGACATGCTGTTTCATGGTGATCATTTCAGTGACAGTAAATCAAGGATTTCATGGCCATGAATCATTTTAAAGGTAAATGGTGTGAATGTGTTCTTTGCAGACGTGTGGCAAGAAGACAATTTCCTATCATGTTATGATGATTGGTCTGAAGCGGAGTCAAGCCAAATCTCTGCGGATCTCTAGTCAAACTCTTAGAAGCACATTGCAACATTTTACTAGGAAAATATCCAGATTTTTTTTTTTCCTGAAACAAATACTCCCATGGCATGGAAGTCTGCAACTGTAGATTAACGGAGATATATTTTCCCTTGTGTCCTCTGTAAAACTTTTTAAAGAAAGAAATTCAGTACTCTGTTTTTCTACAGTATTCTGAACATGACCATCCATCATTTTACTTTATACAGGAGCATCTGTGTTTGCATGAAAAAAAAAAAAAAACCCAAAAACTAGTCTGTCCTCAAAAGCTCGTGAGTTGCCAGAAATGTTTATTTTTGCATTGAACCCAGCAGTAGTTAACAGGCTTCTAAGTGAAGGAATGGCTTGTTGAAAGAGTCTGGAGAGTAACTAAACTAATCGGACAGCTAAACTAATGTCCCCCCCCCCCCCCCGGGCCCGGTCATCTTTGAATATCGTACATTGTGAAAATATACCATTTAGCAAATTCTCTTCAATCATTAATAACAGAAACATTTGCCGCCACTAAAATCACTGGCAGTGGATAAATAAAACATAAAACACTCTGAACGTTGACCCTCATCAGCCTTACGAGTGGAGGAAATATCCTGTTTGTGATCCGTACTTTGTATCACCTGGCGGTATCTCTTGGCTACAGCTTTCAATTTCACTCTTTGAATTTTTTAGTGGTCAATGTGGGAACTAATCTGATCTGGACACCTCTCAAGCCAGGAGAGTAAATGGTTTTCTAGCTACAGTTCATTTCACGCACACAAGTGTGTTTTCTGTTGTCTGCATGACTGCAGAGCTCAAAACGACATGAATTCTTATCCCACCATTATAACCATTACAGATGTTATTGTTGGTGGATTTACTCAGTGAAGCCCTGTTCCAGTTATCGTCAGCGGTGATTGTTTTCCATTCAGCTTAAACTGATGGGCGCATGAATAGTTTAAAATCTGGGATTGTCGAGATTTTTACATCACAAGGCCTTTTCATTGGCAAAATGCTGCTTTTTTTGTGCCAAAAGTTGAAGAGTCCATCTGACATAACTCACTCATTGATGAGGTTCGTGCGCGCGTGCGCGTGTGTGTGTGTGTATGTGTGTGTGTATGACTCTAACAAGGCCATTGTGCGCCTTCTGTCATCATGGTAACAAGTGTGGAGCTTCGCTGTCATCATGCTGGAGATGAGAGTGTAAATGATAGGATAAAACACCACCCTGCTGTCAGTGAAACACATGAAAACACTCACATTCTCAGAGAGCTACCGCCTCATAGACCCCCCCCCCACACACACACACACATACGCAGTTCTAAATCAAATGAAGAAAGTGATAAATCCTTCCTCATCACTTCTTTGCCATTACTTCATTCAGCTGAAGAAACCACATACCTCTTTGCAATGTAAATCAATAGAAATAGAATGCTTTGAAAATCCCAGCTCAACTTTTTAAGCACAGGCTTAAATTCACGCCAGCAAATTCTCACTCTGTCTTCAGCAAAGAATCGTTCATGCAGTTATGCGGAGAACCCTACATTTAACAACTGCTGTAAATGAAAATGTACAGTCACTGAAACCTGCTTATATAACACTATGTTATGTTATAGGTAGGCCAAGCTGCAGCTCAGATATGTCTGCCCTTTTTTAGAGCATAATATCTGCCATGATCATTTCCATCATGAGGTTTGGCCCATGGATGATGTTATTGCAATATTTATGTCAAAGGTCCTTAAATAGTTGTAAAAAGATTAACTATGTCTTTGGAAAAAAGTTTGGCTTCCATTGCAATTTTGTAGTTGCAATGAATTAAACCATCCAAATGTATGAGTTTAATGAAGGAGAGTGCTGAAGAGAGAGTGCTGAAGAGAAGTGTGTGTGTGTGTGTGTGTGTGTGTGTGTGTTCAGATACAAAAGGCTGGCTCATGAGCTCTGTGAACTCTGTGTTTTGCTTGGCGGAATAATTGCTGCGATTATTCTTTTCCATCCAATGAGACAGATTTAAAGATCCCCTGCACCCTCATTTTCTTTCTTATATAGAGTCTGTCTTGGCGACAAACACATTTGTCTTGCCCAAATTTTTTTGCCGTTATACAATCACCTCAAATAAAACAGAACTTTACGTTTACAGTTGACAGACCTTCTACCATGAATCTGGATTAGCTTGAGTCATGTATATAGAAAAAGGTTCTATCACTATTACATGACGTATTAATTTATTTTTCGGGGGGAAAAAAATCTCATCAGTGACTGACCTTTGCCTCAACCCCATTCAAAGAACTCCAATATTTGTGCCCATATATATATATATATATATATATATATATATATATATATATATATATATATATATACACACACACACACACACACACACACACACACACACAGAGCACCGCACAAGAGACTTTTGACTTTAATGTTTGGCTGGTCTCAGTCTGCCCTCAGCGTCGATATTTGCAAAGCCGCAGTCCGGATGCCAGAGTAACTCCTCCTAACCATTTCCTCCTTCTCGATGTTCCTTTAATATGTCAAGACTTTCTTGAGTGAAGAGACTGAAATCTGCTCAATCGACCGTGAAGCATGCCTCCATATAACAGGTGGCGAAACTTTCCAGATAAACAAACTGATTAAGAGAACGGACCGTGATTGCGAATAAATAAAAACAGATTCAATGAACGTAAATATGAGTATAAATGTCAATTATTACACATATAATTACATACTAATTATTATAATCTTACAGCATTTTCTTTCCATGTCTTGTTTTTGAGTGACTTTCAGCTTGCACTCTCTAAATGTCAAATAATCTCATCTCGCAAATACGCTTCTGTTTACATTTGCATAAAAGGGAGATCCTGGCCTGAATTAAAAGCTTCTATTGATCTTCTGTAGACATCTAAGCACTTTCATCCTCGGTTTGAAACATTGCCGGTCTCACAGCGAACGTGCTGCAGAAAAGCATGTATTGATAAAGCAGTATTGGGTTTCAAACAGTCAATCATTGTGCAGGGGAGTGTATTAATAAAAGTATTCAGATAATGAAAGTCCCGAGGTACTATTCTCTAGTGTTGCAATATGTCATCAGTAAATCTGACAGTTTCATGATCCTAGCACTGTTTATTATGAATGAATAAAACGCAACCGTACCAGTTACTTACATCTCAAAGTGTTTTATTTCTCTTATACCGCAACAATCTGTCTACACTAAGAATAATTTATTTATTAAAGGAAGACATGTACATTTGATCTGTTTATTGTCATGGTTAACATTTGTGTATAATAAGCTAGCTCCTGTTATCGTTACAGTCGTGTGCTAAAGTCGTAGGCACATGCAATGAAATGCTGTAAAGCAAAGATGCCTTCAAAAATAATGAACTTAACTGGTTCTACGTTTAACAGAACCAGCCACAGTTCTTCTGGAGACTTTGACTGTCGCACTTGCTTCTTATTTTTGCCGCAAAACCCAGCAGCCTTCATTATGTTTTTTTTTTTTGTCTGAAAAGTGGTCTCTTACGTAATCTTGCTGCTTTCTTTACAAACATTTTTCTGTAACATCTACTGTAATTTTGTGCTGGAAAACTAATGTTTGGAAATCTGTTTTTTTTTTTTTTTGTTCTGACTTGATAATGTAGAAGTCATAAAATAAAAATCTCTAACAAAGTTTGTACAAAAAAATAGATTATCTAAGCAAACAAACAGACTTCCCTCACCAGCTCTTCATGCCCTCAGTGTTTTAGTAAATAAACCGGTTGTAAATTAAATCTGTTATTTTTAGTAATCCCATATACCCCTTTAAACACCAATTATTTTACTTTATATAACAGCAAGCTGTCACAGAGTCAGCATTGCCAGTATGTACTATATTGACTGGCCTTTCTGTATGATTATTACAGATCATCCTCCTAAATGGTTTATCAATAAACACACTCCGCACCTTGATTTATCTCTATTGCTATGCCAATATGAACTCTAGAGTCCTAAAAGGCCACAGCAACCTAAAGATGATGGATGATCACACCATGACTAGGGGTATGGCTCGTAATAAATTTGAGGCAGCTCATTATTATAAACAGTGATGTCGATTTCTTTCAGACAGACGTTCATAGGTGTAGCTGCTGAGTGAGCATGTACAGGCATTTTTCAGCATTTCAAATCATGAGAAACTTATTTCAATGTCAATTTAGATATTGCAATTAAAAAGAGTTGTAATTATATTTTTGTGACTCACTGAGGCTCTGTTTTGTAGGTTAGGACACACTAGAAACCACCAAAGGTATTTTATACAATGAACTGCGCCCAGTTTGTAGAACTCTACCTTGACCTTGAAGTAATACTTGAAGTGTTTGTCTGTCATATCTGTCGGTTTGCTCTCTCACACACCCACCTCATCCTGACCGAATGCAAGGGCCGGTGTTAGCTTTACTCGTGGTGATAAGTGCTAAACAAACTTGCTTGCCGTAGCCGTCGCTCCTCTCTCCTTTGTGTTCACACAATAGGAGTTCAGCATTCCTTTAGCCATCCGTTTCACCACCCGCCACGTCTTTCTCACACTCCCTGACAGGACAAGAGATGTTGATAAGAATATAATAGGGAATCAAACAATGCTAAGCTGGGAGCGATTATATTTAATTGCCCACGGTGGAGTGTTCACTATCAGTACTCCCTTGATGTTTGCCTTGGCCCTAAAAAGCTGCAAGCCCTCAACTTATTAAAGTCATCACGAATATATCAGATTGTCGCTAGTTTCCTGGTATTTACCGCTCAACTCTTTTCTGTTCTCGCTCGGAGTTTTTATGTGTAGGCTCTTTGTTGAAATGTTGTTAAACAGTGAGAACAGTTCTCCTGCATCCCTGTTGGTATCTTTTGGTAAAATCCCATAATAGTTTTTTTTCCCCCATTTTGAAGACAAATGACTTTCGATGTAAAAGTCCAGCTGTGATACAATCTCACATCGTGCTCCATGAAAACACACATTAATGACACATTAAATATGGCATCATGTAAAAATGACATATATACAATATGAATGAGCCACGTGTGTATGCTGTCCATGTCATTTAGGAGCATGGCTTTCACCTCCATGTGCATTTTAATATTTCTATACAGTATTTCTATATTTATAACCATGAGAAACGTGGTTTACATGGAACCATGAGAAACAAGATGCTCGGACGCCGGCTTCTGGATGCACTCCCCCCCCCCCCCATGTTTATTTTTGTCCACCTTGGACTGAGCGACAGTTTCCTTCTCACTAATCTATGTGTCAGTAGATCAATAATGCGCCTGCGTCCACATATCTAAAAGCCGTGTGCTTGGCCAAAACAAGAGAATATTCTCAATAACTGCGAAGCAAAACTTTCAATTTGTGGCTTTCTTCGTGTGGTTGTTTGAGCCAAAGAGATGCCACTCAGCCAGTTCAAAAGGCATTGAGGTTTGTTTTCTGGTGTTTCTTTTTGGAAACTTGCGGCTTTTGACATCCATAACCATCTATTGGCCGCACTGCTATATTGCCTCATATTATCCAGACTTGAGGAGAATTGTTTTTGGCAATGTGCACCGAAATTTCCCCACTGCAAAAGCCCTTAAAATGTGCTCAATTTACTCCTTACCTCCGACATCTAGCTTTTACAACTCCATGTCAGGCCCGTTCACAGCTCTTCACTAATTGCAATTAGAATAAAATTAAGCTGTGACAAGGCAGCGTTGTCACTGGCTTGATTGAGGCTGTCTTTTCCTCAGCACTCTCCCTGTCACTTGTGTTCGGCTAAAGAGGGAAAAGTTGAAGAAAACCTATTATGTACAATGAAGGGGTGTTTTCTTTGCCTGTTGTGTGTCTGTTAAGACAGCTGGATGGCTGGGTTGGAAAAGCTTCGCTGGTGCGTGTGTGTGTGTGTGTGTGTGTGTGTGTGTGTTTGAGGGGTGAGGTTGTTTTCTTTTGTCTGTTGGTCTTCACTGTTTGTCAGTATGAATAGAGTTGAAGGAAATGAAGGTGTGCTCATGAAGGTGTACTTATAATGTTAATAACAGTGATTTTTTTCCCCTAACAGTGAACACATTTACTCCGCCTTCTCTCTCTCTCTCTCTCTCTCTCTCTCTCTCTCTCTCTCTCTCTTACATACACATACATTGGTGCTAATTAGGTTCAGCCATTTGGGCTGAATCATTTACCCCGTATTTATTTTCAAAGCCGTCCACCGCAGCGCCTCTGTTTTCGGACACTGTCGAGCACTGTCAGCCTGACACGCTAATCACAGAGCTTCACGGCCTTTTCATTTTCATAAGAAGCCCTGACAAGCTTGTGTAAGCAAACGTAGCGAGACGCTTCTTAGACATCCAATTGTGCATGTTACGTCTGTTTAGAAAAAAACATCACAATTCCCCCCAGAGTTGGCACAAATTGTCCTGTCACAAAAAGTAAGCAAAAAAAAAAAAAAAAAGTCAGAAGAGCCACTTTGAAATGATTCTGACATGCCATAAATCATACCAACACTAGTGGCGAATCATACTTTCCGACCATCTAATTAATACATTATTTATTTACTTGACATACACCCACACATATGGCTATCACTCTCTGATGGTAAGCCATTTAACCAGCTGAGTGTTGGCCAAGAATTCTCTCTCTCTCTCTCTCTCTCTCTCTCTCTCTCTCTCTCTCTCTCTCTCATACTCACACACACACACACACACACACACACACACACACACACACACACACACACACACACACACACACACTTTTGAAAATAGTACCTAGTTGCTATATGTGTAGGATTTTACAAAATTCTTTTTCAATTATTTTAAGTTTCATGTCATTGGGCAAAATAATTTAATGCATATATAAAGGTTTCTCATCCTAATGACAGGGAACAGCGTCAAATATTGAAGGCGGAATTGATTTCAATTTGGAAGACATCAATAAAGCATTTTGTGGTTTCTTCTCATCTCATCTCATTATCTGTAGCCGCTTTATCCTGTTCTACAGGGTTGCAGGCAAGCTGGAGCCTATCCCGGCTGACTACGGGCGAAAGGTGGGGTGCACCCTGGACAAGTCGCCAGGTCATCACAGGGCTGACACATAGACACAGACAACCATTCACACTCACATTCACACCTACGGTCAATTTAGAGTCACCAGTTAACCTAACCTGCATGTCTTTGGACTGTGGGGGAAACCGGAGCACCCGGAGGAAACCCACGTGGACGCGTGGAGAACATGCAAACTCTGCACAGAAAGGCCCTCGCCGGCCATAGGGCTCGAACCCTGACCTTCTTGCTGTGAGGCGACAGTGCTAACCACTACATTATGGTTTCTTATGCACCTGATATCTCATCTCATCTCATTATCTCTAGCCGCTTTATCCTGTCCTACAGGGTCGCAGGCAAGCTGGAGCCTATCCCAGCTGACTACGGGCGAAAGGCGGGGTACACCCTGGACAAGTCGCCAGGTCATCACAGGGCCGACACATAGACACAGACAACCATTCACACTCACATTCACACCTACGGTCAATTTAGAGTCACCAGTTAACCTAACCTGCATGTCTTTGGACTGTGGGGGAAACCGGAGCACCCAGAGGAAACCCACGTGGATGCGGGGAGAACATGTAAACTCCGCACAGAAAGGCCCTCACCGGCCATGGGGCTCGAACCCTGGCCTTCTTGCTGTGAGGCGACAGTGCTAACCACTACATTGTGGTTTCTTATGCACCTGATATATATTTTATAATATAATTAATATTAATAATAGTGATTATTTTCCTAGGGTGAACACATACACACAATCCAGGTGAGGGTCAGTCTATGCCATCTCTCTCTCTCTCTCTCTCTCTCTCTCTCTCTCTCTCTCTCTCTCGCTGCCTCAGACTGCAGTGTAATTACACTACACACATTTATAAACACGCAGCAAGCATGTGTCTGTGTGTATCTGCGTGACTAAGTGTGTGTTCCAGTGTGTGGGTCTGTGAGTGTGCACCACAAGAATCGCTTGCACATGTGCTGTGGTGCAGAGATGAAGCAAAGAGTAGACTTTAAAAAAAAAAGTAGCTGCAGTTACTTGCTTTGGATTCTACACCATGCTTGTGTAAAATGTGTCATTCGAATGCACCGGCACCGTAACGCCGTTTTGGTCTGGTGTGGCTCTGACATGGCTACAGGATTGAATTATGTATGTAAGTAGTTTAAGTAGACTTGTTTGAGTATTTGTGATGTAATTGCTTCCACTTGGTTGGCTTGGATACAGTGACAGGCTCATTTAGGGAACCACAGCTTTTGGGCAGTGTGCAGCGCTGCCAATCAAATGCTGATAAAGGGGTGCTGGGAGCGTATTACGTATTTTTTTTTCCTGTTTGTTTGTTTTCCTTCACTTTTCACGGGGTTTAAATGCTCTTTTTCATCCCCACATCCTTTTGCACATTTTTATTACCCAAATGGGTTGCACGCTCATTTTTAGGGCCTCCTTCCCAATTGGAATTGCATTTCAGCACGCTGCCAGAACACATTCAGATGAATCGAGGGAACCAATGGTGTTGTGCTGACGTGTGTTTGAACCAGCTCGACAGTCATGTCTTTTACAGTGCAACATATTCTTTGTGTGAAAGACAAAAAAAAATAAGAGGTTGTATAATGGTTAGCTCCCACAAAAATGCAGTGCTTCTCATCAGACATGCGCGCGCGCACACACACACACACACACACACACACACAAAATGATCAACAGCCAATCCCGTGATACAATTATGAAAATTTCAACAAATTAACTCAAAAGCTGGATCTTGTATAATCATATACACGCTCCTTGCTAAACAACAGTTACAAAATTATGGCACAAAAATCAGACAGTATTATGAATGTAGGTTAAAAATGGCATTTGAGCGAATGAGATTAAATCAGAAGACCACCGATGGGAAAGTCTCATCTCATCTCATTATCTCTAGCCGCTTTATCCTTCTACAGGGTCGCAGGCAAGCTGGAGCCTATCCCAGCTGACTAAGGGCGAAAGGCAGGGTACACCCTGGACAAGTCGCCAGGTCATCACAGGGCTGACACATAGACACAGACAACCATTCACACTCACATTCACACCTACGGTCAATTTAGAGTCACCAGTTAACCTAACCTGCATGTCTTTGGACTGTGGGTGGAAACCAGAGCACCCGGAGGAAACCCACGCGGACACGGGGAAGAACATGCAAACTCCGCACAGAAAGGCCCTCGCCGGCCACGGGGCTCGAACCCAGGACCTTCTTATTGTGAGGCGACAGCGCTAACCACTACACCACCGTGCCGCCCCGATGGGAAAGTATTAAACACAAATAATCATGATATAAAAAAACAGACATTATATGAAAGCCGTCACCATTAAGACCCTTTTGTGCTCATGTGTCCTGACTGTAACTTGGCTGTATAATTGAAAATAGCATTTTCTTTGTGCGCATCTTCAAATATAGCACTTTCAAAACAGAACGATAAACATCTCTCAGTGCGGCAGAAAGCTCCTGGATCCCGCAGAATTGCTTTTTGTGTAAGTGAGCACTATGAAATGTGCCCGTGTCAAGTTCAATACAGAAGCACATGTTTGGTCATGGAGCCCCTCGTCAGCCTCACACACCTTCCATTCAGAAGATGAGACAGGAAAAGGAGGTGGCTTTCGGATGGTGGAGATCAGTATACTCCTGCAACACAGCCCAATAATCCCAGAGCGCAGCCCTCTTCCTCTCCTCCCCTGCCCACGAATGAATGAACGGCACACAGAGAGTGGTGAACTCACACGAGCTCCCATTATCTCCTGAAACCTGGAACAGACTCGGCTCTCATCTGAGCCGTGGCTTGAAAAGACACTGGCTGTATTCTGGTGCGTGCCTCTCTAGATAAATATTCCTGAAGCCCCCTAATACCACATCTCCTCCTCCAACTGTCTGCGCTGAGCAAAATTTCCTGCTCCCGTGAGTTAATGTCAAATCTATGAGCCTTTCATTTCAGTAACACAAAGAGGGGGCTTCAGCCTGCGTGTGCCCGTCAGTGGGGGGGTGCAGGGGTCAAACGATGGACTCCTGTCTCATCACTCAGTGGACGCTTTATGCTTTCTGCTCATCAAGTTTCAGCCCCTGCTATATGGCTATTAAAAAGACAGCTAAAAAAAAAACCCAACGTGAATTGATGTCCTTATTCATATATTAATATTAATACTCATGTCCTGTCCTTGTGTTAGTTTAGTATTACACATGTGATTTTAAACTGACTTGGGGTTTAATACTCTTTTTTCTTTTCCTCTACAGCAAATGCTGAATGATCACGAAGTATCGTCTCAGGATAGCTGCATCAGAAAGGTAGGCCTCAGTGTGTGTCTGTGCTCTGAAGAACAAAATCACTGATCATCACACACTCAAACTGTAGATGCCCAAGGTTCACAAGCATGGGAGTCTTATTTACCCTCATCACCGATAACACTAAAATGAAAGCTATCAAGTAAAAAAAAAAAAGTCTTGTGAATGCAGTCATAATTTCGATTTAAACATCTGTCAGAAAACATGAACGTACCTGACATTGTTTATTTCTCCCAAACTTCTGAACTTAAAATCACATTTCAGACTCCTTTTTTTTTTTTTAACCTCACTGGATAGATTTTACTTTGGAGATAAACAGAGAATCTCTCTTTACTGTATATACTGATTCCAAGACATGTTCCACCAAAGGCTAAGGGTTAGGTTTAAGAGGTGATAAATTTATTGTAGGGGTGGCAAGCTTCGTTTCTTTTATGGCCTGTGTGAGAAGGTCGAGGTGGTGGTCGGGAGTAGAAGAAAGGAGTTCAAGTGTAAAAGCAATGGAGCATGAAAGAACAATGGCAAGACACCTGCTCGGAGAATCAGCATGAGTCTCATGTGAAAACCACCTAAGAGCCAGCTGAAGTGTGTGGCTATAGTTAATGACTCTCACCAGGCATAACGCTTTCGGAAAACACGGGGACGTATTTTGTAATGTTTTAAAATCTCTCCCTTTGAGGCTTTTATTCTATCAGAAAGGCATTAATGATGAGGTAAAGAATCCACGATTGTTTAATTTGACACTGCATCATGTCATCATGTTGTGGCATGCATAGCATATTTGTCGCTTTTTCCCCTTTCATTCAAATTATCCATAATAATCATTATGACTCATTAACAGGTGCTTAAAAATAATTAAAAAAGTAAACTTAGATGGTGAAGTGTAATTGGCGTTTTTTTTGTTTTTTTAAAAAGAACAACATTAATAATAACGCTAATAACACTGGTGTGTAATTTGTGCATGTTTGTCAATCCGGAACGCTCCTCCATTAAAATCATCCATGCCACATTATCTATAATATCATCATCTCTCTTTTCTCTTTCAATAATACACTCCTGACCCTCCTAAAGACAACAAGCCAAAGAGGCGGTTTTATTTCCCGAGCTGAAAAGCCTTCTTAGCCGCAATCCCACAGGATGGGATAGATATAGGGAGAAAGGGAAGGTGAGAGGGATGAGGGGATAGAGGCTCAGCTCTTCTTTCATTTATTTATCCTCCTTCTCCAAACACAAACAGTTTCCAGACTCGCGGCTGGAGATGCCTATCGACGGCGGTGGGAGATAGGATCTGCCTTATTGCCCATGATCGCCTGGGTATTCATGCACCCCCTTTCCACTCTCACACACACTAATATTTCAGCTTCCCCGAAGCCGCCAGATGTAATCTGACTGCTCACACTTTGTCCAACGAGTGTGAGTGTGTGTGTGCATGTGTGCATCTGTATCTGTGGGGTTTTTGTGTGTGTGTGTGTGTGGGGGGGGGGGGGGGGGGGGGGGTCTTACAAACATGTAAGCTCACAGTGATCTGGCAATGATAACACTGAGCGACATAAATTCATTATAGAAAATCAATGGCTTGTAATTGCATTTAGAACTGATCCAAAAAGAAGCCCGGGCAGATCCCCTGCAGCATTGTCCTGCGTCTGGCCTGACTCAAAATTAAAACATTTACACCATTTGGACTGTCTTATAAATGTGAAGGGCCTAAAGCAAGCCTGTGATGCTTTAATGGGAAAGAGATTAATGACTCTTTTGACAAGCACCCAGAGATCACGTTAATGTCTTTCTGGCCCTTACTGCCACGAGTCCTTTTCTTTAGGTTAGAAAAATGACCACTGCTATCTTATCTTGTAATGTTTGTATTTACAAAAAAGCTAGCGTCAAATAATATGCATCTTCGACATTCCTGGATGTGAGAGCATGGTGATGAAGCTTTGCCTTTCATGTTAAGGCTGCCTCCTTTTGTTAAGTTCGTTTGCACAGGGTCAGGTCATAGCTTTAACACTTTCTTTTCCCTCCGATAAGAAACAAAAGGAGCAGAACATAGGGGGAGTGGTTAGACAAGCTGGACTTGGGTCAGCAGTATAAGCAGAGAGGGTCACCAGATGGGTAAATAGACCTTTAATGTTTGCTTTATCAAGCCAGGAAAATTTCCCTCCTGTAAAGATTCCAACTCTAACGATCCGTCAAATTTATGATGGGCTTATTATGCCCCAGAAACACATTACAGGTCAGGACGAGCGCTTTTCTGACCTGCGGGCAGCTCGCTCCAAATGTGATGATTGATTGATAATTATGATAATTTGTTTGAAATGATTATCTGGATACAATAATCACTAGCGTGCAACACCCCACCCACCCCCAGTCGCATGGCATTTTTCTTCCCTTCTGCATTTTCACCCACTCGTAATGCAGGGCCATCAGAAATGGCCTCAGGTTATGGAAGGGATAGAAACAGGGGCCTCCCAATTCGGTCCCCAGGGCCCAGGGGGGCCCCGTTGATGAATGATGACCCAGAGGAGGCTGAAATCAGAGGAGAATAAACAGGGGAAAGAAGAGGAGGAGAGGGACAGGGGGAAGGCTGGTAACTATCTGTAGCAGAGGGCAATTATACGCCAGGCCAGGCTGCCCCTGGGGCAGCGGCATGAACCGAAGAATGCAGAGGGCTCAGGATACTGACCACCCAACACACACACACACACACACACACACACACACACACACACACACACACACACACACACACTGCTCTAAGAGAGGTGGGAAGAAAGAGGACAGTCTGAGAAAAACATTTCTTCCAGAAATTTCTGTTCATCGTCTGTCCAATAACAAATGACCAGGACATGGTTATAATTAAGAAACATGTCTTGAAGGAATGAGTAAAACAAATTCTGAGAAGAACTGACAAGATTCCAAAGTCAATTAGGTTCTTAATTTAGGTTTTTTTTCCTTTTTTTTCAAAAGCCCCTCATTTTAACTGTCAGTCGAGGATCTTTGTGTGTGTGTGTGTGTGGTGTGTGTGTGTGTGTGTGTGTGTGTGTGTGTGTGTGTTCAGGAATGTGACTCCAGTGAACAACATGCCTGTTCAATTAAAACGGAAAGCCTTTTTATGCGCTTCAGCAGCAGACTGTCAAAAAACACTCAGCAATTGGATGTCGTTGGCTTTTTCTGTCACCAAGAGGGGAGGAGGCCTCTGTAGAAATAATATTTGTGGTTTTTTTTAGTAGGACTAGGAGATGACTTAATGATAATATCCTTTCTTTCTTCTCCTGGCTCAGTTACACTCTAACTGACAATCTGCTTTTTCCTCTGGAGCTTGCTGAAGTGCATTGTGTACACACACACACACACACACACACTTACTTGAGGGGGCACTCAGTCACTGAGTCAGACACCCACAAGAGCTCTCAGATTGAATTTCAGTATTCAAAAAAAAAATTATATATACAGTGTATATATATATATATATATATATATATATATATATATATATATATATATATATATATATATATATATATATTCCAAACTTTAATTGAAATAAATTTATTCATAGAAAAACAAATCCCTCATCAAAAAATAATTATTTTCAACAAAAACCAAAGTGCCACAATTATTGGCACCCCTGCATTTAATACTTTGTACAACTTCCTTTTGGCAGTAAAACAGCACTGAGTCTTCTCCTATAACATTTTATAAGGTCGGAGATACAGAGCAGGGCATCTGAGATCATTCCTCTTTATAGAATCTCTCCGGATCATCCAGGGTCCTCGGCCCTCTCTTGTGCACTCTCCTCTTCAGTTCATCCCACAGGTTTTCAGTGGAGTTCAGGTCAGGGGACTGAGATGGCCAGGGCAGAAGCTTGATTCTGTGCTCCATTAACCATTTTTGTGTTGATTTGGACATATGCTTTGGATCCCTCTCCTGCTGGAAGATCCAGTGACGACCCAGTTTTAGTTTCCTGGCAGAGGCAGCCAGATTTTGATTTAAAATGTCCTGGTATTTCATGGAGCCCATGATGTCATGTACCACACAAGGTTTCCAGGGCCTTTGGAGGAAAAGCAGCCCCACAACATCACAGAACTTCCACCGTATTTTACAGTTGTGATAAGGTTCTTTTCATTATAGCCATCCTTCTTTTTATGCCAAGCCCACCTTGAGGATTTATGGCCAAAAAGTTCCATTTTTGTTACATCAGACCAAAGAACATGGTTCCAGTCAAAGTTGTAGTTGCATTTAACAAACTTTAATTTTGTGTTTATGTCTGTGATGAACTGACAGAAGAAGCTTTTTTTTTTCTGGCATACCTTCCAAATAGTTTGTTGGCATGGAGGTGGCATCTGATGGTGGTTTTGGAGACTTGGAAACCCAGATATTTTATTTTTACTTCTAATTCATCAGCAGTGATTCTTGGGGATGTTTTTTCCCCCTCTCATATTATCCTCCTCACTGTACGTGGGGGCAAAATAAGCTTGGGTTCCCTTCCAGGCAAGTTTGTAACAGTTCCAGTTGGTGTCCACTTTTATTATTATTATTATTATTATTATGGGGCGGCACGGTGGTGTAGTGGTTAGCGCTGTCGCCTCACAGCAAGAAGGTCCGGGTTCGAGCCCCGGGGCCGGCGAGGGCCTTTCTGTGTGGAGTTTGCATGTTCTCCCCGTGTCCGCATGGGTTTCCTCCGGGTGCTCCGGTTTCCCCCACAGTCCAAAGACATGCAGGTTAGGTTAACTGGTGACTCTAAATTGACCGTAGGTGTGAATGTGAGTGTGAATGGTTGTCTGTGTCTATGTCTCAGCCCTGTGATGACCTGGCGACTTGTCCAGGGTGTACCCCGCCTTTCGCCCGTAGTCAGCTGGGATAGGCTCCAGCTTGCCTGCGACCCTGTAGAACAGGATAAAGCGGCTAGAGATAATGAGATGAGATTATTATTATTATTATTATTATTATTATTATTATTAACTTGCCTGGGACGGAGTTCACTAGGGGGCAAGGTATTGTTTTCGGTTGGGTTTCTTTGTTTTTTTGTTAACGATATTATGGGAAAACGCCTGGATCAGTCTTCATAAAACTTTCAGGATAGATGGGCATTGGTCTCAAATAGCACCTCCAACATTTTGAGGGTCATCAGATCAAGGTCACCAAAAAGGTCAAAATTGTTTTTGTTGTGGCTACTGCCTCATATAGAGGCACTAGCCACTATGTCATCGTGCTATAAGAGTGTAACAGTCGCACACTGCGCATGTGCATACATGTGTTCCGATTAAAATGGCCAGTGAGTGTATACAATTCGGTTCACCATTCAGAATAAATGGACTAGACTAAAGAAATCGCTTTCAGACATGTTTATGCTTATTACAGAGGGAAAGTGCGTTCCACTGAGCTCTAGCGTCGGGCCGTTTCCGGGCAATAAGAGTTTGGGTCATGGCGACAGCGTGTGTATGTCAGCCTCGGTTTGGAGGTTTCAGTTTCGAAAACTGTAACAGGTAAGGGTAGGATAATATAAAGTACAGACACTTGGTATATTTTACTTCTGTGATTTTTAAATTGTTCATTTTTAGATTACGCTTCATTTTTGTGGCTACTGCTTCATAGAGTAAATATGTATATGCTATATTTACTGTATGGGCATAGTATCAGAAAACAATTTTATTTATAAGCAGTGGCCACATGTACCCATAGGGTACCTTTTTTTTTGCAATATCTTCCTTCATATTCATCATAAGTGCTACCGGGCAAGGTTTGTTTTGCCTGGCAACACTTATTATTATTATTATTATTATTATTATTATTATTATTATTATTATTGTTCTAACAGTAGAGATGAGCATTTTTCAGAGTGTAGCTTTTTTTAATAACCATTCCCTGACTTATGAAGGTCAACACAACTTCTCCTTCATTTGCTTTGTGGATTCTCTTATCTTTCCCATGTTGATGGATGACTAAAGGAATTTGGCCTCTGTGTCATCTCATATTTGTTCCTCAGTTAAATCAGGAAGTCATGGATTACAGTCTGTGATGACCTGGCGACTTGTCCAGGGTGTACCCCGCCTTTTGCCCGTAGTCAGCTGGGATAAGCTCCAGCTTGCCTGCGACCCTGTAGAACAGGATAAAGCAGCTACAGATAATGAGATGAGATTGATTACAGTTTGAAAGTTCCTACACACTCCAATCAACTAAAAAATGTACAATTTAGATGGGAGACATGCTTCAGGAAAATGGAGGGTGTACAAAGTATTAAATGCAGGGGTGCCAATAACAGTGGCAGATGTCTTTTTGTTGAAAATAATTGTGTATTGATGAAGGATTTGTTTTTCTTTGAATACATTTATTTCAGTTAAAGGTTTGGATTTTTCTCATTTTTTCAGTGTGAGATGAAGCGACTTCACCAAAAGATGGATTATTTTCTAACCCTTTTTTAGAAACAAGAGGTGCTAATAATTATGGAGGGCACTGTGTGTGTGCATGGGTGTGTGTGTGTGTGGGGGGGGGGGGGGGGGGTTGTATAATATACAACCCCAATTCCAAAAAAGTTGGGATACTGTGTAAAACAAATAAAAACAGAATGTGAAGATTTGCAAATCATGGAAACCGTATATTTCACTGAAAATCGTACAAAGGCAACATATCAAATGTTGAAACTGAGAAATTTTATCGTTTTTTGAAAATAGATAGATAGATAGATAGATAGATAGATAGATAGATAGATAGATAGATAGATAGATAGATAGATAGATAGATAGATCGATCGATCCAAGTTGGGTATGGAAAAAGCAAATAAAAAAAGAAAGCAGTGATTTCTAAATATACTTTGACTTGCATTTCATTGCAGACAGTATGAACTCAAGATATTTCATGTTTTGTCTGGTCAACTTCATTTCATTTGCTACTATCCATCCATTCCTGCATTTCATGCCTGCAGCATATTCCAAAAAAAGTTGGAACAGGCTAGTAATGAGGTGAAACAATTAAATATTGATGTAATTTGAAACAGGTGGTGCTAACAGGTAATTATAATCATGATACGCTATAATATCACTATCCAGGGAAGGTCTAGTCTTTGAGGAGCAAAGGATGAGCCAAGGATCTCCAGTTTGTTAACAAATACGTGAGGAATTTATCAAAATGCTTAAAAACAATGTTCCTCAAAACAGGGGCATCAGAAGCATTTTTAATGTGGGGGGCCACACTGGCGGGGGGTGTGGGGTCCTCCCCCAGAAAATTTTTAATTAATTAGATGCCATTTCCTGCATTCTGGTATATTTTTAACAGGCTGTTAAACACCTAATTTTCCCAGAAAAGTCACTTAATTCAATGACTATTTTAGAGACTCAACAATAAGTCCTCATTCAACTAGTTCATATATTCATCAGCCTGTTTTTAAACCCACCGCTACGCCTAAGATAATGAGATGAATGTGACACAATTTATCACCAACAATGACTTTATTGGTGCATTTTACTTATTTTGTGTTTCCTTTTTTAATTTAGTTTTAGATGTAATACAACATGCCACTGTGCCGAGCAATAGTGACACTCAACTGTATGTTTAAAAATAAGAATATTCACAATTTCACACAATGAACAGGCATGACATGGCATCATGCAAACTTCATAACACAAAATCACACTGTGTCAAGCAACGGTGACACATAAAAAATAACTTCACACAATGAACAGGTGCAATTTTGTTCACCACCAACAGTGACTTTAGTGGGTGCATTTTACTTTTTTCCGATTTAGTGATGCTCATAACAAAAATGACACGGCATCATGCAGTCTTCATAACACAAAATTACACTGTGTCAAGCAATGACGCATAAAAGAGAACTTCACACAATGAACAAGTGCAGTTTTGTCAACCTACATGCAATGGTGGTACTACAGTAACATTTACAGATTAGTATAACAAATAGATTTATAGATATAATTCCTTCTTACATTGGTGCCACCACAATTTCTAATTTTGAGGGCATATAAACAAAAGAATAAGGTTTTAGCAAAAGCTAGACATTGTGAGGTGGCAGTGGGGCTGACGTCACCTCCTCCACTTTCGAGCAGCTGCACCAAAATTTCTCTGCTTGTGCTGAGATTCACTTGCGTGCGGTGAGTTGTTGTAGGTAACGCCCAGAAAACCTGGAGTGGGTTTTCAGTGGTATGTGTATTCTCTTGTCGATCGAGTGGAATGGATTTTTTCACGAAGCAATAGAAATGGTGCTGGGTGAACTAATATTTTATGTTAAATGTGTGTTGGTTGGGGGGAGGGGATCCAAACAAAGAATTATGAAATGTGAAGGGGACATGTCCCCTTCACATTCAATGGTGGTGACGCCCATGCCTCAAAGAAATATAGGAAGGAATTTGGATATTTCACCCTCTATGATGCATAATATCTTTAAAAAGATTCAAGGAAGCTGGAGGAATTTTGGTGCTGAAAGGGCAAGGGCGCAAGCCTAAGCTGAACACCTCCGATTCCTCAGATGGGACTTCATGAACAACCATCATTCGTCTATAGCTGATATAACCACATGGGCTCAGGATTACTTTGGCCAACCTTTGACAAGCACTACAGTATAGAGTAAATAAAACTTTACTGTGCAAAAGGATGCCTGATGTTAACTGTGTCCAGACGTGCAGTTGACTTCTCTGGGCTCAGAGGCATCTGGGATGGACCATCACACAGTGGAAATGTGTCTTGTCAACAGACAGATCAGTATTTCAGGTATGTTTTGGAGAAATGGACACTGTGTGCTCCGGATGAAAGATGAACAAGGCCATCCAGACTGTTACTAGCAACAAGTCCAAAAGCCAGGGTGTGTCATAATATGGGGTTGTGTTAGTGTCCTTGGCAAAGGTAACTTACTCTCTGATGGCAGCATTAATGCAGAAAAGTAGATTGAGATTTTGGAGCAACACATGCTACCTTCAATATGACATCTTTTTCAGAAAGATTTCAACAAGACAATGCAAAACCACATTCTGCACATTACAAAGGCATGGCTATGGAAGAAGAGGGTGCCTGTCCCCTCTGTCCCCAATAGAGAATGGGAGGCAAATTTTGAAATGAAAAATATGACAAAAATGACTCTGTACCTTTGCACACCTTAAGACCTGTTTGCAGGAAGAATGGGACAAAATCACACCGGAAACACTTCATCATTTGGTGTCTTCAGTCCCTGAACATCTTCTAAGTGTTGTGAGAAGGAAATGGCAACATTATAAAATGGTACAACCCTGATTCCAAAAAAGTTGGGACAAAGTACAAATTGTAAATAAAAACGGAATGCAATAATTTACAAATCTCAAAAACTGATATTATATTCACAATAGAACATAGACAACATATCAAATGTCGAAAGTGAGACATTCTGAAATTTCATGCCAAATATTGGCTCATTTGAAATTTCATGACAGCAACACATCTCAAAAAAGTTGGGACAGGGGCAATAAGAGCTGGAAAAGTTAAGGGTACAAAAAAAGGAACAGCTGGAGGACCAAATTGCAACTCATTAGGTCAATTGGCAATAGGTCATTAACATGACTGGGTATAAAAAGAGCATCTTGGAGTGGCAGCGACTCTCAGAAGTAAAGATGGGAAGAGGATCACCAATCCCCCTAATTCTGCACCGACAAATAGTGGAGCAATATCAGAAAGGAGTTCGACAGTGTAAAATTGCAAAGAGTTTGAACATATCATCATCTACAGTGCATAATATCATCAAAAGATTCAGAGAATCTGGAAGAATCTCTGTGTGTAAGGGTCAAGGCCGGAAAACCATACTGGGTGCCCATGATCTTCAGGCCCTTAGACGGCACTGCATCACATACAGGCATGCTTCTGTATTGGAAATCACAAAATGGGCTCAGGAATATTTCCAGAGAACATTATCTGTGAACACAATTCACCGTGCCATCCGCCGTTGCTAGCTAAAACTCTATAGTTCAAAGAAGAAGCCGTATCTAAACATGTTCCAGAAGCGCAGACGTCTTCTCTGGGCCAAGGCTCATTTAAAATGGACTGTGGCAAAGTGGAAAACTGCTCTGTGGTCAGACGAATCAAAATTTGAAGTTCTTTATGGAAATCAGGGACGCCGTGTCATTCGGACTAAAGAGGAGAAGGACGACCCAAGTTGTTATCAGCGCTCAGTTCAGAAGCCTGCATCTCTGATGGTATGGGGTTGCATTAGTGCGTGTGGCATGGGCAGCTTACACATCTGGAAAGACACCATCAATGCTGAAAGGTATATCCAGGTTCTAGAGCAGGGGTGGCCAACCAGTTGGAGACCAAGAGCCACATTTTTTACTGTATTACCGCAAAGAGCCACATCATACACATGGGCACACGAACATCACCCATCCCTTCCTCTCTCTCTCACACACACACACCTCTGCTCAGCCAGATTAATAGTAAATGTTACACACCAACATATTTACTCCTACAGTACTAAGACCACAGGCTGAGGCCAGTCATTTTTAACAATGAACATTGTGTGCACTTACTATGCATGCTGCTTAGTGGGACTCATGGCATTACCAAAAAAAAGCCACACCATACACATGACCACACATGTGTACCATACATGTGACCCCCCTCGCTCTCTCTCTCCCTCACAGACGCACATACTCAAGCACGCACCTCTGCTCAGCCAGATTAATAGTAAATGTCACACGCCAACATGAGAGAAATTTACTCCTTCAGTCAGTACTAATACCACAGGCCAGTCATTTACAGCAATCAATATTGTGTGCACTTACTATGCATGTTGCTTAGTGGGACTTCTGACATTCCTTGCCTTGAACAATCCTCTTCAAATCTGGCTTGTATTCCGTCGTTGCCACTCGAAGCAGTTCTTTCACATGGGTTTCAGTCAGAACAGAACGATGCTTTGACTTCACGTGTTTCATGGTAGAGAACACAGACTCGCAGACGTATGTTGACCCAAACATTGACAGTATCTTAAGCGCAGCCTGTTTCACATTCGGGTATTTTTCCAATGGCACACTTTTCCAAAACTCAATGGTGCCTTCCCTCAAAACAGGTTTCAGTTGGTCTTCCTCACGAAGATCGATCATCTCCAACTCAACCGCAGCCTCATCAAGCAGGGCTTTCAAACAGTCCATCTCCACATTGAATGGGTCGACGAGGAACGTAACCTGTGGCCTTTTCAGTTGTATATCATGGAACCGGGTTACAAAGCTTTCGTGCAGGTTTTCAATTAGTGTTGCATATCTGGCTCCTTGCTTATTCAGGGTGGCGGGAAGCTTTGAAATGAGCTAATGACGACTGACATATAAGGCAGAATGGCTTGCCATTACGTTCAACAAAAAAGTATAAACTCTCCCACTCTGTTAAAAATGTCCTATGTTCGTCTTCATATTTTCGTTTTGCTGTGCATTTTTTCATTGCCATTTTGAGAGGCTACTTGACACAAGATATACCTTGCCCAAAAACTTAGCGATTATCTCACGCACATGCGCATTTGACATGACCTGAAAATACCGTAATATACCCAAGCAAAGCGAAGATGTATTTGACGAAAATACCATACTGAACTCAAGCAAAGCGCACACGCACATAAAAAAAACCACAAACACAAACTTCGATATGAATGTAAGAGCCGCATGACACCGGGCAAAGAGCCGCATGCGGCTCGCGAGCCGCGGGTTGGCCACCCAAGTTCTAGAGCAACATATGCTCCCATCCAGACGACGTCTCTTTCAGGGAAGACCTTGCATTTTCCAACATGACAATGCCAAACCACATACTGCATCAATTACAGCATCATGGCTGCATAGAAGAAGGGTCCGGGTACTGAACTGGCCAGCCTGCAGTCCAGATCTTTCACCCATAGAAAACATTTGGCGCATCATAAAACGGAAGATACGACAAAAAAGACCTAAGACAGTTGAGGAACTAGAATCCTACATTAGACAAGAATGGGTTAACATTCCTATCCCTAAACTTGAGCAACTTGTCTCCTCAGTCCCCAGACGTTTACAGACTGTTGTAAAGAGAAAAGGGGATGTCTCACAGTGGTAAACATGGCCTTGTCCCAACTTTTTTGAGATGTGGTGTTGTCATGAAATTTAAAATCCCCTCATTTTTCTCTTTAAATGATACATTTTCTCAGTTTAAACATTTGATATGTCATCTATATTCTATTCTGAATAAAATATGGAATTTTGAAACTTCCACATCATTGCATTCTGTTTTTATTTCCAATTTGTACTTTGTCCCAACTTTTTTGGAATCGGGGTTGTAAATGTCCCAATGTTTTTGAAATATGTTGCAAGAAACAAAAGTATTGATTTAAAAAAAATACATCCGGTATCAAATAATGTGTCGTTGTATTGTTTTGAGTGCAATACGGGTCAAAGATTATTTACAAATCATTGTTTTCAGTTTTAATTTCAATTTCAACATACCACTGAATACCCAACTTTTTCTAATTTTGGGGTTGATATATAGAGAGAGGATATAACACAGTTGCCTGAAGATATGAAATTTATCATCAAGTGTTGAATTATACGTATTCACAAGTGAGCAAAGAGAATGGGCAAAAATATTATTAACATGAGAAGATAAACGTCATATTTTCATGGCACTGTGTAGTGTTATTTATATTATTTGGACACATCCACAAAAAAAACCCAAAAAAAAACCACGCAAGTTAATCAAAAGAATTTTCATTTTAAACCAGTTTGCCATTTTAACAACGCGCGTCAAGTCAGTGGGCAAAAACACTGGGAGTGACGTCATCGGAGGGAAATATCGGAAAATATGTCACTCAGATCTGTAATGTATTTTGTATGAAAAATACGAGTTTTTCAACATGAGAAAATAAGCTTCATATCTTCAAGCCAGCGTGTGATTTTCTTTTTATTATATAGACACATTCACAAAAAAGTACCCAAATTTATCAAAACAATTCATCAATTTCCTCACAAGTGACATGGAGAGATTTATGTCACGGTTTTTGGTTTTCCATTTCCCGGATGTATCGTGTATGAAAAGTACGAGTGGTATATTTTCCAGTAAAACACTCATTTACGCATAGGGTTTTTTTGTCCCAGTATTTTTACTTTTCTACATTGTAGGACAATACTGAAGACATCAAAACTATGAAATAACATATGGAACATATACTGTATAAAATTATGTGGTAAACAAATAAACGTTCAGAAACAAAATATGTTTCATATTTATTTATTTATTTTAGTTGTATTATACCCCATGTAGTGAGCATATAATAAAATGAATCTCAGGTAGTGTAAAAATCTATGTATATTAATTATTAGCAATGAGAGAGGATGTGGGTAAAAATAAAACAAACCTGAAAATTTCCACTTTCTAAGCTTTTACCTTTTCAATTAATCTGATACTGCTTCCTTCCGCTTTCCTTTACTTCTGAATACACATGATCCAGCGTTTTTCAACCCGGTCCTGTCTTAGCGTATGTCTTTTTTTTTTTGACAAGAGCAGAAAACAAACATGCCTTTCTGCCCTCTCTGTGGGAACTGTCCTTCAATGGATAGAATGCTGTCATTATGCATGATCTTCTTAGCATTCCCAGTTCCAGATGCTTGGGTACAGTGTGTGCATGGAAAGGCCAGTGTGTAAGCATGAGAGAGAGAGAGAGAGAGAGAGAGAGAGAGAGAGAGAGAGAGAGAGAGAGAGAGTGTATGGAGTTGTCCATTGTGGCATGTGTATGGCTGCACACACCCCACTGCTACACTGGAATTCAAGTGGGAGAGTGAGATGAGGAAAGATGGAAAGAGGGAGAGAGGGAGAGATCGAGGGATGAGAGGAAGAGGCGAGAAGGGAAATGGAAGACTGCTGAAAGGGCAAAATATTAGCTTTCATGCACTGCTCTCACACTCGCGCCCTTTCTTTCACAATCTTTC